>NC_140933.1:22861597-23461597 GCF_014529385.1 Adiantum capillus-veneris | reverse complement strand
GTCGACTTAAGTGAAGTTTGAACAAGTTTGTGAAGTGTTTTTAAGTGATTCTCTCGTGTGTCGTGACAGATTCCTGACTCGGGGTGTATAAGTCTGTTACACCTGACCTCCCAAGCATTCCGTGCACCTTCAAAATCTTCCAATAAATAGGCTCGGATTTCACCCATTTTGGAGGACTCTAACAGCCATTTGTTTCCTGCATTTATAGGAGACAACGGACGTACCGGAATCCCCCCCCCCTCTCTCTCTCTCTCTCTCTCTCTCTCTCTCTCTCTCTCTCTCTCAGACACACACACACATAGAGGGTGAGTTTTTTTTTGACATAGATGCTTCTTCTCTCTTATGGTGCAGACATGGCTCTGTTGAGTTGTGCGTTTGTTCAAAAAGAGGCCACCACCATATGTTGAATGAATGTTTGTATCGAGACGTTTTTTCTCCCGTAATTCAGGTTGAGGAGAACATGTTGGCATTCAAGTGGCAGAAAGAATACACATTATAGATAAAGCCATCATGGCATGATGTGGAGGTCTCTCCTTCGCTAGCAAGCCTGTACCAAGCTCATCAGCAGGAGGTAAGCACTAGCTACCCCTGAATGGACGCCGTTCATGTGTGACAGCGGCACGTTCAGGGCCACCGATCCTCTATGTTCAGGAGCATTTGTGGCTCTACCATCTTCTCTCTCACATTTCTGTCTCTAAGCAGTTAAGTTATTTTCAGTTTTTGTGATCATTAGTTCAAGTGTCCCAAATTCAGTTATTTGTGCTTCTATTCTTCACAGCAATTGATGAAGTGCTCTCAGACTTTACTACTACTGATTCATAGTGCGCTACTCATACCCCTCTGGACATGAGCTCGTGAGCTTGCATGTAGTCAGTGCCCCACGGTGGTAACAGGGAATATCTCTTGAAGCGCAATTGCTAGGAGGAGGTGCCCTAGTGGGCATGGGCATCTTGTGGCTGGAAGCTCTTGCTGTCACCTTTCTTGGAGTAGGAAGGTAGCCAATTGACTCGAAGCTAGAGTGGTGGCCCTGCACCCTTCCTCCCCTTCCCAGATGGCTGGGCATGTGATTTGTTGTAAATTATGGAATATCCTCTGAACGAGGCTATCATGTACGGTACGGGCAGAATGCATGTTGTGAATGCAGTCCCATATGAAGGTTATGCAACTAGGAATAAGGCTAGTAATATAGTACAATAGAATAGTTCTCTCTGGACCATCAGCTCAGAGACTGCCAATTTCTAGACAACAGACTTTGCGACCTTTGACAAGACAACATTCCATTGCTATGAAATTATGAATTGTGGAGTCAGCTCCCCTTGTTCCAATCACAGAATTTCGTGTTTGTGACAGGGGGGGGTAGCTTTGAGGGAACTTGCTACCTCTTTCTTTCCTTTCTTCTTCGAGAGCAGTCATGAAAGACCTGCTGCAGTTGGACTCCGTCCCACCAAGCCATTTCTGACCTTTTCAAATCACCTTTTGTGCAGATGGGGCTGTCCTCCGAGCAAGTTTCCGTGGACGTACGATGCATCAGAGACATGCTACTTAGTGAAGGGGAAGGTGAAGGTTTATCCGGAAGGATCGTCAGAGCATGTGGAAATAAGTGCAGGCGACTTGGCAGTGTTGCCCAAAGGAATGTGTTGCACATGGGATGTATTAGTAGCAGTTGATAAATATTACAAGTTTGATCAGTGAGTGTTGATTGTGGCATGCTTCTGGGCAAAGTGCAGGCAAGAGAAAAAAATGTTTTGTGTATGTACAGCTCAAGAGAACATGAGAAGTTGATGTATTGCATATGCCTCGCTGCTCTTTTGCCCTTGCAAGCTCAATTTCCTCTTTATTTTTTGAGTCAGCAATGTCTGAAACTCTGGCGATGGTAGCTTAGAGAGTGTTCTTATAACCATTACCTTCAAATGTGCATTTTCTTTTTGTGACAATTTGGTTCAAATTTTCATACATACCCATTTTCACAGATTGATAGGTGTTTTTTTGCCACTAAAGTGCCGGTGAATTGTATTAGAACATGTAGATAGTTGGAACTCAAGGAAGGGGTTCATGGGTAGTTACAATACAAAATGTCCAAACATTCCAAAATTGACATATCTGGCTACAACAATCATTCCAAATTATACTGAAGAGGTCGTTGGCGGCTTTAACGTGCAATGTACTATTATTAGACATACAATTGGTGCATGTATGACCATGCAATAATTGTGCCTCTTGCATGGTCATACATGCACCAATTGTGGCTTTATGTTAGTGGATTTTTCAAGGCAAGGTAATTAGAAAGCCAGGATTTGCATTTTTTTTTTTTGGTTGACATTTATAATTAAAGTGCCCTAATTTTGAACCCAAAATTTATGTGCCCATGAAATTATACCTACGAGTTTTCGTAAACAACCGGGAAAAACACATTGCAGATCGGGTTATGTGAACGTTGTTATTATCACCGGGGCAATTTGTATGTTATTCCAAACTATAAATCTCTCACAAGTCAACCGTTAAATGGCATAATTTGTAATGCAATGCTTACATGTTTTCTTATTGTTCCTTGAAGAGAGAGAGAGAGAGAGAGAGAGAGAGAGAGAGAGAGAAGAAAATGTTTGCATGAGTATCCCGTTGGTGCATTCCATGGCTTTATGTTTTTGGATCTCCATCATGTGTAGTCCCTGTCATCCACTACTAAATAGAAAGTCATTTTCTTAAGCTTTGATTTTTCAAAGCAAGAAGGTTTTTTGGATGAGATTTATAGTTCAGATGCCCCAAATTTAACCCTAAAATTTACGGTCCCATGAAATTATAATCATGAGTTTTCATTCATGAAATTATAGCCATAAGTTTTCATTAACAACAGGGAAAAACACAATACAAATCGAGTTATGTGAGCATTGTCAACATCATCAAGCTATATCCTTTTTCAAGACTGGTAATATGTAGCTTATTGGAAAATATAATGGTCTCATGAGTTAACCAACTAATGGAATAATTTGTAACATAGTGCTTACATGTTCTCTCATTGCTCATTGGTCCTCAAATACGCAGGAAGGGGAGAGAGAGAGAGAGAGAGAGAGGAAGAAGAAGAAGAGAATTTTAACATGATAGGAAACTATCCCAAGAGACCTTAAAGACCTATCCGACGAGAGAGAGAGAGAGAGAGAGAGAGAGAGAGAGAGAGAGAGGTGTGCAAATGAAAGGTGTGCATGACTATCACATCATCAACAATTCGTGACTTTATGTTTGTGGCTCTCCCTCTCATGTAGTCCTTATCATCCATGTCAAAAGAAAAAAAAAACTTTTTCTTGGTCTTTGATTTTTTGAGACAAGGAAAGTTAAAAAGCAAGAATTAGTAAAAATTGTTTGTTAGGATTTATAATTAAACTTCCATAATTTTGAACCCAAAATTTATGATCCCATGAAATTATAACCAGGAGTTTTCATTAACAACCAAGAAAAACACAACACACATCCAGTTATGTGAGCATGGATGTCATCATAGGGATAAATCATTTTTGGAAAATTGACAATACATATGTTTTTGGAAACATATGCGCTCTCACAAGTCAATCAACAAACGATATAATTTGTAACAGAATGCTTACATGTTTTCTCATTGCTCACCGATCCTCAAATAGTTGAGAGAGAGAGAGAGAGAGAGAGAGAGAGAGAGAGAGAGAGATGTGTGCAAAAGAAAGGTTTGCATGACTATCACATTGATGACATTCCATGGCTTTTTGTTTGTGGCTCTCCATCGCGTTGTCCTTATAATCTACTTTTATAAAAAAAAGATAGTCTTAAATTTTCAAGATAAGGAATTAAAAAGCTTGATTGTAAGATTTTTTGACACTAAAATGCCAAAATTTACGGTCCCATGAAATTATAACTAGGATTTTTTCTTACAAATTGGGAAAATACATTCCATATTAGGTTATGTGAGCATTGTTATCATCATTGGGCTAAAAGCGTTTTTGAACAATTAGCAATGTGTGTTTTTCTAGAATATATAACGCTCTCACAAGTCAACCTGCAAATGGAATACTTTGTAATGCAATGCTTACATGTTCTCTCATTGTTCATCGATCATCAAATAGGTAAGGTTTGAGAGAGAGAGAGAGAGAGAGAGAGAGAGAGAGAGAGAGAGAGAGAGAGGTGCAAATGAAAGGTCTACATGACTACAACACTATGTCAATGTGAGCCATCGAACTAATTGACACTCTCAGGTTGAGGTGGAATCAACATGAGACACATAAATAATTGTGAAACATAAATTAGGGTTAGCTTTCTTTAGGCATAATTTCACCTACATTTTTGGTGCATAAGCAAGCATCATTTCCACATACATATTCAAGTCGGCATGCTTGTAACCAAAATTAAGGAGAAAATTATTAACATGTGACGAAACAAGATTGAGGGATGGATTTCATAAGGCCGACACCCCCCCCCCCCCCCCCCCCCCCCCCCGAAAAAAAAAAGCTTTTCATTACTCATGCTCTTGGAGCTCTTTACAATAAAGAGAAGCTTGAGTATACATATAAGGACAATGTAGGCTAAGGTCTACATGATGCAAGCAACTTAGTGGCTTCTTTGATCATCATATGTTATTCTCCTCTTCTTCAATGGATCAATAAATAATCAATACAAGTATATTGCAGAGAAAAGAAGTGTAATTTATAGGGATTTTCTTATGATCTTGACAAAAGGAAGCTCCATAGCATATTTGTACATGGAATACTAGTAGTGGCCCTTGAAAATTTAAATAGTCTCTGCTAATTCCATCCAATGACCTATGTAATTTTGAGTTACCTTTTGACTTCTTCTAGAAATTGTAGAGCTTGAATATAGATAAATTTTGATAGTAGAAATTTTTGCAATCCGAATCCATATGAGCGAGTTATGGACGATATAGTGAAGTCCATTTTTTTCTTCCCTTTTCAAAAATAGTAGCTTTAATTTTTTAAGATTTGGTGGAAGAGGCCAAAGTATGGGAGTATGAACGTGGGGATTTAATTTCTTTTGGGATTTTTAAAGATGCAAATGAATGTTCTAAGCCCCATGCCCATTCAAATGCCCTTCTACCTTTGCCTTCCATTCCCACCCACTGTAGGCCGTACTTTACTATTCTAAACTTAATCATATATCTATGTATTACTTTTCCATTTTTCAAAAGGTTGTCTTTGTGTTTAAGGCTAGCCTTATGTTGTAAAATCTCCTCTTGTTAAGCAAACTTTGAAGGATTTTCTTCAATGGGGTCTATTGCACGCGTACCCTTAAATGGCTTAGGTAGACTCACATGACATGTATTACATATATGCCAATGCTCATGTATCTTGATTTTATAAGAGGTTGTATCATTGATTCTTTCCAAGAATCTTTGGAATGGACCATAGTACCTCTTATCGAGATTAACATATAACATTTGATGTCCTAATGGTTTGCCTTGCTAGGTTTTGCTCGTCTTTTGAGATAATTCGGCATTAGGGAATTCAAGAAAAACCCATTCTTCTTTCTTCAACTCTACAGGTCTTCTATGCTTATCAAAAACTCTTTTTTTTTTCTTTGATGCTTGAATAGTTTTTTTAATCTTTTGAAAAACTATCTCAATGTCACACACATTCTCATCATATGCAAATATCTTTTAATTCATTTTTTAAATAGGTGGAGGCTTCAAACAACCTTCAATTATGTCAAATGGATTTTCCTATAGAAGTATGCACCGTGTTATTATATGTGAACTTTGTGATTTTACTTTGGCCAACCACTTGAAGATGATATGCTTAAGATAAATCAAGACGTGTGCTTATCTTTTCAAATAGGCCCATCCAAAAGAGACTTGTCAAATGTGGATGTTTGTCAGAGACTACTGAACTTGGCATACCATGAATCTTGATATTTTGGGAAATGAACAAAGTACCATGTGATGTGATTAAATCATCTTTTTGACATGAATAAAATGAGCATGTTTACTAAATCAACTACTACTTTTTGAATGCATGTATTTCTATGTATGGACTTTGGTAAGCCACATATTCTCTCCCATGGAGCCTTTGGAAATGGCAAAGGTTGCAACAAACTTTGTTTGCTGAGGTGCAGAGGCAACATATGTCTTACTGTTGGAACTATATCGTGTAGTAGCAATAAATAATGGATGAGGATCCATGAAGGGGTGGTGTTGTCAGTTGATGCAATTAGTGTAAGAAGGTAGGTTGAGTATTCTCTACACGCACGTGGAATCTGTATGTAGCTGCCATATAGAAAACGATACAATATGGCTAACTCTTGCTTGGTATATCCTCCTCTAAGAGCACTTTACGTGATTTCTTCTGGAGAGAAACCCTGACTTTGCATCTATTCAAAACATCTTAGAGCATCCTCATCACAATCGTGTTGCACATTTCCTACAATTAATACACTCCAAGAGACGATATCCCAAAGACCCATGTGAAGGTCTTGCTTAAGGCCACATGCCTTCAAACATCCAAAGATTTTTTGACTAGAAATGTCATCGAGAATTCGCTCACCCATGTGGTTTTGCATAAGTCCACATGGCTTCAAGGTGAAAGCATAGGTGATTGCTTTTCGAGAAAGATCTCCCCTTTGCAATTGATTAATATAGTAGGGCAAGAGCATCCTTGCCAACTTTTTCATGCTTTTGTGAGAGCACCACATTTGGATCCAAGCATTGCCAAACATGAAATCTTTCTCCAACACCCCTTGAGTAGCCATCTCATTGTGCATTCTCACACCCCCTTGATGGTCTTGCACAAGGCCACATGCCTCCAAGGTGCAAGCATAGGTGAATGAATAGGCCTTTGATTTGCATAAGGTTCAAATAACCCAAAGCTTCCTTACCACATCCATCTTGGGCCATATCTTCCAATCAACACATTTTAAGTGATGAAAATCCAAAGAGGATGCCCATCAAGAACTTCTAGCGCTTTCGTTAACAATACCAGATTTGCCATATATATTGACCAAAGCACCGCCAAGCATGAAATCTTTCTTCGACAGTTCCCAACTAGCAATCTCATTGTTGATTCTCTCAACCACGTCAACATCTTGAGTAAAGGCCACAGACATTCGAGGTGCAAGTGTAGGTGATTGCATCTGAAGGGAGGGACCCAATTAAAACAGAATAGTGTATCCTTACCACAACCATGTTGGGCATATCCTGCAACCAACATGTTCCAAGTGATGATTTCTAGGTAAGAAGCCCATAAAGAACTTCTTGTGCTTTTGTGAGGGTGCCACCCATAAACACTCACCGATGTGTTCTTGGACGTATATATCTACTGAAGAAATTTGTGAGCTCTTGTAAGGGCACTACATTTGACATATATTTTGACCAAATCATTTCCAAGCACACCATGTTACTCCAACAGCTTGACTAGCACTCCCATCATGAATTCTCTTACTCATGTGAAGGTCTTGCATAAGTATGCATGGCTTCAAGGTGCAAGCATATGTGATTGCGTTTGGAGACAGGCCTTCCCTCCACATTTGCTTGAAACAACCAAGACCACCTTGCCAGCCATGGTCGGGATATCTTGCATTCTAAGAGACAACATTCTAACAAAGGGGGTTTGGGACCCCATCTGGTGTCGATTCTCTCTCTCTCTCTCTCTCTCTCTCTCTCTCACACACACACACACACACACACACACACACACACACACACACACACACACACACACACACACACACACACACACACACAACACCTTCACTCACAGTTTGCATTCTCTCTTGTTTGGGTCTATTGCACAATCTCTCGTAAAGTAAAGGGGGGCTCTCTCTCCCCTTGAGTGAAAGGAACCTTGGGCAAGAACTAAGCACTCATCCTGAGCATACACCATCATTCACTTCTGATGCACATTACAATCTTGCTAAGAAGAAATCATTAACGCAAGGAAAGAAGTAAAGATTTGTGGAAGTGTAAAACCTAGATCTTTACCATTTCAATTCTACTGCATCTGACAAGTACTCATTGCCAACTATAACATCTTTTTCCAACAATCCCGATAGCAATCATCATGAATACTCACTCATGTGGAGGTCTTGTGTAAGGCCACAAACCTTCGAGGTTTAAACATAGGTGATTGCATGTAGATAAATGCATTACCTTTGCATCTAGTGAAAACAACCAAGCCATCCTTGCCACAACCATGTTGGGTATATCCTCCAATCAATGTGCTACAAAATATGACATCTTGGAGAGGATGTCCATCGAGAACTTTGTGTGCCTTCATGAGGGCACCGCATTTGGGGCATACATATCGATAAAAAGCAGTGTGCCAAGAGATTTTGCATTTATTTGAGGTGCCTATGTTGCAAGAGTGACAACAACATTGCATCCATTTTAAGATTAGAGGACTAGATGAGGGGTTAAATTTGATGTCTTCAACTAGTAGACGATGGAGATTATGTGGGCTATAACTTTAGCTTCAACTTTATCACAAGGCATGAGAAGCATGACATGTTACTATAGATAGTATTGCACATTCAAGTTGGCAACCATGATAAATGCAGAAAAGGTGTGTGCAAATGCAAATGTTCTATGCAACTGAAGCAAATAAGGGAAGCTCTGCTTGAAACCATTTAGCTTTGGTGGTTTGTGTCACATACACTTTGTACAAATAAATCCATACTGCCAATACCAATGTAGAAAATCAAGAAGCCAAACATCCTCAGGGCCATTTAATATCTTTCAGAAGACTCATACTCAAAATATCTCCTTAATATTTATGTGTTACTAAAGGCAAGATGAACAAGTTCCTACTAGAACTGTGGAATCGATGGCGATGCTAAACACATTGTGGAAGATATTCCTCAATTTGGTGGTAGGGAGGAAGCAACGGCGCCTGGACTACAGCATGGGTATGTCTCACATGTATGGTCGGATTGAGCGTGGTTCAAGAGCACTTGAAGGATCTGTGTCTTGGAGAGGGAGCCTGCATGAGGGTAAATGACGCCGTCCAAAAAGCAACACGGCGAGCATATGTAGTCGATTTTGTATTGTATATGTTGGTCCATGTGATCATCCAAAACAAGCTCTACACAATGTAAGAGCAACTGTGAGTTTATAATGAAGAATAACATACTTGTGATCAATGAAGGTAGGCATGTTTCAAAGGGAAACATGCAAAGAGAAATTTGCATCATTCAATTTAAGAGAGCTACTTTGTGGGTTTAACCAAAATTAACTAGAGAGCATTAAATGAGAAGTGTTTATAAACAGCTCCTAGCAGGATTCGAACTCGGCACGTTATATACGTAGAGATTTAATCAAGTTTGGGCTGGCATACCATTGGTGTCGACGCCATATTTGGCGGAGGCCGGTCCTTGAGCAGCGCCGGCGCCTACATTGCGCGTCTCCTGTTTACAGAGGAATATTGTTAAGTCAGCATTAGCATTTGTCTCATTTCGCGCTCGACAATTTCTCAGCTCACCTGCAGAAGAAGGTCAGGAGAACCTCCATACGTGGCTGTGGCTGCCGCTGCCGCTGCACCACCACCATCCCAAAAACGCCCACATCAGCTTAAGCGAAGAAGGACAGAAAAAGAAGCGCCTGTTCGTGCGCGCGCGTGTGTGTGCGTGAGAGAGTGTGAGTGAGTGAGAGAGAGAGAGCGAGGGGGGGTGGGCTTCACTAACCTGCGACCCGTAGAACGCATTGTACAATAAGAAGAACATCTAGCCCCATTTTTACTTCCATTCTTCAACGACTTGCACGTCAGTACTGTACCTCAGCGTAACAAAGATAAACTAGAGACTCTCTCTCGCTCTTTCTTATAATAGAGGGATGTTACAAGTCGCAAGACATCAGGGAAACATAAAACCCCACACACAAATTTTACAGCTGTACTGACATTTTACTTCCATTGTCCATTTTACTTCCGACAATGTGGTGTCTTTGCCTACCCAAGGTCCCAGAAAATATAAATTTGTATGAAAGCGATAAGAGTGCCATGACAATTACCAAAATACCCCTCTAATTTGTGGAAATTCCCAAAAATACCCCTCAAATTTTAAAAATTCCCAAAATTCCCTTGTATTTATTTTGATTAAGGAAAAATTACCAAAATACCCCTCTAATTTGAGGAAATTCCTGAAATACCCCTCAAATTTCAAAAATTCCCAAAATACCCCCGGTATTCTGTCATAAATTCCCAAAATGCCCTTCAAATTTTGCAAAATTCCCAAAATACCCCTTGTTGTGAGAGTAAATTTCTCGAAAAATAAAATTTTTGGTAGGTCTTCACAAGAAGAGTGATTGTCTATCGTACAAGATGCTAAAACTACAATTTTGAGTTTATTACGTAGGCTTTGGAGATGAATTGCTTCATTATTTTTAGACATAATTGCCTTTCTTGCGATGATAACCGGTGACAAATTACATGTTGAGCACTCAAAAACGGATCTCAATTGTCAAAAACGAATGAAGATTAGAAAATCTTGAACAATCCAACCAAAATAAATACAAGGGTATTTTGGGAATTTTTGAAATTTGAGGGGTATTTTGGGAATTTCCTCAAATTAGAGGGGTATTTTGGTAATTTTCCCTTTGATTAAATTGTTCAAGATTTTTTAATCTTTATTGGTTTTGACAATTGACATCCACTTTTGAGTGCTTAGCATGTAATCTGTCACAAATTACCTCACAAAAAAGGCAATTATGTCTAAAAATAATGAAGCAATTCATCTCCAAAACCGACATAACGAACTCAAATTCTATTTTTAGCATCTTGTATTGATAAACAATCAATCTTCTAATGAAAAGCTACAAATTTTTGTATCTATACAGAAATTTAATCTCACAACCAGGGGTATTTTGGGAATTTTGGAAAATTTGAAGGGCATTTTGGGAATTTATGACAAAAATTGGGGGTGTTTTGGGAATTTTTGAAATTCGAGGGGTATATTGGGAATTTCCAAAAATTAGAGGGTATTTTGGTAATTTTCTCTTTTCGTTCCCCAACAAAGCAGTGCACTTTATATTAACAAAGAGAGAACACAAAATTACATCGAAGCAATCCCGTATTCCATGTCTTACATGTTCGAGACCATACCATACCCAGGGAGACTCTCCCTCTTTACAAAACATTGCCTTAATACAAAACATATTGAACTGCCGACCATGTATATCATTGACAGAGGAGCAGACCATAGCCATCGACTGTAGTGCCACCCAACTGCAGCATACAACATAAATTACTCTTTTAGAGCATTGATCATACCCTGTATCTTTTCCATGAGCATTTTTCAAGCCTTCTCCAAGCTTGTGTGCATTCAATCTTGCAACCCTAAACTTAACAGCACAGTTCCATCTTGGTGCATAGTTTTACTTACAAAATTTTCAAACCTCACTAGTGACAATTGCAGCCTAAACCAACTTTATCAAAGCTTCAAATTACTAATGCCACATGGCATAAAGTTGGAGCGCATGTAAAAAATTCATCAATTTTGGGTCAGGCCGAAAATGTTTGTCTCTATTAAACTAGACAAAGCTTAAAAAAGTGTGGCGGCCTTGCATCATTCGCTCTCTTTCTTCAAGTGAACTTTCTTCTTCACAAGGAAAAGAAATATCATGCCTAGTGACAAACAAAGAGTGCATGAGTAGTGTTGACATGTTATGTGATCCAAAGGGTAGTTATGCTTGTCAGTACTTTGATCGAGAGGTATGGCAAGTGTGGTGTACTTTTGAGGCACAAAAGAGTTTGCTATCCCAAAGCATGTCTATTGCCAAAGCTTTGGGAGTGACTATAATGGATTTGGAGTAAGAGCTGCATCATATCTTGGATGCAAGTTCTTGGAGTGCTTGGTTGCAATGGGCCTTCTCCTTCTCTTGAGATGTAGTCTCTTGTGCTTCCATTTTTAGTCATGGCTAGGAAGTTGTGCACTGTTTTCGTGAAGCGCCTATCGTTAATAGAGCATGTGATCATAATATTACAAGCTCATTTGTGATGCTAAGCATGTGTTCAACATATTATTTTTGAAACCCCTTTATCTCTTGAAAGTTCAAGCCTTGCAAGAAGCACTTGGTGGCATCCATAGTGTGATAAGTCAGAAGAGAGGATATGTGTTTGAACTGAAGGTGTGACGGTGTATGTTGTGCAGAGATGGAAGAGGAGAGACGACACTTTGAGGTGGAACTACTCTCTTGGAAGAAGCAGGGTTCCTTATTCCTTATATTTACAAATGCAAAAAGTAAGTTAGTTAGTGGAAGGAAGCATGCTAACTTTTACCAAGTAGCATATCCATGGACATTGCTAGATAGCATATGATATTTTCCTTTTCCCTTATTTGAAAAGATGAATTTCCATAAATATATAGGGCCTTTTTATTTGAAAACAAAAAACGAACAATTACTATCCACGACTCCCTCCCACGTCTTTAGGTCATAACATGGGGGGCCTCTAGTCACTTTGGCCTTTTAAAGACGTTAATATAACATTTCATTTCATTTCTTCTCTCTCTCTCTCTCTCTCTCATTTGTATTATTTAATTATATCATTTGGACACGTGTCTCTTTTTCCTCTTTGAGAGAAAGAACTTAATTATTTATTTTTATGCAACTAAATTCTCATTGGACCTCTTTAAAGATTATCCAATAGGGTTTAAGCACATCATGAGGGCCAAATGGGGAGGATGTTAACATGTGTCTTTTATGCTTCTTAAGATATCATGTTTGAATTGAACACTTTAAGCACCTTAGTCATTTAAGCATGAAAATAGTTTATGTCTCTTGAGAGATCATGTTTGAATTGAACACTTCAAGAACCTTATTTATTTAAGCATGAGAAGCACCTCAAGCTTGGGAAAGGTTCCCACAAACACCTTAAGCACCTTAGCTAGCAAGCACAACAAGCACCTCATGCTTGGGTAGGATTCCGGCTCAAGGTCAGCCCTAACTTGCCAAAGGTCAAAGGACTTTTTAACACTAACTTTTGGAGGTCTTTGATGAAGCTAACCCTAAGCTCTTTATGCTCCATTAGGTAGAATTGCTCTCTAACAGACCATCTCTCATTTGGACCCTATTTAACCTTGGCCCTGTGTTGAGACAGATCCATAAGCACATGTCTATATTCTAATCCTTGTTCCTGTTTATTCTCTCACATTAAATAATCAATTTAATATGAGAAAATCATTTGGGTTGGTTAGATATTATATTTTATGACATTACCTCTCTCTTGAAATCATAGCCGTCCTCGACTATGAGGTAGAAGAGATAAAGTCTTAGTCATTAGTGTACGTTTCTTAGCGATAGAGGATCCCTTTTTACCCTACGACATCATTCCAAAATGGATGACTAGTCCATTTGGTGCTTGGGAGACGTAGATACCACAATTATGTCTGCTCTTTAGTCCATACTATACTCCCAAAGTAGAGTGAAAAAAATTATATTTGGTGTTTGAGTGACGTCATCATCACAAACATGATTCTAAGCATGCATAGTATTTAAATTTGTGCACAAAAGAGGATTAATCTTATAAGACAAAAACATTGCTCATTTAGAAAGCATTTACATTTTCTTACTCTAGTCTAGCATTGTAAGCATCGACAAGGTTCATACTATCCTTAAGCTATATTCCTTGCATTCGTCTAGCATCTTCAAAAGGATAAATTTTGAGCTTAATAAGATATCGTCGGATAATCTTACCATGTCGTAGTACCTTGTCTTCATGCCAAAGGATAGCTTCGGATTGTAGCACCTTGGTTCTCTTGGTTGCTCTCCTTTGTAGGTCTCAAGTAGGCTCACATTAAAAGCATTATGTATGAGCCAATGGTTGGGCAACGTCAGTTGATAAGCCATGTCATCGATTGGCTTCAAGATTTGAAAAGGACCATAGTATCTTTTTGCTAGTTTAGCATAATACTTCTGATGGACCGTAGGATTTTCGCCCGTCTTTGGCCTCAATCAAGCCTTGGGAAACTTAAGTAAGACCCAATCATTTTCTTTCAACGTTAAGGCCCTTTCGTGCTTGTCAGCAAACAGCTTTTTGCTTTTGTTGAGAGATGGATATAGCCTCCTTAACCTTTTGAAAAGATTCTTGTAGGTCATGGCTATATTCATCAGCAACAAAGATCTTCCCATGTACTTTAAGTAGCAAGAGACTTTTACATCTTTCCTCTATGGTCTCAAAAGGTGCTTTTCCCATAGTAGTATGGACAGTATTATTGTACACATACTCTACAAGGGCTAAGTACTTCTCCCATTGTGAGAGTTGATCTACTTCTATAACATAAGTCTTTAGTAGATCGAGTATTGTAAGATTGGCTATCTCACTTTGGCCATCCGTTTGTAGGTGATAGGCCGAAGAAAAATTCAATCCTGTACCTAGATTTTCAAAGAGACCTTTCCAAAAATTACTGGTCATTCTAGGATCTCTATCTAACATGATGGATGTTGGTAATCTATGGTGTTTGAAAATCTGAGATATGAAGAGGGTTGCCATTTGGTATGCCTTAATAATTTTTTTGACAGGAATAAAGTGTGCTTGCTTGCTAAACCTGTCGACTATTGTCCATATTCCCCATGGATAGATCCAAAGATAAAATCCATGGATAAACTCTCCCATGGTGAATTAGGGATTGGAAATGGATGGAGTAATCCAGGTTTCTTTCCTCTATCATACTTAGTCTTTTGGCATACCACACATTTTGAAACATACTCTTGTATGTCCACTTTCATGGTAGGCCAATAGAAGTACGTCTCTGCTCCTCAAAGAGTAGGTTGAATGCCTCTATGCCCCACATAGGGAGGAGCATGGGACTCATACATGAATTTCTCACAAAGGGAGTGGGTAACACATAGGCTATTTCCATGGAGAAGATAATCATCCTGCAAGGTGAATAGTTCCTCTTTCTTTCCCAAAGCAAGGGCTGACATTACATCTTTAAAGTCGGGGTTAGTAGCATACTCACCTATCATAGAAGATAGATCATTGTGAGTTGCTATAGACACCGCATTAACTTTTGGTCGTCGTGAAACTGCATCGGTCACTTGATTGCACTTACCAGCAACGTGAGCAATATGAAAATAAAATTGCGAAAGAAAAAATTTCCACCTCATTTGTTTGTCGAAAAGCTTGGTTTGCGTCATGAAGTACTTGAGACTTTGGTGGTCTATTTGTAAAATGAAGGGAGTCCCCAATAAATAGTGCTTCCATGTGTCTAGGGCATGTAGAGCAGCTAAAAGCTCTTTCTCATAAATTCCAAAGACTCGTTCATCCATATTGAGCCTTCGTCTCTCATATGCTATGGCATGTCTTTCTTGAAGCAAGACTGCTCCAAGGCAATCACCACAAGCATCACACCTCAAATGGCTTTGAGAGATCCGGAAGCATGAGGACTGGTTGAGAGGTAAGCTTCTCTTTGATCTTGTCAAAAGCATTTTTCTCCTTAGCAGTCCATGAATACTTAACGTTCTTCTTTGTTAAGTCATGTAATGGTCCAGCTATTTGAGGAAATTCTGCTATGAAGCGTCTATAGTATGCACACATACCAATAAAGCTTCTTAGCTCATGTAGATTCCTTGGATTAGGCCATGCTTTTATACCTCTAGCTTTGATGGATCCATACAAATACCATCTTGAGAGATAATATGACCTAAGTATTGAATCTCTTGAAGGAAAAATTCACTTTTCTTTTGGTTGAGAAAAATCTTGTTCTCCCTCAATGCTTGAAAATCCACTTGGAGATGTTGCTTGTGTTCCTCCAAGGACTTGGAGTAGATGATGATATAAACACTCCAGTGAACTTGCGGTAGGGTCTAAATATTTTCTCCATCAAACAATTGAATGTAGATGGTACATTGGTCAAGCCAAAAGGCATGACTAGATATTCATAAAGACCAAATGGTGTACGAAACACAGTATTTATGATATCTTCATCCACTATCCTTATTTGATGATAGCCACTTTTAAGGTCAATCCTACTGAAGTAGGTAGATCCTTGTAGATTATCAAATAGATCTTCTACCTGAGGCACAAGAAATCTGTTTTTGATAGTGATATGGTTTACTGCTTGATAGTCCACACACATACGGTATGTACCATCTTTCATTTGCATTAAAAGCACTAGAGAACAAAACGGAGAGGAACTAGGCTCACCATCCCTTTGTCTACCAATTCTTGTACTTGCCTCATGATCTCCTCTTGTTGAGCTTGGAAAACTCAATAAGGATGCTTCTTAGGCGGTGAGATTCCTGGTAGGAGCTCAATTCAATGGTCATCATCCCCTCATTTTGGAGGTAAGTCCATAGGGATATCATCAATAAAAACATCTTGGAATCCATTTAGAAAAGTAGACAAGTCTAACTCTTCTTGATTCCTACCATTTTCATTTGATAAATCATTAGCGTCATTAGTGGATTCTTTGACAAAAATAATGTATGCAAAAACTGAGCTTTTCATTGACTTATCAAAAGCCATTGAATTTACAAGTGGTATAGTACAACTAGACTCATTAGCGTCTATATACATGCTATTTCCCTTATAGGTGAAGTAGATTCTCCTTTTTCGGAACTTCATGTTGGAAGCCATGCGGTTGATCCATGGTGCCCCTAGGATAGCATCCTCATGTTGGAGAGGAGAGGTGAAAAAGTATTCTTTGTCCACATAGCTTTGGACATGAACCCAATCAAGGGACTAACGGAGGCTTGCTGTCCCTTGAAAGCTGTGTCAACAGTTACAGAATCTCCCATCTCAAAAGCTTCAATGCCTATCTTGGTGTCCAACTCTGTTGATATGAAGTTGTGAGTAGAGCCAGGGTCAAACAAGATGAAGGCATCATGTTTCCTTACCTTTCCCCAAGCATAGGAGAGAGGTGATCCTTTGCAATGAGCATCCTCTTTTGGAGCTTTGATGGTGGAAGCTCTAGGAGTCTCATTGTAGGAATTTCTCTTGGGGCAAGAACGATAGACATGTCCTTGCTCTTCACACATTAAACACTTATGGTCCTTGCAAAAAGCTTCAATAACTTCAAGAGAGAATTTGTTTTTACCTTTGTAAACTCCCTTCTCCTTGGACCGATTGTTGTTGTTGTTGTTGTTATTGGAATTGCCTTGGGAAGGATTTTGGGCATTGGTTTTTCCCTTTGCATCACTTTTGTCTTTGTTTTCCATGGGCTCGACATTCCATCTAGCCCCTCTTGTAGGAATTGATGCGGGAAGCAACCATGGTGTGGTGGATTAATTCGCTGATAGAACTAGGCCGTTGAGAGTTGACATACTCGACCATTTCTTCAGGTTATCCCGCACAAAATTGTTGCTTTTGCTAGGAGGAGTCTATCTTTTGGAAGATAGTAGCCTTGAGATGTAAATCCCAAAACTTGTCCACATATTTGTGAATAGACTCATGGGAGAGAAGCTTCAAGCTCCACCATTCGGTAAGCACTTTTTCCTTTGCATCACTTGCAAGGAATTGCTTCATGATGATGAAAACTCGTAGAGTTTTCCATGTATTTGGAGCTTTGCCGTTGCCATGAAGGCTAGCCCACCATTGATAAGCCAATTTCTGAAAGTGTATAGCTACATGGCATAGCTTGGAGGACTCCGTGAAGCCCTTGTCTCCAGAGGCCGCATCAAATTGCTGGATGAAGGCCAATACTTTTTTGGTGGCACCAAAGGTGCCATCATAGGTGAGAAAAGAGATACACTTTCCTCGTTCTTTGAACTTCTTGAGATTTTGTGACCTTCGCCACATGCAGGGTATGATTTGTGATGTCCT
This sequence comes from Adiantum capillus-veneris, assembly GCF_014529385.1. Classification (NCBI taxonomy): domain Eukaryota; kingdom Viridiplantae; phylum Streptophyta; class Polypodiopsida; order Polypodiales; family Pteridaceae; genus Adiantum; species Adiantum capillus-veneris. Next base: position 23,443,880 of record NC_140933.1, on the reverse strand, counting down.
CCCCTCTTGTATTCTCTAGAGAATAGCCATAGCTTTCATCAAAAGAGGAGGAAGGTGAAGAAAAAGGAGAAGAGGGTGACCTATTTCTTGAACTTTTCTTCCTTTGTTTCCTCTCTTCCCTTTTGGAGTGACGAGGAGAAGGAATGTGTGATGACAGTTTTCTCTTGGGAGGAGTTGGAAATCGTCTAGACCACCGTCTTCGTGGAGCCACATCTTCAAAGGAACTTAGGGATTCATTACTTTCTTGTTCTTTGGATTCCTCCTCTCGTATGGGAGAGATTCTTTTTCTGGAGGTCTCATCAAGAGTCCTCCTAAGCTCTCTCCTCTTGGAGAGGAAGGGAAATCCCATAAGCACGATGTTGCTGAGTAACTTCGGCTTGCAAAGTAGGGTTGCCCATAGCTTACTGCAACCTAGTAATATCAAGATAATTGACAAACATGGGGGCATCATCATTAGCACCTTCATGTGCAAATCAAAGTTATCAATGTTCATTCTACTCTCTTGGTTATTGTCAACCATGCTAATTATACTTATGTGTTTACTTAGTGTATTCTTTGGCAATTCAAAACCTTAGTTGCTACTCCTCTTAGCCTTTGAAAATCATCACTTAAGTATCTACACCCACTGCTAGAATTGGTTAATTATAAAGAGTATTTGAGTGGGTCTAATATTGCAGAATTGCCAAGGGCTAGCTCCTTTTGGACTTCTTATGGCTCAATAATGGCAAAGCCATAGGCATGTCTAAAAGGACCCCATTATTGAGACAAAGCTCTCGAGGTGTGCACCATATCCCACATAGTCGGCTCAACAAAACGAATAATAGATCCCAGTCTCACTTACCCTAATATAGTTAACAAAATCAACCATTGATAGGCTACTTAAGGACCTCTCTTCTTGAGCAAGAAAAGAGAAACCAAATGCTCTGATACCAATGTAACGAAAATGGCCTATGAACTTTGAGAATAACGAAATTAAGAGAATTAGAGTGAGCATTTTTGTGGGATTACTTTGAGAACATAGAGGGTGGACTTAATTGATGGTAGAAACATAAACATATTACTTAATTAACTTGGCATGAACAATACTTTTGCAAGAGAGAGTATTAAATAACATGACAATAGTTGAGGACCGGATTCACTTGGAGCCGGGGTCCCCCCTCCAAAAGGTGTTTGTATTATAGATTATCCCATCAAGAGAGACTTGGTACAATACAATCTTGGTACAATACGCAAGCTATAGATGCTCCCTAAAGAGATTGACAATGTGGCCCAAGTGGAGCCATTCAGAGTAGACTTGCAAAGAGCCCATGAGTTGCTTAACTCTATCAAGGAAGATGGCATGACACAGATTACAGATGCAGCCCGTCAACCAACTGAAGCTAACATTTCTAAATAAATGGTGGTCGAGGAACTCAAGTTGCCTATAGAAGGAGAATCAGTGCTCTCTAAAGAGAAAAAAAGAACATGGAACTTCACTAGGAACACTAGTGCGGCAACCTTTTCCTAAGCTAGCAAAGGAACCTACATGGTTGTTCCACCAACACTTCTACTTTTCTACAAAGAGGACACCATGCTATATATCTCCAAACCATGCAGTGGCCTATTCACAACCACCTTGAACAATGCCTATAGTTCATGCATCCTATGTGTTGAACACATTCAAGAGCACAAACAAAACTAAAGTAATCAAGTACATGGGTGCACCCAAAGTTCTCACAAGGATTTCATACCATGTAGTGGGGATAGCAGAAAATCTTCCACCGGCTCCATAACAAAACCTATGGTTAGAAGCAGGCCTAAAAAATGAGGAAAGAGAAGATGAGGATGAAGAAGAAGATGAGAAACCTCCACTACTCAAAAAATATAAGAGAAGGAAAGCATAAAATGCTCCCGTAGAAAGGAAAGAGGAAAGTGATGAAGGGCCGATGGAGGACTTGGATGACAAGGAATCTGAAGAAATCGAAGCACATCTAGAGTTAGAAGAGGAAAAGAGAAAGAGATAAAAGGGAAAAGAAAAGGTAGAAGAGTGACCGTCGGAGCGATCGGCTCACTGGCCCACAAATGGATAAGGAAGAGGATAGAAAGATGGATGAAGCTACTCAAGAGCCTGCATCTCAGGAAGGCACTCAAATAGACAAAAGAGCAGAGATGCCCATACAAGATACACCTGGTACTAAAGAGCAAGGAGAGCAAGATAGCACAAAGACCATGCATGATACCAAGGAGCAAGAGCAACCAAAAATGACAAGGACTTCTCAATTGACTACATCTGAGCTTCCCAACCTACAAGACATTGAGGAGTATGCTTAGTTTGCCAATCACATAGTTGAAAGGATGAAATTTGTTGTATATGCCAAATATGAAAGAGTAAAGCAGATTGCAGCTGCTAACAAACAGATAGAAGTAGTGGATGCCTTTGTAGAAGAATACAACTCCCTACATAAGCAATCCGAAGCAGAGATGCCTAGTTTAAAAGAGGAAAAGAATCAACAATTTGAAGAATTGCAAACCATGACAGAGCTTGTGGAACAGGTGACAACTATGAGTGAAGCTCAAGAAAAGAAGCTGAAAGAGGCCTAAGCTATTGGATTGGATTTCTTATAGCTAGAAGAAGAGGTAGATCCAACTATAATGGCCCTAGAGTCCTCTACAATTGAGCTAGAAGCAGAACCAGGGCCTATAGCCCCCAAAAGGCAGAGCTATAAAGGACTATATGATCTAGACTCTCTCACAAGCAATAAAAGTCTTCAAAAGGATCCCAAATCTGGTATGTATTATCTTCATTAAAATTCCAAGATGCTTTTGACATGCATCTAGACTTTTCATCAAGAAAAGAAGTGATCTAACCAAGAGCCAAGCTTCAATGAATGCTCATCTCCTCTACCATGCTAATTACTAAGCTATGCTAAGCTATTAAGAGTGATTATGTGAGGAGACATACTTAAGAATACCCCTTCTTCCTCTTGATCTACTCTCATACCCCGCTAGCTCTCACCATCTTCGAAGGTGTGTGAGGTCTTGGGTCTGAGACCGTGAGGGAATTGACGTTGTGTTTTCAAGTGTAAGCTTGGTGCTTGAAGCTTCCATCTTCATTGTACCAACAAGTTATTGAAGGAACACAAAGTATTGTATTGTAAAATGTCTCCTTTGATGGGGGAAACCTATAATACAAAGCCATTTGGAGGGGGCACCGGCTCCATGTAAATCCGGTCCTCAACTGTTGTCAATAGCTTAATTTCTCTCTCTTTTTGAAGTATTTTTCATGCCTATCTAACTAGGTGTTATGCTTTTGTTGCTCTCTCCATCCAAGCACTCTTGTTATGCTCATTAGTAATCTATCCAAAATGAAATACTCACTATGTCTATGTTATTTCCCGCTATACACAAGTTACTAGATCATTAAAATGTTATAGGTGCATCCAAAGCTGGTCAATGTGCTAGGAGTGGGAATATGCATAAGTATGTATACTCATAGCTGCAAGCCGAGGTGCAGAGGCATGTGTGAAGGTCGTGGGCAGGCTAGTCACAACAGGAATGTGTGCATAGTGTGGTTTTTTAGGCCAAGAAGTCTTCTTAATGGGCCAATAGGGATGGTAGTTCCAAGTGTCCAGGGTGTTGGGATTATGCTTTGGAATATAATGTTTGAGATGCTATACAAGTTGGTCTAGACAACTCCTCAAATAGAGCTACAGGAGGGACCATTCAAAATTGGAATGCTTTACAGATCCCCGACGTATAAGGCAAGTGGGGATAGGTGTCTAGATCTGATGTGTGCAAATAAGGTTGAAGTGCTCTAGCTACGAAGCATGCCTTCCTTCCGTATTATCAATTAGATCTTGAACGGGAAATGTATGGCCAGTGGAAAGTTTGACGGGGGCCAGTTATGTGCCCAATTGACAGCATTGGTAGACGTGCCACCTAATGTGCTTTTGGCCTTGACCAAGTTTTGGAATGTGGTGTGTATTGTATGGGGTTGATAGGGTTTAGGGCACGACAAACAGAGTCCGGATCGACAAGATACTGATAGCTGAATTCGGCGGCAGCTACCAACGGTGTGATGCTAGAATATTTTTTCCTGCTTTGATGGCCTCAGTTCAAGAATCTCAGAATGCGGGGATATTTTGGAAAAATGTGGGGAGATTTTGGAAGTTTGGATTCAAGAACCAACATTTTTGCGAGGATTGTGTCGCTCGTACACTGAGTCTGTGAGCAAGGAATGATAGCAGCTCCAACTTGTGGCAAGAAAAAGCTCTTAAATATCCAAACTGAGTGTAAAACCAACTCCTTGTTGTAAAATAAGTGTCAATAGACCTAGAGAAAATGGAGAATCCCAGGAACCGTCATGAGAATGACTGGAAGCCTCAATGCATGAACCTACAACCCAGTGTGGCCAGGTTGCTAAGCTGTGAAGAACTCCAGGAAGGCCAGATGTAGCAATCTGCACCGTAAATGTCCTCCAAAACAAGGAAATCCAGACTAAACAGCCTGCAATGTAGAAGCTACAGTAGTCATCGATAGACCACACACGGACCACCACCGGATGGTAACGTGTTCGTAGGTAGGGTAATCCAAGATGAAGGGAAAGCCACACTCAACACTTTGCATTGTGAAGGGCCTCTGAGAAGAGTTGTGGTCAGACCAAGCTATCTGCATTGTAATCATCATGTAGAAGGAGGGAAGCCAGACTGAGCAGTTTGCTTTGAAGTGAAGTGGCGAAACCAACATGTCTATGCCATCTTTCATGTATCTCCTACCTCCAATCCTTCGGTGTTACCCAAAACAGAATTCGCATCGATAATGCCACCAAACCGCATCTTGGTGTGGCTCTCAATGTGAATGAGCTAGGGGTGGTGTGCTTCTCAGGTTGGGGATTAGTCTATTGTAAGGTTATTGAGGGTGAGTGTAAGCAAATCTGAAGGTAGTGAGGCGGTTCGGGGCGGGCAACAAGAGAGGCGACCTCTAAACACCCCTCAAAGCTCCCATGCTGCTCAATTGGGGTTGGGGCCACCACAAGCAAGAAACAACAACAACAAACCCACATCCAAACAAGTGAAGGGGGTACCACCTAGTTATGGTATGCGAACTAGGACGCAAGAAGAGAGATTCTGTCACACCCAAGAAGATGCGCCACAAAGCACACACAAGAAATCTCACTCCAAATGGAGCAGAGAGAGCTAGAGCAAAGGGAAGAGAGAGAGAGAGGGATGTACTCTTGTATAATAGCTTGTTTGTGGCTTGCAAATGGAGATGGTTCGTTATGATGCTATTGTAGAGCTTGTACAAAGCTAACTCAATGCTTAGTGAATGCTAAACATTGCCAACACACACACACACACTGTCTTAGGGTGTGGGAGACCTCTCACCACAATACCCTCTTACAATGGACACAAAATTGGCAATGAAAACACACTAAAACACTTTCTCAAACAAGATCAAATGATAGAAACTTAAAATACACAAGTCACCTTGAATTCACCAAATTGTATTGCAGAAGTGGAAGGATGAAGATTTGAGCGTCGATTCATGAATAAACCCAAAGGATGGTTTAATCATTTTTATTTTGAAATAAATTCATGGAATTTATTGAACCAAAAATGTTTTTTCATAAGATGATTAATGAATTCCATATAAACAAATCTAGATTTGGCTAAATTACGCATATGTTTTGGTTGGAGGCATACAAGAAACCTTAGCTGGACACTTTACACATCGGCTTCTATTTTTTCTAAACCTTTTGATCACAATGAGGAATGTGGTTGCCTTAGTCAAACCACCCTCCACAATCATGAAATGCCTCTAAAACTAGTTACAAGCAGTCGTTGGCAGTGATGTTGTGACCTAAATAGTGCATATAGTGACCAAAATAGAGGGACGTGCAACAAATCTATGATGAGCTATGGAGTTGCATCTGGTATGATAAACATCCCTCTACTTTTAGACAACTCTCTCTATACAAGGAAATTTGAGACACTCTATGGACAAGGGCTCTTAGACTGCATTCAAGCGGGGCAGACTAAACAAATAAAAAGTTCCATTGAATTTTTCTTGGAAGACTTTCAGGCTTTACCATTGCCTTTCTCACTTTAGAAATGATTATATTAGAAAGAGAAAGCACAAAGAAGCACATGTCAAAGGACAATGAGGAATGAAAGGAAGTAAACTCATGGATAAGGAAGTTCCAAAAGATTAATTCCACTTTATAAGTGTATGAACAATTATCTTAAGACCTCACAAGAATTGTACAAGACTCACAACGACAAAATACAGCTTACGATGGGTGGGAAATGGAGCCAAAAAGCGTAGAAGGGCTTCTAGATCAGTATGAGGGTCTAGAAAGTTTATGTGCCTCTTTAAAGATCCCAAAGGAGGTTTACAAGCTAAACCTCCACGTTCATACTCCTATATTTTGGACTCTTCCACCTCCTCCTAGAAATTCAAAGTTACTATTTCTGAAAAGGGAGGGAAAAAAGTGGTCTTCACTAAATCGGGCATAACTCTCTCGTACAAGGTTGATTGCAAAACCTTTTTTATCAGAACTTAGCATTTTTTAAGCTCTACAACTTTGTAAAAGAAACCAAGAGCTTATTCTAAGATTACAAAGGTCATCCATTAGGATTTTCAAAGATTATTTGAAATTTCAAGAGCCTCAACTAGTATTCCATATACTGCTATGCAATGGAGCGTCTTCTTGTCATGCTCATGAGCAAAGACACATGGATTACACTCCTTTTCTTTGCTATATACTTATATTAAAAATTCATTGATGCTTTGGAGAGGAAGAGAATGAAAAATAATGATCAAGGAAGCTGTTAAATTGCTTAGTTCATGGAGATCTTATCCTCCACGGTTATGTGCACACTCAAGCTTCTCTTTGTTGCAAAGAGATCCAAGAGAGTGAGTAATGAAAAGCCTTTTTTGAGGGGGGTTGGCCTTATGATATCCAGCCCTCAGTCTTGCGTCATCTCATGTTACTAATATTCTCCTTAATTTTGGTTACAATTAAGCATTCTAGTTTCAATATGTATGTGCAAATAATGTTTGGTTATGCACCTAAAAGTGTAACCTATGCTAAGGTGAGTTTATGCATAAAGCAAGCTTAATCTAAATAAAACTTAAATAGTATCAGAGCATTAAGGTTTTTCCTCTTGCACAAGGTAGAGAATGGTCCTAGCATAGACTCTTTGGGAGTAGTATATCTTTCCTCTAGCTTCTAGCTACTTGATTAAACAAAAGAGAGAAAAAAGGCATATCTGTTTACAAATAACCATGGAGAATTAATTGGTACCAAATTCACTTTGTGAGGTTAATGGGTAAGAAATCAATTTTAAAGAAGATGAAGCTTTGGCACAAAAAACTCATGTACTAAGGTATTTAGTACAAATTTTGTGTGAAGCACAACATAGTTCCAATTTAAGATCCACGGGGAAAGGGTTAACATTTTGCACATGATATGAGTTGTACCGCAAGGACTCCTTGAGAACAAGGTTTTCAACAAGAGAGTGAGCATATTAAGAGACGTGTTGAAGGAGAGAATCAACCTTCTCAAGAACAACATACTAATTGCTCTCTTAGATGCACCATAAAGGGACGAAGGAGGGCCTCCATTAAGCGAAGGTTCTTCTGCCAAGAATGGAGAATTGAAAGAGGCCGCTTCCATCAAAGGAGGGAAAGATCTCCCTCACCATCACCAAGTCCTCCTTCTTTCCACTCACAAGATGCTATCTGTTATAAAGCTATGTCAAGTGCAATGAAAAAACCTTCATGATGGTCCAAAAGGACACAACATGAATAGAAGTGAGCACCTAAATTACAAAAGGACACATCATGAATAGAAGCGAGCACATAAAATACAAAATTTCAAGAAAGGAAACAAGAGCTTCACCTTCCTTTATTTTAATGGCATTTATGGCCACATGGATAAGGTCCTCAACTTCATCCAACAATTTGATATTGCTTTAAAGGTGAGAGATTCACTGAGAAATCCATGCGGCACCATATAGCTTTGTACCTCAAAAATTCTACTTGTATGTAAACCCAAGGGATCAAGTCAGAGAAGTGGAAAGAATGTAGAAGTCCTATTTTATGGCAATTCTTAATCATCAGTCGCAGTCAATGTGCTTACAGCTTGGTGAGGTCTTAAGCTCGAGAAGGGAGAGTTGATTCAAAACTATGTAGACAAGTTTTGGGATCGCCATAGGTGAGGCTTTCCGAATGCCATGCCTTGCTATCTTATTGTAATGACAGTGAGAACCACAAACATTAATGTCATACCATGGGACATATTCAACTCGGCTAGTGCATGGAGGCTATGAGATGTTGTTAGTCTTTCAAAAAACACTCAATCCTTATCTAAATACAAACTGCACTCTACTGCATGTCAGCACCAGAAGCTAACTATGACACTGCAGGAAAATCTCATCGGTTCACCAAGCAAACAAAGTCCAAACGAGACAAAACTTATAGGACGGGTAGAAAAGATGTATAAAAACATGCCTATGCCCTCAAATCCCCCTTTTGACCACTTGCCAATATCTTGCTTATTATTTATATGGCAAATTGGACCTAACCATTTTCATCCCTGAATGCATCCTAGAGCTTGGCAATGATGAGCCAACACCCCTCCTATGCATAAAATGCAGTTTCATTATGTAAATCTTGAGTTATGAGCAAATTTAAAAGGAGGTTAGCTACAACAAAAACATAGTTTTGTTGCAAAGAGCTTTCTCCTGTGAACGCGATGAAGCAAACAACACTTCCAACTGACAATTCACGAGGGAATTATGAGTTGGTAAGAAAGTAGGAGAGTAAAAATGCTCTGCAGAACCTTCGTATAACGCTTATTATCCAAAAACTTACAAACCCCTTACAAAAGTTGGCTTTTATACCTTAGCCATAGGGCTTTAAAATGTGCAATGTCCGAGCGTCCAAGGCCTTAGGGCTCCACCACTTACTGTATTCGCAACCTAGGCATGCTAACTAACGTATTCTTTACAGCTTATAACTCTCATTGAGCTCGTAAACAGATTACAATTATTACAAATGGCTTGAAATTAATTGGGAAATTACAATACATGGCCATTTTGGAAATTACAATTTCTTCTTTGCATCCATCTTTGATGTGAATTTGCAAGGCTTTGGCCTTTAGCAACACTTATTAACTGACTTCGGCTCACTTAACACCATCTCAAAGCCACTTTCTTCAAAATAATTGACTTCTTAGAGAAAAATCAACAATATTCTGCAAGGCTTTTTGAGGATATGCATACATATGTTAATGCGTAAAATCCAAAGAGGATCTCACAAGTCATCCACTACTAAATGAGAAGGCTCCCTACAATGAGCGCGTTTCTAAAGATCACAAGGTCAACAAAAAGAAGAAAGATAACAGTGTATACAAGGGGCAAAACAAGCTCTCACCCAAAGAGCTTGAGAAATATAAGAATGAGAATCGACGTTCTAAGCTCGGAGACCAAGGATACACCTATCATGCATGTCCCACAAAGAATGCCAAAATGGACTCTCCTTATACTACCCATGTCTCTTGAGTATCTCTTGTCTTGTAGAGGTCAATCAAGAAGCTACTCAACGATGTTATGCATGGGGTAGGGTTGGGGATCAAAGTGCTTTCATTTTCTTTGATCCCGATCTACTGATAACTTCATTTTGGTTGAGTTAGCTCATGACATAGAGATAATTTACTGAGGAGACTGAAGAGAGACAATCCCAGAGATAGATTACAACTTTCTTCACAATAGACACTGGACAAAATAGAGGTACAACCAACACTAAAAAGCTCAGCTCATACTCACACCCGTGGTACTCTCATTGATTGAGCATTGGAGTTATGGCAATTGAAATGTTGAGACTAAGGAGAGGAGCTTCATAGCATTGATGGAGATTGTAGCAAAGGATTCAAGCCATACTATCCCATCATCCAAATTACATATGAGGATAGATTCATGACTTGTTATATCACCCTCTTGTCTTGGGCACCCATTGTATCAATGATCACACATACCCCACATAGTTCTAGCTAGTAGCACTTCTAAATTCATTTTAGGATCACACCAGACATGGTATATCATTCACCAGATTGTAGCTAATTTTTCTCATAGGTAATTTTTTCCTTTTGAAGACATTAATATATAATTTTTTCCTTTTGAAGACATTAATATATAATTTTACTTCATCTCTCTCTCTCTCTCTCTCTCTCTCTCTCTCTCTCTCTCTCTCTCTCTCTCTCTCTCTCTCTCTCTCTCTCTCTCTCTCACACACACACACACACACACACAGCCTCAGCCAATGCCCCCCCCCCCCCCCCCCCCCCCCCCCCCCCCCCCTAGGGGGGGCACTCCCTCAGCCCACTGCTCTCTCTCTCTCTCTCTCGCTCGCTCACTCCCACAACCGAACCTCTATCTCAAGGCTCACATTTTTGTTTAACTCAACCCTTTTCCTAACCTTGCCAACCCATCATTGCTCACCTAGGAAGGCTTCCAACAACGGGTAAGATTCCTTTTTGCCTCCTCAATTTATTATTGATGCTCATTGTGCTTGGGCCAAGTGTTCATGGATGCAATACATTGACTATTTTTGGGAGCATCTCCCACTCCTCTGTATGGTTACCTTTTGGTCTCATCAATGCACTTGCCACATTTTCTGGGATAATGGCTAAAATTTTCTTAGACTATCAAGATTTTGTCCTTGTTTTCTTTGATGATATTCTAGTTTAGTCGCAATGAAAAAGAGCACAAGGATCACCTTCATATTGTTTTTTAGTTGCTTTGACAAAACCAATTGAAACCTGTTTGCGGGTCGCCGCGACGGACGTCCATAGCATAGCTCTCACGCATCAACATAAAATATCAATACAAGGGAAGCGACCAGGATGAGGCATGGAAACTCACTAGGGTGTCATTCCTAATGAAGTGAACTTGATGAGATGCAACTACTAACTCTGCAAGCAAATCATACGCACTAAAGCTAAGTAATCTGCCTATGTCCTTCTACACAGCTCTACAGTCATCACGCTCGTTTACCATGCAAATCATATCGGATTCGCACGAAACTTGAAGGGGAGCTACAAGGGACTATTTAGAATCTATCATATCACTACCACAGCATTCTGGAGAGGTACATGGATCACGATCGTTCATCCCAAAGTCAGCAAAAACAGTGAACAGATGTTCCCAAAGGGTCGTTTTAGGGTCCCTGAAGCCTCTCTTCGGGTCAAAAAAACATAAAATACACGTTTAAACACTCAAAACAACAATTTAAGGTCTCAAACTCATAGATGAACACCTACACCGAATCTTGAATGATTACACTTGAATCGAAGAGCAAAGTAAGAGGAACACAATGCAATAAACGAATCTGAATTTGGATTACCGTAGCCACAGTAGCGAAGATTACAAGTTGGAGTAAGAGGAAGCTCTCAAACGTACGTTGTCTTCTTCAAAACTTGTGATAAAAGAGGATTGTGTCCAAACTTACAAAACTGACCTTTATAGTTTAGGTCTTTACAAATGGCTTGTCCGGCCAAAAAGTCCTAAACTTCTAACTGGATCTCCACTATACAAATGCTCTCCGAAAAATAATCAAAAAATTCTTTACAAGTTCTCGGCTTAGAGAAGCTCTTTTACAAAAGGATGAGATTGTCGCAAAACTGTAGATTTCCTTTAAAATGTGACTCTTTCTCTGGAGACCATTGCTTCGTCCACAAACACTCCCCCCTTCCTTATCCTTGCACGTCCTCGTGCATGTTCAGATCTTTGGTCGTTGATGGGGCTCCAAGGAGGCAAGTTTTGCTGAAAAGCTTCGTTTGTGGAGTACAGCTTCCAGGTCTTCTTGGTGCTGTCTGAAAGGGTTTTCACTTACTGTGTGCTAGTATGCTATGTACCATGCCTTGAGGTCCTTCGCCATAGGGTGAAAGATTCTTGAGTCGATTTTGAACAAATTTGTGAGACGAAGGCCTTCTCAAATGTCTGCAAGTAATGTGACGGCAGGTACATGAGTCTGGAGTACATTGCCATCAGGATATGTCGTGGTGGTGAATCTTGCAAATTCTAGCAAATTCCTCTATGCCCTTCTAAGAACAGATTCCACGGATGATCGTCGCCTTCAGTGTCTTTGAACACCTGGATGAAGGTGACGATCATTCAGGCTACCTTTACCAGCATCTGAAAGGCTATGTCGGGGATATCCCGAAGCAAAGTGATTGTTGAATTGAGAGTGTTTACTACGTAGGCTACTGTAGGAGGGTTTTGCGCTGTCAGGACTGGGTAGTTCAGTCTCTGTCTCTTCGAGCCTCTCCAAGCTACAAAGTCCTTCCATGTCCTTCTTCGAGGGACTGGACAGAAGGTAGGATCTAGTTGGATGTGTTGAGGAGCATTGTGGTAATGTGTTAGATCCTGCGGCCTCTTGTCCAACCACTTCTGCCTCCATTTCGGGTGATCTTCGACGAGAACCTGAGCTTCTTCTGTTGTTAGTGCTACACCTTCGTAATTTCCTTCTTTGTTTTGTGGCAGGGTTGGCCGCATCTTTTACTTCCATAAATTGGCTTCGTGGCATATCAAAGGAAAAGGTAGGTAGTCATGGCCAAACCCTTGTACTTGCTCTTCTGGCTGTAAGAATGCCAATGCCGCTAACTCCATTATCTTTAATTCATAGAGCATGTATTCTTTGGCTAGACATTCCGGCATCTCCTTAATGCTTTGGGTGAGCTCATCTCTAATATCCAGGCTTGCCTCGGCTGATCCCTGTCCTTGTTCTCCTTCATGTGAAGTTTCAGGCAAGTCAGGCATGTCTTGAATAGGCAGTAGTTGCAGTTGCACATGGGCTTCCTCTGTTCTGATTTGTTGTTGAGAAATCAGTGCTTCTTTTTCTTTCAGCAGTGTCTCATTGATTTGCTTCTACGTCTCTGTTTTGGCTCTCGCTTCTACCAATTGCTACTCCAGCTCTTTTACTTTTTGCTCGTTGGCCACCGTCTGGGCCATCATCCCCGAGAGAAGAAACTTTCTTTGAAGCTTTTCTTGCTCTAGCTCCTCTTTCAGCTTCGCTATGGTGTTCACTACTGTAGCATTGTCTGATGTGGAGACCAATGCTCCAGCAGGTTCCTGGTTCGCCAGCAAGGTTGTTAGAGTACTTTTGACAGTGAGGAATAAACTATTAACCCTCTGGAACCTTGCGCTTTCGTAATCAAGCTGCTCCGTTGCTTTCTTTACCCTTGCTATCAAAGATTGGCATTCCATTTCCTTGGTTGTCAACTCCATCCTGACATCCACCAGGTCTCTGATCAGAGACTGAGCCTGCTGTCGCTCAGTGTCTCTTTCCTTAGTTGTGAGCTCCAGTTGTGCCCGCAGGCTCTCTAACTCCTCTTGCCCAGATTTTTGCATGTGTTGAGCCTTCTGTACCAACCTTTCCTTTTCTTCTAGCACCACATGCTGGCATTGGAACTGTTTTTCTAGATCTTTGCAAGGTTTTTCTGTAGTCAAAATCATCCATAGCCTGACAAGCTTCTTGGTACCCTATTGCTTCAGGAGGGGGTACATACTCTTTGTGTGCAAGTGATGGAGGAGGAGGTGGTGATTTTGGCGAGGGAGGAGGTGGTGATTTCTCCATTTCTTGTACGTGCCTCTTTTTCGGTGCATCTTCCCTTGGATGTGAAACAGACGCGTTCGTTTTTCTTTTCTTTAAAATCTTTATTATTCTTCGGCGAGTCAATTCCACCGCCTGTTGTGCTTCCACATTCCTCTCTCTTTGAGCTTTCTTTAGTTGCTCTGCTTGGTTCGTATCTTCAGCCACTTCTTTCTCCTTTGTTCCTTCAGTGGACTGATAAGAAACGTCCACTTCTACAGCCTTTTTTTCTGCGGCTATCCTTTGTTTTTCAGCCCATATTCGAGCTACCTCTTCTATTCTTGTTTGTCTTTCCTTCTCAAACCTTTGTTTTTCTGTTAGTTGTGTTGCAGCAGCCCTTGCCTTTCTGTCAGCCCGCAACTTTGTCCTTCTTTCCTCAATTCTTTGTTGGGCCTCTATATATACTTTTTGAAGTTCGGACTGCGGCATTGTACTTCTTTCCCTTCTTCTTATCCCGAGCGGTGTGGTGGTGTCTTCCTCCTTGCTTTCTTCAAATTCAGATGGTCCTTTGTCTTTTGACCCTTGAGATTTTCCCTCGCCTTCAGTCTCCATCTTTTCTTCATCACTTGAGCTTTTGTCGGATGCCTTGACCGAGCGCGATGATGTTGCGCTAGTGGTCGTCCTTACTGAGTGAGCAATCAGCTTTGCTTTCTGAATCAAGGCCACTTGAGAACTGGCCTCCGACATGTCTTCAATCATTCCCAAAGCTTGGTATGCTATTCTTGTTAGCATTGGCCCTGTGCTCATGTAGCTTTTGTTTTTTGCCGAGCCCTTCAAATTTTCTTCGCCCAAGCTTTCCAAGATGTAAGAACCACAATCACATTGGATGCTTCTGTTTTCAGTTGTTGCTAGAGCCATGACCATTGCAATGTGCAGGATCGGCTCGGTGTAGCAAGGAGGCTTTTGTACCCTGAAATGTTGGGAGATCAATCTCATTTGTAACTCCAGCTCACTGTATATCATGTCACTGTGCTTGTACTTGTTTCCTTTTGCTTTGATAAACGCCTTCTCATTGTCTAGTGACTTGGTTTGCCAACAAGTCGTGTTGCCCTGGAAGGAAGTGCAAAGCTTCATTGATGATGTCTTTTGTGATCTTTACTTTCACCTTTGAACCATCCTTGTCCGTGAGCATCGCTTGCCCATCATACTGTATCGAGCTCATGAGCTCATGGGCCCTCATGTAGTCTGTTCCCCATGGCTGCAATCTGAAAAACTGCTCCAAATGAATAGCCCGCATGGCTTCGGTGACCTCCGGCCTTCGGTGGAGATTCCATATTTCTCGTGGCATGATGGTCGTCTTTACCATGTCACCATCAGCATCCCTAAACTTCGCGATGAAAATGTGAGCAGGGATCTGATCTAGTGTTTCATTTGAGATGTGAGCTTTTTCATTCGTAGAGAGCTCATCCACTTCATATGGTACTGCCATCCACTGCCTTGCTTGCTTTTGGCATTCTGTGTCATTAGAATCACAAGCTGTCAGAATTTAGACTTTAAGTAAAAAGCATTTCAAAAGTTAAAACTGATCATAACTTGAACAAATCTCATCCATTCTTGTCCATATTTCACCAGTGGGACTAGAAAGACTAGATCTATGACTGATTGAAATCTAAGACAAATCTGGACCTGAGGTACACCGATCGCGATCGTAGTACTGAGGCCAAAATGACATTTGATCACATGATCGTTTTGATACGTGATCTACTCATCCCTTCAGGCAGTATTCCGGTGGTGAGGTATTCTACAATGTAGTTACTCCATCTAGGTGCTACAGATAATTTGAATAAAGTCGCGTGTTCTATTGGCTTTTGAAAAGTGCAGATAATACATGATCTAATATGTTTATGAACACTTTGTTGCATTTTTGGCCAATATACACCCATTCTCAACAATCTTTGATACGTCTGTGCATGCCCATTGTGAATCCCCATTGTTTGTACATGAGACTGGTGTAGATACAAGTCCTGTTCACTTCATTCAACACAAAGCCTAAGGATTTGATCCGATCCCTGTTTGTATAGCCTTCCAGCCAGCATTACCAATGATCTAGATGCTGCAATGATAGATGGTTGTCTTGTCAAATTCAATGACCCAATAGTCAACAAAGGAATTACATCCTCACTCCATCTTGGAACCATTTCTATGTTGAAGAGATATGCATCTGGCAAATCATCATCAACTCCTATAGGGTTTTCTCCATGCACCATTCTAGATGAATGATCCGCTCTTTGGTGTGTAGTTCCTTTTTTTACTACAACCATGAAGTCAAACTCAAGGAGTATGATGAACCATCGTACAATCCGCCCCGTATTGCAAGGTTTGTTTACCAAGTACAGCAGTGCTTGGTGATCAATGAAGAATAAAAATTTATTGGAAAGTAGGTAATGTCTAAACTTTTTCACAGCATAGATCATACCCAAACCCTCCCTTTCAGTTGTTGTGTAATTCTTCTCTGCACTATTCAGCTGTCTACTGGAGTAACTGATTGGAAAATCCATGTTGTTTTCTCCAGGTTGTGCAAGTATGCATCCTATAGCATATGCTGATGCATCTACGTGGATGTGGAATATCTTTTCCCAATCCGGAGCCTTCAAAATTGAAGCGGATATCAATCTTTGCTTCAAAGTTTGAAAAGCTTTCTCACACTCATCTGTCCACTCAAATTTAGTTATCAACGCGTAAAGTGGTTTCGCAATTATAGCGTATGAGTAGATAAATCTGCGATAATATCCAAAATGGCCCATAAATGCATGTACCTCCTTTACCTTTACTAGTCGTGGTAGATCAACAATTACGCTGATCTTCTCCATGTCCGTCGAAATACCATTTTTGGACACTATATGTCCCAATATTTTGCCTTGTCTTACCATGAAGACACATTTCTCTGGTTTCAGACAAATCCGATACAGTCTGCATTTTTTGAATACTTTGGTCAAGTGCTCTATGTGCTCCAATCTTACGAGCGAGTGAACGCACAAGTCATCCATGTAAATTTCTAAGAACTATCTTAGATATTCTTTAAAAGCATGACCCATCAGCCTCTGAAATGTGGCTAGTGCATTCGTTAAGCCAAAAGCCATTACCTTGAATGCAAAAGTGCCCCATTCAGTTGCAAAAGCCGTCTTGTGCTGATCCTCTGGCTTTATTGCGAGTTGGTTGTAGCCTGAAAAGCCATCTAAGAAACTATAAGCTTCTTTTCCTGCCACTCTTTCTATTACATGATCAGTAATGGGTAGGGGATAGTTGTCCCGAATTTTAGCAGCGTTTACTTTCTTGAGATTGACGCACACTCTCAACTTTCCATTTTTCTTCGGGACCACCACAATCAGTGAAACCCAATCAGTGTGCTCAATTTCGTAAATAAACTCTGCCTCTTTCAGCTTATCTATCTCCTCCTTGATCTTCCTTGCAAACGTCTCATTGTAAGTATAAGGACGTTGTCTGCTTGGTTTGGCGTCATTATTAAGGGGTATTGTGTGTTGACAGATACTTGGATCCACCCTGTTAAGATCTTTGTATGACCATGCAAACACATCTCTAGACTATTTTAGAGTAGCTATCAAAAGCTTTTCCTCTTCTTCAGTAAGATCCGTGGCAATATATACAGGTTTTGGATCTTCTCCTGGCTCCGCTAGATCTATTCGTTTGGCTTTTTCAGGACCGTCGTATGATGTAGCAGGTTTCTTCAATTCTTTCATTGGTTGTTGCACTATGATTTTTCTATCTTGTATGGTATACTTCTTATAATGGGACGGCACATCCAACTTGTCAGAATTCGTGTCCTCATCTGTTTCCATTTTAGTTATCCATATGTCTTTGAGGGTCTATTTGAGCTTATTGTACTCTATTTTCCTCTCTGTTTTGGTCATTCTAGACCCTGTTTTCCCCTGCTTTTCTTGCTCTAGCTCCTCTTTCAGCTTTGCTAGGGTGTTCACTACTGTAGCATTGTCTGATGTGGAGACCAATGCTCCAGCAGGTTCCTGGTTCGCCAACAAGGTTGTTAGAGTACTTTTGACAGTGAGGTATAAACTATTAACCCTCTGGAACCTTGCGCTTTCGTAGCTGCTCCGTCGCTTTCTTTACCCTTGCTATCAAAGCTTGGCATTCCATTTCCTTGGTTGTCAACTCCGTCTTGACATCCACCAGGTCTCTGATCAGCGACTGAGCCTATTGTCGCTCAGTGTCTCTTTCCTTAGTTGTGAGCTCCAGTTGTGCCCGCAGGCTCTCTAACTCCTCTTGCCCAGATTTTTGCATGTGTTGAGCCTTCTGTACCAACCTTTCCTTTTCTTCTAGCACCACATGCTGGCATCGGAACTGTTTTTATAGATCTTGCAAGGTTTTTCTGTAGTCAAAATCATCCATAGCCTGACAAGCTTCTTGGTACCCTATTGCTTCAGGAGGGGGTACATACTCTTTGTGTGCAAGTGATGGAGGAGGAGGTGGTGATTTTGGCGAGGGAGGAGGTGGTGATTTCTCCATTTCTTGTACGTGCCTCTTTTTCGGTGCATCTTCCCTTGGATGTGAAACAGATGCGTTCGTTTTTCTTTTCTTTAAAAGCTTTATTATTCTTCGGCGAGTCAATTCCACCGCCTGTTGTGCTTCCACATTCCTCTCTCTTTGAGCTTTCTTTAGTTGCTCTGCTTGGTTCGTATCTTCAGCCACTTCTTTCTCCTTTGTTCCTTCAGTGGACTGATAAGACACGTCCACTTCTACAGCCTTTTTTTCTGCGGCTATCCTTTGTTTTTCAGCCCGTATTCGAGCTACCTCTTCTATTATTGCTTGTCTTTCCTTCTCAAACCTTTGTTTTTCTGTTAGTTGTGTTGCAGCAGCCCTTGCCTTTCTGTCAGCTCGCAACTTTGTCCTTCTTTCCTCAATTCTTTGTTGGGCCTCTATATATACTTTTTGAAGTTCGGACTGCGGCACTGTACTTCTTTCCCTTCTTCTTATCCCGAGCGGTGTGGTGGTGTCTTCCTCCTTGATTTCTTCAAATTCAGATGGTCCTTTGTCTTGTTTGACCCTTGAGATTTTCCCTCGTCTTCAGTCTCCGTCTTTTCTTCATCACTTGAGCTTTTGTCGGACGCCTTGACCGAGCGCGATGATGTTGCGCTAGTGGTCGTCCTTACTAAGTGAGCAATCAGCTTTGCTTTCTGAATCAAGGCCACTTGAGAACTGGCCTCCGACATGTCTTCAATCATTCCCAAAGCTTGGTATGCTATTCTTGTTAGCATTGGCCCTGCGCTCATGTAGCTTTTGTTTTTTGCTGAGCCCTTCAAATTTTCTTCGACCAAGCTTTCCAAGATGTAAGAACCATAATCACATTGGATGGTTCTGTTTTCAACTGTTGCTAGAGCCATGACCACTGCAATGTGCAGGATCGGCTCGGTGTAGCAAGGAGGCTTTTGTACCCTGAAATGTTGGGAGATCAATCTCATTGGTAACTCCAGCTCACTGTATATCATGTCACTGTGCTTGTACTTGTTTCCTTTTGCTTTGATAAATGCCTTCTTGTTGTCCAGTGACTTGGTCTTTGCCAACAAGTCGTGTTGCCCTGGAAAGAAGTGCAAAGCTTCATTGATGATGTCTTTTGTGATCTTTACTTTCACCTTTGAACCATCCTTGTCCGTGAGCATCGCTTGCCCATCATACTGTATCGAGCTCATGAGCTCATGGGCCCTCATGTAGTCTGTTCCCCATGGCTGCAATCTGAAAAACTGCTCCAAATGAATAGCCCGCATGGCTTCGGTGACCTCCGGCCTTCGGTGGAGATTCCATATTTCCCGTGGCATGATGGTCGTCTTTACCATGTCACCATCAGCATCCCTAAACTTCGCGATGAAAATGTGAGTAGGGATCTGAGCTAGTGTTTCATTTGAGATGTGAGCTTTTTCGTTCGTAGAGAGCTCATCCACTTCATATGGTACTGCCATCCATTGCCTTGCTTGCTTTTGGCAAGGCATTCTGTGTCATTAGAATCACAAGCTGTCAGGATTTTCCTTTCGCAACCAGTAGCATTTAGACTTTTAGTAAAAAGCAGTTCAAAAGTTAAAACTGATCATAACTTGAACAAATCTCATCCATTCTTGTCCATATTTCACCAGTGGGACTAGAAAGACTAGATCTATGACTGATTGAAGACTAGATCTATGACTGATTGAAATCTAAGACAAATCTGGACCTGAGGTACACCGATCGCGATCGTAGTACTGAGGCCAAAATGACATTTGATCACATGAATGGTTTGCTGATAGCTAGAGGGTCATTTTGGTCCACTCTCTCTTTTATTTGAACCACTTTTGAGTTTATAAGTCCCAATTTTGGGTTACAAGGGAGTTTTAGACTAGACTTTGATTTTTCATGGGTTTTTGATATCCAATTGGCTTGAAGCTTGATGTGTGACTTGGACAGGATGTGTACAAGAGATCTGTTAGGTTTTGGTCAAAATCTGATGTTGAGGTACACCTATGGCGATCGTAGTACCTGGGCTTTTTTGGGTGAAGACTAGATGGCTTTAGTCTCCTATGCCTGCCTAGCCCACTGATGATTTATTTTCAAGTTTTGGACTTAAAATGAACAAATTAGAGCAATTTTTCACTGTTTGACCTTATTTTACTAAGTCTAACCATATTGGGTTTTCCTGATGAATTCTGGTTGGAGCCTGGAGTTAGTTGATGTTAGTTTTTGAGATTTTACTGCTTCCATGATGTGTTGCTATCATCAGCCTACTCCGCTGTCTGATTCTGACTTGATCAGGCACTTTTTACCCCGTCTTTGGAGATTTTCCAGACTTGGGTATTTTTCAGGCATTCTTTGGATACCAATGGGATAATTGGGCATCTCTAAGTCGCCTTTTAGTCTTTGACATTATTTCGGCCAAATTCTTTCCTTGTGTGATCACTCGAGACTGAAATGGTCATCTCCGCCCTTGTAGGATATTCTGAGCTCCATTCAAGGTTTTCTACTACCGTGCTGACTCCTAGTCGCGGACAGGTATGCCTTTCAAACCATCCGTCATAATTTTCAATCAAAGTTTGGTAGTTGTAGGTCAAATTTCCCGATTCGGGTGTGTTTGACAATCTTGGCCCATTCTATGAGCAAACCTTGTGCATTTCTTATGAAACTTCAAGAGAGTGTACTCCTCCATGAGTTCTAACCCTCGGCCATGTCAAAATTTCTAAAATGTGAAACTGGGGGCACCGATCACGATCGTACCATAGATCCCAAATCGATTTTTGACACTTGCAGGTTGTTGGCGAAGTTGAGAGAAGACTTTTTGCCATTTCTGTGCCAAGTTTGGTCAATGGGGTACACCGATCGCGATCGTAGTACCACCACCAAATTGAGATCTGATCACATGGCTTTGTTCCTGACATTGTGGGGAGCACATTGATGTGTTCTGTCCCTGAAAAAGTTTTTTCATGATGCCTCTAAGGGCCCTTGACCTATTTGACTCAATCCGACTTTGATTTGGTCAATGTGCCTGTTTGTGTGATCTTTCGCGCTTGCATGTGTAATACACTTGATCTTTACTCGACAAGGAACATACCTGTGAAATCTGGTGTAAAATGCCTGCTCCGATCGTCCATACGGAGTAGAAATGTGGCAGCTCACTCTAGGTCAAGAAGCTCTCCTCTTCTCTCTCAGAATGGAAATTGAACAATGAGCTAGATTTTTGGCCTACCTGACCCATATCTTCCCGAGGTTTTCGTGACATAGGGCTAATTTTCCTTACCTTTGATCTCCACATAATTTGTATACCACCTGTGGGTCAAACCGTTCGTCATTCTAGCGTCGTATCACCATTTGATGCAATTCTGGGGAAATGTGGTCATGATCATTAAGGCTGAAATTCGACGTCTTCAGATTAGCTTCATATCTTCCATGCTTGATAACCCTATCATGATATTTTGGCGTTTGCTTCCAGAACTTGATTCCGACATTGTGGATGATATATTTTTAATTTTTGAAGTTTTATTAACGAAAATTAAGCGAAATAAATTGAAAATACTTATTAACTGGCGAAAATTATCCAAAAATTATTATACTCACCCCTAAGCATATATATTCACTAGAAGCATCCTAATGCTCCAAATTTTGTCAGTACAGCTCATTATTATGTTGGTTGGATGATAAAAACTCTAAAAAATACCAAATTTTGATCAAATCTGTTCGAAATTGAACTCTAAAAAATGAAAAAAACAACACACGTATTATGTACATATATACACGTTGGACCCCTTAATGGTCCTGACTGCTGCTAGATTCAGCAGTTACTCCCCCCTTCCTAAACTGAGTCGTCCTGGATGAAAGTTGTGTGCATGTGCATGGGTTTTGAAATCTGTGTCTATGCACGGCCATGTAATGTGGCCCTATCCTCATGTTTGAGACAATGCATTGGGAAACAAAGTGTTGTGCAAGATGTGAGGACTGAATGTAATTATCAGTGGCTTTGGATGGCGAGGCTAGCTGTTTATGGAAGAAAAGAGCTTGCAGTTTAATTGCTCTCTCCTTGATTGTTGGTTTGTTGATGGCAACTATTTTTGGAACCCATTTGTTTTTTGTTTTTTTTCATATTTGCAGATTTTAATGTAGGTTCCTGAATTTTCTTAGGTTTCCATTGCCATTTTGTTAGTTCAGGCTTCCTGGGTTGACTTTTTGGCTTCCATTCGATCTTTGTCGTTGAATTTTTGGTTGTCTTCAGCTTTGGTTGCCATTTCCACTCTGGATTAGCTTTTGAAGGTCTTCGATATGGTGTTGCTGTTGTCAAGAGTTGTGACTTGGGCAGCCATATCTGTCTCTGTTTTTTTTGCACGACGGTTTTCTTTATCCCTACTTTCCAAACAACCGTTTTTTGTATTTCTGGCTGATGAGCTGATTGCTTTTTGTCGATGGGGATAATCGGCTAGGAGTGATCTGTTTTGGCGAATGGAGTCATGACGTGTTAGAGTTATATGTGTACATCAGCGCATGTTCTGACCATTCGGTAACTGCATTGTGCGTTCTCATCCATGGAACTCCCAACATATTGATTCTTTGATTCCTTCGTCTTTCATTACGAAAATTTGATGAGGACAACTATTTCCATCAATATTGATTGGTAAGTTTACTATTCCCAATGTTGGCATTTTTGCCCCATTTGCGGCTTGTAAATCTCATGTGGATTGCACTAGGGGTTCGTCGGTAAGCATCTTGTAAGTGGAGAAGTTG
Source organism: Adiantum capillus-veneris (assembly GCF_014529385.1). NCBI lineage: Eukaryota > Viridiplantae > Streptophyta > Polypodiopsida > Polypodiales > Pteridaceae > Adiantum > Adiantum capillus-veneris. The sequence continues at coordinate 23,421,044 of NC_140933.1, read as the reverse complement.
ACCACATTGACTCTTGCCCCTGTGTCAATCAATGCTCGTTGATATCTGCCATTCGGAAGTTTGACATTGATGCGAACATCGATTCCTATTTCCCATTGCTCGTTAGTGTGAATTATAGAAAGAGGAATTTGAGCCGTATCTGTTGGTTGAGAAAGTCTTTGTTGTTGTAATTTCTGTTTCCGCTTTAAAATCCTGATTCTGGCCTCCTCCTGTGCTTGAGCCTTTGTCTCATTTGCTTTGTTCTTGCGCTCCTTCGCAACGTGGATTTTGGCAAGCATCTCTGAGGTTAGTGGTAGGTTGTACTTCTTCAATCTGCAGCCACTAATCCAATTAGGCATCTCCTCTCCCTCTAATGTTGCAAGCTTAATGGCACCGCTAGATGATATGTCATGAATCACATAGGGTCCATTGCCTCGCTTTTTGAGTTTCCAGGAATGTTGTTTCAGGGTATACATTAAGACGTAGTCCCCCGTAGCAAATTCCTTGTTGATAACATGTTGATCAAAGAATGATTTCATGTTTTTTTTTTGCACGTAGATTGATGCAGTTGCTCTCAATCTAGTTTCATCCACTTTTTCCTGGATATCTATTTGATTGGATAATTCATGGCCCGCCCATTCTAATTCTTTAGCTACCCGAAGTGTGGGGATAAGAAATTCAAGTGGCAAAATCGCTTGATTCCATAAACCATGTTGAACGGAGTTGTTCCGATTGAGGTTTTGTACGCTACTCTATATGCCCATAAAGATGAATGTAGCTTATGATCCCAGTCGGCTCTTGATTCACTAATAATTTTCGTGAGAATTGTCACCAAATCTTGTTCGTACTTTCTGCTTGGCCATTAGCTTGTGGATGATAGGGAGCTGACTTCTTGTGAATTACCATGAATTCATCCAATAGGAATTCGATCACTTCATTGACGAAGTGAGTCCCTCGCTCACTATCTCTATTGGTAAGCCATACCTGGTGAAAATGTTCTCATACAAAAATTGTGCTGTCGTTTGCATCATTTTTGGTTGTTGCTTTTGCTTCAACGCACTTTGTTAGATAATCTGTGGCCACAATAATGTATTGAGCGTGCGCTTTATATCCAGGAGGCGCAATTGGTCCTACAAAATCTATTCCCCATTTGGCAAACGCTCTTGCCCCCATCATTAGTCTCAAGGGCATGTCATCTCGTGCTCTAGGAATCTTTGTCCTCTGGCAATCATCACATCGTTTCACAAACTCTTCGGCGTCCATAAATAGTGTAGGCCACCATATGCCAACAATAAGAATTGCTTTGGCCGTTTTGTCGGCTGAGAAATGTCCTCCAGCTTGTCCGCCATGTGCTTGCTCTAAGATAGGAACGTATTCCTCTTCCATCGCACACATTCTCAATTGATTGTCTTTTCCCCTCTTGTAAAGATTGTTCTCAATCAATACATAGTTTTCTGCCTCTTTCGTAATCATTTTGATACGTGATCTACTCATCCCTTCAGGCAGTATTCCGGTGGTGAGGTATTCTACAATGTAGTTACTCCATCTAGGTGCTATAGATAATTTGAATAAAGTCGCGTGTTCTATTGGCTTTTGAAAAGTGCAGATAATACATGATCTAATATGTTTATGAACACTTTGTTGCATTTTTGGCCAATATACACCCATTCTCAACAATCTTTGATACGTCTGTGCATGCCCATTGTGAATCCCCATTGTTTGTACATGAGACTGGTGTAGATACAAGTCATGTTCACTTGATTCAACACAAAGCCTAAGGATTTGATCCGATCCCTGTTTGTATAGCCTTCCAGCCAGCATTACCAATGATCTAGATGCTGCAATGATAGATGGTTGTCTTGTCAAATTCAATGACCCAATAGTCAACAAAGGAATTACATCCTCACTCCATCTTGGAACCATTTCTATGTTGAAGAGATATGCATCTGGCAAATCATCATCAACTCCTATAGGGTTTTCTCCATGCACCATTCTCTCCATGCACCATTCTAGATGAATGATCCGCTCTTTGGTGTGTAGTTCCTTTTCTGACTACAACCATGAAGTCAAACTCAAGGAGTATGATGAACCATCGTACAATCCGCCCCGTATTGCAAGGTTTGTTTACCAAGTACAGCAGTGCTTGGTGATCAACGAAGAATAAAAATTTATTGGAAAGTAGGTAATGTCTAAAATTTTTCACAGCATAGATCATACCCAAACCCTCCCTTTCAGTTGTTGTGTAATTCTTCTCTGCACTATTCAGTTGTCTACTGGAGTAACTGATTGGAAAATCCATGTTGTTTTCTCCAGGTTGTGCAAGTATGCATCCTATAGCATATGCTGATGCATCTACGTGGATGTGGAATATCTTTTCCCAATCCGGAGCCTTCAAAATTGAAGCGGATATCAATCTTTGCTTCAAAGTTTGAAAAGCTTTCTCACACTCATCTGTCCACTCAAATTTAGTTATCAACGCGTAAAGTGGTTTCGCAATTATAGCGTATGAGTAGATAAATCTGCGATAATATCCAAAATGGCCCATAAATGCCTGTACCTCCTTTACCTTTACTAGTCGTGGTAGATCAACAATTACGTTGATCTTCTCCATGTCCATCGAAATACCATTTTTGGACACTATATGTCCCAATATTTTGCCTTGTCTTACCATGAAGACACATTTCTCTGGTTTCAGGCAAATCCGATACAGTCTGCATTTTTTGAATACTTTGGTCCAGTGCTCTATGTGCTCCAATCTTACGAGCGAGTGAACGCACAAGTCATCCATGTAAATTTCTAAGAACTATCTTAGATATTCTTTAAAAGCATGACCCATCAGCCTCTAAAATGTGGCTAGTGCATTCGTTAATCCAAAAGCCATTACCTTGAATGCAAAAGTGCCCCATTCAGTTGCAAAAGCCGTCTTGTGCTGATCCTCTGGCTTTATTGCGAGTTGGTTGTAGCCTGAAAAGCCATCTAAGAAACTGTAAGCTTCTTTTCCTGCCACTCTTTCTATTACATGATCAGTAATGGGTAGGGGATAGTTGTCCCGAATTTTAGCAGCGTTTACTTTCTTGAGATTGACGCACACTCTCAACTTTCCATTTTTCTTCGGGACCACCAGAATCAGTGAAACCCAATCAGTGTGCTCAATTTCGTAAATAAACTCTGCCTCTTTCAGCTTATCTATCTCCTCCTTGATCTTCCTTGCAAACGTCTCATTGTAAGTATAAGGACGTTGTCTGCTTGGTTTGGCGTCATTATTAAGGGGTATTGTGTGTTGACAGATACTTGGATCCACCCTGTTAAGATCTTTGTATGACCATGCAAACACATCTCTAGACTATTTTAGAGTAGCTATCAAAAGCTTTTCCTCTTCTTCAGTAAGATCCGTGGCACTATATACAGGTTTTGGATCTTCTCCTGGCTCCGCTAGATCTATTCGTTTGGCTTTTTCAGGACCGTCGTATGATGTAGCAGGTTTCTTCAATTCTTTCATCGGTTGTTGCACTATGATTTTTCTATCTTGTATGGTATACTTCTTATAATGGGACGGCACATCCAACTTGTCAGAATTCGTGTCCTCATCTGTTTCCATTTTAGTTATCCATATGTCTTTGAGGGTCTGTTTGAGCTTATTGTACTCTATTTTCCTCTCTGTTTTGGTCATTCTAGACCCTGTTTTCCCCTCCTTATGTGTCTCAGTCGTTTGCTTTTCGCGCTTGTTCTTCTTGTTGTTTTTCCATGGTTTAGTTTTGATAAACCGGCCAGTGACCTTGTCTTTGACACAATCGTCAGGTTTTACAAGCCTTAGATATCCCGTTTTGTCATTGACAAGAGGCATGGGTTTATGCTTATTCGATCTTGATTTCCTTGTTCTCTTTGATCTATACCGCTCTTGTCGACTAGGTTTTTGGTTAGGAAACTCGTAAAAGCTGTCCGATCTCGACATATGCTTCCTATCCGTCTCTGATCCACTTCATCTTTCGTCATCAGCATCTATCATTTGGATTTCACCACCCAGTGATGGAAGGTCATCGCTTAGTGAGTCTGTGAATTCCTCCTCTGTTCGATTCCTATCGTCCAATACAGATATCTCATCAACTATTCTTTTACACTCCGTCTCACATAGTGGTTCTTCTTGTTCCTCGCTATCTGATCCTGACTCAAGGATGACGCTAGCCATTTGCAATGTTACTACGTCGTATCCTTCATCATCACAAAATTTTGTAGGTGTGGATTCGTTAACACATACATCCAAGGTTGACAATATTTGAGTCCACCCAAATGGCTCAAATAAATGTTTAGGGAAAGGCTCTAGGAGATAAGCCTCATCTTCTACTGACCTTTCCAACACACATTCCTCTTTGATTAAGTCTCCACAATCAGATGCTCCACACATCCAGACATGTGCTTTCGTTTGTAACCACGCAGGTATTTCTTTTCCATTCACTGTGGTTGAATCAAATTCTTGCACTGGTGTTTTTGCAACGTCTCTATAGTTGTGATCCTTCATGTTGATTTTCGTTATTAGCTCCTCATGCCTTAGGTAAATTTGGTCGTAACCCCAATCTTGTATCATTTTGAGTTGACGCATAAAAGGTCACCCCAAAATAATTTCAAAGTTGTTCTTTTGTCCAAAATCTACCACGGCAAAGGTGTGCTCATAGTTAATTCCACACAAAGTTACAACTATTTGGTCCAGGACTCCTAATGGTCTCTCTACATACCCATCTGTGAGTTGCAGTTTCATTCTCGTCTTTCTGAGAGCTGGATGGCCCCATTTCTCCCAGATTTGCTTTGTAGCAATCGCAACTCCCGCTTCACTGTCTAGGATAGCTATCTTCTTTATACCCTGATATTCGACAGGTAAGGTTGTATTACCTTCTTCACCTTCACAGTAATCTCCGACCTTGTTTATGGGCACAGGTTAGGCTTTGGGTTGACCTTTCCGTTTGTTTTCTTCTACTATAGGGTTTGTCTGAAGAGGAATCTTTATTCCTTTGTTCTTCAAATGTTTCCCCATGTCTTCCCATAAGTGTGATCTGACTCTCAAGAGTTTTGACAGTGTGATTGTGCATGTTACAGGTGTCGACAGCATCTCTTGAAGACTTTTTGAGTCAATCATTTGTGGAATAGCTCTCATCTGGGATGGAACTAATCTTATCTCCGATTGTGCCTCGTGTTCACCTATAAATGAAGGCAAGGTTTTCAAGGATTGAGCTTTGCTTTCCATCGAAACCTTCGTTCTTGCATCTCCATATAGCGATTGTATATCTCCTGGATAAAATTCATGGTCCATGTTAACCTCAGGAATTGCTGTAGATTGTAACGTCACGCTTCCGTTCTTTCTATTTCTAATGGTTTCCCATAAGTGTTGTGGCCATGGTTCTTCCACTTCTGGAATTGGCATTATAGTCATTGACTTAGCATCATCAATGGTGTTCGGCACCGCTCGGTGATCCAATGACAATATAGTTTCATGCCTGGGTCCGTTTACTTGTTTTGATTCATCGATCTTCAGTTTTTCTCGCTCTTTGTGAATCAGTACTTCTTGTTCTGGGATTCTAATCGCATTAGGTTCCATCAATGCCTGGGCTATTTCAATAAGGTGTTTACACATTTCCAAACGCATCGTTTCCACTTCTGGTTGAGGATAAGTCAACCATCTCTTCTCTAAGGTTTGGTTTGTTTTTAGCCTTGCTTCATACGCTTGTAACAGAGCATCTAAAGGCTCTAGCACTTTCTCGACCAAGACTGATCCCCCTGAGGATGCTTTCCTTGGCTTGTTGTTGTCCTCAGTAGTTTTACTATCTCTCTCTTGTTTCAATTGCTCTTTCGTTTCATGTAATTCATTTTGCATGGTAATTTGGGTTTTCATCCTTCTTGCTTTCATTCTGTCTCATTTCACCTTCCAGGATTTTCACTGTGTTCTCACAGATAAACTCTCGTTTTCTGTGGGTATTGGCAACTCGACCTTTTCTTCCAATGGTTTGTTTTTCTCTAAGTTCTTGGCTTGGGCTCTGGTTACCGCATTGATTTGGATCGTGGGTTTGGTTTCTAATTCACTGCTTGAACTTGGTAACACCCCCACAATATTCATAGATGCTTTTCCCTTATTGTTTGGATTCCTTGGGCAATCTGGCAGTATGTGATTCACACCACACCCGTTGTGAGCGGGATGGAAACACACAGAACGCCTCTATAATGATCCGACACACACTCTTGGGATGATACACACACACATTATGGGGCACCACTCGGCTTACACAACCAGCCTGGCCGAGACAAGAAACACAGAGACGGAGTGAGAAGAGAGAGATTTTCCACTTGCCCACTCAACACTCGCACATACACACTCACACACACACTCTCAATTCAGCTCAAAGGAGGAAAATTGTTGTTGTTTAGACTCAATGAAGCTCAGCCCAACACCAATGGGGCAAATAGTTTACACAGTATTGAGGAAATACACCAGATACAACCACAAAGTTAAGCAGAGGCTTCACTCACCGGAGAAGATTACACAAAAAAAACAGCAAAAAATCTGTGAGGAATTTGGAAAAATGGACAGCGCCATTGCATCCGGAACGCCCAAAAACCCCACCCTACAATGTCACAATGCTCAAATCCGACCTCGGATGAGCAGTTTAGGGCCAAAAAATGCTCCAAAAACAGCAAAAACACACTTGCGGCTGTTCTTCCTCTCTTCTCCACGTTTTTTTCTAGTCTTCTCTCATTTTTTCAGTTCTCACACTTAGATTTATTAGTTGGGCACCCGTGACCTTTTAGATGACCTAAAACGGACCCCGAATAGGCCAAAAACTGACCTCGCAGTGCATAGTTGTCACCTTTTTTGCATCATCCGCACACCTGGCACTCAATTTTTCCAAATAATGCATCCCGCAACCACGTGAAGTGGCCCCAAAAATTGGTCCTCATGATGACCTTTCTGCATAAGTATCACAAGAAAACACCCACGTCGTGTCCATACTTCTCCGCGTGCAAGTATTGACCCCGTTCGACCTCCTGATGCCACTCGATGCCATCTGACGCACCTGCTTACCTCATGTCGTCGGCCCGTGGATAGCTTCCTCGAGAAGTTTTATGCACTACCAACTCGTCCTTATTGTAGAAAAAAAAACAGTGGTACTGGTAATAGTGAAAATCGATGCACTATGTACACCCTGTCCTACCTGTACACATGTGGGCCCCACGTAACCACCTGGCTCTAAAAAATGGGCAATTCTTTATTTGATGCACCATGCATGTATATGTACATATGTGCAATCCCTTGCTCCAAAAAACTCCTGACATAATTTGCCCATCCCCTAGCCTGCTAGATCATTCATGATCAGCAGCAGCAAAGAGAGATATGAGACTCGCCGCATCACAGGTCTCCTCATCCCTCACCAACACTGCTTGATCCACAGACAACTCATCTTGCTCCACCATCATCAATCTAGCATGATACAATTTAAGACGCAATCCATTTACCCTTGACTTATGTAGAACACCATCCAGGTTAGCCAGCTGATATGTGCCATTTGGAAAACACTCCACTACCTTGAAAGGGCCTTCCCACTTAATTTGAAACTTCTTTTGGAAGGTGTTGTCCAGCTTATTGTTGTAGCGCAAAACCAAGTCATGTTTCTTGATACCCTTACTTTGGACCTTTTCATTTATCTTTGCCAAAGCCTTATCCTGCATCTGCCCATAATGCTCCAATGCGCTCATCCTATCCAACTGGACCTCTTGTAACTGCAAGAGCCTCTCTTTGAATGCATCACTAGGCGGCCCAAGCAACTTCTCTAACATCTTGACCGTAGGCAACTCTACCTCCACAAGCAATAGTGCTTCCTTTCCATACACAAAATGAAATGGAGTAAACCCTGTACCTGTCTTCACCGAAGTACGGTAAGCCCATAATGCACTAGGCAATTCCAAATCCCAATTCTTTCCTTGGTGCTCTGTCACTTTAGAAAGAATTTGTACCAACTCACCATTGAATCTTTCATTTAAGCCATTACACTGCGGGTAATAAGGAGTGGTATGCTGGTGCCTAACCTTCATCTTTGTGTATAAGAAGTCTAGCAGTTTAGCTCTAAATCCTGGCCCTTTATCTGAAAGTAGCTCTAATGGCACCCCAAACTTGCAACATATTTCATCATACATAAATTTTTCCACATCCTTTACATTGGTCTGTTTTACTGCTATAGCCTCTGCCCATCTAGAGAGATAGTCCACTGCCGTCAAGATATAGCTTTTGCCCCTGCTTGTGATAGGTAACGGGCCTATTGCATCAATCCCCCACTTTTCAAACACATCAAACGCCATAATGGTTTTTCGTAGCTCTGTCTTCAACACTCTCTTCCCAAATGCTTGACACCTATTGCAAGTCCATTTGAACACCCAAATGGCAATATTGTGTAGCAATAGCAGCCCCATGGCGTAATAAAAGTGGTCTTTGTGCGGTCTTTAAGAGCAATCTTCAATTGAAAATAGCCTGAAAAACCATCACACACACTGTACCTCTCATAACCTGGCACTGAATCCAAGATCTGATCGATGAATGGAAGAGGATATGGGTTCTTCTTAGCGGCTGCATTTAAGGGTTTAAAATCTACACAAATTCTCCACTTCCCATCCTTCTTTGGACTGACTACAGCTGGACTCACCCATTTTGTGGTCTCCACAGGGACTATGAACCCTGCCTTCAATAACTTGTCCACCTCTTCTCGCAAGGCTTCCATTTGCTCTTGACCCATCCTTCTTAGCCTTTGCCACACTGGCTTAGCACCTTCTTTCAGCTCTATATGCATCTCTTCGCCCTTGAACCCTCTGATCTCTTCATATGAAGTAATGAACAAATCAAGAAAACTAGCCAGCATGTGCAAATATATATCCTTCTCCATAGCTGAGAGGTCTCCACTGATCATTTGTGTCATCAATTCCTGCTTCTTTGACAACTCAACCTTGGTTTGCATCAGCCCTTCAATCACTTCATAAGGCCCTTCACTTTCATCTTCAACCTCATTCGCAAATGCAACTAAACCAAACTCTTGGATTTCTTTGTCCATCAAAAGAAATGCAACATCAACATCCTCATCACTGTTGGTAGTGCTATCACTGTCCTCATCTGTCACCGTGGAAGAGTCTTCATCACTAGACTCATCCTCATCTTCATAAAGCTCCTCTAATAGTTTCCTTGTGCCCATGTTATAAAGCTTCTTGGTACCTGTCTTTCCATAGAGGCTAATCGTACCATGTCGCCAATCTTGAACAGCTCCCACTGCACGTAACCATGGTCTGTCCAGTATAATAGGATATGCTCCCAACCCTGCTGGCATCACATGAAAATCAACCACTGCCTTTGCATCATATGCCTCCACTTCTAAGCTCTTTACAACACCCAAGCATTTTACTTTTTGATGGTTTGCCAATCTGATCCGAAAACCTGACACCCCAGCCACTGTGAGACCCATCTTCCCAACGCATGAGTGTGTTATGGCGCATATTTGGGCTCCGCCATCCACATAACCTTGTCCCAAATTTTTCCTTTTATGCCACACATCTACTATTGGACAAATGTCTGGTAGCTCATCCATTGCCAACACCTTTACCGAACCTCTCTCTGGCTCTTTCTCCATTGGGTTAACCATCCTCTTCCACTGTCGCTTTAGCTTAGGCACCATCTCTATAAGCTGCCGAAAAGTAACATCTGCCTTCCTGCTCGTCAGATCCTCCTTCAAGTCATAGCTTAATTGCCCATCCCCTAGTGGAAAATCTGAAACATGAAACTTTCGACGAGCTCTCCTTTTCCTCTTGGCCTTGACATCCTCGCCTCCATGGCTCTTTCCTTTATTCTTACTAGGACCTGGGGCACTTCTTCCTTCCTTATCCTCTATGGTCCTCTTCCCAATAGGCATCACTAATGTATCCTCTAGCTTTGATGCCTTCTCCAAGGTGACTACACTTAGCACTTTTGTCTTTCCCTTTTCCTCCTGGGTCAGTCCACTGGTTCCTTCGTCTCCCTTAATTTCGATGCCATAATTATTTGACCTAGTTAGCACCTGTCTTGGCAATGGATACATGTCTCCCCCCATCCTTGGTGGCTTATCACATTGCAGGCTGATGTGACCCAACTCTCCACAATTATAACATGTGGACGTCTGCCTCCAAAACCTACCATTGCTTTGTCCAACACCATTCCTAGGCCTTTCTTCACCTCCTGGCTGATTTGCAAACCTCCCTCGACCTCGATTATTTCCCACTTGACCTAGCATGTTTAGGCTGAGATTCTTCATCAAATCTACCACTTGCCTCATGTCCTACCTTAGCCCATCATCTTGCACCGATGTAGTGACCACTGCTGGCATAACCCGAGTAGTAACAGGAACCAGTGGTTCATGATGAACCCCTGACATGCGACCTTGTAAAGACTCTATAGGCTGAAATTCAAACCTCATGGGCAAAGACTCCACCCCTAAGTGGCTCATTTTCCTCAACTTCTACTCTTCGTTCCTTGCTACCTCTAGTGCATCTTCATATGTCCTAAGCTTCTTTAGCTCCACTCTCCAACATATATTCTCCCAAAGACCAGCCACGAACCTGTCCTTCTTCATCATGTCAGGCGGGGGTACCTGTGGTGCTAAGGCCTTGCACATCCGCTTCCATGCCAATGAGAACTTACGTATGTACGCATCTATTGGCTCACCTTCCTTTTGCACCAAAGCCTGTACTTCTTGCCACACTTTGTCAGGATCTTCTATCTTCACAAACTCCACTTCCAACCCATGCCGTAGATTGTCCCAACTCAATCTTACAGGTGGATCAGCCACATGCAATTCCTCTTCAAATGCTTTAGACCAAACTCGTGCATCACTCTTCAAACAAATTTGGAGAAGATGTAACATTTGCGCAGGGTCATGAATATGGTTGCTAATGCAGGCAACCTCCATCTTTTCCAAAAAGTCTTCCACATCTTCATCACTTCTTCCATAAAACTCCGAATAAGAGAAAGCCATGGCTACCCAAATTATGATACTTCTGACTGACTCAATTCCCACAAACTTCAATGGAGCTCAACTTTAGATAAGGACAAACACATGCACATCAAATGAGTTTTCATAGTTAATCATCGCAATTACAACAGGCAAAGGACATTCCAGGATCTCTCTTAATCTTCTCGGCCCGAACATAAAGACTATGCGCTGCTGGAAAAAAATCTTCCCGGACACATTGAGAGGCGGAAGTGAAAAATAGACCCGGTGGCCTCTACACCAAGACTATGCACAATGGCCTCATCATGGGGGATACACAATAGGGGCACCACCTAGCAAGATATGCGGTTGGACGCATACATATACACAATGGAGCATGCCATGGAAAACAATTTCAAGATCCACGCCCAAATGTGGAATGGGGTGGTCGGAGAATAAGGTGAGAGGAGTGGTGAATGAGTGAGAATGGGCTTGCTACTCGTGCATGTTAGTAAGGAAGATAATGAGGTAGGGGAAACTTGTGAGTATGCTCACTTATCATACAAGAGGTGGTGAATCCGCACACCTCAAGATGAAAGTAGCAAGATGATAGGAATATGAGAGGGAGAGTGTGTGTGTGTGTGTGTGTGTGTGTGTGTGTGTGTGTGTGTGTGTGTGTGTGTGTGTGTATGGTGGCGAATCCGCACACCTTTACATAAGCAAAAAAAAAAGGCAAGGAACAAGCATATACCATACTCACAATGAGATGTATCCAAAGCGACACAAAGTATGGCACCAAGATGGAGTGTGTTGATTGCTTGCAAAAGATGAATACAATAGGTAGCGTATGGCAAGAAAATGAGAAGGGGACAAGATCGTAGGAGGCATAATGGAGAGATGGGAGTTGATGGCGAGGAATATCATGAGGGTGTCCACCCTTCTTCTTCTTCTTGAAATTGTGCCTTCAACCCTTAATTACAAGTGGTGTGGAGGTGTGGTGCTCATATTTTGTGCATGGTGATGGGGTTGTGATTATGTGATTAGGGTTCATGCTACAAGTATGTAGCACAAGAGTGTGTATGGATAGGTGTGTGTGTGTGTGTGTGTGTGTGTGTGTGTGTGTGTGTGTGTGTGTGTTTTAAGTGAGCTCTCATGGCCTCCTTATATAGGGAAGGAGGGGAGGATTTAGCAATATTTCTATTTGAGGTGAGTGTCCCACTTTGGTGACTAGGAAAATGGGGTGCATGTGACTGTGGCTCCCATCTTGTCTCCTCATTCTTTAAAATACCAGAGTCAATAGAGAGAGAAGAAGAGAGAATGTGGGTAGGATGTAGAGGATAGGAGATATTTACAATAATCTAGCTTTGGCTAAACATAAGCTTATTAGGGAGAGAAGAGAGAGGTAAGAAAATTATAAGAGAGGTTGTCGAAGGTGGATAATTGTTGATGAGGATGGATCCTCCAAAAATGGTGATAGAATCACTCTAGACTTGCCAAGACCTCATTAAAAGAGCCTTGTCTCTTGTAATCATGCTTGAAGACTTGTAGAACCATAGCCATTCTAGAGGGAAGAAAACTAGGGATGGCCTGTGTCACCATTACATGAGAAAACTGGGGTCCACTACAAAAATCATAGCTCCGCGTTCATAACTCCAAAAATTCTGAAAAAAATTGAGTCAAAAGTTGAGATCACGAGCTACATCTTTCATGTTGAACGCTCCTTCAGATTTGGGGTTCTTATTTACTTAAAAAATTCAGCCAAATAATGTATTATTTGTGGCTGCAAAAGTCTTTTGGTGGTCCCCTTTGAGTGGACTTCTCTCTTGCCTTCAAGTGTAAGCTCCTTCATGTGTATGAAAACATGACCTAGAGTTTTGAAAAGATTGGCAATCATCTAGATAGAGGTATTATTGAAATTTGAAAGTGGGGTTGAGGTTTGAAAATGAAAACTAGTGAATAAAATATTTGGTAGGGTGGAATAATATATATACATGAAAAATATATTAGAAAATACTAAACTATATAATGTAATTTAGAATATATATATTTAATATTTAAGGTCAAAAGAGATATCAACAAAGAAAGCTTACTTATTTATGCTACATCGTGATTGATTAGCATAAGTCTTATTTATTTAATAAAGGCTAAAACTTTTGTGAAAAAGGGAATAAAAATCAAAAGTAACTTATATAATAGGAAATATTTTGGTAAAAGGGCAAAGATATATGGGGGGGGGTTCCCATGCATGGAAAAGCTTGCCTCATTAGCCCTCCCCCTAAGGCTAGCGGTATTCATGCCTCTAGCTCTTCTCCTGGAGCATGTTGAAATAGAGTAGGATTTCTCCTTGGTGGCTGGTAGATCCTTGTAGGGAATAATGGATCCCTTGGAAGCATGAGGCTCCCCAAAGTTCTTTTCGATGTCCACCTGGGTCCCACACTAAGCGTAAATCCATTGTATGCAATAATGCCTTCTTCATAAGATCACACTTATAATGATTCTTGAGTCCACAAGCTGCACAAGAATTAACTCTTGCATAAATGATAGAAGGTATGGAAAGAACTTGATCAGTCCTTGAAAGTATTCCAAAGCAGGACCATGCATGGCTTCCTCGTCCAGACACATAGCCAAAAGGGAGTAAGAAACCATAATCCTCATATCTTGCTTGTTGTCCTTCTTCATGCCAAATTGATAGAGACCTGTTGCCCACATGGATAGATTGCATGGTTGATGCCTATTGCACAAGAGAGCCCACCATGTACAAAACATAAACTACAAACCACATTTTGAAAAATGACTCCATGTTACCACTAGTATGCAAAACCATTCTTCCTTGATTGGTGTGTCCTAGATTGATTCCACTGGTTGTTGATGTCAATCCTTCCACTCTTGTCGCAACCCAACTTAAAGAGCTTCCCAAATTAATGTTACACACAATGTTCACAATTAGAAAGGGAAACCTAAAGTGCCAGTAGACCTCAATTGCATTTCTCTGCATGAGTCTTTCTCTAGAAAGGACTTGCCAAGTGGTCGTCAATATAACTTTTGGTCGTCTTCCACCAATCTCGTGCCATAGGGGTAGTTGAAGTGTCTTCACCACTTTCACCTGTGGTTGCAAATTTGAAGGGTCCACCTTGTTGTGGTTGAATGTGAGGCCCATTACCTCAATGGAGCTATCACTTCCTTCACTCCCTGTTGACTCCTCCTCTAAAGTGGTTGAAGAGTCACCACTAGAAAACTCATCCATAGAGGTTTCTAGATCCATGTCGCATTGCCGACCTGTCTTCATGTCGTAAAGTATTGGCCTCCCTTTTGCATCCTTCATCTGGATTATGCCGGTGTCCCAATCCTGCTTAGCTCTCATAGCCATGAGCCAAGGACTCCCTAGAATGATAGGGTAGCCCTCCCCTTTGTGTGGCATGACAAAGATGTCCACATCTACCTCGGTGTTGAATGCCTTTATCCTAACTGCATTTATGACACCAACACATTAAACTTTTAAATTATTTGCCATTTTGGCTCGGCATGGTGCCGGCCGACTCACCTCTAAACCCAAACGGTGCATCATTTTTTCACTCATGACGCATATTTGTGCGCCACCATCGATGTAGATATTGGAGATGTGTTGCCCTTTGATGTAAGCATCCATCACTGGTAGTATGTCATCTAGATTCCTCCCAGAGATAGCCCCAGCTATCTTTGGCTTTGGTCGTCTCGTGCTAACCATCTTTGTCCATTGTCTCCTCACCCTAGGTGCTAGGTGGAGTAACTGGGGCCAGGTGATTTTTGGGCCCTGCACAGAAACATCTTGAACCAAATCATATGGTTTAGAACATTCACCCAAAGAGAAATCTACAATGTCAATTTTACGTCGTGACTTGGACGGCTTTTTGCTAGATTCCCCTTTAGTCTTCATCTTTTCTTCCTTTTGGGAAGATTCACCATGCCTAGCGCGTTTTACCCCTATGGCATCTACTCCTTTAACCTTGGTCTTATCCTCCTCCACTTTCTCCTTTCCTTTACCTTCAAGACTGATGACGCTTACTGTTTGATTGCCAATTGGTGGTGGGGGTAAGGGTGGAATGAGAGGTTGTGGTGGTGGTGGTGGTGGTTGTGGTTGAATGGGTGATTGTAGGATTTTCACGGGTGGTGCTTGTTGTGGTGCCCTCGGTGGTGGTGGTCTTGCTCTCGGTGGTGAAACCTGGTTTTGCCTGGCTCCTCTGTTGAAATTCTGCCTCCTTGGATGTGGACAGTAGTACATGCCATGACCATCCTCCCCACAATTGTAGCAGTGGTATTCTTGGTTTTGCCTTCGTTGTCCTCTTCCTTGCTCTTGGTTGCGATTGTGTGCATGCCCTTGTTGTATCAAATGGACTGAGAGATTCTCAAGTTAATTGGTGATTCGATTGAGCAGGTCTTGCTGATCTTCAATTGGTTCTTGTGGTTGAATCCTCTGGGCGGCTGTTGTAGGTGGCGCTAGAGGTGGTCGGGTCCTAACGGCTTCCTCTTCATCGATATTCCTGGCTTGTAGGTGCAACTTCTTGTCTTTAAGGCGGGCCACTTCAACTGCTAGCTCATACGTAGCAGGAAACCTTCCCTTCACTTTCTCTTTAAGAGTTGGCCATAACCCAGCCACAAACCGATCCTTCTTTAAGAAATCAGGTGCCCCCTCATCCTCTCTTAGCGATCCAACCCATCGCCCCCATAAATCTACAAACTTTGACTCATATGATGCGTATTCTAGCATACTGCCCTGCTTCAACTCTGTCAACAATTGCCATAGCTTCTCTGATGTTGTGCCCTCTCCAAAACGCTTGACAAAGGCTGCTCTTAATAAGTCCCACCGTTCCTTGGTTTCTTGTGCCAAGGCATTGTACCATGATCTTGCCTCCACCTTCATTAGAAGTGGGAAGATGCGCAAGCGCGAAGCATCATCATCTCTCGCAGAGATGACACATGCTATTACCAAGTTGTCTAGAAAGTCTGGAGCATCCTCACCCACCTTACCAGTAAAGGTTGGAAATGCTACACTTGCCATTGTGAGAGTGAGAAAATTAACTCGACTTAGATTTTTTTTTATTTATATTTTTTATAGAGATTCAATACATGGGTGCTCGGTGGATGGAAAACATACTATACAAGGATGAAAATAACTACATCAAAAGACACTTCATGATTAATCATAGAGAGGATAAAGGGTAGAGAAGAGGTGTTTATCTCTTGCAGTCGTTCTCTACCAAACATGGTTGTAATGATCTGCTGATAAAACATCTTGCGGTCCAAGATTACTTTGATTGATTGAATTCGTTGTGGTGCATAAGTTTGGTTCCTTGCAAAAGGTTGATGTGTTGGGTCCATCACATGATAATTCGGAAAGGCTCTCTCCTTTGTGGTGGAAGGCTATAGTCGGAGGTGTAGAGCTCTTGGTAGTCGAGGTCAAATTTATAGTACCACAGGACAAGGTTGTCTTCGTCTTCTAGCTCTAGGACTGCCCTTCTAGCAAGCTCTTGGAAAAGCTTGAACTCTCTCTCTTTGAGCAACTTCACTTTCTTGCAAGATAGAGTGCCATCTAGTGTATACACAGGTGTGATGAGGTAGGTGGTGAGTCTTACCACTTGTATTAATCCAAGTTGGATGGATACATAGCAAGCTGTAAAGTCATCATCATAGCCTTGATTCACAAGCAACACCCCTTGAAGGTGGAGGGTCTTGTCTATCCGCCAAGCAAAACCTGTGTCAAAGACCTTGTCGATGACAAGCTCCGCCACTTCACTCGGTAGACGATGTAGAATCCATGCTGCTATTTCTAGTTCCTGGCTCATGAGATGAGAGTGAGGTATAGAAAGACTTTGGAGAATTTACCCTTTTGTTTTGGAGACGGGGTGATTGTTGGCGCTGGAAAACCCTTGAATCTTTTGGTGCAAGGGAGAGGGAGGGACCACGCATTCGTAGTAGCTTCCTCAAGTTGTGAAGGCTTGTTGTGGATGTAGGTGGAATAGGTGGCAAAGATGGGGACGTAGATGTAGAGAAGCCTGGTGCTACTTGAAAGCCTACCGTTGTGAGAATGCTTGTGCGGATGTCGAGGGAGAAAATGATGTCCTTTTATTCACTTTGGGTTGCACTCATGTCGAAGGTGCGGTTTTTGGCTACAATGTGAGCATGATGCAGCTTATGCCTTGTTTTTATGCTTGAGGGCATGATGAGAAATGTAAACAATCTGAGTAGGAAAAGAGAGTCTTACCACTTCTTCTATGCTAACAATACAACACCCTGGCAAGAGTGTCTTGATGACTTGTGTCAAACCTGCTTGAAGCTCCTCCTCTTCAGTGGTCCAATTAGAGAATTCAAGAAGCCACTCGTCCATGAAGAGAAGTAAACATGTCAGCCTTGTAAACTGAAGGTTTCAAGAGCTTTCCTCATTGGGGGCACCAAATGAGAGGCGGAAGTGAAAAAAAGACCCGGTGGCCTCTACACCAAGACTATGCACAGTGGCCTCATCATGGGGTATACACAATAGGGGCACCGCCTAGCAAGATATGCGGCTAGGACGCATACATATACACAATGAAGCATGCCATGGAAAACAATTCAAGATCCACGTCCAAATGTGGAATGGGGTGGTCGGAGAATAAGGTGAGAGGAGTGGTGAATGAGTGAGAATGGGCTTGCTACTCGTGCATGTTAGTAAGGAAGATAATGAGGTAGGAGAAACTTGTGAGTATGCTCACTTATCATACAAGAGGTGGCGAATCCTCACACCTCAAGATGAAAGTAGCAAGATGATAGGAATATGAGAGGGAGAGAGAGTGTGTGTGTGTATGGTGGCGAATCCGCACACCTCTACATAAGCAAAAAAAAAAGGCAAGGAACAAGCATATACCATACTCACAATGAGATGTATCCAAAGCGACACAAAGTATGGCACCAAGATGGAGTGTGTTGATTTCTTGCAAAAGATGAATACAATAGGTAGCGTATGGCAGGAAAATGAGAAGGGAACAAGATCGTAGGAGGCATAATGGAGAGATGGGAGTTGATGGCGAGGAATATCATGAGGGTGTCCACCCTTCTTCTTCTTCTTGAAATTGTGCCTTCAACCCTTAATTACAAGTGGTGTGGAGGTGTGGTGCTCATATTTTGTGCATGGTGATGGTGATGATGATGGTGTTGTGATTATGTGATTAGGGTTCATGATACAAGCATGTAGCACAAGAGTGTGTATGGATAGGTGTGTGTGTGTGTGTGTGTGTGTGTGTGTGTGTGTGTGTGTGTGTGTGTTTGTGTGTTTTTTAAGTGAGCTCTCATGGACTCCTTATATAGGGAAGTGTTGAAGATGATGAAACAGGAAACAGAAGGAAGACAGCAACTCAGAGTAGGAAGAAGATGGAGAAGGAGAAGACACAGAGCTTGTGTACGAGATCTCTGTAGTCTCTCTCTCTCTGTATTGGAATAATAGTATGTATACAAACTCAGAGCTACAAAGCTTATATGAAACCCTAAGAGATAAGGTGTCCTTTCACACCAGATGTCCAGGGGGAAAAACCCAGTGGGAGAAAAGTGCCCCTGGTGAAGCGCGTATACACACTAACACTACTACATGTCTACAAATCCCCCCTGTAGTGATAGTGTGAATCCGTACAAGGTAGCAGATCATCATGTGTATGAGAGTAAGCCCAAAGCTTTTCGGAAAGCTTCAAACTTTTCTCGTGATAACGCCTTCGTAAATAGATCTGCAATGTTATCCTGTGTAGGACAGTAAGTTAGTGTGATCTCCCCTGCATGTAGCCTTTCCCTGACATAGTGGTAGTGAACCTCTATGTGCTTTGTTCTTGCATGAAATACTGGATTCCTTGCAACTGCCATAGCACTCTGACTGTCAGTGAAAATGGTAGCGGGTGCCTGTTGACACTCACAAAGATCTGCCAATAACCTGCGTATCCATACACAATCAACTGTTGCCGTGAAAGCTGCCCTGTACTCAGCTTCACAAGTTGATGTAGCCACTGTGGGTTGCTTCTTGCTTAGCCAAGATATACATGCATTTCCCAAGAAAAAACAATTGCCACTTGTGGAATGTCGTGTGTCAAAATCACCAGCCCAATCTGAATCGCTTTAACCAAGAAGCTGCATAGAACTGTGCTTTCCATACATATCCCCCCTTGGAAAGAACATGGCAAGATTAGGGGTACCTGAAAGGTAACGAAGTATGCGCTTCACAGCTTGCCAATGATGCATACCTGGGCTGTGCATAAATCTGCTTGCTTGTGAAACCCCAAATTGAATGTCTGGACGAGTGTTGCCTGCCAAATATATCAAGCAACCAACGGCTGCTGCATAAGTATGTACATCAAAAGGTTCTCCAGCATCGTGCATGCTCAACTTTGATCCAGTTTCTACGGGTGTAGAGATTGGCTTACAATTTTGCATACCAAACTTGTCCAAAATTTTATGCAAATATTTTGCCTGCAACATGTATATGCCATCCTCTGATTGCACAAACTGAATACCCAAGTAATAATGTAGCAAACCAAGATCAGACATCTCAAAGGTTTTTCTCAAAGCATCTTTAAACGCTTCAATTTCATCTGCAGTATTGCCTGTAAGAAGCATATCATCCACATAAAGTGTTAGCATAATGAGAACTCCATATCTCTTTTTCACATACAAAGTACTTTCTGCTGGGCTATTCTGAAATCCCTGGCCAATCAAATAAGTATGTATCTTCTCATACCATGCTCTTGGAGCCTGTTTGAGACCATACAAAGCTTTACGCAATCTACATACCTTTTGCTCTTGACCTTTTACAACAAAACCACTTGGTTGAATTACATAAACTTCTTCCTGCAAATCACCATTCAAAAAAGCAGTCTTGATATCCAACTGATGCACTTTCCAACCATGATGAGCAGCAATTGCAACTAGTGATCTAACTGTGGACGCACGAGAAGTAGGAGCAAAGGTTTCATCATAATCTATGCCTTTTTGTTGCGCATAGCCTTTTGCCACAAGCCTTGCTTTGTACCTGTCAACAGTACCATCTTGTTTCCTTTTTACCTTAAAAACCCACTTTGTACCAATAGGCTTTTTACCTGTAGGCAAGTCCACTAGATCCCATGTATGATTCTTATGAATAGAATCAATTTCTTGCTGCATAGCATCTTTCCACTGAACACACTCTAAAGCTTGTTCAAATGAATCAGGCTCATCTGCATCACAAAGAGTGCTAAAGCAAGCCAAATCTACTTGCTCTCTGCCAAAAGTAGTACCAGCACATGTTTTTCGTGGCAACGGTGCATCCAACTTGCTATCCTGCAAAGTTTTCTGAACCCATTTAGGCAAGGTTCTTTCTTCCCTGAGAACTTCTTGCTCTTCACGCACAATTTCCTCTACATCATGAGGTGTCACATGCTGATCAAAAGATTGATCAAGATTATCAACCTGTTGTGATTCTTGATTCTCCACAAAAGAAGGAAGCAAACCTTCAAATACATCATGTGTCTGCATATGAGGTACATCAAAAGCAACCATAGGTTGAGCAGTAGTTTCTGCAAAAATTACATCACGACTTTCAAAAATCTTGTTTGTAGCAGGATTGTAAAGTCTATAACCTTTACTTCCACTACTGTACCCCACAAATATACATTTGATTGCCTTATCATCAAGCTTCCCACGTAACTGCTGAGGGATGTGAGCATAAGCAAGACAACCAAAAACACGAAGATAACTGACTGAAGGTTTTTTGTCATACCAAGCTTCATATGCAGTAATGGTCTTCAAAGCACGAGTAGGACACCTGTTCAAAACATGTGCTGCACAAGCAACTGCCTCCATCCATAGCTTATGAGGCAAACTCTTAGCCTTGAGCATACATCTAGCTGTCTCCATTAAAGACCTGTTCTTCCTTTCTGCAACACCATTCTGTTTTGGTGTGTATGGCATAGTGCATTGGTGTTTAATGCCTTTCTTTCCCAAAAAATCCTTAAATGCACCTGACATGTATTCACCTCCTCGATCGGTACGAAGAGTCTGTACTTTGCAACCTGTTTCATTTTCAACCATGGCGACATAATGTTGAAAAACTGCAAACACGTCTGACTTTGCTTTGAGTGGATACACCCAACAAAACCTGGAAAAGTCATCAATGAAGGTCACAAAATAAAGGCTGTTTCCTATAGATGGCGTCCTCATAGGACCACATACATCACTGTGTACAAGCTGCAACTTTCGTGTCGCTCTAACTGAACCATCCTGCAAAAATGCAAATCTGTGCATCTTTCCAAGAACGCAACCTTCACATACATGTCTTGGTGGCATCTCCAATAAAGACAAATCATGCACCATATTATGACGTTGTAAAGTCATCAAACTGCCATAACTAACATGCCCAAATCTAGCATGCCACAACTCAGCATCCTGCATGGCCTGAGTCTTTGTTTTTGCAATACATACCTGCATCTGCTTTTCATAACGATCTAGCACAAATAGTCCATTTTCCAGCGTACCTGTAGTGATAAGAGAATAACCATTCTCTCAATCTCGTACAACACATCTGTCATCCTCAAAAATGACCCGAAGACCATTTTTTGCAAGAGAGGATACAGACAACAAATTCTTCTTGATCCCTGGAACATATAAGACATCTGGCAAGCATAAATCTGAACCATCTGAAATGGTAATCAAAATCTTACCAACGCCTTTGATTGGATAAGGAGCATTATTTGCACATGTCACCTTCTTTCCTGCTGGAGCTGCATCCAATGAACAAAACAAATCCTTCCTTGAAGTAATATGCCTGGATGCACCACTATCAAAGTACCAAATCATTTGTGTCTTGTCAACACTGTAAGCAGAAAAATTTGAACATACTACAAAAGCATAAGAATCCTGCACAAAGTTTGCAGACTCTTCTTTAGCTGTAGAAGAATCACCAGAAGCTGAAACAACCAAACTTGACTCTTTCTTCTTTTCTTTAGCAATTCGCTTTTTACACTCACTAATGTAGTGACCAGGTCTCTTGCAGTAGTGACATTTACCTTTCTTCTTGGACTTGTCGGAATCACCTTTAGACTTCTCTGAAGATTGTCCTGCACTAGACTTGGAGTGATGAGCACTCTCTTTACCCCTGTTTTTGTTCTGTACAACAAGAGCATGATCCATACCATCCACCTGTAAAGACTTGTTCTTACGTGATTGATCCTCCTGCAATAGCAAAGCCACTAACTCTTCAAAATGAAGAGGGTCAGGATTAGCTCGCAAAGACAGAGTCAAAGAAGTCTGAAAAGTCAAATAAGATGGTGGTAGTGAATTGAGTGTTTTGGAAACCAAGTCCTTCTCTGGAATCACTTCATCAATGCTAA
The DNA here is from genome assembly GCF_014529385.1 of Adiantum capillus-veneris. Taxonomy (NCBI): domain Eukaryota; kingdom Viridiplantae; phylum Streptophyta; class Polypodiopsida; order Polypodiales; family Pteridaceae; genus Adiantum; species Adiantum capillus-veneris. The sequence continues at coordinate 23,398,729 of NC_140933.1, read as the reverse complement.
GCAATTGCTCTTTAAGATCCCTGATTTTTGTAAGATGCTCGACAATATCGTCACCTTCGTCCATCTGTATTTTGTCAAGTTGTTTCTTCAAAAACTCTATTCTGGCAGCATTTCTTCCTCCAAACATAGCTTGCAGAGTGTTCCAAGCATCCTCAGAAGTTCTGCAAGATCTTATATGTGGTGTGATTGTCCTCTTTATGGTTAAGGCAATCACAGCCATAGCCTGTGCATCTTTAGTATCCCATCTCTTTTGCTCTGGAGTGACTTGTGAGGGTCCTGCACCAACAGCTGCACCACGACCAGGCGTGGCAAGTGCAATGCTACCTGTACGAACTTCATCTCCAGATACATAATCCCACAATCCTTTACCAACCAAAACATTTTTGGCCATAAAAGACCAAAGAGAATAGTTGGTACCATCCAATTTGTCTTCGGATGTAAACGCACCAAAAATCTCTTTCTCCGTAGATTGAGCCATACTGTAGATGCACACAAGAGAGCAAAAGAACCTCCAAGAGATTCACAAATCTCCTCTCCAATCCAAGCAAAACTCTACACAAAATCTCAGCACAAAGCTAAGACAAGCTGCTTCCCAAAAGAACTGTTTACCTGAAGAAAATCTGTCAAAAAGCACACCCTCTTGATCTAAATGCCTCCGAAAAGTAACTTCTGCTACGCTGCTCAGAACAAAATTCTGAGGGCTCGAACGGCTTCGAAAGGGGGGTAAAACCCCAGGTCGCCTAATCAGAATACTCCCGGAACGTCGAGGATGCTCCCACGAACAAATTTTCCGAAAACTGCGTGAAAACTGCGATTGCGCGCGCGGACGCGAAAACGCAAGTAGAGGCTCTGGAAATCACCTTGCTCTGATACCAATTGTTGAAGATGATGAAACAGAAAACAGAAGGAAGACAGCAACTCAGAGTAGGAAGAAGATGGAGAAGGAGAAGACACAGAGCTTGTGTACGAGATCTCTGTAGTCTCTCTCTCTGTATTGGAATAATAGTATGTATACAAACTCAGAGCTACAAAGCTTATATGAAACCCTAAGAGATAAGGTGTCCTTTCACACCAGATGTCCAGGGGGAAAAACCCAGTGGGAGAAAAGTGCCCCTGGTGAAGCGCGTATACACACTAACACTACTACATGTCTACAGGAAGGAGGGGAGGATTTAACAATATTTCTATTTAAGGTGAGTGTCCCACTTTGGTGACTAGGAAAATGGGGTGCATGGGACTGTGGCTCCCATCTTGTCTCCTCATTATTTAAAATACCAGAGTCAATAGAGAGAGAAGAAGAGAGAATGTGGGTAGGATGTAGAGGATAGGAGATATTTACAATAGTCTAGCTTTGGCTAGACATAAGCTTATTAGGAAGAGAAGAGAGAGGTAAGAAAATTATAAGAGAGGTTGTCGAAGGTGGATAATTGTTGATGAGGATGGATCCTCCAAAAATGGTGATAGAATCACTCTAGACTTGCCAAGACCTCATTAAAAGAGCCTTGTCTCTTGTAATCATGCTTGAAGACTTGTAGAACCATAGCCATTCTAGAGGGAAGAAAACTAGGGATGGCCTGTGTCACCATTACATGAGAAAACTGGGGTCCACTACAAAAATCATAGCTCCGCATTCATAACTCCAAAAATTCTGAAAAAAATTGAGTTAAAAGTTGAGATCACGAGCTACATCTTTCATGTTGAACGCTCCTTCAGATTCGGGGTTCTTATTTACTTAAAAAATTCAGCCAAATAATGTATTATTTGTGGCTGCAAAAGTCTTTTGGTGGTCCCCTTTGAGTGGACTTCTCTCTTGCCTTCAAGTGTAAGCTCCTTCATGTGTATGAAAACATGACCTAGAGTTTTGAAAAGATTGGCAATCATCTAGCTGGAGGTATTATTGAAATTTGAAAGTGGGGTTGAGGTTAAAATAAAAACTAGTGAATAAAATATTTGGTAGGGTGGAATAATATGTATACATGAAAAATATATTAGAAAATACTAAACTATATAATGTAATTTAGAATATATATATTTAATATTTAAGGTCAAAAGAGATATCAACAAAGAAAGCTTACTTATTTATGCTACATCGTGATTGATTAGCATAAGTCTTATTTATTTAATAAAGGCTAAAACTTTTGTGAAAAAGGGAATAAAAATCAAAAGTAACTTATATGATAGGAAATATTTTGGTAAAAGGGCAAAGATATATGGGGGGGGTTCCCATGCATGAAAAAGCTTGCCTCAACATGAACATTTATCTGGATTCTCTGAGTTAAATGAAAAGGAGTGAATTGAGGGCCATTTTGATCATCCATCAAAGCCAACCATGAAGCTCCCAAGAAGGCACACCTGACTTAACCTCTGATTTTGCCAAAATTTCAGCAGCATAACATCATAAATGGCTCAAAAGACTAAGAAACCAGCCATCATAACTTGGAAAAATTTTGACATAGTTTCCCCAGAAGTAGAGCAGTAGGAACCCAAAATATAGACTGTATATATATGCATAAACTGTCAACAATAGAACCCGAGCATCAAATAGGACTCACTTGTGCATAGCCTATGGCGAGGTCACGAAAAGGGTGCTCCAGCTACTTGTATCACTGAAAGGATCTCCACATTTGAGAATCCCCCAGCTCAATAAAAACCTCACGCTATCGACCCTCACACGAAGGCTAATACAAATCGCGTATAGTCAAGTCTCAGAAATGACTATCTTCCAGACCAAGTCTCAGAAATGGTTGGGATTGCCAAATACAACCAAGTATGGCTCCACAAATGCGTACAATGGCAGTTTCCACAAGTAACGTACAATCCAGCAGACAATGCGCTCAAATAGGCGCCAAGTGATGCATACCCACAACAACTGCAAGTGACACCAATACTAGTATATCACTGTACTCCAACTACATGTACCTGTGTGAATCACCTATACCTATACCTGTACCTGTCTCTGTAACCTGTAACCTGTAGCCCTGAATCTCGAAGCTTGAAGCTCGAAGCAGAAGGTACTCGAAGAAGATCCTCCGTGGGGGCGCCAAAAGAATGTGAGCGGGGTGGAAACACACAGAACGCCTGTATAATGACCCGACACACACTCTTGGGATGATACACACACACATTATGGGGCACCACTCGGCTTACACAACCAGCCTGGCCGAGACAGGAAACACAGAGACGGAGTGAGAAGAGAGAGATTTCCCACTTGCCCACTCAACACTCGCACATACACACTCACACACACACTCTCAATTCAGCTCAAAGGAGGAAAATTGTTGTTGTTTAGACTCAATGAAGCTCAGCCCAACACCAATGGGGCAAATAGTTTACACAGTATTGAGGAAATACACCAGATACAACCACAAAGTTAAGCAAAGGCTTCACTCACCGGAGAAGATTACACAGAAAAACAGCAGAAAATCTGTGAGGAATTTGGAAAAACGGACAGTGCCATTGCGTCTGGAACGCCCAAAAACCCCACCCTACAATGTCACAGTGCTCAAATCCGACCTCGGATGAGCAGTTTAGGGCCAAAAATGCTCCAAAAACAGCAAAAACACACTTGCGGCTGTTCCTCCTCTCTTCTCCACGTTTTTTTCTGGTCTTCTCTCAGTTTTTTCAGTTCCCACACTTAGCTTTATTAGTTGGGAACCCGTGGCCTTTTAGATGACCTCAAACGGACCCCGAACAGGCCAAAAACTGACCTCGCAGTGCATAGTTGTCACCTTTTTTGCATCATCCGCACACCTGGCACTCAGTTTTTTCAAATAATGCATCCCGCAACCACATGAAGTGGCCCCAAAAAGTGGTCCTCATGATGACCTTTTTGCATAAGTATCACAAGAAAACACCCACGTCGTGTCCATACTTCTCCGCGTGCAAGTATTGACCCCGTTCGACCTCCTGACGCCACTCGATTCCATCTGACGCACCTGCTTACCTCATGTCGTCGGCCCGCGGATAGCTTCCTCGAGAAGTTTTACGCGCTACCAACTCCTCCTTATTGTAGAAAAAAAACAGTGGTACTAGTAATAGTGAAAATCGATGCACTATGTACACCCTGTCCTACCTGTACACATGTGGGCCCCACGTAACCACCTGACTCTGAAAAATGGGCAATTCTTTATTTGATGCACCATGCATGTATATGTACATATGCGCAATCCCTTGCTCCAAAAAACTCCTGACACCGTCACAAAACCCAAAAATTTTCACTCTTTCGCCTTTGAAAGGACAACTACACTCTCAATGATCTGTACTTCCACAGTTATAGCACGGTCCAATTGGTGGTTGATTTTGAGGAGGTGGTCCCATAGGTTGTCCCGCCCTACTAGGATATCCTCTTGGTTTGTAGTTCTGGTTCGTAATGAACATTAGCGTTCTTTCGTCCACCAAATATTGATCCCTCGAAGGTTGTGCTACATAAGTTGGTGGTGCCATACCCTCGTTATTTCCCCACGGTTGATAGGCTTCGTTTGCGTACATCTGTGGTTCAGGTTCAGTTACGTAAGGCTCATTCAGTTCCTCATAATAAGAAATTTGAGGTGTATTATTTGTTCCTGGTGATAATTCGTAGGTTGAGCATACCTAATAATGGCCCTATTTTCCTGTGGTAAAGGAGGTTGTTGACCCAACACAGGTTGAGGTCTGTCTGCTCGTGCTACCATATTCACATTTGGCCCAACTTGATATCTTGGAGGAGGTGGCTGGGGTGGTCCTGCTAGAGGTCCATACGGTCTTTCCCTCACATAGGTTTTGTTGTAAAAACACTCATCCGTGCCATGGTTCGCCATTTTTGCTCTATGGCGCACCATTTTAGTACTCGTCCATTCGCAATTGGTGCTTTCGGCTGTTGTGTGCACCATGACATCGGGTGATCCCCCCCACATATGTCACATTTCCTCATCTGAGACTGTCTCATCACCGGATTTGATCTCATATGTTGTTGCATTCTCTTCGTTACTTCCTCTATCATTTGGTCACCTGTCGGCATCAAAGAAGCCTGAGCATCTTTCTTGGTAAAGGGTTCACTCTTAATAGATGAAGAGCCACTTGTCACTGAATCAGTATCCTCTGACACTTCTCCATATGCTTTGCAGTTATCAACAAGATATAACACTTCCCTTGTAACATGTTCAAATGTGCTACAGGCTTTCAAGTGAAGGTCCTTTTTCAAGGTTTTGTTTCTAAAGTCCTTCAATGAAGAGCACAGGCAATCTCTGGTCCTGCGGTAATTCTCTCCTTGGGCACCTCTCAATGTACTGCTTGAATCTCAAGGATGCTTCCTTCACTTTTTCGTTCTCCTTTTGTTTAAAAGCATATATCTATGATACAGTATTATGCTTTATACCCCGTTTTGAGAATTCTTCCGCGAACTCCCACGATACATGTTCAATATTCAGACAAGTTTCAGGGTTCAAAGGTTGAAACCATGTCAAGGCCGTCCCTTCCAAGGCCAGCCCGAATCCCTCATTATGAGTATGGAAATCAGTGATCTGCTCTGCTCTTAAGACTTGCTTGAAGAGCGACACATGGGCATATGGATCCCCTGATCCACTATACTTCTTTGGCATGCACTTCGCTACCTGGGATGGCCTCGTTCGTCTATGGTCCGCGACCAGTCTCAATGCTCCTGTGTCTCGACTTAATCATTCTCGTACATCATGGATGTCGTGGGTTGCTCTCGTTGGCTCCCCTGCCACGAATCTACGACTAGGAGGCAAATGTGATGGTGTGGTTGCAAATGTCGGACCTACTGTGGTATGTGTAGAGATAGGAACCACAATAACTTGATTTGTAGCCATTGACTCTCTGGGATGTAATGCTCCCATGGGGTTTGGCATAGAATATTGAGGTTGACTAAAAGAATCAGGCACATGAGTCCTCTCTCCACCTGTTGCCATCGGGTCTGGCATGACATTTGTAGGTGCCGGTCTCTTTGGGCTTGGAGTGACATAATACTGGTGGAGTGGTCCCCCAAAGTACGTATATCCTTCCAACTCCTTTTTATCGATTGCTGCGTATCGTCTTCCATATTTGTCATATGCAACGATTTTCATTTTTGATCCCTCTATGTAGGTGAAGACATAAAGTCTTTTCCGCTCTGTCAACTCTCCGATGTAGGGTTCCTCGCATCTATAATAGAGATCTTCCTCTCCATTATTATACTTTTATAACCCCACGTAGACGTTGTCTGTGTTGACTCTCAAAGTTTCGTTTTCTCGCCTTAACCTCGCATTAGGGAATCTCATTGTTGGTGCTTTCTCCTTAGGTTCCTCATCTACTTTGGCTTTCGTGCCCATCAATCCCCACTTGTCCACAATGTTAGGATTCAGGACTACCAAGTACATGATACCTTCATCATCTAGGTACCTATCTCCGCTATAGCTCACAGGCACTAAGTCCTTGAACTCACTTGGTGTATCTTCTATTTTCACACAGTAGCGGTCCATACCATCTTTGTAGATCTTGGCACCTTGCTTGTTGTCATACTGATACTTGATGAACAATAGCTTCATTGTGGCCGAAGGGTTTGATGGTCCTGCTGCCATGTTTTCTCTTTCGTTTAGGTTTGAATGTCCCAAGTGTTTCGTGAAATACTCGTAAGATCTCTCTGAAGAAGTATCGGAAATACTTCCTTCAGGGATCGGCTCTAATGGTCGTACTACACCTTGGTTTACACTCTCCTCCGTTGATAAAACACTTGCTTGATCCACTAAATTTTGGTGTTGGCTGTTGATTTGTTTTTCCGATCTCAAAAACATGAAGAAAGTGGAATTTACCGATTGAATCCAAACCTCTTACCTGGAGATGGGGTGATCTTCCAACTCTCACGACTGCATGGATTGTTACTTGATCGGTCTCTGCAAATGAATACACTTGATGGCTATGAGATCACTGTATCATTCCAACTGTCAGCAGATTCAACAACTTCACAACGACTTCAACACAATTTTGCTTGCAGATTATTGATAGTATGTCCAATTTGGGTTTTGACAACTTCTGATATCTTAAATAGTCTAGGTTTATGAACAGGTCAAAAATGAGTCAATTTTGGCACAGAGGTACACTGATCGCGATTGTAGTACAGTGCCCAAATTTGATGAAACTTTACCAGCTTGTTCACTAGGCTATTTTAAGGCTACCCACCAAATACTTTTGTATTCAAACCCCAAAAAGTCAAGCTTTAACCAGTTCTTGGTTGGAAGTATCTGTTTTTCCGAATCTGTCAGTTTGACTTGATTTTGGTGTTTTTTTTGGGATATGGAAGCTATCTGGGGTTGTCCTCTGTACAGGTTCTCCCTTTGTATAGTCTATACCCAATTTGATGTATATGATCCTGATGAAAGTCAATTTCTATGTCAGTATATCAATTTCCGACTTGGATCAATACTCAGACGGTTTGACAGGTATTTTGAGGTTTCTGGCTCTTCGTCCTGTATACTTTTATGTTTATATACACCTGAGGATCCCATAGATGAAATTTGGTCAAAATCTGGCACTTGGGTACACCGATCGCGATCGTAGTACAATGCCCAAATTAGACCAATTTTGGTGTGCTTGTTGGCAAAGGTGTTCTGAGGCTATTTCCCCATTCACTTAGCATTTGGATCCTAAAAGCCAAGATTTTACACTTTTTGGGTTTGTTAGGCTAGTTTTGCCCAAGTAGCCTGATTTTCTTGATTTTTGATGTTTCTGGGTGTGGTTGCTTTAGACAAACTTGTTTAAAATCTTATCAGGAAGGCACACAACAATTCTTGTCCAATTCTAGCACATGGGTACACCAATCGCGATCGCAATACATGAGCCAAATCTGATGAAATTTAGTCTGCTCCCTCTGACAAGTGTTTTACAGTGTTTTGTGCTACCACTTGGTGATTTGAATCAATATCAACCTTGTTTGGTCAGATTTTCTAAATTTCAGAGTCTTATGGCCTTTTTGCCAAAGTTATGGCTTCCTGGTTTCTCGACTCTAAATTTTGTCCCAAATCTAACTGGAATGCGAATTACTTATCCTACTCCTAAGTACAGAAATGAAAGATCATAAAGAAATGAATCAAACAAAACAAACAAGACGGATTTCGGGTGAGATTTCAGTACTCAATCGAATTAGAGAAATTGAAGAGCAAAAATGCTTTGAACACTCTCACTCACAGCTCCCTAAATCTCCTAAGAGAGGATCTAGCCGGTCCACTGACTCTAGACTCCACTAAGCTCTAAACCCCTGTCTAGCAGTCTAACTGAGATGTAAAATGGATTTGTGGATTGATCTTCTTTTAAGGAAGCTAACTGCGCACTCGGTCACTCATCAACTAAGGTGCATTCCCCAGCAGCGGCGCCAATGTTTGCGGGTCGCCGCGATGGACGTCCAGAGCATAGCTCTCACGCATCAACATAAAATATCAATACAAGGGAAGCAACCAGGATGAGGCATGGAAACTCACTAGGGTGTCATTCCTAATGAAGTGAACTCGATGAGATGCAACTACTAACTCTGCAAGCAAATCATATGCACTAAAGCCAAGTAATCTGCCTATATCCTTCTACACAGCTCTACAGTCATCACGCCCGTTTACCATGCAAATCATATCGGATTCGCACGAAACTTGAAGGGGAGCTACAGGGAACTATTAAGAATCTATCCTATCACTGTCACAGCATTCTAGAGAGGTACATGGATCGCGATCGTTCATCCCAAAGTCACCAAAAACAGTGAACAGATGTTCCCAATGGGTCATTTTAGGGTCCCTGAAGCCTCTCTTAGGGTCAAAACAACATAAAATACACGTTTAGACACTCAAAACAGCGATTTAAGGTCTCAAACTTGTAGTTGAACACCTACACCGAATCTTGAATGATTACACTTGAATGGAAGATCAAAGTAAGAGGAACACAATGCAATAAACGAATCTGAATTCCGATTACCGTAGCCACAGTAGCGAAGATTACAAGTTGGAGTAAGAGGAAGCTCTCAAACGTATGCTGTCTTCTTCAAAACATGTGATAAAAGAGGATTATGTTCAAACTTACGAAACTGACCTTTATAGTTTAGGTCTTTACAAATGGCTTGTCCAGCCAAAAAGTCCTAAACTTCTAACTGGATCTCCACTATACAAATGCTCTCGGAAAAATAATCAAAAATTTCTTTACAAGTTCTCGGCTTAGAGAAGCTCTTTTACAAAAGGATGAGATTGCCGCAAAAGTGTAGATTCCGTGAAAAAATGTGACTCTTTCTCTGGAGACCATTGCTTCGTCCGCCAAACAAAACCATTCAAACCTAGCCTACTCCAAAAATAATTCATGATATCAAGTCATTTTTGGTCTTAGTGATCTTCTACCATAAATTTATCAAAACCTTTTCTCGTATTTCCTTACACATGACCACATTATTGCACCAAAAAATATCATTCAAATGGGACCTGAACACCATTGTATGCCTACTACAAATAGGAAATAGTGAAGCTGTTTTATGCATTTGCAAGCATCGATTTTGGTGCGTTTGATCATGGTTTTCATGATTGTGTAGTGGTCAAGGGATCTCCCACTTTGACATTCACTTATGGTAGCAGATATGTGTGACAATTCAGATTTGATCGTCATGACTCAAGAGAGACAACGGTCTCATAGTTATCGATACTTGCATTGTTGGCATTTTGGTCACACAGGGCACTTTATGCACCGCTAATTCAGATGTATGAGTCAACAACGGAGATCTATGTGTCATGTAGATGAGGTTTTGACACATGCTAGAGTAGTGGCTTCATATGTCAGTGATAGTGATGTCATGTTTGCCTTTAGCATTCCTCTTGCTTACATGTCTTCGAGAGGTGACACTTCTCTCCATTGGTTGCTAGATGAGGATGCCATTTTCCACGTCACACTACATAGTGGGAGCTTTGGTTCTATATACTTGGCCGATGGTTTGATCTATATACTTGGCCGATGGTTTGATGTTTGACATTGCAGGTGCTGGAGATGTTTGTTTGTCATTTCCCAGTGGTGTATCATATACACTACGACATTTGCATGCTATGTTCCTCATCTGAGACAAAGCTTGATCTTAAGGAGGCTAGCAAAGTATGGGTGTCAAACACACTGCTTAAAGAGCAGTCTTTCCAGATGCATTGTGGATCATTAGTGATTTTCAGGGGAGCCCACAATGGCTTAGTATATCCTATGCATGTATCTAAAATACGAGACAACATGGTCTCAGTTTTGTTGCTCGCATGTGTTGAACGAGAGACAAGACGTGTCTCCTTTGCAAGAGTGAGCTCTAGTATGCTCAAGAGACAAGGCATTTAGTTGTACAGGACATGCGAGTAGACTCTGTGGAGATAGAGGTAGACCGGTAGTGCTCTAGAGAGACATGATAGGTGTTTTCAATGTCTATGTAGGTAGAGGTAGAGCGGGTCTACTCCCTAGAGACACAAGCAGAGATGACTAACATGGAGTTCTTTGATATGCTCATGCTAGAGGCTAAAGAGTTGATGCCAGGACACACAATTTCACCTATGGGTGACAGGGACACACAATTCCACCTATGGGTGAGAGGGACATAGCCATCCCAATGTCGGCAATGACACATCCACACGCGATGAGTAGTCTTGATGATGCAATGCATGTATATAGCGCATGGGAGGCTAGGTCAACCAGGTATCACAGTTTTCATCAGCGTTTAGGCACCTCATGTACGAACTACTAGTGTTGAGGCCCGACCTAGTAGGTGCAATGGGGGAATTTGAAGCAGGGATTGTTAGTCGTACCGTTATTGGCATTAGCATGATGCATCTTGGAGCTTTGCAGCACATATAGAGTTGCCAGCAAGATTTACATGCAGGCTCTAGCATGTGGATACATAGGCTTGCCTATCACTAGAGCCAATACGGTTGTATGTAGACTGATTGAGCGAGCTAGTGGTCATAGGTTAAGAGAGTCTCTCACGTGGTTCCTTATACATACTAGTAGTTTAGCTAGTAGCACTCACTTGTCGATGCATTTCCTTTAAGTGGGAGTTTGTTGGGGTAAAGGAATTACGCCTCTGCCCGTGATCAGGTAGGGGTTGGCCGCCCACTGTGCATCTTTCCTTATTATTCATATACCAAAATAATAAAGAGCTCCTCTCACATTCTTGAGGCTTGCTCCACCCACACAACACACTCTTCTCCTCTCCCCTCTCCCACACCGCACCTGTGCACTCACACGCTTCACATCGTGTACTTTCAACAAGCATAGTTTGTACCTTGGAAAAAGACTGTATCCGCACCACATTCTTCCTTCAACTCATTTATCCTTACCATGGCTTTCCCAAAGTCATCCTTTTTTACCGAGATGGCGCATTTGCAATCACTTTTGGGTTGCATTAGCCAAAAACCTATGATCGACAATGGATTTAACATTTGTCTTTCACCCTACAAGTAATGGCAAAAAAGAAGCAACAAACAGCACCATCATGGAACTTCTTAGATCATACACGACCAAAAATACTGCAAATTTGGACCAACACGTCCTCATGCTACAATTTTCATACAACAACACACCCCACTCGGCCACAAAACTGGGCAACCTTTGAAATTGTCTATGGTAAGAAACTCCTTGTCCCTATATTTACTATTATCACTGATGTTCTAGCAACAGACACCTTAGCAAGAGATCACACAAATATTCTACAAGAAGCCACCGAGATTGCATTAAAAAAGCACAAGAAAGATACACAACACAAGCCAACAAGAAAAGAAGACCTGCACCTTTTAAAGAAAATGACCCTGTCTAGCTTAGAATAAAAAAAGGACACTTGAAAACTGTAGAAAAAAATCCCAAAGTAAAAATGGCCCCTAGATTCTACGGCCCATACAAAATTCTTGAAAAGATTAATGACAATGCGTTTTGCTTGGGCATTCCCTCACACTAGAAAGTACACAACTCCCTCCCTGTCAGCTTATTAAGACCACATACGAGACCTATTCCCGATACTCTTCCATATCTGACCCCCCCCCCCCCTTTAATTAAGGATGACAAAGAAATTCTCACTCCTAAAACAATGTTAGACCATGACCTCACCACTACCCACACATAATAACAGTACAAGAGATATTTGATAAAAAATAAAAATCATTCCTTTGAAGAGTGTCAATGTATCTCTAAAGAATCACTACATCCGCACTACCATCACTTGATACTTGCATATCACACACCTAGAGACACAGATTCGCCGATTTAAGCAACGCATCTTATTTAAGTGCAGATCTACCAGTTTAGGCAACACGAATTTAATGTGCAGATTCGCCGATTTAGGTATCATTATCACAGATTCGTTGATTTAGGCAACACGAAACTAAATGGAGATTCATTGATTTAGACATCATTAGTGCAAATTTTCCGAGTTAGGTAGAACGTCCATTGGTGTAGATCCGCCTAATGAAATTGGTATTTTTTTCACAAATTGTTATGGATTATTTGATTTAATTTATTAGCATTGCAATGTTAAGTTGATTTGTGGAAATATGATCACCTGTCGAGTGTTATGCTAGTAGATCAATGAATTGGTCCATGTAGGACAATAAGGCGATAGCAGTTGATTGGATTAAGTTGGATTCCGTGGCAACTATCTAGTAAATATTAGGATGGGCAAGGCAAAGAGGACAAAGACCCAAAAAAAACCCCCCCAGATACCCAACAAAGATATATGATAAGTGCAATCTTAGCCCCCCAAAACCCAATGAGAAAGATGGAGGGAACTTAGAGATAAAATAATGTGCTAAATGTCCGTTGCCAGGGAGTGCTGGAGTGGTTGGAGTATAGACACACTTGCAAATAACAAACACGACATGGGCACAAATATGGTGAAGATTTGTAACAAAATGTTATAGTGAATGCTTACGAACCGACACAATGAGAATATACACAAATTGTGTTTATATTATGATGTCTGAACGTAAATCGCTTTTACAAATATTTGCTTTGTTTTTATATCAAAATGGAGCGGGAGAGATAAAACTTAGCTTTGGAATCGCTGCGTTGAAAGTCGAAACTTGATGGCGAGGCTTAGAGTGATTCTCACGACCCTCGAGGGTTAAATTTTACAAAGGTTCACTATTTTTGTTAAATTACAATTTTACGGAAGTTTGCTACTAGTGGCTATATGAAAACAATAGCGTGTGAAGTGTGCGAATAGCTAGGCAAGGAGTCTTCACTTTAATGGCGATCGTTGTGCCGTCTCTTCTGCGGTTTGACGGTAGTCCAAGCTTCGATGGCTGTCTTTGTAATAATGCTTGAAATCTGCAATTCAAATCAAAAACTAGTGGGAGAGCACCTCTCACTGTTTGACGGTGAACCACTCTCTCCCCTTAAATTTGGATGCAACTTCGCTCTCTCTCACTCACACTTTGGCACTTTAACGCTCTCTCTCAACTTCTCTTCTCTTCCTCTCGGACCCAACACTCAGAGAATTTCTCTCTCTCTCCTCGCTCGTTTGTGCTCGGGGCAAAGCCCTCTCTCTCTCTCTTCCAATCCCTCTTTTTCTTTCTTTCTAGCCCGCACTAAGAGACTCTATCTCTCTCTTCTTGTTTTCTATTTTCTGTGGGGCCCTCCCTTAAAGGGACTTAATGAATCAAATTGTTGGTTCTTTTAAAAGAAAAATGAGCCTGCAGAATAGACTGGATTCTTTCTCTCCCTCCTCAGAGAGCACCCTCGCAGAAGCTCTCTCTCTCCTCTTCTATTTGCAACAAGGGCAAGTTCTCTCTCTCTCTCTCTCTCTCTCTCTCTCTCTCTCTCTCTCTCTCTCTCTCTCTCTCTCTCTCTCTCTCTCTCTCTCTCTCTCTCTTTGTCAACAAAGGGGCAGCCCTCTCAGGCACTCTCTCTCCCTCTTCAAACCACTGCAGAGAGACAAACTCTCTCTTTCTCTCTCCCCTTTCTCTCAGCATCCCATAGACGAGCCCCCTCTCTTTCTGGATTTGCAGCAGAGTAGTACTCTCTCTCTCTTTCTCCTCAATTTGACTACACACAGACTGCAAGAGAAAGGCTCTCTCTCTCCTCTCTCTTTGTCACCAAAGGGGCAGCCCTCTCATGCACTCTCTCTCCCTCTTCAAATCACTGTAGAGAAACAAACTCTCTCTTTCTCTATCCCCTTGCTCTCGGCAGCCCATAGACGAGCCCTCTGTCTTTCTCGATTTGCATCAGAGTAGTACTCTCTCTCTTTCTCCTCGATTTGACTACGAACAGCCTGCAAGATCAAGGCTCTCTCTCTCGAAAATCTTGAGGCAATTTCTTTCTTCCTCCTCGATTTGAAGCAAAAAAGCTTTCTCTCACTAACTCAATAGAGAACATGCACACACACACACACACATTAAACTCTCAAAATGCTCACAGCTTGCTCTATATGCAGCCGGCAAGGCATTAATGGAACCCCATCTCCCTCTTCTCTCTCACGAGCAGACACGAGCCCCGAAAGGCATCCCTTCATTTTATTCGATTTTGTTATCATGCCTCCTCTAAAAACTCCAACCTTATAACTTTGTAGATGGAATGAACACTTGAAATCAAAATGTAAACTATAAGAATCATTTTGGCATTTCATGTTGATCCGTATCGCGACCATCATTTTCGATCCTTCTGTAAAATTTGAGTTTCTCGAGCACTACAAAAACGACCAACCTTCCTCAACCAGGATTAAGCATGGCATCTCAAACAATCACCATATTGACAGTGATAATGATGATGCAAACAAATGCAACACAGTGGTGGTGACAAAAATGCATATGCATGTCGTGGTGCAATGATGCGGGGATATAAAGATAGCTTTCGCTCTCGAAAAAAATGCAACAGTGGCGTCCTGCGGGGAAAACTAGCTTGCTAGTGTGAACCCAAAATTTCTGGTTAGACTAGTTCCTTATCCATTGGGCTACACAATCATAAGCAAATGGCACTGGTCAATAGTGAGAAAAGTGATCAAAAAGGTGCATAAGTCTGCTAGTCATGGATAAGATGAGAGAATCAAATGTGGTAGGGTGGGTGGTTTGCAAACTCCTAAGATGACTAGTTAAACCCTCTAATCCCAAGCATTTAAAATTTTGAAACATATCCCAACTGTCATCATGGATGGACGAGGCTGTCACTAAGGAAGTATCAAAATTTTGGGTGAAAGATCCAGATAGGGCCATCAACGCGAGGGAATCAGCAACATGGTTCTCTTGACAAGGCAAAAAGGTAAGGGTGGAAGAGGTAAAATGGGTGAAGAGGTCATGGGCTAAAAGGCTATAGTAGTGCATCTAAGGGTGAAGGGTGCGAGCATGGCCATGAAATTGGTGTACCACAAGGTGTGAATCTCCATAAATATGAGCATCTGTTGCTCCCAAAATAAGTAGTGCTCTCAAACCAATTAAAATGCTTGATACTCTACAATATTATTACTCAAATGATTGCCCAAAAGAACCCCCAAGAAAATAGCATCCCCCTTGGGTGGGTATATGACAATACCACAAGTTCCAACCTTCTCTTCACGGTGGCATGCTCCATCAAAGTAGAGAGACCAAAGATAAGACTCATCACCATCATGTGCAACAAGGAACAAGATCACATCCAATAAGGTTTAATTTTATCAAAATTGGTTTTGGTGGAAAACCATGTCCCATCCATTTCTACAAGTTGGGCTTTATTCCTAGGAAAGACCTTCACAATACGATAAGGACCGGACCACACATGGCTCAACTTCCCGGGGAATAACTCATGGCGTGCATCATATAAGAGAACTAATTGCCCATCCTCAAAGTTGTAGGTTTTAGCCTTCTTTGCTCTTTGTTTTCTTTGACGCTTCTTTGCTACCTCTTGGTGTAAATAGGCCCTCAACCTCCACTCATCTAGGTGCTTTAATGTCCCCAACCTCTCTTTCAAAGTCTCTTCCAAAGGCAAGGAATGTGCATGCATAAACCGCAAAGTGGCAAGCTCATGCTCATTTGGTAGCACACACTCTTAACCATAGACCAAAGAGAAAGGAGTGAAACATGTGGCCTCCTTAAAAGTAGTGTTATATTCCCACATAGCTGCTGGTGGTTTCTCATCCCAATCGCGCTTGTTCATATCCACTGTTTTCCTCAAAATAGTGACTAGGGTCTTATTAGTGCTCTCAACTTGCCCATTGGTAGAAGGCTTGTACGGTGTCACGGGATTTGTATTCGAAAGGTGAACCAAGAAGGCACCGGGCCCATGGCTGTGAGAGGTGCAAGGAGAAGAGTTGCAGCAGACACAATTAACAGGAATGGAGCTAAAACAGACAATCTTCCTTAAACCAAATAAGCAACAGTATCCCTGTTTTAATCAAATTACAAGAATTGTCCTAATTTAATCCAGGTGCTAATCAAAATTAACTGCTTGTACCGCCTTGCGCTTCTTCCCACCATGGCTCAGTAGCTTCAACTTCAGATGGCCTTGGTTGGTCCGATTCGATTTAAGGTTGCCGGCTTAATTCCGGATTGAACGGGCTTGGAGATTATGGCTTAGAGATTATGTTAATCCGAGCTTAAGCTTGGCTAATGAGAGATTAGGATTAGGATTGGGTTAAGAGTTTGAGATTAGGCATAGAGAGTTTACGAAAATTGGCTTAAGCGGGATTAGGATTAGGCTCTTCTAATGACAGTTTAATAGAAATCAAGAGCTTTGCTTGGCTTGGCTTAAGTGGGCTTATGATAATCCGATGAGAGAGCTTAAGATTAAGAGCTTTGGAAAGCTTGGCGCTTATGGGCTCCGGTTTCCTTCTCAGGAGTAAGAGCAATCCGATGAAAGAGGAGAGGATAATCAAAAACGACCAAAGCTTTAGCTTGGCTTGAGAGATTAAGATTAGGCTTTAGTGAGCTTATGGTGATCTGCCTTAGGCTTGGTTAATGAGTGTTTAAGAGCTTTGGCTTATTCTCCCCGGAGAGAGAGCTCATGAGAAGAGAAGAGGATTCAAAAAAAAAAAGAACACGAGACCTCAAAGAGAGGCCCCCTTCCCTTATATATGTTGCATGGCTTTTTTCTTGCTAAAAACAGCCTACCCATTAGCGATTTCGCTAATGGGTAGCTTCTCTATGACGTGGCAGGCCGAGTGCGGAGTAGCACCAAAATTGGTGAGACATGTGCCGAAATGGGGCGCACCATCCTCCTCTTCGCTTTCCTTCTCTATGGCGACCTGCTCAAGCTGGCCAACGCAAGCTCTACCTCCCTCCTCGCTGCCTGGCCTCTGTTCCCCGCCATGCCCTTCTTTTTTCTCCATTCTTACACACAAACAAATCATTTAAGTTATTTGGGTGGCCAATTCGGCTGGCTTGGGTAGGTGGCCATGCCCTTGGCCTTTTTAAAGGGAATCACATTCTCTTTAGGCAATGGCCAGGCGGCCTTTTTAAAGGGCATCACATTTGGCATACAAATTTACCAAGGCATCGGCAAATTTAACGTCCTCTACACTCATTACACTCCACAAGACTTCATTTTAGACAATAATCTCACCGAGATCTTTTTGTGCTTTCGTAACGGCACCACATTTGGCATACATATCAGCCAAGGCTTTTCCAAGCTTCTTCATTAACGGCCATAGTCATTGTAAGGGAATCACATTTGGCATAAATGCCAGGCTGATGCAATGCCTGGCATCCTTCAATGGACGGCCACATTAGGCGGGCAATGGCGTACATGCTGACTAAAGCACTGCCAAGCATATCATTTTTCTCCAGCAAGCTGGAGCCACGTTGGCTTTTCCTTGCCATCATTGCATTCCAAAACCTGGATGAAAACTCAAAATTCCCAGATAGCACTCTGACCGAGCCAACCGGAGTGATACGGAACCGACCCACGGTGCATCTTTAACGGCCAATAACTTGGCAATCGTAACTCCGATCACTGATCTGAAAAGACCGATGCGCTCCACAAAGTGAGCACTTCATGTCCGTGCATTCACTTCATTTTTATTCCCTCAACTGCAGTTGACCAATCCAGTATAGATCTGCAACCAATTCAAACTTCAAGCTGCCATAACTTCTTATATGTAGCTCCGATTGACGAGCCGTAAAGACAAATTGGTAGAGCACTTAGAGTACTTCAACTTTGATTAATAAAATCCCAGCTATAACCACTGCAAGCATACTCACTATTTAGCATTACCAAGACATCTTTTGGCCCTTTGAGCCGCATCTGGCACACTTTTAGCTTAAAAATTGGCTTGTTAGCAAGCCCTTATAACTATTGAATGATCATGTAGGATTCAAATACACATGATTGGCATTCCTTTGCTCATTTTCTTGTCATGGGAGCGGAGAGGCACGACATCGGGGTGGTTTTATCATGTCTAATGTTAAAATAAGAAGTGAGATCCTCAAGAACATCATTTAAAAAGTGTGTCCCCCTACCTGATACAAGTTCTGCTGGTGCTCCAAAACAACAAATAACATGCTCAATCAAGAATGAAGCAGTAGTGCGTGCGTCATCGCTCTAGCCTCAGACCACTTTGTCAAGTAATCAGTTGCAACAATGATGTAGGATTTTCCATGCTTAGATGTAGGAGTGATAGGCCCAACATAGTCAATGCCCCACTTCTCAAATGGTAATGTAGCCATAATAGGATTGTTAGAGTGCAAACGATTCTCAAGGCGGGTGGCTCTCTGGCAAACATTGCACCTCTTACACCACTCAAAGGAGTCCTTAAACACACTAGGCCACCAGTACCCAGCTCTCAAAATCTTCAATGCAATCAATTTCCTTGTGAAATGCCCCCCACATGCACTATCATGACATTCTTTTAGAATATGAGGGATCTCTTCCTGTGCAACACAACGGCAATAAATGCTTTCAAACCCCTTTTGATATAAAGACCCATCAATAATGGAAAATTTGTGTGCATGGGTAACTAATCTTTTCTTAGCAGCCTTACTCGTGTCTAAGGGAAATTCTAGGGTAGACAAATAATGAGCAATTTAGTCATACCACTCCCGAGAAGGCTCAATGCAAAACAAATGAGGTTCAGAAACGAGAGGCTCATCAAGACACGGAAACACATCAGCCGAGAAATCCACAAGCTTATGCAATAGAGGAGGTTTGTATTTAAGTACATAATCAAAGGTTTACAACTCGACAAGCCATCACATGATACGTTCAGGGGTCTCCAACTTATTCATCATAAGTCGTAATGAGTCCTTTGTCACATATATAATGGTGTGCTGCATGGATAAATATGTGTGAAAATTCCTAGCACTCTCAGCAATAGCTGAACAAGCTCGTTCTATCCAAGTGTAGCGTGTCTCTGTGTCTTTAAGCTTGCGACTATAATATGCAACGGGATGCATTTTTTTATCATAAAGTTGGGCAATGCAACTAGATAAAACTGAATGTGAGCAAGTGGAAAATAAATGAAAAGGTTTGGAAGCATTTGGTGGCTTAAGAATAGGGGCCTTAGTAAATGCACTTTTAAGGGAAGAAAAAGAGGTCTCTTGAGGTGTCCACCAAATAAACTTTTTCTCAACCCTCAAAAGGGTATTAAGTGGTAAAATAAGATGAGCCATATATTTAATAAAGCAGCTATAATGCTTAGCAGCCCCAAGAAAACCCCTAACCTGACGAACAGTGGTAGGTGCAAGAAATGCAAGGAGGGCTTCAACCTTTGTAGGGTCCATAGCTATCCCATGTGCACTAATAAGGTGTCCCAATAAAATGTCATAGGAAACTCCAAACACACACTTGTGAGCATTCAATGCATCTCGACACTTTTGAAACACATAGTGGAGGGCTTTAAGAAAATTCGCTCGAGTGGTCCCCACGCCTATGTCATCCATAAATACTTTGAGAAAGTCTATCAGGTCATCACGAAAAGTCTCATGCTTATACTTTTGATAAGATGTCCCAACATTGCATAACCCAAATGGCATGACATGATATGCAAATGTCCCTAAGATGGTGGTAAAAGTGGTTTTAAGCTTATCTTCATCAGCTACTGCCATCTGGTTGTATCCTGGGAACCCATCCATAAATCCATAAATCTCCCTCCCAGCTAAAGCATCTAAAATCTGATCAATAAAAGGCAACGGGTAGTAGTCTTTGATGATAGCCTTATTAAGTTGTTTATAATCAACACATATACGAAGCTGCTTGTTTTTCTATAATGCTCCGGCAACCGACGTTGACATTGACGCATAGGAACAGCACCAGGCTTAAGTGGGATATGATGCACAACTAACTTGGGTGGGAAACCTTTCAACTCCGTGTAATCCCATGCAAAAATGTCCTGGTACTCCTGACATAAACAAATAACCTCCTCCCTTAATGGTGACTCTAAAGAAGCTCCCAAAAGCACAACTTTGTCCTCCCCTTTTATAGGAACCCTCATAGTGTCTTCATCATCTCTAGCCTGAGGTGGAGTCTCCGCGTTTTCATCAAGGATAATCTCAATAGCATCATGGTAAATATAATAAGAACTAGGTGTACAAGAACAAGTAGAACTACGGTCATCATCAGCATCACTCTCAATTTCTGAAGTAACCCCAGGACTCGTAATAGAAGAAGGGTAAGCTGGCAGAACTATCCGTGAAGATCTCCTACCCAACAACAACTGTCCTCTAGGGATATCAATAGCGCAATCTGTCCGCCATATCCAAGGTCTCCCCAAAAGAAGCCAGTACTGCCCAGGTCCCGGACTAAGCCGCAAAACATAACAAAAAATCTCCACAGTTCGTCCTGCCACAGTAATGGGCAAACCCTGAATAAAACTCTCAACACTCACAGAACGGTGATCGCCCATGTGTAACCCAGTAAACAGGAACCCCATTAAAAGATAATCCAATCTTGGAAAAGGTTGTGTAACTCAAAACGTTGAAGCTCCCAACACTCGTCTCTCTCACTGCACCACTCCTGTGGAGTAAGCTCTGTAGTAGTCTGTAGTGTAGGTCGACCCCCCTGCATCGCTATCATCCTGCTGGTGGAGGATAGCTCAAACTGAAGTGTCGGGCTCGTGAGAGTGGACCAAGCAGCTATCCCCCAAGTGTACTGACGTGACGTGGAAAGATCTGGCATCAGCCGAAGGACGTGAAGCCAAACCTGTTGTGCCAAAGGACAATCCCAAAGACAATGGTGTTGACTCTCCATGGGATGGTCACAAGCTGCGCATGCTGCCCGAGAGACCACTATGTACAATCCAGCTCCCAACTGCTGTGGCTCGATGTGCAACCAGCCACCACTGGAACAAAGTGGCTCGCCGACGGCTGTCTATATAGCTTGATTATGCACTTTGAATGGACCAAGGCATGTGAAGAATCCTTCATGAAGCTTAAGCAAGCTCTCACCTCAACTCCAATATTGAAAGCACCAGATTGGGATAAGGTATCCCACGTACATGTAGATGCTTCAAATTTTGCTATCGGTTGCATACTAGCTCAACCAAGAGAGGGGAAAATTGACTTTCCTATTTCTTATGCTAGCCGACAATTGAACATGGCAGAAAAGAATTACACCACCACCGAAAGAGAAGGACTAGGAATGATCTATGCCGTTAAAAAGTATAGACATTACCTATTAGCCAACAAGTTTGTGTTCTTTGTGGACCACCAAGCTTTCGGCCCGCCATCAACTATAGTATGTGGGATCACAAGTTCGTGGATCATTCACTCCACTCGGGGACACTCTCGCTCAACAAGAAGGGAATCCACCTTCTAAACAGCAGGAAGAATAGGACTCACCCTCTTTGAAAAACCCAAATCTCTATAGTACCTTCTCAAAAGGGCACGGCTAGAAGGAGAAGTGAGAAGGTATTGTGGTAGGGACATGGTAAACTCCACTCTATTAAGAGTAGCAACAAGGTCAAAAGAAGGTATAGGAGGGAAATAAATTACTTGGGGTAGGATGAATACAAACATGACGAGGCTGGGGCAAAGGGTCAAGAACGGGAACAGCAACACGGGTGCGTGGGTGGGTAGCAACATCGGGTGTAGAGTCTCTCTCCTCCTCAACAATTTTCTCTTTTCCCTTTCGTGTAATGGCATGCACAGGCAATGCAACAGAATCAATCATATTAACTGATGGATTATTTGTTGTTGTGGGTGCCAAACTAGAAGAACCCATGGTTGGAGAACTAGGAGACCCTCTTTGTAAAAGTGTCCAACTAGGGCCTGGAGGTCTCTCAGTCCCGCTACGATGGTTCATGGGGCCTAGCAGTGGTATTGTAAAATTGTTGTTCATCATGTGGCGCATCTTAATATAGAAATTTTCTTCAGTATGCCCCTTTCCTAAACATCTCTCATAAGTGCAGATGACTGTGGGACAGTCTTTGGAAAGATGGTCGGGTACGCCACAAGCACGACACACAATCTTAGTGGGATTAGGCTCAGGGCGGCGAGCGGACAACAAATTTTGTTGGCGCTTCAAAAAGTTCACATCTAGAGTCATAGATTTCATGTTTTCATTTAACTGGTTCATGTAATTATTCATCGTGTCTTTCAAGTCCCCAATACTAGATGCAGTGCTCTCATAACCATCCCCACCCTTGTGATGCATGGAAGGTGCAGTGGTAGAAGTAGATTGAGGATAAGTCACAAAAGGTTGGGGAGCATGAGAAACTGGTGCCGGGAGATGTGGAGAGGTGGATGAAGAGGAAATTTCTATAACAGGTGTGGGTGCTGGGAGTGAAAGAGGCGATGGTGTAGCTTGAAGTTGGAGTGGGGTAACAGGTGGTAATTGCAGAGGTGGTGTCGATTGTAATTGGGGTACATAAGATGGGGCTGGTAAAGATAAACTCGGAGTGGACATGGGTAAAGAGGAGTGGCTATTTTTTGCAAGCTTCTAATTTAGAGCTTCTAAAGATAAATTAGAGCTTTCTTTGTTGTGATGCTAGTTTTCGTAGAATCCATTTTAGAGCTTTTGGGTCAAATCTATGTACATACAAGTGGTTGCATTTTTATGGTATGTTATTTGCAATAGAAAATCTTTTAGTAAAGAAATTCTTGTGATAACTAAAATAGAATTGTTATGAATAGAGTATTAATCTTTATACACCAATAAACTTGGATTCAAGACAACAACACTAATCTACTCTCTATTAATATTCCCATTGTAAACCATTTTAATGTAAACTCTAATACATACAGAGGATTGTCACTACTAGTAATTATGAGTAGCAAATCAAATGCCACAAACCATTGTCTAAGTGCTTCTCAAGAAACTTGTGTGATATACTTTGTTAAATTAGTATTTACAAGATCAAGATGCTACCTTCTCATCAAGCAAGAGCTAAATAGTAAGATTCAAAGCAATTAGAATCTTCTTCTGCATCTACGAACTCAGAAAGAGAACACCTTGCACCAAAAAACTTGTAGTAACCTAAGTGATGCCTCTATTGTGTCATTCACAAATGAAAATCTTCTTGTATACTATGGAATTTCAAATTTTGTTTTTCATGCTACACACTAGATTGTGAGCATATCAAACAAAGCTGTACATTGTTAGGAGATACTATGTGAAGGAATTTTGAATGATGTCTCTGTTGTTTCATTCAAAACTGAGCTTCTTTTCTATACAATGAAATTTCACTCTATGTTCTTCATGCTATGCAGTAGTTTGTCAGTGTGTTAAACCAAGCTTAATTGTAACGAACTACTTTGTAAAGGACATTATTGACTTCAAAGATAGGCCCCCAAAAATTGAGAGGAGGGAGTGAGTGCTTTCAACTGCAAGAGAAAGTGCGTATGGAACTTTTTGCAATGTTTAAATCTTCATCTATATCAAAAGTCTTTATATCAAAATGCACAAATGTGAACTCTCACTCTTTTGAACAACAAGTACGACCCATACATGGCATGGAAACTTGTCTTGATGTTCCATACCCTTAATAAAACTACTCAATTAATTCAAATGACATATATAGAGTGTTAAACACAATGATGAGAACTCACAACCCTTACAAAAATTGGATCCCTTTATTGTTTTCTACGTTTATTTGTACCCATTATCCAATCTAACATATGGGTATTCATTTCAACAAGGAGATCAAGCACATTTGACACCATTGTCTTAGGGAGGCATCATATTAATAGTAATCAATTGGTCCTCTTTTAGGACCTAGAGAAAGGATGCCTTTCTAATTTGATCATTACTATCGAAAAGTATATATGGATCCAAAAGGAGTGCATATGAATGTGGTTTGGGAAATAATCCATTGATCCTTGTAGGACCTAGAGAAAGACTTTGCCTTTCTAATTTGATCATTACCATTAAAAAGCATATATGGATCCAAAAGGAGTGCATATGAACATGGTTTGGAAAGCAAAATCTCATTATAAATTATTTCATTGCAATTATTTTTCAATAGTGCCCTTCACATAGTCTATCTGACAATGCTTCTTACATGTGATATCTACAAGCTTTGTATTTTTGCATCTATTGTAGTGCTATTTATTGAGTTATGTTGCTTGAAAACAAAGCAAAAATATACTATGATTAACACAGGCTTGGCAACCCCTTTTTATTAAGATAATTATGGATTTGTTTCCACAATGTAATCATGATCCTTTAAATTATTTTGGTTTTTTAAAAATTCCAATAAAAAGCAAACTCGCATGCTATAGTAACATCCCCCCCCCCCCCCCATTGGCCCCTTGTGAGGTTAAGGGAAGGATTTTGACTATTGGCAAGTGTGTACTTGGGGGTTGAGCAAGCTCTTCTTTAGATAAAAGAAAACACCTCATAAACATAGTATGAAGCAAATAAACCTCATAACTCTTGTCACATTATTTACAAGAGGGTAGTTGGCCCTACTTGAAATGTACATCTTGGACAAGTGCAAGAATAGCCTTGTTATAAGCACTTGGAGAGAAATTTTGAGAGAACTACTTTAGAATATTCCAAACGAGTACAAATCATAAATTTTGACATGTGAAAAATGTTTTGATTGACTCAAAACATGATGCTCAAGACTTAATCAAAACCATTATCTGTGTAGGGACCATTGGCCATAAAGTCTCTTTATAACGAGCGCAATTAGAAAAAGAAAAAAAATTACATTGTAGGAGCACTCCCAAGAGACCTCAAAAATATATTGCACAAGTGCTGAACTTAAAAGAATCGTATTCAAGACTTGGTTCCTGATCTATGAAGCCTTGGAATTAAAATCTTCATGCAACAATAGCTCATAGGCTAACTCCATAAATCTATCAGCTTATAGAAGAACAACATTTTTAACAATTAGGAATATCAAGAGAACACAAAGATTTGACATAGAAGTGTTCAATTCAAAAAATGGTGTTTGAGATCTAGGTAAAAACCATTTGGCTTCCAAGTCTTCACTAAGAGCTCACAAACTGGATACGACCAGTCTAAGAGTTCATAGAAGAAGAGTATTTTTTTTATTTTTGAGAAGGAATCTGAAGAGAGTTAATAGATACTAAGAATAAGATTAGAAATCTAGACATGGTTATTTGTTTAGGGTTGCTAGATTCTTTTCTAAATTTCATTTGTCTATGTGTTGTGTAGCACCAATGTCATGCTCAATTGCTTCTTCAAATCTTCCCACTCAGGAGGAGAGATCCCTTTCCTCAAGGTTTCCAAAGTTAAAGATATATAATTAGGATTGTTCTAAAGTTGATCAAATCATTATCTAACATGTCAGCCTTAAATTGAAGACTCTATAAGGGAAGAGACCAAAGTCCATCCGCATGCAAATTATGAGCTTTCAACGACATAATGGGTGAAAATTTCTTTTTCCAAAATAAAGGGACTAATTGCAAGATGATCGGTGAGATCATCTTTTTCTAAGAGTGTGGGACTCATTGCAAAGGGAGAATCCAAAAAATACCCCTCAAATTTCAAAAGTTTCTGCATAGTTTCATCTTTTTGACGATAGAGGTCTATCTTCAAGTGACTTATTTACATTATTTTTCACCAATGAGCTCACAAATAGAGGCATTTTCTACTTATTATAAGCCATTTCAACTTGAGAGGTCCATAATGCCATCCAAAATCTTAGGTCTACCACGGAGAACTCCTCTTCCTATTAAAAAGGAAAGTGCTTGGAGATGTTTGTGAGAGTTACAAGCGGTATTTCTAGAGTTCTTGAAAAGTTTAAAAATTTTGGAGAAATATGAAGAGCATTTTAGGAATTTTCGGAAATTTAGGGGTATTTTGGAAATTTTATCAAATTTGAAGGGTAGTTTGGTGCGAAAAGAGGTAATACGAGGAAATGTGGGAGATATCGTGGGAGCTATCGTGAGAGCTCGCAATCCGTCCGCGCACGCAGATGAATTTTGAGCTCTTGATGAGGAGGCTCGACGCTCTTAAAGCTGGACTTGCCTATTGTTTGCAATCAACGAGGATCCACCTGCCTTTTGTGCCAGCACACAACCGGTGCTGCTTAATACGTTATGATCTGCATCGTCGTGCCATCGACGATCTTCATTTGAGGGGCTGTGCCGAATGCTAGTAGCTAGTAGACAGTAATTTCTTTTGGAGGGCACTGTCGAGGCCGGCAGTACAAACGATCAATTTCAAAGCCTTTGAACTCATGCAAAACAATGGAGAAAACAACAGTATTCTGATCGCGTTCGCTTCTGCTTTCTTGGCTATTATCATTAAACCCTTGTCATCAAGGTTTGATCTGCTTCTTTTCTTGGAGAGTCTGTTCATTATGAGGTTCTTGCAAACTTAAGCTGCAGAGCGACACCATGCATGTGCATCACAGTCGGAGTCTTAATTTTCTTGAGCAAGCAAAGCAATAATTCAATCACACTATCTGATCAATGACGTGTTTGTCATATACGTGAACATCATACACGCATATGAAAAAGCTGGGCCCAATAAAGAATAGCGAGACATTGATCCACTGCAAAAACAGCTCAGCAAACCCTCTTAAGCCCTTGCTGTAAGGCTGCCCTTGATGCCCTTGCGGGATTTACAATGTCTAAGATGTTGTGCGCACGCGCGCGCGAGAGACAAAGAGAGAGAGAGAGAGAGAGAGAGAGAGGCATGCCATTTTTTCACATTGGCAGCTTGTTTGGCATGCCTTTGATATCCGCAACAACTCTTTTCCCATATCTATTTTGGCTCACACATGACGTCTTGGTGGCACCTCAAACTACAAACTGCAATCTGCGATTCCCGGGGGAACTCCCTTATTTTTCCCTTCAGATCTATATCACAATTTAACATAACTGGATTGTGGGATTGTCGAGGGACATGCATTGCCTCTTGACTCGGGTTTCTCAAAAGGAGAGAACATTAAAGCTTCAAGATCAATAAAACACACATGTAAAGAGGATTTTGCAGCATCATTTTGATGTTTGTGTGTTGTCTCTATTCGTGATTCTATGTATAATAATTGATGTCTTATATTGTAGCTCAAGGTCAATAACTTGGTGCTTAATGTCATCATCTCAATGATGCTCACCACCAACAACCAATCTATTGAGGGTGCATACCGTCTTCGTCAGTGCAAGCCACATTACCATGGGATCTAATTTAATGATCCCTTGAGTGGTGGGATTGCCACGGATCTGCAGGTGGTTGGACGACTCACCTAAAGGCTCGTGCCTCATGCCTTAGCCACATGCCCATACACCCCTAGCCACTTCACTTGCTAATTATAAAGTAAATTGGCCTATGCATGTAGTGAGAATTGTGCCGGGTTTCTTTGTTGTGCATCCCACCGCTTGACCTCCATTGACAACCAAAGATTATGCCCAAAAATACATGATCACCACAAAGATAGATTCCAAGAAGATATAATCAAAACAAAGATCATGCCAAGTAATTAGTTATGGCTATAAGGAGAAAGACTCTATGTTTTTTTTATAGAATTCAAGGCAAGGGTTTCTCTGTCCATTTTAGCACTCTCCTAGACCAATCTTATAGGAGGAAAAACCAAGAAGGGTTTGCTAAGATGGCTTTACAATGTTTTGAATGAATGAAATAATAGGGCATATCCCCAAATTCCATTACTCTTGTTAGGTTTCTTTATAGATGAAGTCATTGAGATTTGGTGTATGAGAGCCAAATATATTTGATTATGTATGAAAACATATGGCATTGCACCAAACAAGGAATACTACAGTTATATTGTTCATTATTTTGAATGTATAAGGATTCTGATAAACCTATAGGAGCAGTCAAGGTGATGCCATTGTCAAGTCCTTATCCTCATGATTCTATGGAAGAAAAAATGTTCTTTGTGGGACCATAACTCTATAGAGCGGGATGATACATGCAAAACTATAATATTGTTTTGCACCTCAAAGGTCTCAACAATTTGGATAGTCCCCAATCATTGTTTTTAATAAATAGTTCCATTCCTTTTATCTTAAGTCTACCTTGCTTGGGGGGGGAGGTAAGAAAACATGATTTGTGAGTTTTTTGCTAAATTGTGAGATGCTAAACATTTCTTTTTTTAGCTTGTAAATCATTGGCATCCTTTCCTTCATTCAATTAACTAGGTTGTAAACAACATATATGCACAAATTACATGTGTTATATAGCTTCAACGTATTCACACCATATTTGGCTTTACAAAGGTGCATCAAAATAAATTTTACTTTCAAGCTCTAAATTACAAAAGCTCTAAATTCTCTTGAAAAACCCTAAATAAAAAGCTCACATTATTATTATCCCCGGTAAAGAGTGTGGTGTTAGCCATGGGTAATACGATGGAGATGGTGTCGCAACTAGTTGTGGTTCATAAGCGCACCTGCAGGAACTCTCCACATTAACAACAGACGTGATAGTAGTATTTAAATCTTGTGGAGCCTGAGCCCTCACTAAAATTTGAATACTAGGATGCAACCCCCTAAGAAATGATTACACGATGGTAAGCGGATCAATGTTAAAAGTGGGAGTATAATGGTCAATAAAATTCCTAAACCTGGTGGCGGCTTGCTCAATGCTTTCATGCGGATAATTTTGCTTAAAGGAGCGTAACTGCTCAAAAAATGAGAAAAAAATTAGAAATTTGTGAAAAGCAGCTACAAATTTTTGCTCATAATCGGCAAAACTAGGAATAGAATTTGCTTGCTACTTGGAAAACCAATTCAAAGCTTCCCCTTTTAGTGTGGTGCTAAAATAAGTCATTACATGTCCCTCCTCGACTGTGACGTCAAACAAGCAATTTTAAAATTGTTTACATGGGCAGCAGGATCTTCCAAGGGCGACCCATGAAATGTTGGGAGTGGGATGAATGGCGCATCAGGGCGAGCGAGATTAGCTGGTAGCACTAGAGGTGACTGGATTGCAAAGGGTTGGCCATGATGGAAATATGGTCAGAAATTAAGGTACCCGACGGACCTTTTCCTGGTGGAGTTGATACTTTTGTAATATGTTGTTGTGAAGGAGGTGCAGGGCTAGAATGCCCTTGTAATGCCTTTTCCATTTCCCTTCTATGATATCTCTTAGCTCGCTCACTCTCCCTAAGACGTTCTCACCACTCTTTATCACTGTGCATACGTCCCCTTCCAAGTAGGCTCGTGTCGCAGAACCTCGACTAAGTCAAGGTCCCACCGAGCATGCCACTGTCTAGTAAATATCAGGATGGGCAAGGCAAAGAGGACAAAGACCCAAAAAAAACCCCTAGATACCAAACAAAGATATATGATAAGTGCAATATGAGCCCCTCAAAACCCAATGAGAAATATGGAGGGAACTTAGAGATAAAATAATGTGCTAAACGTCCGTTGCCAGGAGCGTTGGAGTGGTTGGAGTATAGACACACTTGCAAATAACAAACACGACACGGACACAAATATGGTGAAGATTTGTAACAAAATGTTATAGTGAATGCTTACGAACCGACACAATGAGAATATACACAAATTGTGTTTATATTATGATGTCTCCCCTCTTCGATTTGCAACACGGGCAACTTCTCTCTCTCTCTCTCTCTCTCTCTCTCTCTCTCTCTCTCTCTCTCTCTCTCTCTCTTCGTCAACAAAGGGACAGCCCTCTCAGGCACTCTCTCTCCCTCTTCAAATCACTGCAGAGAGACAAAGTCTCTCTTTCTCTCTCCCCTTGCTCTCGACAGCCCACAAACGAGACCTCTCTCTTTCTCGATTTGCAGCAAGTAGTACTCTCTCTCTTTCTCCTCGATTTGACTACACACAGCCTGCAAGAGCAAGGCTCTCTCTCTCTCTCTCTCTCTCTCTCTCTCTCTCTCTCTCTCTCTCTCTCTCTCTCTCTCTCTCCTCTGTCTTCATCAACAAAGGGGCAGCCCTCTCAGGCACTCTCTCTCCCTCTTCAAATCACTGCAGAGAGACAAACTCTCTTTCTCTCTCCCCTTGCTCTCGGCAACCCACAGAGAAGCCCTCTCTCTTTATCGATTTGCAGCAGAGTAGTACTCTCTCTCTCTTTCTCCTCGATTTGACTACAAACAACTTGCAAGATCAAGGCTCTCTCTCTCAGAAATCCTGAGGCAATTTCTTTCTTCCTCGATTTGAAGCAAAGAAGCTTTCTCACACTAACTCAATAGAGAACATTCACAAACACACACACACACACACACAAAACTCTTGAAATGCTCACAGCTTGCTCTGTATGCAGCCGGCGAGGCACAAATGGAACCCCATCTCCTTCCTCTCTCTCACGAGCAGACACGAGCCCCCGAAAGGCATCCCTT
The DNA here is from genome assembly GCF_014529385.1 of Adiantum capillus-veneris. Taxonomy (NCBI): domain Eukaryota; kingdom Viridiplantae; phylum Streptophyta; class Polypodiopsida; order Polypodiales; family Pteridaceae; genus Adiantum; species Adiantum capillus-veneris. The sequence goes on along the minus strand of NC_140933.1, from coordinate 23,368,137 downwards.
CATTTTATTTTATTTTGTTATCATGCCTCCTCTAAAAACTCCAACCTTATAACTTTGTAAATGGAATGAACACTTGAAATCAAAATGTAAACTACAAGAATCATTTTGGTATTTCATGTTGATCCATGTCGCGACCATCATTTGCAATCCTTCTTTAAAATTTGAGTTTCTCGAGCACTGCAAAAACGACCAACCTTCCTCGACCAGGATTAAGCATGGCATCTCAAACAATCACAATATTGACAGTGATAATGCTAATGCAAACAAATGCAACACAATGGCGGTGATAAAAATGTGTATGTATGCTGTGGTGCAATGATGCGGGGATATAAAGATAGCCTTCGCTCTCTAAGAAAAAATGCAAGACAACCCCTAGCAATTTTTGGTTCATTCATAAGTTGAGATGTAGACAATTAGTAGTATATTGAGCTCTTTACGAACATTGACTAATTTTATGCCCAAGTGTAGCCAATTTTCAGCATTGCCCCTATCTATAAATTAAATACATGTAAGAGGAACATGATCATGAGATTGCGCTCTCTCTCTCTCTCTCTCTCTCTCTCTCTCTCTCTCTCTCTCTCTCTCTCGGATTCGTGTGAGCTGGCCACTAGCCATTTAAAATGCCCTAGGTATAAAGGTCAATAACCTTAATGTGAAAGAAGGCTTATTTTTAGAAGAAGAGGGAGCTCAAAAAACGGACGCTCAAGCTACGAGTTGCTCCAACCTTGTAGTCGAGTTTTCTAATGACTGGGTAATCCATTTTCAATTTCGAAATGTGCATTGTGTTTCTCTCTCTTTGCTCTTCAATTCAAGTGTAAGCATTGTCAGTTTTCGTGTGGTTCGCGACTACGTGTCTGTGAGCTGTAATTGCAGATTTGAGTGCTTAAATCATTGTTTTTAGTCATTTTGACCATAGGAGAGTATTCTTAGACCATAGGACAACTTTTCTCGATAGATCTGTTGCAGTTTTCAAGTATATCATTTTAATGATCAGATTGCTTGCAGTCTATTATTTTGTTGGGTTTTTTGTAGGCACATCACACAGCCGCTCATAGCATAATGAGCACCAAAATTTGGGCTTGATGGCTCAAAATGAAGGCACTGGTGTAGAGGAGTTTAACCACAATGGCTTAAGCAATTGCTAAGAAAAAAAAAACTATGCAATTTCTTCTTCTCTAATACACCCTAATCCCGTCCTAATGTGGGTAGTGGCACACGTCGTGTATGTATCCCATCAAGAGGGGGAATTAGCAAAAATGAAATTAAAATGCAGCCTATATGTTGAGGCATAAGAGGTATGAATCAATCACGATGGCAATGAGAGAGAGGTGCCATGTGATCTAGCATAAGTATCTTAACTAAATGATTAGTAGGTGCTAATCACCACTAATGAATCTATTAAAATATGTAGGGATTAAGGAGGATAAAGAGAGAACCATTCCTATTGACATCCTAGTCCAAGCTTAATCACTCAAGTGCTAGTCACCATTAGCGTCTCTGATACCAATATTAGGGATTAAGGAAGATAAAAGAGAGAACCATTCTTGGTATTGACATGTTAGTCACAAGCTTAATCACACAATGGAGTTTAAAGTAGAGTGTAGATACAAAATGATAACTAGAATAATTGAAAGCGATTAAAAAGAGGTTCGTTTTATAGACCTAGAGTAAGCATCTCATATGGCATCATACATGACATCATAAGAAGCTCCAAATCAGTCCAAACTCACTAGAGAAATCATGGGTACTCTTTTAGACCCTTTCATACACTCTTTTACTAAGTTTAGGTGAGTCCACAGCCTCTAGGAATGCCCCTCATGGGTACCTACACACTTAAGGTGTCTTTTCCACATTCTACCACACGATTATTGCCACCTAGGGATTCATCAAGGAAGGGGTGATGCATACCAAAGCATATTATAAATCCCATAAACCTAACAAGAGCTTCATCAAGCAATGAAAGATGGTTGGTTTCGTGGGTAGCTCTTATAGGTAATGCTCTTTATAGTTTTGCAACAATATGCCCTTAAGATGAAAAGACCATAAGTCTTTTTTTCTTATTTCTTATGTGAAGAGCAAGCTTTGACTTGGCTTGAGCTCTTTTTTGAGTGGTACTTGCATGTGCAAGTATTTAAGGTTGCTTATTTTTGTGTGTTGGTTTATGCTTTTTGGGCAAAGCTCCCATAATTGGCATACATCATAAGGTAAAACTTGTGTTTCAAATGTTCTTGACCTATCCTCTTGTTTTATATAATGAGTATTTAACTTTCTTTTATTCTTTATCTTCTCGTTGTAGATGAGATTACCATTTCTAGTTTTCTCAAGAAGACAAGTAGGTTATCAACCAAGGACGTACTTGAAGAATAATTGGCCTTTTTTGAAGGCTTGCACATCAATCAAAGCAGTGACTTGTGGACTCGTTATGTGCATGAGGAGTGTCTTAGACCCATATCATCTTCTACAATTATATTGTGCAGTCCTTTACAATGATCAAGCTCATTATTGGCATGCTTGCTCCATTTGCTATGTCCTCTCTCTAGATTTATGATAGAGATGGGTTGTGGTGCATCCCCTTTGCTCCAAGCTCGTGTGGATTCCACATTTTTGTGTTTTAGTTTTGATAAAGATGATGCCATCATAGTGGTTTTGTGAAGAGTCTACATGGAAAATGTTCTTGCAAAAGAAGACACAAGGGGATACTTCTAATCGCGGCATTGTGTATGGCACATACAAGCTTTCCATTGCCAACAATTGATACGATGATGAGTAGTGAAGCCTCAAACTTCATGCCAATGTATTGTGAATACTTAGTACTTAGCTAGCATGTTTTGTCCTTATAAATAGTCAATTATGAAATCGAAAGATATTGTCAATCATAGATAGCATGCTTTCTTTCTTCTTGCTTTGAAAATTTTGTAGCATCTTGCCATGTTATGTCGAGGAAATGGTGTGCGCGATTGGGCTGGAAGTACAATTATGGAACTCATAATTTAAAAAAGACAATTATCTTGCATCTCTGTTGATGAGGAGTGCTCAAAGGCTTGAGTGCTTTGTCACATACTCAACATACTGGGTCGAATGCACCTGTCATTAATTAATTTCCATCCGTGATTCCTTTGGAATCACGAATTCAGAAGCAAACTCTCTTTCCATGTCCGCTCGTCCCCCTGTGCCTCCTCTGAGGTCCACTGCATCGCGATGCCACCCCCCCCCCGCCCTCTCACCTCCTCCCCTCGCTCTGCGTGATGAACTCAAGGAGCTCTGCATTTCCTGAGTCGTCACATATGTTGGCCCTGCAGCCCAACACACCTTGTCTCCGTCCCATTGGCTCCGTGCTCGCATGTCGCCACAGCTACCAACTCGCCAGACTGAGAGAGAGAGAGGATTGCGCATCTCGAAAGCCCAACACACCCTGTCTCTCTCCCATTGCCTCCGTGCTCGCATCTCGCCACAGCTACCAACTCGCCAGACTGTCCAAGCTTAAGAGAGAGAGGCCTACGCATTGCGCTTGCATCTCTGCATGCACTGCCTTGCCACCTCCTCGCCTCCGTTTCCCCTGCCTGAAATCAATAGCGCGACGACAACAAAATATCTCTCTGTCTCTCCTGCATCTTGGCCGACACAGATGCCTTTTTCTCTCTCGTCCGCGTGGCACGTGCCCGCTTTTCGCTTCCAACCGATGGAAAGGATCTCCGAAGATTCCCCTTAATTCAGCTGCTTCGCAAGAATTAGGGACACATACTGGATAGATTTGTGTATTTCGTAAATGGGAACTTGATGAAAGTGGCTACCTTTGAGAACACGAAAGTTCTTTTGAAGTAAAATGTGCAAGCAATCACGGTTGTGATCCTAAGTGTATTTTTCCAAATCTCATCGCTATCATGTATTATACAAGATGAGTGTCATTTGCTAATTAGTGTTTTTTAACATATTGTGTCATAGTAGTCATTGACCTAAGCTATCATTGCATTAAGACGAATTCTTTCCTTTTTCTTTTCTACAGCATCTTGCCATGGTATGCCAAGGAAATGTTGTGCAAGTCCACTAAGAGTTACACGTATTAAACTTAATCAAAGAAATCAACACTTATATTATAGACATTAATTTGAATTCTATAAGTGCATAGGGTTTAGCATTTATGAAAATGACTAGCATTTATAAGTATTGTCATATCACTTTTTTAAATTTAAGACTTTCTGTTACAACTATTGTTGCCCACTCTAGTTTCTCTCCTGCTTTTCTTTGCCTTGCACAAACGTTTTCACTTACCAAATCAATTATCTCATATTTCTTTAAGATATATTTACAATGTGGTTATTGTCAAGTATGTATACGTTTAACAAATATGCTTTTTGTACAAGATTCATGCATTATGAGTTTTTGGTTATGCCTTTTGGTTCAATCGATTCTCTTGCCACTCATATGACCACCAGGATGGCACACTACGAGCAAGATTATATGACAATGTTTTCCTCGATGACATTTTGTTCTATGGTGCTCTTGAAAAAGAGCACTTACAACACCTTGAGCTGGTATTTGAGTTGCTGAGAGAGCACAAATTTTATGCAAAGCTAAGCAAGTGCGATTTCTTGAAACAAAAATCAACTATTCGGGACATGTAATCTCGTATTTTAACCTTCAAATGGATCCAACTAAGGTATATGTAATTGTACAATGGCCTCGTTCTACTAATCTAGAGAAACTTTAAATTTTCTTAGGTATGGTAAGCTATTATCATAAATTCAAAAAGTGCGCTTGTGTGCGGATGCATGTGTGCGTGGTGGGGTGCGGGAGAGGGAAGAGGAGAGAAGAGTAGGATGCGATGTTGTGTGGATGGAGCAGGCCTCTAGAACGAGGACCCCCTTATTCATTATGTATATACATGAATAAGCAAAGGTATTGTCAATGGGCGACCGAACACCAAACGTCCAGCCCCGGGCAAAGGCACAATGCCTTTACCTTGACAACCTCCCACTTAAATGTGAATGTGCCAATAATTGGGTTCTCCTAGCTAAACTACTATTATGTACAAAAAACAAGGTGGCAACAAGCGTATCTGCGTTAGAGCCTGCATGTGAATCCCGCAAACACTATGTATGGTCTACATACTTGTTGGTTGTATATGATGCCCGAATGCTGACAAAATCTACGCAATACTGGCTATCCTAGCCTCCCCTACGCTATCTACATACATTGCATCATTCGGACTACTCATCATATATGGATGTGTCATGGCCGATAGTGGGATGGCTACGTCCCTCTCACCCATAGGTGGAACCGTGTGTCCTGACATCAACTCATCAACCTCTAGCATGAGCATATCAAAGAACATGTCAGTCATCTTTGTCTGTGTCTCTAAGGAGCAGACCCACTCTACCTCTATTTGCTTAGACTCTGACACGTGCTATGTCTCACTACCTATGTCTCTACAGACTCTACTGGCATGTCCTGCATAGCTATAGAGCATTTAGTTGTGCATGTCCTACACAACTAAATGCTCTGTCTCATAAGCATGGTGGAGCTCACTCGCAAAGCAGACATGTCTCATCTCTCGCTCAACGCATGCCAACAAAAAAATTGAGACCATGTTGTCTCATACCTCAAATACATGTATAAGATATACCAAGACATTGCGGGCTCCCTTGGCAATCACTAGTGATCCACAATGCATGTAGAAAGACTGATCTCCAAGCAGTACCTGACACCCAAAATCTGGTAACTATCTCACTAAGATCAAACTCTGTCTTAGCTGAGGAACATAGTGCACATGTCGTAGTGTATAGGATGCACCACTAGGCAATGACAAGTGATCAAACACCATCGGCCAAGTGCACACAACCAAAGCTCCCACTAGAGAAAGTGCTAAACCACTCACGATGTGGTGTGGCGTGGAAAATTGCATCCTCATCTAGCAACCAACATGGAGAATTGTCACCTCTCGAAGACATGTAAGCAGGAGGAATGCTAAAGGCAAACATGATATCATCATCACTAGCATAATCACTAGCATATGAAGCAACCGCTCTAGCATGTGTCAAAACCTCATCTTCATCACGCATAGATCTCCTTTGCTGCCTCATACGTCTGAAACAACAGGGCCTAATGTGCCCTTTGTGACGACAATGCCAACAACGCAAGTAGCGGCAACTACGAGACCATTGTCTCTCACAAGTCATCACTGTCATTGTCACACATATTTGTGATGGATGCCAATTGTCATAATAATCAATATCTAATTCTCCTAAATGATTTTCTCATATTAAACTGATCATTTAATGTGGGGAAGTGCCAGGGGAGAAAAAGCTAGAATATTGGTTAAGCTAGCAGACCGGCCACAATAGGGATCCAAAGGAGGGAAAATAGGGATCCAAAGGGGGGGGGCATCTGCAAAAGAGCCATGTGCAACAATGGGCTAAAAAGACCCTAAGGTTCAGCCCATTAAGACTTCCAAAATGCTAAGGTTCCAAAATTCAAAGGTTGTGTCCAAAGGTCAACCCTAGGGAAATTGGATGCTTTGTGTGTGACCAAAAAGTCTTTTCAAATCCCTACATAGGAGGGGGCGAGCCTTGGGAGTAGCGGATGAGAGAGAAAGTCACACACACACACACACAAGCTCCCTTTACATAAAGGGAATTAGGGATACATGTCAGCTCCCTAGCACAGATGCCCACAAGGTGTGCCCAATTCCTATTTAATGGCCTTGGAGGTGGACCAATGAGATTTAGGCTAGAGTAAATCTAGTTTAATTAATTTGAAAACACTTAATAAAAGAACCAATGAAAATTAAGTCCTCTAGAAGACTATTGGATAGTCTCCCAAGGGGTCCAATGAGCATTCAGGAGCCCAATGGCTTGCCTGATTCCTATTGTCCAGGAAGGGGTCCAATGAGAGTTTAATTGAATTATTTAATTACCTAAAGCTCTCACAAAAGGGGAAAGGGGGACACATATCAGAAGGCTATCACTTATGCTGCTTAATTGTCAGTGGCTTGACTTGGGGAGGTCCAATGTGGAGCCTGCAAGAGCAAATAGCAAGAGGGCTCGCCCAAGAGAGAGAGGGGGCTGATTTTTGCAAGGCATTATCACACACACACACTCACACAATCTCATGTGTGAAGAAAGAGAAGACTATCTCTTCCCAAGCTTTAATGGAGAGCTCATCACCTACTCCAAGCTTGTGAGATAGAAGCCTACATCAACACACTCTTGGCATGTGGATGCAAATCCCACCAAGAGCCAAGCTTCAATGCATGCTCATCTCCTCTATCAAGCTAATTACTAAGCTAAGCTATGCTAATATGAGTGATTATGTGAGGAGATGTACATCTTTCTCGTAAGATACTCCTTCTTCCTCTCAATCTACTCTCATACCCTGCTAGCTCTCACCATCTTCGAAGGTGTGTGAGGTCTTGGGTCTGAGAACGGGGATAATTAAAGTTGTGTTTGCTAATTGTTTTGCTTAGTGCATGAAGCTTTCATCTTCATTGCACTAGCTAGTCTTGAAGGAACACAAAGAATTGTATTGTACAATGTCTCTCTTGATGGGAGAAACCATAATACAAAGCCTTTTGGAGGGGGGACCGGCTCCATGCAAATCCGGTCCTCAACTGTTGTCAATAGCTTAATTTCTCTCTCTTTTGAAAGTATTGTTGATGCTATCTAACTAGGTATTATGTTTTTTGTTGCTCTCTCCACCCAAGCACTCTTGTAATTATCATTAGGAATCTATTCTAATGAAATGCCCACTATGTCATTCTAATTTCCGCTACACATAAGTTTTTAGACCATTAAATGTTACACCAATAGTAAACCATGCCAAATTGGCAACAAAGTGGGAGATCACTCGACCTCTACACAATCGTGAAAACCATGATCAATCGCATCAAAAATTGATGCTTGCATTTGCATAAAATAACTCTATAATCTGCAATTTGTTGGCATACAATCTCGGATAGACAACTCATCTAAGCGTAAAGCACATAACCATATATGCAAGTAGTGAGCAAACATGCTCAAAATGTATATCCACAAGAAAATTGCCCGTAAAAGTCTACAAAAGACCTGTAAAGACTATGAATGTTTGTAGCCACACAAGCAATATGCAACTAGCAAAACCTATCAAAGTGAGAGTCTGAACTCGATCATTGTCAAAAGTGGGAGTCCTACTTGACCACTAAATCATCAGAGTGTAAAGTGCAAATACACACAAAGTATGAGGAGAAACTAGGAAAAATCCGACAGAGTTTCCCATGTAAATTGAGTTAAAACTCAAAATCCTCACCAAAATCACATAAAGCATCAATATACACTCAATGTCTCAGTAGCAAAATCCACATGTGGTATACATCAACTGCCAAAACCCTGGCAATGAAGCCCACCCCTGGACAAGTGGCATTATGGATGACTACACCTGTCCAAAAAACCTTGTAAATTTGTGAATTTGCTACCTGTAAGCTATACCTAGCTCACATTGTATCTACAAATGCATAAATTGCACAAAATCGTGCTAAAAACTACTCTTCAAAGTGACCCACATAGTCATACATGAGCACTACATGTTCCACATAATCTGCACTCGAAAGAATTTGCAAACTGAGAGCGAAAAGCCTGGAAACTAGCACACACTACCTTGTCGATCGGTAAACATGTCGATTGAATACCAGGCCCATAGTACAACCAGCAATTTGTGGTTGTCAACACTGTCAAAGATCCGAACCACTTGTGGAAATCCGCTCTAGAATGGTATGTCGGAGCCGCTATGCATCAATGTGTGTCGTCGAAGTTGGAAAATGGAGAACCGTAGAAGCCGAATCACTATCGGGGGGGGGGTAAGTCAAAGTTGGGAAGCAGGGGTGCGGGGGAAAGGTCCGTCGGAGCAAAACTCCTCCAAAATGGGCGTGGAGGGGAGTCGATGGCGACTACATCGGAGAAGATCCAAAACCGATCTCTCTTGCTCTTGCATTGTCAAAGCAAAAAAAAATGGTTGATGACAAAATTGGAGGGGAGTCGATGGCGAGGCTACGTCGGTCATAGAAAAATGTTCAATTCCACCTTTCACCTGTAGTATTGAAGCACCGATGCCATAACTGTCTGTGGTTGAGGCCAATGTCGAGAAGAACGCCAAAACACCGAGAAGAACGTAGAAAACCATATGCATGGCGAAGGAGAGTTGATCCACTCTCTCTCCCTCCCTCTCCATATGCCAAAGGGTGTCAAGCTAATGCTAGGTGATGCCCGAGCTTATTTGCCCATGTGAGTATGAGTGTGTGTGTGTGTGTGTGTGTGTGTGTGTGCACGCACCAAGAACGTACACATCCTCTTTTTTCTTCCCGACCAAGAGAGCTCCCAACTCTCTCTCTTTCTTGCTCTATCTCCACTTGCGTTGCCCAAAGTGCGTGCGTGTGTGCTTAGAGAGATTAAAAAAAAATGTTTAATGTTAGATTTTTTAATGTTTAATTGCTCTGCAACAATTGTTTCTTCTCTACCGACTATGCGTGCCTGTGAGTGTGTGACAACACACACACAACCTCGAGCTCTGTCTTTTCGGCTTAGATTTGCTGCCAAAAGTCTAGCGCTGTTGCAGGCCCTGCCCGATTTGATTCAGCTCGTGAGCTCCAATTGCATTGTGTGTGTGCGTGTATACACACACACCACCAAACAATCTGCTGTTCGAACCTACAGATCTCCAATATTCCCAAGCCTTCAATTGATTGTAAACCTCAAGCTTTGCTTTTCAATATCCACCACTACACATACAAATTCGAATATGAAAACATTGCTCTATTTGCTCATCCTCCCCTCTTCAACCTCTCCCTCCTTGCTAACTTCTGTTGCTGCCCGATTAGCCCCTGCTGCTCGTGAGCGCCTGATTTTACCTCTACAAGACGTGGTTGCTTTGCTTTGAAGCTTCAAGATGCCTTCGATGCCCTTCTTTCCAAGCCCTTGGACTGCCTGAAAGGCTTTCAATTTTCCCATAAGCTTCAGCCCATGAGCTCCACGATGCTCACCGATTTGGATGCAGTTTGTGTGCGTGTGTGTGTGGGCGCACACACACACACACGCACGCACGCACACACACAAGCTCTGCCAATTTGGCCGATCTACTGGATGTGCTTGTTGGTCCCGAGATCCAAGATCTACGGCTTCGATTTCCTCGCTTGCTTTCAATTGCAATGCTTGTTTCCACTTCTTCAAGCTTACTCCAAGGCTCACAGTCTGATTCTCTGCAGATTATCCAACTCCACAGAAAAGTGGGCAGTCGGACATTGGATGCCCGACCCGGGCAAAGGCACAACCCCTTTACCCCAACAAATTCATCTAAGATTACGCTAAGATAGCATACCTTGTGATGGATCAATCAAAGGGTCAAGTAAAAGCTTTCACAATAACGTAGTTTTGATGAGGTTTTGACAAGCTTGAGGTAGCTCTAACTACAACACCCATTTTAGCTATTGTTGACCCTCTCAAACCATTTGTGCTTGAGACATGTACAAGTAACAAAGCTATTGGAGCAATGCTACTGCAAGAAGGGCAACCTGTCGCATTTGAAATCCAAAAGTTAGATTCTGCTCAGCAGAAATATTTCGCTTATGAGCGTGAGCTTTATGCCATCATTTGTGTTTTAGGGTGTGGAGTGATGTTAAGAAAGAAAATCAAGCCAACACTTAAGACAATGTTCAGGAAGGTTCCCACAATTCTACTTTGAATAGCGATGGACTTAATCCTTGGATTTTTTTTTCTATCGATAGTGGGCACTTACTCCACAAGGGGAGAGTATGTGTACCCTTGGCTTAGCGCCACATCCTTTACAATTGCCATGATAGTCCTTTACAACTCTACTTTCAATAGTGATGGACTTAATCCTTAGAAACATTTTTCTATCGATAGTGGGTACTTACTCGACAAGGGGAGAGTATGTGCACCACCGGCTCTGACATCAAGTACCAAATCCTCTACGAGTGTCATGATAGTCCGAGTGTAGGTCATCTCGAGATATAAAAGACATAAGCACTTGTACATCGATAATTTAAGCACTTGACATAAGCGCACGCGTGCGTGCGCGCACACACACACACACACACACACATAGAGAGAGAGAGAGAGAGAGAGAGAGAGAAGTCAAATGTTATATTAACGTCTTCAAAAGGCCATAGTGACCTATGAGACCAGAAAGTTATCAGGTGGTGGATCTGATACAAAGTCAGAGTAACAAAATAACCTAACAACAGTACAAAACAAAGATATATATTATGGGATTCTAGATTGGTCGATGTGAGCTAAGCCGAAAAAATAAGCAAAAAAGGGCGGCTAGTTGGGATAGCTGAATCACAAAAGATCTAGCATCGGTCATTGGCGAATCTCATCAATTTCCTCCATGGTTAGTAGTCTGACCGGGCGTTGTGCATGCCTGGCCAGCGTGCTCTGAATCTTTTGACGTAGCCTGCTGTGTAGTCGTGCGCAATCGTGGGCACCTGGATTTCCCCAGTTCAATCGCTCAGTCAATCAGTGTGCCTCTGGTGTGAGACGGGGGGGAGCTCTGCTGTGGGAGTGGCTCTTGCGAATGTCCCGTGTCTGCTCTGAAGAAGTCTGTAATCCGTCTATGAGATTGGTTAGCCTCGCCATTCATCAGGCTCTCTCTGTGTCTGCACAGCTCGAGCAAGAACAAACCCAGGCATCTTTGATCTTCGTATCCCATTACTCTTGAGAGTGGTCCAAAACCCTCTCTGAACAAGCAATGGAAGTGGCCCCGTATCTCGTAGTAGACGGGGCAGTGGCATGTATAATGCAGCTCTGTCTCAGGTTCCATGTCACACAAGGGGCATGTCCTGGCCTCTGCTGGTACTCCGCTGTATCTCCCAGTTTCAATCCACAGCTGGTGACACGATGTGCGTAACTGGCCAATAGCACACTGTATCCCATGAGACAGGTGGGTATCCATGTATCTCGGTCTCATCACAAAACCATCTTCCGTAAGCTGGAGAAGGTGGTCTCTGTAGAAAGCCATCTTCGTGCCTAGTTCTTGTGCTGGTTGTATCCATGTCCTCCTGATGTCTAGCTGGGTCAGGTCTTGGCGGATGAGCTTGGTGATCTCCGACTGTGTAAGAATGAGAGATGGTGCATCCAATGAGTACTAGAATGGTGGCAGCCTGTCTATGCTAAACCCATGCGCTTGAAACCATGATGTCATCTCCCCATACCAGCATGTTGTATCTCCTTGTATGGCTAACTGTCGAGAGGACTCAAGTGCTATGCGAGCATATCTGTCTCTAGGAAGTTCCCATGTGCGGTTTATGAAGGAGACTGATCTGGTGAGCGCCTCTACCACTAGTGGGGGGGGCGCTAGCTCTGCTCGGATAATGGCCCGTGGTATTGATGCCTTGGCTCTAATGAGCTGCGAGATCATAGAGACGAGAGGTTTTGTAGCAGGCTACAGTGTCACTTTCACAGGACACAATTACAGTTAGTACAGTTGGTCTGGTCTGTTCACACTGGACGGACACTCTGGGCAGTGACATGTGGCAGGGATACGGATGGTGGCCTAGTGGACATGTGGCCAGGTCACACTTAGCTGGTTGAAATTTATGAGCCGTTGGTGGCTCTTTATGATTGTATCTATGAGTAGTAGCCGTTGGGTCATTATCATTATCTTTCATGGATGGTCTGGTCGTAGTCTTTGTAGCGAGTCTTACACAGAGCACCTTCGGACTCACCCTGCACATCTCAGCCTCGACACCCCATTTGTACCTGTGAGTCCTGGGGTGGAGCTGAGTGTGCTGCCACGCCAGAGTCTGTACATGGTTCTTGGAGATAGTCGAGTCCACATGTTCTGGTCCACTGTGGTGTCTCTATTGTTCTGTTGTTATCCATTGTTTCTGTGTTTCGTTCTGTTTCATTGAGTTTCCATTTGTTGAGTGAGATTGTCACGCACATTGCACTGAGGGGCACCCACTCTGTAGAGATCACAACACATTATCCGCGCTACAGGTGCTCTCATTTTTGCGATCATGGTGGGACCTCAACTGAAGTCTCACTCTATTGAGTAGCTGGTTTTCTTCGCTTCGCCTGTGCAGCTTGTTAGTATGGTCCAGTTTCACCCTTGACAGCTTAATCTAGCTAGTCTAGTCTCTCGCCTTGCTGGTCTGGTCCTCTCCTCACCCTGGTCCACCCAGTCCTCCTCCTGGTCTAGTCCTCCTTGTCCCTGGTCTAGTCCTTCCTCGTCCTGGTCCAGGCCAGGTGGTCTAGTCACTCGCCCTGGTCTAGTAGAGTCTAGACCAATGTTCAGCCAAGTGAAGGTCGTCTTGCCCAAGTGAAGGTCTTCTTGCCCAAAGCTTGGTGGGGTTGGCAATTACTGCATGACACATACAAGGAGGTCATTGGAGCGTCAAAGTGCACTACTGAGTCCTTTGAAGTACTACCACAGACGGAGTCAACCCTTAGTGCCAAGTAGAATCATATTAACCCCATCACCCATACCTACTCATATGGCTACCTCCATTCCTTCGACCGGTTCTACATCCTCCAGGTCACCTTCTCCGGTAAGGCTCTCCCCCATTTTGTTACAGCAAGCTAGTGAGCAACAGACTCAGGAGCAAGAGGCCATGGAGGAGTTCACAAGTGTTCTGGCAAAGGTGAACATCAAGTTCCCTACCTTTAAGGGTATCTCCACAGAGGATGCAAACGACCATGCTCGGAGGTTTGTCTCTCTTTGCAGAGGTCGTGGCCTCAACAGAGAAGATGCATACCTGGTGCTCTTCCCGTCCACCTTGGATGGTCTTGCAGATAAATGGTACAGTCAGTTTGCTGAAAACCACTTTACTACTTGGACCATGTTAAGACAGCAGTTCTGTGAAGCTTTCCGACCAAGGGATTATCAAGAGAAGATTCTAGATGAGGTTGCCAACCTGTTGCTCCAGCCCAAGGAGACATTTGCAGAGCTCGTGACTAGAACAAAGTCCCTGGTCGCCAAGCTGCCTCAACAACCAGGGGAATTCATGGTGAAGAAGTGGGTAGAGAAGGCTCTGCCTAAGACTTCTCAACAAAAGCTCAGAGAAAGCCTCCGTCCTGAAGCCACTCTGGAGGACTTTGTTGCTACTGCTACTAGAATAGAGGGAGCAAGAATGCAGTTCACTGACTCTCCTCAGTTAGATACTTTCCCTGTACTCGTGGACAGTCCATCAGACCCCTTGACTTCTTTACAAAGGGAAATGGAAGCCCTAAAGGTACAGCGGGCCCTTCAAGAAGAGAGATCCTTCTCTCTCAGACAGGAGAAGCCTCCACATCAAGAGGCTTATGATCAACTTAAAAGAGAATTAGAAGAGCTCAGGTCTCAGTAGGAGACTAAGGCTATGGTATGGTGTAGTTCATGCCGCTCTCCAAGACACCCTCCACAGGACTCTCCCCTTCGCTCTTATTGCCACTTCTGCGAAAAATCGGGTCATGAAGATAAGGATTGCTACTATCTAAAGGGATTGCACAAAATACAGCAAAGTCTTGGTCCTACTCTCCAATAGGGGTTCGCACCAGCATCCAACATGGTTTCCCACTACGGCCATCCCAACTACATGCCACCTTTGCTCAATACCCCTATTGTCCAAGGTATGTCAAGTACTTTCCCGACTCAAAGTTTTTATAATGCTAATGCCACCTCAACCCCTCAGAGCTTCTACACTTCAGCCTCCAACTCCATGCAGCAACCACCTCGTCCCCCGTTTCGTCCTTCCAATCGGCCCATACTCTGCTACAGATGCGAAGAATATGGGCATTATCAGAGCAAGTGTCCTTTACCTAAGGGGTCCCCTCCTTGTCGTCATTGCCCTGATTCGAAGGATCACTACAGTAAGGATTGTCCCACGCAAAGGGCATCCATGTATTTAGGTTCAACTCAGAACCAGCAAGAATTCACCTTTCCGAAGATAAACTTGATTACTGTGAACACCGTGCCTCAACCATCACCTGCTACTCATGTGGTTAATCCACTACAAGTGGAGGAGCCTGCTAGTGTCCTTACTCGGGCACAAAGAGCAGCTCTTGCTCTCAGTCTGCCCACAGGTCCACCTCGCCAGTCCCCACTTCCTCAATCTGGTCTACCTCACCCAAAGGACGAGTCCTTCAAAATTGCTCAGAGCAAACGAACTTCCCTGTTATCTGACATTGATGGAGCCTTCTTGGAAGCAGTGGCTGACTTGGAACAGATTAAGGTTCCAAAGGGAGCCCAGTTCGAAGGCACCAAGCCCACAACAGAAGCCATTTTGAAGAATACTTTTCAGCAGGTGTCACTATACAACATGCTAAGGCTCGACAAAACACTCGAAGTGACACCATGTCAGTCATTCAGTCTATGTACCCGGGGCCTGGGCCTAGCTGCGGGCACCTCCTTGTACAGCCCTCAAAGTCTTATTTGAGTCTTATTTGATTTCCTATCCAACTGCTCCCCTCACCGATTATAAAAGTCCTCGTCTCACTGTATCTATTCTTGGGCACCAGCTATCCGGCGTCATCGTTGATGGTGGATCTGGAATCTATTTGATGCCCGAATTTGCTATGATGGCCTTAGGTCTACAGCCTACCCGACCTGCTCCTTTCACTGTTACATTGGTTGATCAAAGAACAGTCTACCCAGTGGGCATAGTCGACAAGGTGCCTCTGAGGTACAAGATTTCACTTTTAACTTGGATTTTGTGGTAGTTAATCTTCCCCAGGTAGAGGGAGGTTATCCCCTGCTGATTGGTATAGGCCATGGTTGCGACATATGAAAGCACTTCACGACTGGGGAAACCATGCCATGTAGATACATACTCCTAGCTCTCCAATGCAACAAATTTGTCTCGAAGGAGGCATGGATCTGGTCGTTCAGCATAGCTCTTTGTCAGTAGAGTCCAACCCTGAATTGGAGCAGCCGGTCCCTCCTGATGGGTCCAATGAAGACTTACTGCAGTGGTTAGAAGCTACCTCTTCGATGCCATGCTATGTAGTCTCTCGTCAACCTTTGCCTATAGATTCACCCTCTCCCCCTAATACTACACCTGAAGCTACACCTGAAACCAGTAATCCCAGTCAGCCAAGTGCGCCAAAACCAAGTGGACCGGTCTCTGGTGACCATCCTTCAGAAGGTCCCTTGATGGAAACCGTCGGCCTGGGTGAGCCTATAACCCACCATAGAAGGGGGAAAAAGTCTCCCTTGCAAGAGTTGGCCAACACCCCAGCTCCTTCCTTAGCCTCCACTCCATCTGACTCTCCGTCCATGCCGGAGCACTTTGAAGTATATGAGGATTTACCATTCGCAGAGCTTCCATCAGGATGGTTGCAAGAAGAGTATGCTGATCTCAACATTGATCAGATGCCAGCTCATAATGTCCAGAAGCTCATAGAGGCGGCACTGTCTTCTCTCCCTGACGCAGCCTCGCCGACTGCACCGCCTGACCCAGTCAGAGAGGTCAACCTAGGAGGCCCTGACAACCATCAGCCCATCTTGTTAGCCGCTTGGTTCTGGGATCACCCCACTCTACTCGACCAGGTAATCTCTTTCGTGCGCTCTTTCAAGGATGTGTTTGCCTGGTCTTACCGTGGTAGAGCTAGGAGTCCACACAATTCCTCTGGTTGAGGGGGCTAAGCCGGTCAAAGGACGGGCTTACAAACTGAATCCCAAGTATGCAGAAGCAGTCAAAATCGAGTTGGAAAAAAATGCAAGAAGCATGTATTATTGTACCAGTAGAGCACTCAGAATGGTTGTCCCCTATGGTTATTTCCCCAAAGAAGCAATCCAACAAAATTCGAGTTTGCGTCGACTACCGGGCTCTGAATAAGGTCACAATCCCGGATGGATTTCGACACCTTTCACTGAGAGAGTCCTCGAAGATGTCGTTGGCCATGTACTGTATAGTTTTATGGACGGATTCAGCGACTACAATCAGTTAGGAATACATCTTGACGACCAAATCAAAACAGCTTTTGTGACTCCCTAGGGTATTTTCATCTACACTAGAATGTCTTTTGGGCTTAAAAATGCACCGCCTTCTTTCAATCACATAGTATATCTCATCTTTTGTCCTCTGCTTACTGATCACCTTCACATATTCATGGAAGACTTTTCCACCTTCTCGGGTGCTCAATGTTCGACCCCAATAGAAAATCTAAAGGAGCATCTTGCTCAGCTCTCTGCAGTCTTCCTCAGGTGTAGAGAGGCACGTTGAAGCTCAATCCGAACAAGTGTCATTTTTTGGTCACCGAGGGCACACTGTTGGGCCATGTGGTGTCTGCTCAAGGTTTAGCACCTGACCCAGAGAAGATAGTGTCCATCGTGAAGTTACCTCCTCCCATAAATCCCAAAGGTGTTCAGAGCTTTGTGGGCCACACCAGCTATCATCACAAGTTTATACGTATGTATGCACAGGTGGCTCAACCATTGACCCGGCTCACCAGTGCTGCTGTTCCCTTCCAGTGGTCAACACCCGAGGCTGAAGCATTTGCATACCTCAAAAATGCCTCACTGAAGCGCCTATTCTAGTTGCCCCGGATTGGGACCTACCTTTTCATGTGCATACAGATGCCAGTCTGTTGGCTGTGGGTGTTGTGCTGACTCAGCCTAGCAAAGAGTTCAACTTGGATCGCCCTGTACATTATGCAAGTCGCCTGCTCACCAAAGCAGAGCGCAACTATAGCACCACAGAGAGGGAAGGTTTGGCTATAGTGTATGCTCTACAAAAATTTCGTCACTATTTGCTAGGGGTCCACTTCACAATTATTACTGATCACCATGCCTTGCGCTATCTGCTTAATAAGCCACAGGTCGCAGGTCGAGTATGGCAATGGCTCCTCCTATTCCAAGAGTTTGATTTTGAAGTGGTACTCCGTCCTGGTAAGCATCATGTAATGGCTGACCACCTCTCTCACATTCACACAGGTGAAGAAGCTACCGGGATTGCGGATGACTTTCCAGATAGCAGTCTTTTTAAAATAGATACAACACCGGAATGGTACGGCGAGGTCTTACATTTTCTATCTATTGGGTTGTACCCAGAGAAGGCATCTTCACTGCAGAAGACGAGATTGCTCTTGAAGTCCAGGCCTTTCACTCTGATTGGTGGGGGCTAGCTCTACAAATCGGGACCAGATGGTGTTCTAAAGCGTTGTGTCTCGCCTCATGAGGTGGAGCATATTCTGGAGGATGCCCACAATGGTCCCACTGGTGGCCATTACCCTGGTCACATCACCGCCCAGAAGATTCTACAGAGTGGTCTATGGTGGCCCTACGTTTTTAAGGATGCAATAGCATATTCTAAGGTTTGTGATGTGTCCCAGCGCTGTGGGCCGAAGCCAAGTAAGCAATCCAACCTTCCTCTGCAGGTCTCGATGGCGTGGCTACCTTTTGAGAGATGGGGCTTGGACTTTGTGGGTCTAATATATCCCCCGGCTCAACCAGGTAATCGCAAATATCTGCTAGTGGCTACAGACTATGCAACAAAGTGGGCAGATGTACTGGCGACAGTAGATTGCACTGGCAATACAATAGCCAAATTTTTATATGAAAATATTTTATGCAGATTTGGATGTCCCTTAGAGATCACCAGTGATAGGGGCAGTCATTTTGTCAATGACATGATCTCAACTTTGCTGGCCAATTACAAGATTTTTCATCGCAAGTCGTGCTCTTATTACCCT
Source organism: Adiantum capillus-veneris (assembly GCF_014529385.1). Classification (NCBI taxonomy): domain Eukaryota; kingdom Viridiplantae; phylum Streptophyta; class Polypodiopsida; order Polypodiales; family Pteridaceae; genus Adiantum; species Adiantum capillus-veneris. The sequence continues at coordinate 23,349,481 of NC_140933.1, read as the reverse complement.
AGAGCCAATGGGCAGGCCGAGAGCACCAACAAGGTTCTGATTGCCCTCCTGCGGAAAGCATGTCATCTCCATCCAGCATCGTGGGCTCAGGCTGTGCACGGCACTCTTTGGGCATACCGCACATCCTTCAAAGCAACAACGAATCACACGCCTTTTCAACTCGCTTTCGGTTTGGAAGCCATAGCTCCATTTGAGTTCAACTCCGGATCCCCTAGGGTGGACAGTCTGCGTGCAAGTTGGGGCATGGAATCTGCTTCTATATCTCGTCTCACCTTATTGGATGAAAGCCGCCGTTTAGCTTCACATGCTCTGCAAGCGGAGCAACTTCGTCGCAAAGCGTGGCATGATCGCCACCTCAGAAAACCCAAAATAATGCAAGGCACACTTGTGCTACTCTATCAGGCAAAATATTTGAAAAAAGCAAAGAAGCTGGTTCCAGCTTGGCAAGGGCCCTTCGTGGTGGAAGAGATTTTACCACAGGGGGCAGTCCAGTTAGTCACTCTAGAAGGTGTCCCACTTCCTTTGGTAAATGGATCCAGAATCAAGTGCTATTACTCTGAGTAAGAAATTTGCAGCATTTCGCCATATGTTGGTTCAAATATCCCATCGCTCTCATCCCAACTACGTTTCCACCACCAGAACGGGAGTTCTGTTATGTCTCAATCTCTGCTAGGTTTGTAGAAGTTTCCATCTTTGAGTCTGAAGTATCATTTCCCACTTAGTCTCGCTAATTGGGTATTGTCTTCAACTTCTTACAATTCAATCACTCTTTCTCTAATCGTTCTATCATCAGTGTTATTTGACATTAGCACTAAGGTATTTCCAGTTAAGCTCCTAGTCTCTTTGGTGATCTTTTCTTTAAGGTTACTACCTCCTCTCAAGGTCTGCCACATATAAGGAGCTTGTCAGTAAAGATTTAGTAAGTAAGTTCTTAGCCTTGCTTGGCCTTCCTCAAAAATGGATGGGCATTGTTCCCATTGTGGTCACAATGGGCAAAATTCAAGGACATGCTTGGTATCAAGCAGCGGTAAACTCTTTGTTGTATTCCTCTCTGCAAAGTGTGCAAAGTGATGTATGGTATCCTCACTGGAGGGGCACAGCCTCAAAATTTCGTCTTCAGCATTGGCTGCCAATCATCCCATTTGTCCAATTAGTCTCCCTCCCCTATCTCTTAAATTCGCCCTCCTCTGCTCTCTCCAAATTTGGCTCCCTTCCCTCCCAAATTCGCCCAGGCTGAATTAGCCCCTTCTAGAAATTCACCCCTCTCCTGCCTTCTCCTACAAATTAGAACCCCTCCCCTAGTTCCCAATTTGTCCCTCTCTCCCATCCCAATTCGACCCTGCCCATTTTGCCCTCTATGCCCTCCCAATTCGACCCCCTCCCTTCCCAAATTTGCCCTGTGCCTCATATTCGTCCCCTATTTCCCAAAATCGCCGTCTGGTCATATCCACCCTCCTAATTAGCCCTCTGCCTTCCAATTCCTCCTCCCCTCCCAATTCGCCCCCATCCCCTTGGTCTATATCGGTCCCCCCTCCTCTCCATATTCGTCCCCTCCCCTTTGTCCCAATTCAACAACTCCCCTCCCCTCTCAATTCGTCCACCTATGCAAAATTCGCCTTCCTCTGCTGAATTGAATTCGCCCATGCAAGAGCTCGTCCTTGCTGCCGGATGCAAGAATTCGGGCCCGCAAAACTCGCCCTCCTCTACCTTTACCAATTCGTCCCCTTTCCTTGCTGCCGACTACAAGAATTCGGGCCTGCAAAATTCGCCCTCCTCTGCCTATTGGATTCGCCCCTGCCCTATATTGGATTCGTCCCTACCCAGTTCCCTCTACATTCGCCCCAGCCTTCTTGGATTTGCCCCAGCCCAAGAAAATTCGCCCATGCCTCAAATTCGCCCAAGCCTTATTAAATTCACCCCAGATAACTTACTCGCCCCTACCCTATTGCATTCGCCCCAGCCCTAACTTCATTTGCCTATTACCTCTTGATTCGCCCCTACCTACCCAATCGCCCCTATACCCAATCCTCAGTCGAATCCTCTCACCCAGCCCGACCCTAATTCGCTCCAGCTCCCCTTCTGTCCAGCCCTCTACCTAGCCCAATCCCAAATCATTTCTATACTCTGCCTTGGTCTGCATCTGACTGATCGTGGTGCTTTTCCATCACCTGGTCTACTCATCTGCTCACTGTTTTGTCATCCACCCGGACCTCACCATGGCAGGAGGTAGCAAGCAACAGGAGAAACAGCCAGAAGGAAGTAGCAAGAGAAAGGTAGAGTTGAAGAAGACGAAAGCTCTGGTTGCAAAATCAGAGAGCGAAGCAGAGGAAGTATCTGCAAGCAGCAGCCATGGCATAGATGACTTTACCTCCAGTGACCCAAGTGATGAGAGCTACAAAGCAGACTCAGCAGCATCTGATGATTCATATGTAAATTCCGAGTCAGGTGCTTCCAGTGATCAAGAGGAACATTCAAAAGTGGCTCAGAAGAAAGGAAAGCAGCCAATCATCACTCATGAAATCAAGAGACATGCTTCTTCGAAAAATTTCACAGCATTCTCATTAAATTTTTATATGCAACAACCTCGACCATCTCTCAGTGAGGTGCTTTCGATTGCTCAGCTACGGACTCTGGGCCTCACAGTATTGGCTGATGCAAATTTACCTAATACGGTTCCAACAGAGATGATACATCAACTATTGAAAGACTTTCCAAAGGTCCGGGGCCACAAGCTAACAGCTACAAGGCTTGGCCATGCCATGGGTATTACAAACTTTCCAGCTGTGAAGCCTACTACTCGCACTTTCTCTTTGTTGTCCAAGGATGTGACAATTCAAGCATGTCAAGAGCTATTGAGTTCGGATCACCCGGATTATGAGCGAAACAGACGGCTTCTCGCAATCTTCAGGTATTACTTTCTGGCTCGAGATTCCAAAGAAGACAAGGAAAAAACTGATCTTCTCACTACCTTCTCCCATTGCGACGGGCTATACTGTTTAATCCACACTATCCCTTGTGGATTCCACCAGATTCTCTTCAGCTCTTTGCAGACTAGGGCCAAAAGATTTCGGGCCCAAGTGCAATCTGTGCAGTTAAGTTTTAAATGTTTTGCGGCACCTCTCTTGGCATGGGTCATAAACATACCTATTAACCCAGATGAAGTGGATGAGGAGCAGGGAACCTCCAAAGGGAAAAGGAAATCCGTGAGCATGCAGGTTGACCCCACAGTCACCAAGAAAAAGAAGATCAAGGAGAAAGTGGTGAAGGATACAGTGAAGTCTCTACTCTCCTTGCCAGTTCCTGAGAGCTAGCAGACTAGGGTACATCTTCAGTGTCACACGTCTACTTCTACCCCTGGTTCTGATGTGCCGGCGCTAGTGTCTACTGTCGCTCCTCAGGATAGGATGGTCACTTCACCCATACAGGGTCCCCTTCCTTCTTCTCCCATCTTCACTCATACACCGGTCAACATATCTCTCTCTCCACCTACATCAACAATCTTAGAGGCACCTACTACACCAGCTGTACCTACTTCTAGCTCGTCGGCTGTGCCACATGTGCGCCCTCCAGCATCACATGCATCTGAGGGATCTTCAGGTAGGACCGACTCCACTTCTCTGTTTCAGCTTTCAGAGAAGTTACTTCAGGACTCCAGAGCTACTATTGCCACCATCGAGCTAGGCGCACAGCAGCTAGGTGCAACGCACCAACGTCACTCCGCCACATACGGAGCTATGGAGGGATCTCTGCGAGTTACCGAGAGTGCCATCGCAGATCGAGATGTAACGATTTTTGCACTACAGCAAGCATTGAAGATAAAGTCAAGGATTATTGATGACCTAAAAGCACAGGTGCAGGGATTTCAAGAAATGCTTATGTATGGTAACAGGCCTACCCATGCTCCTGTGGGATATGGATGGACTGGGCCAGAGATACAGGTCCAGAATCCAGCAAGCTTTGCAGCACCAGCAGGTCCCTCTTAGCCCTCTCAGCAGTTCATGGGACACTACCCACAGCCCCAGTTCCAATACTTTACTCAGCAGGGGTCTCAGGTCCAGATGCCACACATGCAGAGCCAGAGTGTTCCTTGCTGTGACGGTGTTGCTGGTGCACACCACCATGGTTGTGTTACTAGGAGTCCGGAGTTCACTTCAGGGCAGGTGCTTCCATCCGTTGTGCAACAGATGGCTGCTACAACCACAGGAAGCCAGGTTATGCAGAGCACAATCCAGCAATCGCATTGTTACACAATCGATTTGATGGCTCCTCCCGATCCGGATACTTCTAGAGCAGTAGTGGCGACGACACTTTCCCTTGGGTGATAGGACTGTGCTCTTGCCCCACCTTTCATTGTACATATAGTTACTTTTGCAGTTTCATTCAGTGTTTGGCTCACCGAGATGGTGACCAGTCTTGTGGCGGGCAACCTGTAGAGCAGGCTACAGTGTCACTTTCACAGGACATAGTTACAGTCAGTACAGTTGGTATGGTCTGTTAACACTAAACGGACACTCTGGGCAGTGACATGTGGCAGGGATACGGATGGTGGCCTAGTGGACATGTGGCCAGGTAACACTTAGCTGGCTGACATTTATGAGCCGTTGGTGGCTCTTTATGATTGTATCTATGAGTAGTAGCCGTTGGGTCATTATCATTATCTTTCATGGATGGTCTGGTCGTCGTCTTTGTAGCGAGTCTTACACAGAGCACCTTGGGACTCACCCTGCACATCTCAGCCTCAACACCCCATTTGTACCTGTGAGTCCTGGGATGGAGCTGAGTGTGATGCCACGCCAAAGTCTGTACATGGTTCTTGGAGATAGTCGAGTCCACATGTTCTGGTCCACTGTGGTGTCTCTGTTGTTCTGTTGTTATCCATTGTTTCTGTGTTTCATTCTGGTTGAGTGAGTTTCCATTTGTTGAGTGAGATTGTCACGCACATTGCACTGAGGGGCACCCACTCTGTAGAGAGCACAACACATTATCCGTGCTACAGGTTTCTCCACCTTCCCCCATCCGTCTGAGCGACCCGGCCTCCCGTGGTCATCCAATGAAGGTCCCCATATCTCAGCCCCATAGAGCAATGCTGAAGCCACGAAGGTGTCAAAGAGCCAGAGCTTCGTCCGGGGCTCCTGAAACTGAACCTGCGAACACATCCTCTCCAATCTACCCAATGCTGCGTGGGCTCTAGTAAGTCTAGTCTCTGCTGCTCTTCTGAGTGAGAATGCAGGTCCGCTAAAAACCACTCCAAGGTAAGTGTAAGCGTCTGTGTACTCCACAGTCTCCTGGCCGTATGTGAATGTAGGTGCTGACCTCCTGATCCACTGTGGGGTGGTATTAAACACCATAACCTTGGTTTTACCCAGGTTGACAGACAAACCACTTTCTTGGGCAAACGTATGCAAAGCATCCAATTGACGTTGCATTCCTTCTAGGGATTCGGAGATCAACACTATGTCATCAGCATATAACAAAAGTGGAATCCATGTCCCTGCCAACTGAGCACCTTTATCCCCATCGCTGTCAATGTAGTCAAAAACCTCATCCACATACATACCGAAAAGAGTAGAAGAGAGCGGGCAGCCCTGCTTCACCCCAATAGTGGAGTGAACCGGTGTAGAAAGTCCCTCCGGGGTGTGTACTGAAGGAGTACGAGCGGAAGTGCGACGCGAGAGAGAGTGCGAGAAGAAGAGCACGACAATATGGTGAACTCGCTCTACTGTAATGTGTAGAGCATAGTGAGTTCTTATTAGGTTTTTACAAAAGATTATGTGTACATACCTGGCGGCCCGCCCACTTACCTGGGCGACCACATTGGGCTTTATACCTCAACAACCTCCCACTTAAATTTCAATGTGGTACTTTAAGTGTGAGAGAAGCTACTATACAAGCTAATATACAAGAGATGTAGAGAGGTGATGTACTATCCTACACCTAACTGCTTGCGAAAATGCACAAAGCTCTCTGAGAGAAATCCTTTTGTAAGTAGATCAGCGGGATTTTCTGTGGTGTGAACTTTGACAAGCTGAAGTTGCTTATCCTCGAGCATTTCCCTGATGAAATGATACTTCACATCCACATGCTTTGTCTTTGAGTGATAAACTGGATTGCGAGCCAATTGTATAGCACTTTGACTATCACAATATAACACAGGCATCTCTTCTTTGATTCCCAAATCTGTTACTAGTCGATTAAGCCAAATTGATTCTTTGCATGTCTCTAATGCTGCAACATATTCATCCTCTGTAGTAGACTGAGTAACACAATCTTGTAATCTAGAACGCCATGATACTGCTCCACCAGCCAATGTAAAGACATACCCTAACGTAGACCTTCGGTTGTCTAAGTCACCTGCATAATCTGAGTCTGTAAAACCCTTTACACTTAGCTCCTGACTCCCATAGCATATACGCATACTCTTTGTAGCTTTCAGGTATCTCATATTCCTTTCACTGCCTCCCAATGTTTCTTGCCTGGGTTTGACATGTATCGACTTACTACTCCCACTGCAAATGCAATGTCTGGGCGAGTAGCAATCATTGCATACATCAAACTACCCACTGCATACGCATATGGAATCTTATCCATTTCAGCCTGTTCTTCCTCAGACACAGGACAATCTTGTTTGCTAAGTTTCACATATGGTGGCAATGGAACACTCAATGCCTTTCCCTTCTCCATATTGAAACGTTGCAAAACCTTGTCAATATACTCTGTTTGAGACAACCAAATCAACTTCTTTGATCTGTCTCTTTCAATGCGCATACCAAGTATATGACTTGCCTCACCCATGTCTTTCATGTCAAACGATTTTTCCATCTTTGACTTCAAAGCTGAAATTTCTTCCAAGTGCTTGCCAGCAATCAACATGTCATCCACATACAAAATAAGGATCAGCCAACTACCATCCTTAGCCTTCTTTGTATATAGACAGTGATCGAACTCACTACGTTTGTAGTCTTGAGAAAGCATAAACTTGTGGAATTTATGGTACCATGCCCTCGGTGATTGTTTTCAGCCATAAAGACTCTTTAACAACTGGCATACCCAATCTTCCTTGCCTTTCTCAACAAACCCTTCTGGCTGCTGCATGTAAATTTCCACATCTAAATCACCATGCAAGAACGCTGTCTTGACATCCATTTGGTGCAACACCAAATCTAATATGGCAACCAATGCAAGAAAGCATCTCAATGTAGTCATCTTGACCACCGGAGAGAAGACTTCATCAAAGTGAATGCCTTGTTCTTGCTTAAAGCCCTTGGCAACAAGCCTTGCTTTGTACTTTGGCTGACTATCATGAGCGGTGATCTTATACCTGTAAACCCATTTACAAGGTAGAGCCTTTTTGCCCTGTGGTAATTTAACTAGCTTCCATGTCTTGTTTTTATGCAGAGCTGTCATCTCTGACTGCATGGCCAATTGCCAATTCCCGGAGTCCTTCATTTTCACTGCTTCCTTGTAACATGAAGGCTCATTGCAATCAGTCAACATGACATAGTTCATAGATGGAACAAACCTATCAAGAGGTCGCGTGACACGTCCAGATCTACGCACAATAGGTGGCTCAGGCTCAGCCACAACCTGTGGTTCCACTCTATCCTGTCCTTGCTCCTCTTGAGCCCTGACATTTTGTCTTGCACGTGCAGGTCCATCTTCTTGGAAGACAACTCTTCTAATCTCCTCAACCCTCTCTGGTTTAGAATGATATTTGGCTTCATTAAAGTGAACATCATTGCTGCGGATAACCTTTCTGGATTCGGGATCCCAAACTCTGTACCCCATCTCACCAGAATTACCATAGCCTAGAAAGATGCACTTTATACTCTTTGGCTCAAGTTTGTTCCTAAATTCCTTTGCAACGTGAGTATACACCTCACAGCCAAAGACTCTGAGATGCTTGTATGAGGGCACCTTGCCTGACCATACCATCGCTGCCACTAAATCCTTCTGCAAAACCTTGCTAGGAGATCTATTTATAAGATGAACAGCTGTTGATACAGCTTCAGCCCAAAACCCATTTGGCAGCTGTGCATTGGACAACATACTTCTGACCTTCTCTTGTATGGTCCTATTCATCCTCTCAGCAACACCATTTTGAGGAGGATTGTAAGGAGCAGTAAGTTCACGTTTTATACCTTTTGACTCACAAAAGTCCTGAAAGGCCTTTGAAACATACTCTCCACCATTGTCAGTGCGTAATCATTTAAGCTTCTTGCCACTCTGATTCTCCACAAGTGTCACAAACGTTTTGAAAACACTAAACGCTTCATCCTTGTGCTTGAGAAAGTAAACCCATACTTTCCTCGAGTAATCATCTATAAATGTCATAAAGTAAGAAGCTCCCCCTAGAGATAGTTTAGGCATAGGTCCACACAAATCACTATGAACAAGTGCCAATTGTGTATCTCTTCTACTACTTCTATGCTTATGTGGCTGTTGTGTTTGCTTACCATACAAACAATGTTCACAGAATTCAAAATCATTAAATGAAAAGCCAGGCAAATAACCAGAACGAGACAAGATTTCCATTCCCTTCTTGGACATATGTCCTAACCGGCTATGCCACAAAGAAACGTTCGGCTGCTCGGTTACATTGATTACAATTTTAGAGACATTTGATACATAAATCATGTAAAGTCCTCCAGACTTTACTCCATGTGCTACTGTCATAGAACCCTTGGATATCTTCCACATGTTCTGTCCAAAAGTGGTGACGTAGCCAGCATCATCAAGTAAACTTGTGCTGATCAAGCTCTTTGTAATTGCGGGAACATGTCTCACATTCTTCAGCGTGAAAGAAGAGCCATTCTGAAACTTCAATTGAACATCTCCAACACCTAAGATCTCACATGTCTGCCCATTGCCTAGCCGAACATGATCTTTAGTGGTCACATAAGAGGTAAACCACTCCTTGTTTGGAGACACACGAAGTGATGCCCCTGAGTCTATAATCCAGTCACTCAGTGCATTTCCATCAGATGCTGTAAGAAGAGCTGAGTCCATTCTATCCTTCAAAAAGTAGATGTCTCCTGACACTAGACTGTCATCCTCTGCAATAGTGTTTGTCACATTTATTTCTTGAATCTTCACTGAGGACTTGTTCTTCTCACCATGGTCTTCAGCTTTCTCTTTGCCTTTTTTTGCTATCCATTCTGTGCAGTCTCTTTTCATGTGACCCTTCTTGCCACAATGGTAGCATTCTATGTCACTCTTGCCTTTAGCACTGCGGGACTTTCTACGAGACTGATTCCTCTTTCCACCTTTGTACTTTTCTTTGGTCCTTCCCCTGACAACTAAGGCTGTTCCTTTGCCTTTGTCCATTGTCTTTCTATTGGTTTCTTCAGTAAGCAGACTTCCTTCTACACCTGCTATGTTCAAACCATCTGGAGGTGCAGAATTACTCAAAGCTGTGCGAAAAGTGTCCCAACTTTCCGACAATGTGATCAACAGGAACATAGCTCTAACAGGTTCATCAAACTTGACACCTTGAGCTGACAACTGACTATAGATTGTGTTGAATTCATTCAAATGATTGGACATAGGTGTCTCTTCTTTCATCTTCAAATCAACAAGCTTCTTAAGCCAGTATACATGTGAAGCTGCACTCTGCTTCTCATAAAGATCACTCAGCTTTAACCATGCTTGATAAGCCGACATCTCGTCTGCTACATTGAAGTAAACGCTTTCTGCCAAAGTCAGCATAATGTTAGAAAGTGCTAATTCATCCATTTCGCTCCATTCATCTTCGCCCATATCTTCTGGTTTTATCCCCTTGAGATTTATAGGTTTTATCTGCTTCTTTTGTACCAACACGTGCCAAATCCGCTTCTTCCACAATGGGAAATTGGTTCCATCCAGCTTCTTGATATTGTAAAGAGCAGTGTCCTGTGATCCAGCCATAGCTACGCTTCACAATAGTTTACTTTCCTGGGAAAAATTCGGCAAAGTTTCCCCTGTAAACTGACCTCTGAACCAATATCAACCTGTCAAATGAACCAAGAAAGCTTCAGATTCTGCAAAAATTTTGGCAGAGTCTCCTTTGTAAAATGGCTCTGGTGTACTCAAAAACAGACCAAAAACAGCTCAAAAAACCACTATCGCTCTAACACTGTAAGCTGTGGGTAAACCTGTCCTGCACCTGTACTGTCTCTCACTGTCCTGCACTATCCTGTCACTGTCCTCTAAGCATAGATTGCGACAATTCCTCAACGGCAGTAAAGCAAAGATGCAATCCCAACTGTCTAACTCACAGTCAATACATCCTAGCTGCCTATCTAAGGGTGCTCGAGGGATCGCTCCAAGACCTGTATCACCGAAAGGATCTCAACATTCGAGAATCCCCCAGCTCAATAAAACCTCACTCGACCCTCAACAAAGGCTGCAGTGAATCTGACAGTACATAGACTTCCCACAAAGTCATACATCCACAAATTTCCCACTGTATGCTGTAATCGCTGCGGCGGTTGTTTGCTACGTGACTCACAGCCAGCAAACCCTCAACAAACATACATCATCTCTGACAATACATCCCATGTGGAAGTACCTGCAATGTCAGGATGAAATCTGGAATATCAAGCAGCAAACACAAGCTACCTAATGAACTAGTAGATGTCGCCTACAGTCTGTGTGTAGATGCACCCGTGTCGTATGTGACACGCCTCCAAGAACTGTGAGCCGTCCTTCGATGTGTAGACAACCACAAATCGACACTCTGGGAGTGTCAATATCCTCAGCACCTGCAGTCGTAGGCCGAAAACCCCAAATTTACAGAGTCGGATCTGCACCCGCTGAGACCACGTAGTCGAAAATGGCCTGCGCAGAACTTTGTCGAAGCCGAACGGTGGCCGAGATGACCTCATAATGAAATTCTGACCACACCAAGTCCTTTGGGCTGTCCCACAAGATTTGGGGTCGTGTCTTTGCCTATCCAATTTCACTCCAATCTGAGCTGGTGACTCTAGCCTCCTGCAGTGCTGCCCCGAGCCTCGATCTGAGCTCTGATACCAGTTGAACGAGTACGAGCGGAAGTGCGACGCGAGAGAGAGTGCGAGAAGAAGAGCTCGACGATATGGTGAACTCACTCTACTCTAATGTGTAGAGCATAGTGAGTACAAAAGAATATGTGTACATACCTGGCGGCCCGCCCACTTACCTGGGCGACCACATTGGGCTTTATAGCCCAACACGTACATGCCCTACTACTGATCTGTACAATGCCATTATCCCCAAATGAGTTCTGTGGTGGGTACTCCCATTTCCTGTAGTCTGCGCATCAGTCTAGCTCTGGGTACCGTGTCGAAGACTTCGCGGAGGTCCACAAAGCTACAATAGATCCGTCTCCCATGAGATCTGCCTTCTTCGATGATGGCCCTCAGTGTTAGGATATGGTCAAGAGTAGAGAAGCCTGTCCTGAATCCTGCCTGCCAATTGCATGTATCCCTTCCCTCTCTGCCCATCTACTCAGCTGTTGCTCCAGAATGGATGCATACAACCGTGCCAGTGTGTGCCCAATCATAATAGTGCGATAATTCCCAGGCTCCATGGGGTCTCCTGATTTGAAGATAGGTACGATCGGAGATAGGCTCCAAGAGTCTGGTAGGCCCTCACACATGGCCCGGTTAAACATAACTACTAGAAGCTCTGCTAGTAGGTCTTTGGCATGCATGAAATGCTCAGCGACTAGGCCATCATGATCATATGCTCTCCCAGTCTTCATCCTGTCAATAGCTTTCTTCACCATCTCAGTGGTGAAAAAGACACATGCGTGTGGGCATGGATGAAGGGGGTTGGGAAGGGCCGGTTGTCTAGGTACTGTGTACAAAGATGATGCGTATTGCCCCCAGGTCTCTGTGGAGGAAATAGCAGGGGGGGGGGGGGGGACTGCTCATGAAAGAGCCACCACACCTCACGTGAGTCCTGACTCAAGAATAGCTGATATAGATCCTGCTCGAGTCAAGCCAAAAAAGACCTCTTCTTCCACCGCACCAGGCGTCGGAAGTCAATCTGTGACTGTCTGTGAGTGACACCCCCCAACAGCACCTCCCTCTAAAGTCTGGCTCTAGTCTGGCGGCACTCCTCATCGTACCAGCTATTCTGAGGCATGCTCTCTGATCGGCAACTATGCTCAGGCTGGGTATGTGGGTATGCTTCTGCTGCTGCCTCATGTAATGTCTGTGTCAGTATAGTAGTTAGCTCTTCCATAGGTTGCCACGGTCCTCGGTGCATAGGCGTCTGTAGATTCCATCCATGTATACAGAATCCGTCTCCCGTGTGAATGTGTAGCGAGTAGGGGCTGCTACTCGTGGCCTGTGTGCTACACTGAACTGGAAGGAGATGGTCATCGACACCAGCGCATGATCCACTGTCACCCCGATCGGTCTGGGCTCAACTGTGAGATCCTGGATACTAGAGATGAGATTCGGCTGTGCCATGACATAGTCTACTGTGCTGGCTCCATGTCTGTGTGGGAAGCATGTAAAACCTCCCGAAGCAGGAAATCTCCGTAGGCCGTTCAAGATGGCCAATCCATGTGCAGTGCCCATGTCTATGAGGTGTCGCCCATACCAGTACATTCCACATCTTGTGATAGTCTGGAAAGGCCCGTCTCTACAACATCTAGCTCTCTTAGCATCTCCTCTGAAGTATCATAAAACACTGCCTGGTGATGGGCAGTCCTGGCATTGAAGTCTCCTAGGATTATAATGTCACCCTCCCTAGAGAACTCCCATATGTCATCATCCAAAATAGAGAAAGGGGACTGCAGGCTACAGTGTCACTGCTACAGGACACAGTTACAGTTAGTACAGTTGGTATGGTCTGTTCACACTAGACGGACACTCTGGGCAGTGACACGTGGCAGGGATACGGATGGTGGCCTAGTGGACATGTGGCCAGCAGGTCACACTTAGCTGGTTGACATTTATGAGCCATTGGTGGCTCTTTATGATTGTATCTATGAGTAGTAGCCGTTGGGTCATTATCATTATCTTATGTAGATGGTTTGGTCATCGTCGTGGTAGCAAGTCTATGCACAGAGTACTGCTTCACCATCCCTGCACATCTGAGCCTCGACACCCCCATTTGTTCCTGTGAGTCCTGGGCTGGAGCTGAGTGTGCTGCCACGCCAGAGTCTGTACATGGTTCTTTGAGATAGTCGAGTCTACATGTTCTGGTCTACTGTTGTGTCTCTGTTGTTCTGTTGTTATCCATTGTTTCTATGTTTCATTCTGTTTGAGTGAGTTTCCATTTGTTTGAGTGAGATTGTCACGCACATTGCACTTAGGGGCACCCACACTGTAGAGAGCACGACACATTATCCGCGCTACAGGTGCTCTCATTTCGGCGATCATGATGGGACATCAATTGAAGTCTCACTCTGTAGAGTAGCTCGTCTTCTTCGCTTCACCTGTGCAGCTTGTTGGTCTGGTCTAGTTTCACCCTTGACAGCTTAATCTAGCTGGTCTAGTCTCTCGCCTTGCTGGTCTGGTCCTCTCTTGCCCTAGTCCACCCAGTCCTCGTCCTAGTCTAGTCCTCCTCATCCCTGGTCTAGTCCTTCCTTGTCCTGGTCCAAGCCAGGTGGTCTTGTCACTCGCCCTGCTCTAGTAGAGTCTAGACCAATGTTCAGCCAAGTGAAGGTCGTCTTGCCCAAGTGAAGGTCTTCTTGCCCAAAGCTTGGTGGGGTTGGCGGTTACTGCATGACACATACAAGCAGGTCATTGGAGTGTCAAAGTGCACTACTGAGTCCTCCGAAGTACTACCAAAGACGACGTCAACCCTTGGTGCCCAATAGAAGCATATTAACCCCATCACCCATACCTACTCATACGGCTACCTCCATTCCTTCGACCGGTTCTACATCCTCCTGGTCACCTTCTCCGGTAAGGCTCTCCCCCATCTTGTTACAGCAAGCTAGTGAGCAACAGACTCACGAGCAGGAGGCCATGGAGGAGCTCACAAGTGTTCTGGAAAAGGTGAACATCAAGTTCCCTACCTTTAAGGGTCTCTCCACAGAGGATGCAGACGACCATGCTCGGAGGTTTGTCTCTCTTTGCAGAGGTCGTGGCCTCAACAGAGAAGATGCATACCTGGTGCTCTTTCCGTCCACCCTGGATGGTCATGCAGATAAATGGTACAGTCAGTTTGCTGAAAACCACTTTACTACTTGGACCATGTTAAGACAGCAGTTCTGTGAAGCTTTCCGACCAGGGAATTATCAAGACAAGATTCTAGATGAGTTGGCCAACCTGTTGCTCTAGCCCAAGGAGACATTTGCAGAGCTCGTGACCAGAACAAAGTCCCTGGTCGCGAAGCTGCCTCAGCAACCAGGGGAATTCATGGTGAAGAAGTGCGTAGAGAAGGCTCTACCTAAGACTTCTCAACAAAAGCTCAGAGAAAGCCTCCGTCCTGAAGCCAGTCTGGAAGACTTTGTTGCTACTGCTACTAGAATAGAGGGAGCAAGAATGTACTTCACTGACTCTCCTCACTTAGATACTGCCCCTGTACTCGTGGACAATCCAACAGACCCCTTGACTTCTTTACCAAGGGAACTGGAAGTCCTAAAGTTACAGCGGGCCCTTCAAGAAGAGAGATCCTTCTCTCTCAGACAGGAGAAGCCTCCACATCAAGAGGCTTATGATCAACTTAAAAGAGATTTAGAAGAGCTCAGGTCTCAGCAGGAGACTAAGGCTATGGTATGGTGTAGTTCATGCCGCGCTCCAGGACACCCTCCACAGGACTCTCCCCTTCGCTCTTATTGCCACTTCTGCGAAAAATCGGGTCATGAAGATAAGGATTGCTACTATATAAAGGGATTTCACAAAATACAGCAAAGTCTTGGTCCTACACTCCAACACGGGTTAGCACCAGCATCCGACATGGTTTCCCACTACGGCCATCCCAACTACATGCCACCTTTGCTCAATACCCCTGTTGTCCAAGGTATGTCAAGTACTTTCCTGACTCAAAGTTTTTATAATGCTAATGCCACCTCAACCCCTCAGAGCTTCTACACTTCAACCTCCAACTCCATGCAGCAACCACCTCGTCCCCTGTGTCGTCCTTCCAATCGGCCCATACTCTGCTACAGATGCGGAGAATATGGGCATTATCAAAGCAAGTGTCCTTTACCTGAGGGGTCCCCTCCTTGTCGTCATTGCCCTGATTCGAAGGATCACTACAGTAAGGATTGTCACATGCAAAGGGCATCCACGTCTACAGGCTCGACTCAGAACCAGCAAGATTTCAACTTCCCGAAGATAAACTTGATTACTATGAACACCGTGCCTCAACCATCACCTGCTACTCATGTGGTTAAGCCACTGCAAGTCGAGGAGCCTGCTAGTGTCCTTACTCGGGCACAAAGAGCAGCTTTTGGTCTCAGTCTGCCCACAGGTCCACCTCGCCAGTCCCCACTTCCTCAATCTGGTCTACCTCACCCAAAGGACAAGTCCTTCAAAATTGCTCAGAGCAAACGAACTTCCCTGTTATCTGACATTGATGGAGCCTTCTTGGAAGCAGTGGCTGACTTGGAACAGATTAAGGTCCCAAAGGGAGCCCAGTTCAAAAGCGCCAAGCCCACAGCAAAAGCCATTTTGAAGAATAATTTTCAGCACGTGTCACTATACGACATGCTAAGGCTCGACAAAACACTCAGAAGTGACACCATGTCAGTCATTCAATCTCTGTACCCAGGGGTTGGGCCTAGTTGCGGGCACCTCCCTGTACAGCCCTCAGAGTCTTATTTGAGTCTTATTTGATTTCCTATCCAACTGCTCCCCTCACCGATTATAAAAGTCCTCGTCTCACTGTATCTATTCTTGGGCACCAGCTATCCGGCGTCATCGTTGATGGTGGATCTGGAATCTATTTGATGCCCGAATTTGCTATGATGGCCTTAAGTCTACAGCCTACCCGACCTGCTCCTTTCACTGTTACATTGGTTGATCAGAGAACAGTCTACCCAGTGGGCATAGTCGACAAGGTGCCTCTGAAGGTACAAGATTTAACTTTTAACTTGGATTTTGTGGTAGTTAATCTTCCCCAGGTAGAGGGAGGTTATCCCCTGCTGATTGGTATAGGCCATGGTTGTGACATACGAAAGCACTTCACGGCTGGGGAAACCATGCCATGTAGATACATACTCCTGGCTCTCCAATGCAACAAATTTGTCTCGAAGGAGGCATGGATCCGGTCGTTCAGCATAGCTCTTTGTCAGTAGAGTCCAACCCTGACTTGGAGCAGCCGGTCCCTCCTGATGGGTCCGATATAGACTTACTGCAGTGGTTAGAAGCTACCTCTTCGATGCCATGCTATGTAGTCTCTCTTCAACCTTTGCCTATAGATTCACCCTCTCCCCCTGATACTACACCTGAAGCTACACCTCAAGCCAGTAATCCCAGTCAGCCAAGTGCGCCAGAACCAAGTGGACCGGTCTTTGGTGACCATCCTTCAGAGGGTCCCTTGATGGAAACCGTCGGCCTGGGTGAGCCTATAACCCACCATAAGAGGGGGAAAAAGTCTCCCTTGCAAGAGTTGGCCAACACCCCAGGTCCTTCCTTAGCCTCCACTCCATCTGACTCTCCACCCATGACGGAGCACTTTGAGGTATATGAGGATTTACCATTCGCATAGGTTCCATCAGGATGGTTGCAGCAAGAGTATGCTGATTTCAACATTGATCAGACGCCAGCTCATAATGTCCAGAAGCTCACAGAGGCGGCACGGTCTTCTCTCCCTGATGCAGCCTCGCCCACTACACCGCCTGACCCACTCAGAGAGGTCAACCTAGGCGGCCCTGACAACCATCAGCCCATCTTGTTAGCCGCTTGGTTATGGGATCACCCCGCTCTACTCAACCAGGTAATCTCTTTCATGCGCTCGTTCAAGGATGTGTTTGCCTGGTCTTACCATGATTTGGAAGGAATCCCAGCAGAGCTAGGAGTCCACACAGTTCCTCTGGTTGAGGGGGCTAAGCCGGTCAGAGGACGGGCTTACAAACTGAATCCCAAGTATGCAGAAGCAGTCAAAATCGAGTTGGAAAAAATGCAAGAAGCAGGTATTATTGTACCAGTAGAGCACTCAGAATGGTTGTCCCCTATGGTTATTGCCCCAAAGAAGTAGTCCAACAAAATTCGAGTTTGCGTCAACGACCGGGCTCTGAATAAGGTCACAATCCCGGATGGATTTCCGACACCTTTCACTGAGAGAGTCCTCGAAGATGTCGCTGGCCATGTACAGTATAGTTTTATGGACGGATTCAGCGGCTACAATCAGTTAGGAATACATCCTGACGACCAAACCAAAACAGCTTTTGTGACTCCCTGGGGTATTTTCATCTACACTAGAATGTCTTTTGGGCTTAAAAATGCACCGCCTTCTTTTAATCGCATAGTATATCTCATCTTTTGTCCTCTGCTTATTGATCACCTTCACATATTCATGGACGACTTTTCCACCTTCTCGGGTGCTCAGTGTTCTACCCCAGTAGAAAATCTAAAGGAGCATCTTACTCAGCTCTCTACAGTCTTCCTCAGGTGCAAAGAGGCACGGTTGAAGCTCAATCCGAACAAGTGTCATTTTTTGGTCACCGAGGGCACACTGTTGGGCCATGTGGTGTCTGCTCAAGGTTTAGCACCTGACCCAGAGAAGATAGTGGCCATCTTGAAGTTACCTCCTCCCATAAATCCCAAAGGTGTTTAGAGCTTTGTGGGCCACACCGGCTATGATCGCAGGTTTATACGTATGTATGCACAGGTGGCTCAACCATTGACCCGGCTCACCAGTGCTGTTGTTCCCTTCCAGTGGTCAACACCCGAGGCTGAAGCATTTTCATACCTCAAAAATGCCTCACTGAAGCGCCTATTCTAGTTGCCCCGTATTGGGCCCTACCTTTTCATGTGCATACAGATGCCAGTCTACTAGCTGTGGGTGCTGTGCTGACTCAGCCTAGCAAAGAGTTCAACTTGGATCGCCCTGTACATTATGCAAGTCGCCTGCGCACCAAAGCAGAGCGCAACTATAGCACCACAGAGAGGGAAGGTTTGGCTATAGTGTATGCTCTACAAAAATTTCGTCACTATTTGTTAGGGGTCCACTTCACAATTATTACTGATCACCATGCCTTGCGCTATCTGCTTAATAAGCCACAGGTCGCAGGTCAAGTATGGCAATGGCTCCTCCTATTCCAAGAGTTTGATTTTGAAGTGGTACTCCGTCCTTGTAAGCATCATGTAATGGCTGACCACCTCTCTCGCATTCACAGAGGTGAAGAAGCTACCGGGATTACAGATGACTTTCCGGATAGCAGTCTTTTTAAAATAGATACAACACCGGAATGGTATGGCAAGGTCTTACATTTTCTATCTACTGGGCTGTACCCAGAGAAGGCATTTCCACTGCAGAAGAGGAGATTGCTCTTGAAGTCCAGGCCTTTCACTCTGATTGAGGGCCAGCTCTACAAATCGGGACCAGATGGTGTTCTGAAGCGTTGTGTCTCACCTCATGAGGTGGAGCATATTCTGGAGGATGCCCACAATGGTCCCACTGGTGGCCATTACCCTGGTCACATCACCGCCGAGAAGATTCTACAGAGTGGTATGTGGTGGCCCTAAGTTTTTAAGGATGCAATAGCATATTCTAAGGTTTGTGATGTGTGCCAGCGCTGTGGGCTGTAGACGGCTGGATAGTCACCATGTGGGAACGTGTTCTTAGAAGATGGACAACGAATCACTTAGTAATTACTAGAGTAATTACTACAGTAAACCCGAAGTATATAAATAGGACCCATTACATTGATATCGGGTTGGCAATTGTTATCACTTGTATTAGCGCTTTGAGCTATAATTGCACTTGAGCATCAGTGGCAGTATTATCGGCTACACTTTCTCTCTCTTTGTAATCATATTCGCTGTAATCTCAATCACGGTATATATATTCCAGTGATACTTGCTTCTCGACAGTCTTCTGAATCTGAATCTGAACTTTATTCCAGTCTTAAGTCTGATTCTCATTTTAGTATTCACATTTCAGTCTAGTCACTGATTTCTGTCTAGTCTGCTGTCTGAACTCTTCCTACTCTAAGTAGCTGAAATCCTTCAACAATGGAATTAGCTGTCTCAAGAGATCAGCTCCAATTCCATTTTGGCGATCACGGTGGCTAGAGCTAAAGCTCGTTGATTGAAAGACTCTTCTCCCAGTTTAAGTTTTCAGCAATGGCACCAAAATCCAATCGTGGCCGGAAATCTACCAATCGTATGGACCCCATTCCTGAGGAGTCAGGAAGAGAGTCTGACCCCAAGCAAGAGAAAATGACTGACACAGAGGCTCACGAGGAGCATAGTCAGGCTAATGAGGCGCAGGACTCACAGCACTCGAGTCATTCTCGACGCAGACGGGCAGAACGAGAAGCACGAAAGGCAAAGAGTTCCAAGAGTTCTCGGTCTCGCCAGAAAGATAAGCATATCAAAGGCAGAAAGGGAAGTCACCGTACTTCTAGCAGACAAAACAGAGAAGATACTGATACTGAGGCAGAGACAGAGATTGACTGGGATGCTGACACTGACAATTGCAAGAAAGCTCCCAAGCGTCATTCTGAAGCCAAGAAGAGAACTGGCGGGATCAACAGTAATCGAAATGATTACACCGCTTCCCTGAAGATTTCCTTTCCCATATTCAAAGGAGGGAAAAAGGATGATCCTGATGTTCACATACAAGCTTTCGAGCAGTATGCTGAACTAAAAAACATCGATGAAGATGATTGGGGGGAATACTTTCCACAAACCTTGAAGGAAGCAGCAAGAAAATGGTATTACCATTACCCTGCATGCCAGCTGAGATCATATAACAAATTACTTAAGGCCTTCAGGCTGGAATATTCCGACAATCAAGGGGACGAGGATATTCTCTGTGAATTGGATCAGATCAAACAGAGGAATTTGTCAGTCCGTAGCTATGTCGAAAAGATAAAAGAACTGACCAGGCAGTTGCAAGAACCGCCGTCTGAGAAGAGATTGAGCGCATGGTTTCTGAATGGGTTCAGAAGCAAAAAGCTGAGAGAACAAGAAGTACCAACCCCTACAAAGAAATTCAATGATCTAGTCCAACGAGCATTAAAACTGGAACAGCAAGCTAAGAAAGAAAAGAGCCACAAGAAGCGAAGGACCAGTAGCAGTAGTTCGGCTACCGAAGCTTCTGATTCCAGTGCAACGTCCAACAGTTCCGAGAGCAGTTCCAATGAACGGACAAAGGAAAAATCAAAGAAAGGATCATGGACCAAGAAAATTGAAGAAATGGCTAAGCAAATTGCAAAAATTAGCCACACAAGACAGCCTGTCCGGAAGATGGAGACTTGGTGTTCAAGATGTAAATCCAAGGACCACATCTCCACGGAATGCCCACAATGTACCTACTGCAAGGCCTTTGGTCACCTATGGAATAATTGTGGTATCAGAATTCACCATTTTAAGAAAGGAAAGGATCTATCAGTGGTTGCCTACACTGAACCAGTGAAGGCAGAGCCAATCAAAGTAGCCCAAGAAGAGAGACCAGGTACCAGTGGTACTGGTCAAGGACGTGGCAGATACCAACCAGGAATGGGCAGAGAAAGAGGAAGAGGCAACTTCCAGACCAGGAGTATGAATTGCTATACCTGTGGGAAGTATGGTCATTTTGCAGCCCAATGTCCAGATGCACCGGTAACAACTGCTACTGAGGCTAAGGCACCAGAGCCAGTCCCAGTCAGAGTAGTTACCAGGAGCAAAGGAGTGATCATTGAAGAGATTCCAGACATTTCAGAAGTACCAGCCAATCCCAACAGCAACAAGTGGGCCCAACAAAGGGAAGTTTGGAAGGCCAAGGGTAAAGAAAAGGTGGTAGAAGATGAGTGGCAAGAGCAGTGGGAACTAGCAACTAAAATCACAGAGGATTTAGCTAAGAAGCTGCCAGAGCAGCCAGAAAGTTCTGAGGCTAGAGTCATTCAAAAGATACCAGCCCAATCGATTGATAAAGATCAGTCAGTACTGGCCATGACAGAGACCATGCTGGTTGTGGTACATGGACTAGCTGTTGAGATGGAAGAGGAAGGAAAGAGTAGAAGTACTGCTAAAGAAGAATGGCAGTATGAAGACACTAGTTCTTCAAGCTTTGACAATCAGTCTAACCAGGAGCAAGAGGAAATTCAGGTGAAAATTTGTGATAGAATCCAGAAGCTGACTGTAGAGCTGGAGGATATAAGAAAGACCTTACCTGAGGTGGCCAACTTTATTAGACAACGTAGGAAGACTGAGGCAGAGGCCAGAACAGTGGACCTGACGGCTGTCCGGGATGATGAAGTTCCACTTATTCAGGTAGACTACAAGGTCAGGAAGCAGTGGGAATCTCTCTCAAGCGTCATACTAGATGGAGGAGCAGGAGTCAACATAATGGGAGCCCATCTTCAGCAAAGAATGGGTATCACTAACATGAAACCAGCACCATTCAAAATAAGAATGGCAGATCATCGGGTCGTACAAGCGACGGGCATGATTGAAAACATGCAGATAAGAGTTGGGAGGGAGAAATTCAAAACTAGTTTCCTATTTTTGGATGTGCAGGGCGCATATGGAATGCTACTAGGCCGCCCATGGTTAAGAACAGCACATGCTCTTCATGACTACGCAAACCAGACTTTAACCATAGAAGGGGCCAGTGGCAGAATCAAAATCCAGACCAACAACACCAGGAGCTGGAAAAAGGAACTGAGGCCGAAGGAGTTGTGTCAGAAATACCGAGCTAAGAAAATTGAGCGAATGCTAGCATCTATGAACATATTCCCTTTGGCAGAAATTGATTTGAATGCAGTCCTACTGAACAAAGAGCAAGTTGACAAGCAGAAGAGACAATTCCCTGATCAGTTTACTGAAGTCAATACAGGGGAAAGAACCGTTCAGCTAACTGGAAGAACCAGCTGATATTAGTATAATGGAAGAATCAGCATGTTCTGAAGAGTATCCACCTGATCAGAATAATGATTCAGAAATGAATGGACCTTCTTGGGACTACGCTGAAGAGTCGACCAAACAAAAAGAAGGAGGACCAAACTGGTTGCTTCCAGATGATCAGGAAGTAGAGGAGTGGAACCTGGGATCAGAGGAAAATCCCAAAATGATCAAAGTCAACAAGCACCTGAAACCGGCAATGAAGGAGAAGGCAATGATAATGTTCCAGAACTATAAAGATGTATTTGCCTGGGAACATACAGATTTGAAGGGAGTAGATCCTGAAGTCTGTCAGCACCGAATACCACTGAAACCGGATGCTAGGCCAGTCAGATTGCAAAGATACCGGATGAACCCCAACTATGCAAAGAAGGTCAAGGAGGAGATTGATAATCTTCTCAAGGCTGGGTTCATTACGGAAGTTGAAAGTAGTGATTGGTTATTTCCAATAGTCGTCGTTCCTAAGAAGAATGGGAAATTAAGGGTTTGTGTCGACTATAGGAAACTAAATGCCCAGACCATTAAGGATCCATTTCCCTTACCTTTTACTGATATGTTGCTTGATGAGATCGTAGGATATGAGATGTATAGCTTCATGGATGGTTATAGTGGCTATAACCAGTTACAGATTGCTCCTGAAGATAGGGCCAAGACCACCTTCATCACTGAGTGAGGAGCATTTATGTATCTGGTGATGCCTTTTGGCCTGTGCAATGCACCAGCTACTTTTCAGCGGTGTATGATGGAGATGTTTAATGAATTTCTTCATCGATTCCTCGCCATTTTCATGGATGACTTCACTGTATATTCAGATGAGGAACAGCACCTTCTATTCCTAGAGATTGTTTTTAAACGCTGTCAGGAAAAAAGGATTTGCTTGAATCCATTCAAATCTGTCTTTCTGGTTTGGAAGGGACAGCTACTGGGACATGTGGTTTCCCGCAATGGAATAGAAATGGCCAATGACAAAATACAGTGTGTCCAGCAAGCTAAAGCACCCAGAACTGCTTCTGAGTTGAGTTCTTTCTTGGGGTATGTGAATTTCTATAGAAGATTTGTACACAAGTTTGCTTCTCAAGCAGTACCACTATATGAGCTTACAAAGAAGACTAGTAAGTTCCATTGGACTGCTGAGTGTGAGGAGAGTTTCCAGAATTTGAAAAAAGCCATTACCAGTAAACCAGTCCTTAGGCAGCCGAATTGGGATATTATTTTTCATGTACACGTAGATGCTTCAGGATTGGCAATGGGGGCAATATTAGCTCAGCTAGATGGCAGAACAGACTATCCGGTCTATTTTGCTAGTCGGAGATTCAGTCAGGTTGAACAAGGCTATACGACTACTGAAGAGAAGCCCTCGGAATGGTTTTTAGCGCTACAAAGTTCAGGCATTACCTATTGGGGAAGTTATTCCATTTTTATGTGGATCATCAAGCTCTTCTGTTTCTGATTAACAAAGCATTATTCAGGGCAGGCTGATAAGATGGATGATGTTTCTTATGGAATTTGAATTCAGAATTTTCCATAAGCCTAGCCGAAACCACTGTGGTGCTGACTTTCTTTCCAGAAGTATAGAAGGATATTCAAAATCACCTCTGAGAGATGAGCCAGTGGATGCTGATTTATTTCAGTTAGAAGCAGAAGAATCAGTGGATCCTGAATGGTATGATATTTATCAATTCCTTTCCCAAGGTGCCTTTCCAGAAGATTGGAAACAGAATCAGAAGAAAGCACTGATCATAAAAAGCCTGAAATTTACCATCATTGGGGGAGTACTTTATCGATTAAGTGTGGATGGTATACTTCAAAGATGTGTCCCTATGGAAGGAAGAATGCAAGTTATCTCAGAAGCGCATAATGGAGAGTCTGGTGGGCACTTTTCCAATGAAGTGACCTACAAGAAGATTCTGCAAGCAGGTCTGTGGTGGCAAAAAAATGATTGCTGATGTCAGAAGCTTTTGTAAAACTTGTGACATATGCCAAAGAATGGGCCGACCAACAGCTGCAGACATGACTCCCTTAATGCCAATACAACCATTGGGAGTATTCATGAAATGGGGACTGGATTTTATGGGACCTTTTAAGAAGGTGACTCCCAGGAATAATAAGTACATTGTGATGGCTACTTGTTATGTTACCAAGTGGGTTGAAGCTAAAGCTCTTCCTGACAACACAGCCAAGTCAACTGCAAGGTTTCTGTTTGAGAATATTGTCTGCCGATATGGATGTCCGGTGGAAATTGTGACCGATCAAGGGACACATTTCATCAATGATACTATGGAAATCCTATTGGATATGCTTTCAGTCAAGCATCAGAAATCTATCCCTTACTATCCCAGATGCAATGGACAGGCTGAAAGTAGCAATAAGACAATCAAGACTATTCTCACTAAGGTGGTGCAAAAGAAACGAGACCAGTGGGATTTGAAGCTTCAGACTGCTCTATGGGCTTATAGGACAGCTTATAAGGTAACTATTGGAATGACACCATTCAGAATGGTGTATGGGACTGAAGCTGTGGTTCCTATGGAGTTTGTAATCCCCAGTCTGAGAATGGCTGTAAAGTATGGACTAGACTTCATCCATAATCTTAAGAAAAGACTGGATGAACTGATGCAGTTAGATGAACTCAGGCAAAGAGCTATATTGGAACAGGAAATTGTTCAACAAAGAAGGAAGCACTGGCATGATCGCCAAATTAAAGTCCGAGAATTCCAAAAAGGAGACTTACTGCTTCTATATCAGTCTAAATTGGGTCCAAAGAAGCCGAATTTGAAGATTGCCTGGACAGGACCTTTTGAGGTTGATTGGGTCTTCTCCAATGGCACAGTTAGATTAAAAGACTTATCTGGACTGATGTTGCCGGGAGTATATAATGGAGCAAAGATCAAACTTTATTATTCAAAGACCAGAGATTGATTGGGTCTTCTCCAATGGCACAGTTAGATTAAAAGAAAATCTTAAGAAAAGACTAGATGAACTGATGCAGTTAGATGAACTCAGGCAAAGAGCTATATTGGAACAGGAAATTGTTCAACAAAGAAGGAAGCACTGGCATGATCGCCAAATTAAAGTCCGAGAATTCCAAAAAGGAGACTTAGTGCTTCTATATCAGTCTAAATTGGGTCCAAAGAAGCCGAATTTGAAGATTGCCTGGGCAGGACCTTTTGAGGTTGATTGGGTCTTCTCCAATGGCACAGTTAGATTAAAAGACTTATCTGGACTGATGTTTCCGGGAGTATATAATGGAGCAAAGATCAAACTTTATTATTCAGAGACCAGAGAAACTGGGTTAGAAGAAGTCACTAAGGAACTGGAGGTTGTTGATCAAGAGATACCAGAATCAGATATTTTTGGTCTTTTCCATGTGCAACCAGTTCTAGCTTCAGAACCAGTACCGGAAGAATCAGATCAGGCTGATTTAAGAACCAGTACCAGTATGGTCCAGCCAGAGTGGGAATCAGTTCAGAACCAGTATGAACACACTTTCCAAATTTTAAGTGGCCAACGGTCAAGTGGTATGCCGGTGATAATTATTACAAGGATGGGTTGCAGTCTTGTCCAATGCATGTTTTCCACGACAGCAACGGCGCACACAAGCCTAGGAGCGGCGAGTGGTGGAGCTTTTATGGCGCGAACACGTATAACAGTCAGGAGAGTTAGCATTTTTCCTCATAAATCTCCTACGCGATGCTTTCCTCCTATCAACCATTCGCCATCGCGAGCTCCGAGGTTTCTTCACTACAGCCGCAAACTTCGACCTCTGACGAGACAGTTGACTGTCAGTCAGCCTTACTAGCGACACCAGGAAACGGCTTTGACACAAGTAAGTCCTCTTCGGCTTCGCCTGTTTCATCGACGTCAACCTCACAGTGTAGGGGTAGAAGGAAATGCTCAGAGAAGATGTAGGAAACTCTTGAAAAAACCCAGGCTATAGTTGCTGAGGCAAAGGCAAGCCTTCGTGTTCTTCCATACAGTAAAATCCAACGATATGTCTTTACTGATCACGCAATGACTCTGCTACAACTCTGGGATTTGCGAGCTGTATTGCAAGCGACAAGGATTGCTTTTCAGGCAGATATTATTAAGCAAGTTCTTGATTCCTTTGATGCTGAAACTAGTAGTGCTGTGATAAATAATAGGAAGGTGTCAGTGACACAAGAAGCCATTGCATTTGCATTTCGGATGCCTAATGAGCCTAAACCATCGGTGGCGACTGCGCAGAAAATAAGTATTGCTCTAAAGGAGGATGAAACAGCTCGAAAGAAGCGCAAGGCAAGTGCTCAAGGAGTTCCACTAAGCAGGACTAGAAGCCTCCGCTGCTTATAGGTTTGTAGCCGAAGCAGTCAGTCTTAAGAATAACCCAACGTATGTGTCAGAGAAATTATTTGTTATGTTGTTGGCCAAAATACTAGATCCACAAGTCCATATCAACCTGTGTCAAATACTCTCGCATAATGTACTTCAACAGACTGCCACGTTGAAATCTCAAACTATTTTCAAGGCATGGTATGTCTGGCAATTTCTGTATTGGGCTACTGCTGCAGATGTTAATGAGCAGGTAAAGCTGGCTTGGAGTGAGCAGCCTATTTCTGAACCAAAGAAGATTGAACTGTCCGCAGACGACGAGGAAACGGACAGTCAAACGATTTCCAATGACCTGAAAAGGAAAGCCACTTGCAGAGGAAGCTGGAAGTTCAAAGAAGCCAAGAATTACACTGACAAAAAGCAGTGAGTTCTTGAAGCAAATAGAAAGCCAGGTTAAGGCAGTGAGCACTGAGAAAGCTGAGAGAAGTAAAACTGAGCAGCAAATTGCTCAGCAAACTGTGCCTGATCAGTCCGTTGTTGCTACTGACTCTGGGAAAGATCATGAGAAGCCAGTCACTGAGAAGAAGGTACCAGACTAGCCAGGAGACAAAGGCAAGAGTCAACTGGATAAAGGGAAAGGTCCAGCGTCCTCGACCTTGTCTGGAGCAATTCCTACCATTTCTGGAAACCTTCTGCCAACTGGTTAAAAAGGATAAGTTGCAGCAAATGCAAACTCAAAAGTTGAGAGGGCATCTTTCCCTCTGCAAAAGTGATTATGCAACTTTACCCTATATGGCTCCTATGGCAATATATGAACCTGTTGATTCTGATCCAACCACGGTCAAAGACAGATGTTCAGTACTGATACAGTCTTCTTGGAATACCATTGTCAGCTGTATGGGACAATTGGTGGAGGCTGCTGGATCAGAAGATGAAGTCAAAAAGCTTAACTGACTTGGCACAAGCACATCATCAGATTGCAACACTCCAGAAAGCCCAGGAAATGCAGAACATACAACACAGGGTATTGGAAGCTCAATCAGAAAGGGCTCAGAAGTTGTTGAACAAAAAGTTAGCTAAAGTTGAGTCTGAAATTATGATCATAAAGAGTCAAAGGAATGAAGCATTGAGAGCTGTCGAGCGAGCTGAAACGGGGCTCAGAATGAAGCGGGCAGAATTCAGAAAGCTGCTATTACACCATACAGCTCTGAAGCGTTCACTGACTGACAGATACATCTACAATAGCCTGTCTGAAATTTTAAACCCCGCAGGCAATGCTGTTTTTGACCTAGAAAATTTAAAGTCCTTAATGGAAAGTCTACAGAGTGATTTGCATGACAAGGTGAGTGAGTTCAATAATGCTCTGATGAACCAAGCCATAATGGATTATATTGAGCAACAGACTTCCCCGGATGAGGAAGAAGAAGATGAAGAAGATGAACATGATCAAGAGGAGGATGATGAAGAGACTGGCCATACAAAGGATGATGATGATGCCCCACCACCATCTCCACCCCCAAGACCTGGTACTGGTGGGACAGGGCCAGATGAAGGAGGCTAGTCATAGCCAGACCAACCATACCAGACTGAGGGACAGCAGGAAGGATAGGAAACAGAACACCAGTCGGGTCATCAGCAGACTGAAGAGCAGCAGCCCAGTAACATTGGGAATCAGCCCACGGATCAGTCCCATCACAGCAGAGAGGCTAAAGGGAAAATGAAGGTTCAAGATGAAGGACCAGTGAATGATCATCAGCATTCACTGCAGCTCATTACCTTGAATAAGTAGCTGAGACATCAATAGGCCTCCATCACCAGACAGTATCTAGAGGATGATGCTCTCTGGACTGATTTAGAAAGGTTCCAAAGACTATATGTGGGAGCCAGGGAAATGGTAGAACATTGGAAATCTGCTGCTTTCCATGATAAAGAAGCTTGTAGACTACCTGCGCATCCCAATACAATTCAGCTATTGGAACGAGTTCCGGAATGGATACTCAATGATGATGAGAAAGTGGTAAACCCGCACTGGCAAAGACAGTCTACTGCAGATTGTCAATCTTTAGCTCTAGAACTGGAACTTTTGCTGGGTAACAAACCAACTTAACGCTGCATGAAGGACGTTAGGGTCCAACTTAAGGATGTTCTCGTACAACTGCAAGCTGCCAGAGGTGTTTTGGACCAGAGAGTGAAAGCCATCCTGGAGGACCAGACAGCCACTAGCAGAGGACCCCAAACGCGAATGTCAGTAGGAGCACAGGCAACTGCTCTCCTAACTCTATTCCAGCTAGTAAGAATTACTAGGAAGATGATGCAACAAGAGAACCAGGCAGTTCTGAATTTCCTGGAATTTGTGCCTGATTCTCCATTTCTCTTGTATGCTGTTCCAGCAAGAGAAACTGAGTTGCCAAGATTCTTTCCAGCGTTGTATCCTCAACATCAAGAACCGGTTGATCGACTCACATATTTCAAAATAATTGATGAGCTTCGGGATTGGTATGAGCGATCAACTGTGAAATGGAAGACTCGGCAGACATTGTTCAATGATGCTCTTCAAATCAATGACATTCAGGCAATGAAAGAAGAGCTACATAGGATTCAGCTGTGTATGGGCCAGTGGAAGATTCAGGTCAGAGGATTGACTAGGATTACTAATCAGTTACTGTAGCTTACGGTCGAATCTTCCAAACTGCCTGAGAAAGACATTGCAGCAAAGCCGGGTCTGGCACCGCAGTACAGGGAGATGGCTGAGATTCTTTTCGAAGCTCGCGTCAAAACAAATCAGCCTCTTCCAGAAGGATGGATCCATACTGCTTCGCATTGTCATAAACTGGCCAGAACCAGACTGAGCAAGGACAGGCGTACACTCTATGATCCTGACACCAAAACCTATCATTCTCTCACACCTTATGAGGTAGAGATGACCACAGACCGGCGGGATCAGCTTGAGCAGGAGGCCATTTACCGACTGATTCAGAAGGAGAATGCTGATGTTGGAACTTCTCAGGCACCAGCCCGGTCGAAGAACAAAGGCAAAAGGAAGACGGTCCAATGGAAGGATACTAGGTAGTTCTATCTAAGAATTCAGGGGCGACTTTTCTTCTCAGCAGGCAGGGAGAGATGATAGCTCCACCTTGGCTGGTGACAGCTCCACCTTGGCCTTTTCAACTGCCTCTCACAATCTGTGATCTTTCTAGAGCTCTGCATCCTTCACCATCTTCTCAATGTCAGACTCTGACAATACACCAGAAGATTGAATAGTTACTTGCATCCCAACATCAGAACCAGACAATGGATTTTTCAGTCTCACATCAAAATCAGACAGGAGAATTTTTCAGAAATTTTGGAATCTTGCCAAAATTCAAGAAAGAAGGGAAGGATGTAGATGGCTGGATAGTCACCATGTGGGAACATGTTCTTAGAAGATGGGAAGCGAATCACTTAGTAATTACTAGAGTAATTACTATAGTAAACCCGAAGTATATAAATAGGGCTCATTACATTGATATCGGGTTGGCAATTGTTATCACTTGTATTAGCACTTTGAGCTATAATTGCACTTGAGCATCAGTGGCAGTATTATCGGCTACACTTTCTCTCTCTCTGTAATCATATTCGTTGTAATCTCAATCACTGTATATATATTCCAGTGATACTTACTTCTCGACAGTCTTTTGAATCTGAATCTGAAATTTATTCCAATCTTAAGTCTGATTCTCATTTCAGTATTCACATTTCAGTCTACTCACTGATTTCTGTCTAGTCTGTTGTCTGAACTCTTCCTACTCTAAGTAGCTGAAATCCTTCAACAATGGAATTAGCTGTCTCAAGAGATCAGCTCCAATTCCATGGGCCGAACGAAGTAAGCAATCCAACCGTCCTCTGCAGGTCTCGATGGCGTGGCTACCTTTTGAGAGATGGGGCTTGGACTTTGTAGGTCCAATATATCCCCCGGCTCAACAAGGTAATCGCAAATATCTGCTAGTGGCTACAGACTATGCAACAAAGTGGGCAGAGGTACTGGTGACAGTAGATTGCACTGGCAATACAATAGCCAAATTTTTATATGAAAATATTTTATGCAGATTTGGATGTCCCTTAGAGATCACCAGTGATAGGGGCAGTCATTTTGTCAATGACATGATCTCAACTTTGCTGGCCAATTATAAGATTTTTCATCGCAAGTCGTGCTCTATTACCCTAGAGCCAATGGGCAGGCCGAGAGCACCAACAAGGTTCTGATCGCCCTCCTGCGGAAAGCATGTCATCTCCATCCAGCATCATAGGCTCAGGCTGTGCACGGCACTCTTTGGGCATACTGCACATCTTTCAAAGCAACAACGAATCACACGCCTTTTCAACTCGCTTTCGGTTTGGAAGCCATAGCTCCATTTGAGTTCAACTCCGGATCCCCTAGGGTGGGCAGTCTGCGTGCAAGTTGGGGCATGGAATCTACTTCTATATCCCGTCTCACCTTATTGGATGAAAGCCGCCGTTTAGCTTCACATGCTCTGCAAGTGGAGCAACTTCGTCGCAAAGCGTGGCATGATCGCCACCTTAGAAAGCCGAAAATAACGCAAGGCACACTAGTGCTACTCTATCAGGCAAAATATTTGAAAAAAGCAAAGAAGCTGGTTCCAGCTTAGCAAGGGCCCTTCAGAGTAGAGGAGATTTTGCCACAGGGGCTGTCCAGTTAGTCACTTTGGAAGGCGTTCCTTTGCCACTGGTAAATGGCTCCCGGATCAAATGCTATTACTCCTCTGAATAAAGTGTGCAACTATTCCACAAACTATTCCACTATCTGTAGGTTCTAGGTCCCATCTCTCTCCTCCCCACTATCTTTCCATCAGAACGGGTGTTCTGTTACTATCTCAATTTCTGCTATGTCTGTAAGTTTTCGCCTTTCCTCTAAGATATCTTTTCTCCACTAAGTCTTGGTAATTGGGTGTTGTCGTGAACTTCTACAGTCCAATCACTCCTCTAATCGTTTCTATCCTCATTGTTAATTGTTGTTAAGTACTAAGATCTTTCCAGTTCGGGAGTCTCCAAAAGTCGTGGTTTTGTTCAGTTTGAACAGGTGTAGTTGCTTAGATGGCGATTGAGATAGGGATCGCATGTAATCAAGGACTTGGACTTGATGAGGCTCACAATGCAAAACTCTCTATGTGAAGAATATGGCGGAGTATGTCAAAAATCTTTTGGTCCCATTAGCAAGCAGTGCAGTTAGTATTCTAGCTGCAGGAAGGGGCCATTAGAGTTCTAGACTTTTGACTCCAAAACTTGCTTGGTTGCTTGAGAACCTACACTTTTCTTCTCCTTGCATCTGACCACCGCATCCTTCTCTTCTCGGTTATCTGCGCAGCCTTTACTCTCTCCCTGGACCCTATCCCTCTACCCAACCTCTCGCCCTACTCTCCCTCACCCCCTCGACTCTAACTTACCCTAACCCCCTCCCCTTAAATTCTCGACCCTACCCTACCCTTACTCCCCTCGCCCCTACCCTACCTAAAACCCCTCGTCCCTACCCTCCCTCCATCCCCTCGCCCCTACCTTCTAACCACCCCCTCTCGCCCCTACCCTCTAACCACCCCTCTCGCCCCTACCCTACCCACACTCGCCCCTACCCACCCTCAATCCCCTGCCCCTATCCACCCTCACCCTCTCGCCCCTACCCTATCCACACTCGCCCCTACCCACCCTCAACCCCCTCACCCTTATCCACCCTCGCCCCTACCCTATTGCATTCGCCCCTACCCAGTTCCCTATTGGATTCGCCCCAGCCCAAGAAAATTCTCCCAGGCGTTATTGGATTCGCCCCAGCCCAAATTGGATTCGCCCCTACCCAGTTCCCTATTGGATTCGCCCCAGCCAAGAAAATTCGCCCAGCCTCGAATCATTTACTCGCCCCTACCCTATTACAGTCACCCCAGCCCTAACTTCATTCGCCTCTAACCTCTTGATTCGCCCCTACCTACCCAATCGCCCCTATACCCTAAACTCGCCCCTACCCCTTTGATCCACCCTTACCCAATGCACCTAGACCCTAACCCATCTGCCTAGCCTCAGTCGAATCTTCTCGCCCAGCCCCACCCTACTTCGCCCCAACTCACCTTTTGTCCAGTGCCTCTGCCTAGCCCAATCCAAAATCGTCCCTACTCACCTTTTCTCATATTAAACTGATCATTTAATGTGGGGAAGGCCAGGGGAGAAAAAGCTAGAATATTGGTTAAGCTAGCAGACCGGCCACAGTAGGGATCCAAAGGAGGGAAAATAGGGATCCAAAGGGGGGGCCATCTTCAAAAGAGCCATGTGCAACAATGGGCTAAAAAGACCCTAAGGTTCAGCCCATTAAGACTTCCAAAATGTTAAGGCTCCAAAATTCAAAGGTTGTGTCCAAAAGGTCAACCATAGGGAAAATTGGATGCTTACTGTGTGTACAAAAGTCTTCTTCAAAGCCTACAAAGGAGGGGGCGAGCCCATTTAGTAGGGGATGAGAGAGAAAGCCACACACACACACACACACACAGGCTCCCTTTACACAAAGGGAATTAGGGACACATGTCAGCTCCCTAGGCCAGATGCCCACAAGGTGTGCCCAATTCCTATTGGAAGACCCTTGAAGTGGACCAATGAGAATTAAGCTAGAGTAAATCTAGTTTAATTAATTTAAAAACATTTAATAAAAGAAACCAATGAGAATTAAGTCTCCTAGAAGACTATTGGGCAGTCTCCCAAGGGGTCCAATGAGCATTCAGGAGCCCAATGGCTTGCCTGATTCCTATTGGCCAGGAGGCAAAGGGGTCCAATGAGAGTTTAGTTTAATTATTTAATTACCTAAAGCTCTCACAAAAGGGGAAAGGGGGACACATGTCAGAAGGCTATCACTTATGCTGCTTAACACCCATTGGCTTGACTTGGGGAGGTCCAATGAGGCAAAAGCCAGACCAATTTAGCAGGAAGGGCTCGCCCAAGAGAGAGGGGGGGCTGATTTTTGCTTGGTATTGATACACACACACTCAGACTTGACCATGTGTGAAGAAAGAATACTCCATCTCCTCCCAAGCTTTAATGGAGAGCTCATCACCTACTCCAAGCTTGTGAGATAGAAGCCTACATCAACACTCTCTTGGCATGTGGATGCAAATCCAACCAAGAGCCAAGCTTCAATGCATGCTCATCTTCTCTACCAAGCTAATTACTAAGCTAAGCTATGCTAATATGAGTGATTATGTGAGGAGATGTACATCTTTCTCGTAAGATACTCCTTCTTCCTCTCAATCTACTCTCATACCCTGCTAGCTCTCACCATCTTCAAAGGTGTGTGAGGTCTTGGGTCTGAGAACGGGGATAATTCAAGTTGTGTTTGATTAAGTGTTTTGCTTAGTGCATGAAGCTTCCATCTTCATTGCACTAGCTAGTCTTGAAGGAACACAAAGAATTGTATTGTACAATGTCTCTCTTGATGGGAGAAACCATAATACAAAGCCTTTTGGAGGGGGGACCGGCTCCATGCAAATCCGGTCCTCAACTGTTGTCAATAACTTAATTTCTCTCTCTTTTGAAAGTATTGTTGATGCTATCTAACTAGGTGTTATGCTTTTTGTTGCTCTCTCCACCCAAGCACTCTTGTAATTCTCATTAGGAATCTATTCTAATGAAATGCCCACTATGTTCATGCTAATTTCCGCTACACATAAGTTATTAGGCCATTAAATGTTACATTGGTATCACAACTCAAGGTTTCTCTTTTCTTCCTCAAGAAGGGAGGTCCTCAAGCTAGCTACAAATGGTTGGTATTATTAATTGCCTGTGAGTAAGTAGAATAGGGATTTTTTAGCTTTGCATTGCGCCTGCCTTCGTGTAGTTAACGGGGCATCACCGTCGAGAGCTATGGTCTTAATAGTGGAGTCCTACGGGGCTTGCCTACGGCTTAACCACTATTGAGCTATTAGAAGCTTGACAAGAGCCGGTGCTGTTTTGGTGTCGAAAGACCCTCTCTTCTATTCGTTGCAATTAATGGTATTCGAGCCGCGGGTACAGTAGCTTGAGTGCTTTTTCTAAAGGGGTAAAGAGGAGTAGCAACTAGGGCTTGAAGTGCCAAAGTACACCTAAAAAGTTTACACCTAAAAGTTGTTAGAATGGTTGACAATAGTAAAGAGAGTGAAATTAATGTTGATAACTTTGATTTTGCTCATGAGCAAGCTACTAATGATGCTTCAATGCTTGTTGACTATCTTGTTTCTAGGCTTCAACAAGCCATGGGCAATCCATCTCTCCAAAGTGAAGTGCAATGGCAGCTCCGTGCTCACAGGATTCTCCAAGCTAATCACCATGACGAGAGAACAACTAGGAAGCCTCCTTGTGAGACTACCAAAAGAGGTCTCTCTCCGATTCGGGAAGAAGAAGAGAATCCTTATGAAGGGCTCAAGAATTTACTTCTTGATGATGTATCTCCTTCCCAAAGGAGAACTCAAGAGCCTCCACTGAAGGAACGAGAAAGAAGCAAATCTCCCGCCACCTCGACGGAGATGGCTCCACGAAGACGGCGGGCTAAACGCTCTCCATCACCACCAAAGCGGAGAAGACCATCATATTCTTCTCCCCACCACAATTCAAAGAGGGATGATAAAAAGCAAGAGAAGAAAAAGGCGAGAAAGAGGACACCCTCTTCTCCATCTTCTTCATCCTCTTCCTCTTATGAAAACTATGGTGAAGATGACAAAGATCAAGACAAGAAAAAGGCGAGAAAGAGGTCACCCTCTTCTCCACCTTCTTCAAATTCTTCACCCTCTGAAGAAAGTGATGGTGCAACCTTTGAACCATCAAAAAGAAGAGGCCATAGGAAATCCTATGCCGCATGGAAGAGGTCGTCCAAGTTGAAGAAATTCAAAGAGGGAGGGAAGAGCATCTCTTTCCTTACCTATGATGGTACCTTTGGTGCTACGGACAAAGTCTTGGCCTTTATCCAGCAATTCGATGAGGCGTTTGGAGATGAGGGCTTCACGGAGTCCTCTAAGCTACGCCATGTAGCTATGCACTTTCAAAAGTCCGCCAGACAATGGTGGTCTAGCTTACGAGCCAATGGTGAAGCTCCACGAACATGGAAGGCTTTAAGAGCTTCCATTATGAAGAAATTTTTGGCCACCGATGCCAAAGACAAAGTACTCACCGAATGGCGAAGCTTAAAGCTCTCTCCCAATGAATCCATCCACAAATATGTAGACAAGTTTTGGGACCTACAACTCAAAGCCATTGTCTTCAAAAGGTTGGATTTTGGAGAGCAAAAGCAACAATTTTGTGCGGGCTCAACCGAAGAAATGGCGGAGTATGTCAACTCCCAAAGACCACGTACCATATCGACGGTAATACACCACACTATGGTCGCCTCTCGAATCAATTTCCAAACGGGGGCAAAAAGAAATAATAAGCGCCCGGAAAACAAGGGTTCCAATGAGCCTAAGGGGAAGGACAATGTCCAAAAGTCTCCTAAGGGCAACTCCAACAAAGCTAAAGAGAAGGGAATTTACAAAGGTAAGAATAAACTCTCTCCTGAAGAGCTTGAGCGTTATCGTAAGGATAACCGGTGTTTCAAGTGCGGCGAACAAGGGCATGCGTACCGCGCTTGTCCCCAAAAGAACAACCGCCAAGATCCTCCTAGAGCTTCCTTGGTTGAAATCCAAGAGGAGGAGACTCACCAAACTCACCACAAAGGATCTCCTCTATGCCATGCTTGGGGAAAGGTAAGAGAATATGATGCTTTTATTCTCTTTGACCCTGGTTCTACTCACAATTTTATATTTATGGAGTTAGCCACCAAGCTAGGCATACAATCCTACGAGATGGGAGATGTCCTACCCGCAGACAGTGCCTTCAAGGGGCAAGAAGCTTCAGTCACTTCCTTAATTGGGAAATTGAGGCTTCATGTCCAAGGCTATGTGGACAAAGAGGACTTCTTTATCTCTCCTCTCAAGCATGAGGATGTAATCCTAGGGGCACCATGGTTTGACCACCTGGCTGCCGATGTTAAATTTCCTGAAAGGAGAATCTCCTTTAAGTTCAGGGAAAAAGAAATGTATATAGATGCTAAGGAAATGGGTAACACCATCCCCATTGTACATACACCAGCTTTCAACAAGTCAATAAAGAGCTCTATTTCCGTGTACATGATTTTTGTTAAAGATTCTCAAAATGAACCTAATGCTTTAACAAACGAAAATAAAAGCAACCAAAAGGAATTAGAGTTATCCAATTTTCTCAAGGGGTTTCAAGATGTTTTTATTGAAGACATCCCTTGTGAGCTACCTCCTAAACGAAGTAATGATGACCATGCAATTGAACTTCTTCCAGGAAGTTCACCGCCTAATAAACCTCCTTATAGAGTTTCTCAAGCTCAACAAGAGGAGATTATGCGGCAAGTGCATGAGTTAGTTGAGAAGGGCATGGTTAGGCCTAGCTCATCTCCATTTTGCTCACATGTGCTATTAGTGCAAAAGAAAGATGACACATATCGTATGTGTGTCGACTATAGAGCACTAAATAGGATCACTATCAAAAATAGGTTTCCCGTTCCACGGGTAGAAGACCTATTTGATAAGCTACAAGGATCGACCTACTTCATTAGGGTTGACCTAAAGAGTGGCTATCATCAAATAAGGATAGTTGATCAAGACATTGTAAAGACCGCGTTTCGCACTACATTTGGTCTTTACGAATACATTGTCATGCCTTTTGGCTTGACCAATGTACCAACCACATTCAACCGCTTGATGGAGAAGCTGTTCAGGCCTCATCGAACCTTCACTGGAGTGTTCTTTGATGATATTATCATCTGCTCTAATTCATTGGAGGAACACAATCAACACCTCCAGGTAATATTTCAAGTTTTAAGAGAGAATAAACTTTATGTTAATCGAAAGAAAAGTGAATTTTTCTTGCAAGAGATTCAGTATTTAGGTCACATTATCTCTCAAGATGGCATCCAAATGGATCCATCCAAGTTAGAGGTAATAAAAGGATGACCTAAACCAAGGAATCTTCATGAACTAAGAAGCTTTATAGGTATGTGTGCATACTATAGACGCTTCATAGAAAAGTTCTCACAAATTGCGGGACCATTACATGACCTAACAAAGAAAAGCGTTAGGTATACATGGTCTGCTAAGGAGAACAATGCTTTTGAAAAGCTTAAAGAAAAGCTTATCTCTCAACCTGTGCTTACACTATCGGATCTCTCAAAACCATTTGAGGTCCAATGTGATGCTTGTGGTGATTGCCTTGGAGCTGTTTTGCTCCAAGAAGGGCACGCCATAGACTATGAGAGCCGAAGGCTCGACCCTGTTGAGCAAGCTCTAGGCATATACGAAAAGGAAATCCTTGCAGTTCTACATGCCTTAGACTCATGGAAGCACTATTTATTGGGGACTCCTTTCATTCTGCGAACGGATCACCAAAGTCTTAAGTACTTCATGACGCAGACCAAGCTCTCCGACAAACAAATGAGGTGGGCAAATTTCCTTTCGCAATTTCATTTTCATATTGCTCACATTGCTGGCAAGCATAATCAAGTAGCCGATGCACTCTCAAGACGGCCGAGAGTGAATGCGGTTTCCATAGCAACTCACAATGATCTATCTTCAATGATAGATGAGTATGCTATTGATTCCGATTTTAGAGATGTGATTTCAGCCCTTACATTAGGGAAGAAAGAAGAACCATTTACTTTACAAGATGGTTATCTTCTCTATGGCAATAGACTATGCGTTACTAACTCCCTGCGTGAGAAAGTAATGTATAAATCTCATGCTCCCCCGTATGCGGGGCATAGAGGGATTCAGTCTACCTTAAAGGGAATTGAAACATATTTCTATTGGCCTACCATGAAAGTGAACATACAAGAGTATGTTTCCAAATGTGTGGTATGTCAAAAGGCGAAATTTGATAGAGGGAAGCAACCTGGATTGCTTCAACCCTTGCCAATCCCTAATTCACCATGGGAGAGCATATCCATGGATTTTATCTTTGGATTGCCTAAGTCTATCCATGGGAATACAGGAATATGGACGATAGTAGACAGGTTCAGTAAACAAGCTCATTTTATACTTGTCAAAAAGACTATCAAAGCCCATCAAATGGCAACCCTCTTCATTTCACAAACTTTCAAATACCATGGCTTGCCAATGTCCATAGTGTCGGATAGAGATCCTAGAATGACCAGTAATTTCTAGAAGGGTCTCTTTGAGAATTTAGGGACAAGGCTAAATTTTTCTTCGGCCTATCATCCACAAACGGATGGCCAAAGTGAAATAGCTAACCTAACAATTCTCGATCTACTAAAAGCCTATGTAACGGAAGTAGATCAAAGATCCCAATGGGAGAAGTACTTACCCTTAGTGGAGTATGCTTATAATAACACTGTACATACTTCCACGGGAAAAGCACCTTTCGAGGTAATTGAGAGAAGATCAAAAAGTCCCTTGCTACTTAAGGTACATGGGAAGATCTTCGCTGCAGATGAGTATAGACGAGACCTACAAGAATCTTTTCAAAAGATTAAAGATGCTATCTCTATCTCACAGCAAAGGCAAAAGGCTGCTGCTGACAAGCACAGAAGAGCCCAAGCCTTTAAAGAAAATGATTGGGTCTTGTTAAAGTTTCCCAAGGCTCGATTAAGGCACACGACGGGCAAGAATCCTACGGGCCACCAAAAGTACTAAACTAGCAAAAAGGTACTATGGTCCCTTTCAGATTCTTAGGCCAATCAATGACATGGCCTATCAACTTAAGTTGCCCAATCATTGGCTCATACACAATGCTTTTCATGTGAGCCTATTAAAGCCTTACAAAGGAGAGCCACCTCAAGAACCAACTATTGAAGACCCACCGGAGATCGAGGACCAAGAGGAGGTGCTGCAGCCCGAGTCCATTCTCCGACATGAAGACAAGGTATTAAGAGGCGGTAAGACTATCCGACGATATCTTATTAAATTTAAGAATTATCCTTTTGAAGATGCTAGATGGATGCAAGGCATACAATTAAAGGATAACCTAAACCTTGTCAATGCTTACAATGCTTCCCAAGAGTAAGCAAATGTACAAAATGTTAAAAATGAACAAAATTTTTGTCTTATAAGACTCTCTTTTTCTTTATTTGTGCACAAAAATAAAGTACTATGCATGCTTAGATCAAGTTTGTGGAGACGACGTCTCCCAAACACCAAGTAGAGCTTGTCACTCTACTATGGAAGACTGATAGGACTGATGTGCAGACATGCTTGCGGCAGCCTCAGGCTCTCAAGCGCCAAATGGACTAGTCATCCATTATGGAATGATGTCGTAGGGTAACATAGGGATCCTCTACCCGCTAAGAAAAGGACTCATGAACATGCTTTATCTTCTCTACACCATAGTCGAGGACGACTATGATTTCAAGAGAGAGGTAATGTCATAATAATCAATATCTAATTCTCCTAAATGATTTTCTCATATTAAACTGATCATTTAATGTGGGGAAGTCCAGGGGAGAAAAAGCTAGAATATTGGTTAAGCTAGCAGACCGGCCACAGTAGGGATCCAAAGGAGGGAAAATAGGGATCCAAAGGGGGGGCCATCTTCAAAAGAGCCATGTGCAACAATGGGCTAAAAAGACCCTAAGGTTCAGCCCATTAAGACTTCCAAAATGTTAAGGTTCCAAAATTCAAAGGTTGTGTCCAAAAGGTCAACCATAGGGAAAATTGGATGCTTACTGTGTGTACAAAAGTCTTCTTCAAAGCCTACAAAGGAGGGGGCGAGCCCATTTAGTAGGGGATGAGAGAGAAAGCCACACACACACACACACACAGGCTCCCTTTACACAAAGGGAATTAGGGACACATGTCAGCTCCCTAGGCCAGATGCCCACAAGGTGTGCCCAATTCCTATTGGAAGACCCTTGAAGTGGACCAATGAGAATTAAGCTAGAGTAAATCTAGTTTAATTAATTTAAAAACATTTAATAAAAGAAACCAATGAGAATTAAGTCTCCTAGAAGACTATTGGGCAGTCTCCCAAGGGGTCCAATGAGCATTCAGGAGCCCAATGGCTTGCCTGATTCCTATTGGCCAGGAGGCAAAGGGGTCCAATGAGAGTTTAGTTTAATTATTTAATTACCTAAAGCTCTCACAAAAGGGGAAAGGGGGACACATGTCAGAAGGCTATCACTTATGCTGCTTAACACCCATTGGCTTGACTTGGGGAGGTCCAATGAGGCAAAAGCCAGACCAATTTAGCAGGAAGGGCTCGCCCAAGAGAGAGGGGGGGCTGATTTTTGCTTGGTATTGATACACACACACTCAGACTTGACCATGTGTGAAGAAAGAATACTCCATCTCCTCCCAAGCTTTAATGGAGAGCTCATCACCTACTCCAAGCTTGTGAGATAGAAGCCTACATCAACACTCTCTTGGCATGTGGATGCAAATCC
Source organism: Adiantum capillus-veneris (assembly GCF_014529385.1). Lineage (NCBI taxonomy): Eukaryota > Viridiplantae > Streptophyta > Polypodiopsida > Polypodiales > Pteridaceae > Adiantum > Adiantum capillus-veneris. The sequence goes on along the minus strand of NC_140933.1, from coordinate 23,308,741 downwards.
AACCAAGAGCCAAGCTTCAATGCATGCTCATCTTCTCTACCAAGCTAATTACTAAGCTAAGCTATGCTAATATGAGTGATTATGTGAGGAGATGTACATCTTTCTCGTAAGATACTCCTTCTTCCTCTCAATCTACTCTCATACCCTGCTAGCTCTCACCATCTTCAAAGGTGTGTGAGGTCTTGGGTCTGAGAACGGGGATAATTCAAGTTGTGTTTGATTAAGTGTTTTGCTTAGTGCATGAAGCTTCCATCTTCATTGCACTAGCTAGTCTTGAAGGAACACAAAGAATTGTATTGTACAATGTCTCTCTTGATGGGAGAAACCATAATACAAAGCCTTTTGGAGGGGGGACCGGCTCCATGCAAATCCGGTCCTCAACTGTTGTCAATAACTTAATTTCTCTCTCTTTTGAAAGTATTGTTGATGCTATCTAACTAGGTGTTATGCTTTTTGTTGCTCTCTCCACCCAAGCACTCTTGTAATTCTCATTAGGAATCTATTCTAATGAAATGCCCACTATGTTCATGCTAATTTCCGCTACACATAAGTTATTAGGCCATTAAATGTTACATTCACTCATACACCGGTCAACATATCTCTCTCTCCACCTACAACAACAATCTTAGAGGCACCTACTACACCAGCTGTACCTACTTCTAGCTCGCCGGCTGTGCCACATGTGCGCCCTCCAGCATCACATGCATATGAGGGATCTTCAGGTAGGACCGACTCCACTTCTTTGTTTCAGCTTTCAGAGAAGTTACTTTAGGACTCCAGAGCTGCTATTGCCACCATCAAGCTAGACGCAGAGCAGCTAGCTGCAACGCACCAGCGTCACTCCGCCACATACGCAGATATGGAGGGATCTCTGCGATTTGCCGAGAGTGCCATCGCAGATCGAGATGCAACGATTTTTGCACTACAGCAAGCATTGAAGATAAAGTCAAGGATTATTGATGACCTAAAAGCACAAGTGCAGGGATTTCAAGAAATGCTTATGTATGGTAACAGGCCTACCCAGGCTCCTGTGGGATATGGATGGACTGGGCCAGGGATACGGGTCCAGAATCCAGCAGGCTTTGCAGCACCAACAGGTCTCTCTCAGCCCTCTCAGCAGTTCATGGGACACTACCCACAGCCACAGTTCCAGTACTTTACTCAGCAGGGGTCTCAGGTCTAGATGCCACACATGCAGAGCCAGAGTGTTCCTTGCTGTGACGGTGTTGCTGGTGCACACCGCCATGGTTGTGTTACTAGGCGTTCGGAGTTCACTTCAGCGCAGGTGCTTCCATCTGCTGTGTAGCATATGGCTGCTCCAACCACAGGAAGCCAGGTTATGCAGAGCACAGTCCAGCAACCGCATCGTTACACAATCGATCTGATGGCTCCTCCCGATCTGGATACTTCTGGAGTAGCAGTGGCGACGACACTTTCCCTTGGGTGACAGGACTGTGCTCTTGCCCCACCTTTCATTGTACATATAGTTACTTTTACAGTTTCATTCAGTGTTTGGCTCACCGAGACGGTGACCAGTCTTGTGGCGGGCAACCTGTTAGCATGCTATAGTGTCACTGCTACAAGACACAGTTACAGTTAGTACATTTGGTATGGTATGTTCACACTGGACGGACACTCTGGGCAGTGACACGTGGCAGGGATACGGATGGTGGCCTAGTGGAAATGTGGCGAGGTCACACTTAGCTGGCTGACATTTATGAGCCGTTGGTGGCTCTTTATGATTGTATCTATGAGTAGTACCGTTGGGTCATTATCATTATCTTATATACATGGTCTGGTCATCGTCGTGGTAGCGAGTCTACGCACAGAGCACTGCTTCACCATCCCTGCACATCTGAGCCTCGACACCCCCATTAGTACCTGTGAGTCCTGGGTTGGAGCTGAGTGTGCTGCCACGCCAGAGTTTGTACATGGTTCTTTGAGATAGTCGAGTCCACATGTTCTGGTCCACTGTTGTGTCTCTGTTGTTCTGTTGTTATCCATTGTTTCTGTGTTTCATTCTGTTTGAGTGAGTTTCCATTTGTTTGAGTGAGATTGTCACGCACATTGCACTGAGGGGCACCCACATTGTAGAGAGCACGACACATTATCCGCGCTACAGGGACTGTCCTCTGGGTGATGCATAAATTGATGTACTCGGGGGAAACTACAGGGACTGTCCTCTGGGTGATGCATAAACTAATGTACTCGGGGGAAAGTAGCAAATAGCTAGATAGAGGTATCTGCCTGTCTCTGGTTTCAGTCTCACCCACATGTACCTAGCCTGCTCGTCCCTGCGGGCTATATGTATCAATGGCTGCAGATCCTCTCTAAATAACACTGCCACTCCCCTCGAGCCCCGCCCTCTGTGCTCTGAGCGTGTCTCCTGTCTGTAGGTTGTCTCCCACCTGTATCCACTGATGTGAGGCATGGATTGCCCTGGGGCTTGGTGTGTCTCAGAGTAAAAGATGATGTCTCTTCCAGTAAAGCTATCCTCAAAGGCACCCACATCAAGACGCATAGATCCATTGCAGTTCTAGGCAGCTACTTTGAGTGTGGTCCCATAAGTCTCGCACCGTCATGTGGAGCGTCGTTCTAGTATTACCACTTTTCCGTCTCGGTAAAAAGCGATCTTGCCTTTTTCCCTTGCCGCTCTAATCTCCGGCATTACTTCCTGCATATGAGCGATCTACGAGAGGGTGAGATTATCCCCGAGAAAGATGCCAGTCTCGTTAAGAGTTGGTCTTTTCTTCAAGAATGACTTCTTTGGTTCCATGGAGGGAAAACGAAGGATGAGTGCTCTTTCTTTTGAGGTTTCTCCAGTGCTTCCATTTTTCTTTATGTTGCCCACTCTCTATGCCCTTGTGTGTCGGCTCATGAATCCCCATCAAGGCTGTGAGTTCTTTTACTTCTTTGTCCACATTGCCTTTGTCTTTAAGACCGCAAATTCTCACATGTAAAGCGTGCACCCTTCTCCTCTGCTCCTCCTCTAGTGTCTGCTTAATGATGTTGTTGGGTGTGGGCGTGGGCGTTATCTCCTTGCCTTTTCCTTTCTTGGCCACCTTGATCCATTTCTCGGCTTCGTCCGCCTTCTGTTGAGTTTTGGTAAGAACATCCACCCAAGAGGTCGTCATTTCTTTATGCTGCTCTTCTCCTTCTTTGATGGCCCGTACTTGCTCCTTGATCGTGTTGATTTCTTCGATTACTGAGGGTTGCAGTTTGCCCTCTTCCAGTGTGTTTCTTGCTCGTGCTTTAGCAAGCTCTTTCTTGAGTGACGCGATCTCTTCCTCTTGGGTCGTCACTCGGTCTTCCAACGTGCTTATCTTGCTCTCTTGGATCAGCACGTGTGCTTCGAGCATGTTTATTGTGCCCCAGAGGTTGCGGTTCATCTTGGTCATGATCTCCGTCATCTCCTCTTTGCATTTTTGAATGGCATCCTCTAGGGGGTCGGCTTTATCGTTCATCTTCCTCATGCTTGATCGCAGTTCGCAAGGGAGTTAGGTGTACGTGTGCACCCACCCTAGCAGCGGGCGCAGCGGTTGGGAGTCACTGGATGTACGTGTGCACTCACACTGGCGGCGATCACGACGAGTGGTGGAGCGCGAGGCGGTGTGGCCAGGTGCCCTCAATACGCTCAACTGTGTGTGTGTGTGTGTCTCGAAAACAAAAGTGAAGGAGGGGGGGGGGGGGAGGGGGGGGGGGGGGGGGGCGGGGGCAAAAAAAAATAAAAAATAAAAATTTAAAGACTACCTATGCGTAGAAGAAGAGAGGGGGACATCCTACGTGTAAAAAAAGGGGGGGGGGGGGGGGGACGCTCTACGCGTAGAGGAAGGGGGGGAGGGGACGTTCTGCGCGTAGAAGAAAGGGGGGGGGGGGCAGGGGACGCCATACACGGGGAGTGGGGGAGTGCGGGTGAGCAGAGGACGGGAGCAGGGGGCAACGCGGGTGAGCAGGGGGCGAGGGTGCAGGGACATCTCGCAAGCAGGGGGGGCGGGTGCTGGGGAGCAGAGGGCGATGGTGCAGGGTCAGCGCGCGGGCGGGGGGCAGTGCAGGGGCAACGACAGCGGGAGAGCAGGGGGCGGGGGCGGGGGCGGGGGTGCAGAGAGAGAGAGAGAGAGAGAGAGAGAGAGAGAGAGAGAGAGAGAGAGAGAGAGAGAGAGAGAGAGAGAGAGAGAGAGAGAGAGAGAGAGAGAGAGAGAGAGAGAGAGAGGGCGGAAGGGGGGGCTATAGGAAGGCGGTTAGCAACAGAGAAGAGGGGCATGGTCCCCACATGGCTCCCGTCTGGAAGTCACCAACGAGAGAGAAGGCCGTTAGCATACCCCCACATGGCTCCACCCCCCCTTGCCACCTGCATCACATCCCCTACTTTCCTTTTCCTTCACCCCACAAAAAGTGCCAACATCCTCGCAGATTTCGCTCTCCACAATTTTTTAGAATCGGCAAGACATACTTGCATATAAGACAAATAATAGGTGTTCACGTGCTCACTAATAACTATATAAGACAAATAATAGGTGTTCACCTGCTCACTGACAACTATGCATCCCGTGACCAATCCCTTATGTTAACTGCAACCTGTGATTGAGTTCATACTCAAGAAGTATTACAAACTTCAATGAATAAATATAAACGCCAGTGTATCTTCACACCGACTGCCATCCATGCATATTGGGTAGCAACCATTTTATGCATTAGACCTCAACTCTCCATCCTTAGGACTAAATAACACATCTCATTTCATGAGAGGTGGTGAGGGGATCCATGGCTCACAAGTCCACACACGAAAATTAGTGCAAGTGCAGTCGCATCCGTCACATCAAAACTATACTCCAACAAAAATTAAACATTCGGATAGAGCACATTGGGTCACAATAAAAAATCATAGAAACAGGAAGGGATACATCACGTGTGCGCGGGTGAGGTGCCCATGTGTCTCAAAGCCTAGGATGTGAGGTTATGGGTTCAAAATCGGTTGCGCAGCTCAGGTTTAGTGTGCCTCAATTATCCTTAGCCCTCATCATCGAGCTCTCCATTGAAATTTTCATGCTTTAACATGGAGCGGTCATTTGGACGGGGTAAATTTCAAAATTACTCTCCTCTTCTCTTTCAGCATGCACGGGAGGGCGAACTTGAAGCAGCTCGCGACGTACACGCTCAGACAGAGAGAGAGAGAGAGACGTCTTCTTACCATGAGACCTGAACATATATTTCTGTTAATGATAATTTCGTCTCAAAATATTGGAGTAACATCCTAACCTACAGAAAAACCTGAAAGAGGACAAGTGCATTGTGACTGTATGAAAGAGACATGCTTTAGGTATCCCCTTCCCCTTTTGCATGAGAGCACCTATGAGCTTGCGCCGGTTGTTTTTATCCTTTCTTTTCTATGCAGCTTTGTTTCCATTGTTTCTTTTCTTTTTGCTGTTTTGGTTGCCTGATTGTGTGTGGTTTTTTGGTTTTTTCTGGCCTGCTTGTGCGTGTGTGTGTGTGCGTTTTGCATGCAATTTGCGGTGGTGTGTGTGCATGTGTGTTTGCTCGCTTTGCGTGGTGTTCTTGCCTATTGTCTTATGCTTTTCTTTTGTTTGGTGGATGCTCTTATGGATAAGGTGGGTGGAGGTGGTGGTGTTGGGGTCTCTAGCCTCTGCGTCAGCTTTGTCCTACCCCATGGTTCGATTATTGCAGATTAAAGAGTGTCATAGCTCTAATGGTTGTTGTCAAGGATGGCTCGAAGCTATCCCTCACCCGAAATTTGGTGCAAAGTGGATTTGCAGAGGTGATGTCGATTTGGCTAGTGTGTGCCATTTGGCCTTCGAGATCCAGATTTTGATATTGGAGATTCTTTGTTGGAGTTTTCAGCCTCTTTGTTACAAGTTCGCGAGGGGTTGTTTCTGCTTCAGCTCTCTACTACAAAAGTTCTTCCCTTCTTTGGTACTAGCCTTTGATGTAACTTTGTATCACTGGTCATTTTTCCCCTATGATTCATTTTGTAATATATGAAGTGTTTTTTCATTGCCACTACCATTTATCCTGTGTTGCCTACAGGCTTATGTAATGCCAATGGGCCTTGTAACTTGGTTACGTAATACAAAAGGGTAAAGCAACAAAATAAAAATACTATAGAATCTTAAGCTGCTAGATGTGGGCTAAGCAGCTAGTTGGGCTTGTGTAGGATAAAGGTAGGGGGTGAAGTGAGTGGGGGGCTAAGACAACACAGTGTGGATGTATCCTCAGAAAGAGCTAAACCGTTGGAGATCCAACATCAGTCGCTGGCGGATCTCACCAATCTCCTTCATGGTCAGTAGTCTGACCGGGCATCGTGCATGCCGGGCGCACACACACACACAGAGAGAGAGAGAGAGAGAGAGAGAGAGAGAGAGAGAGAGAGAGAGAGAGAGAGAGAGAGAGAGAGAGAGAGAGAGAGAAATGAAATGAAATGTTATATTAACGTCTTTAAAAGGCCAAAGTGACCTATGAGACCAGAAAGTTACAAGGTGGTGGATCTGATACAAAGTCAGAGTAACTTTATAACAAAATAACGATACAAAACAAAGATATATATTATGGGATCCTAGACTGGTCGATGTGAACTAAGCAAAATGGGCGGCTTGTTGGGATAGCTGAATCACAGGAGATCTAGCATGGGTCATTGGCGGATCTCATCAATCTCCTCTATGGTTAGTAGTTTGACCGGGCGTCGTGCATGCCTGGCCAGAGTGCTCCGAATCTTCTGACGTAGCCTCCGTCGATGCTGTGTAGTCCTCCGTAGTCGTGGGCACCTAGATTTCCCCAGTTCAGTCGCTCGGTCGATCAGTGTGCCTCTTGTGTGAGACGAGAGGGAGCTTTGCTGTGGGAGTGGCTCCTGCGATTGTCCCGTGTCTGCTTTGAAGAAGTCTGTGATCCGTCTTTGAGACTGGCTAGCCTCGCCACTCATCAGGCTATCTCTGTGTCTGCGCAGCTCGAGCAAGAAGAAACCCAGGGATCTATGATCCTCGTATCCCATGACTCTTGAGAGTGGTCCAAAACTCTCTCTGAACAAGCAATGGAAGCGGCCTCGTATCTCGTAGTAGACGGGGTAGCGGCATGTGTAGTGCAACTCTGTCTCAGGCTCCATGTCACACAAGGGGCATGTCTTGGCCTCTGCTGGTACTCCGTTGTATCTCCCAGTCTCAATCCACAGTTGGTGAGAAGAAGTGCGTAACTGGCCAATAGCACATCGTATCCCATGAGACAAGTGGGTGTCCATGTATGTGGGTCTCGTCACAAAACCATCCTCCATAAGCTGGAGAAGATGGTCTCTGTAGAAAGCCATCTTCGTGCCCAATTCCTGTGCTAGCTGTGTCCATGTCCTCCTGGTGTCTAGCTGGGTCAGGTCTTGGCGGATGAGCTTGGTGATCTCTGACTGTGTAAGAGTGAGAGATGGTGCATCCAATGAGTACTGGAATGGTGGCAGCCTGTCTATGCTGAACCCATGCGCCTGAGACCATGATACCATCCCCCCATACCACCATGCTGTATCTCCTTGCATGGCTAACTGTCGAGAGGACTCAAGTGCAATGCGAGCATATCTGTCTCTAGGAAGTTCCCATGTGCGGTTTATGAAGGAGATTGATCTGGTGAGCGCCTTAACCACTAGTGGGGGGGCCGCTAGCTTTGCTTGGATAATGGCCCGTTGTACTGATGCCTTGGCTCTAATGAGCTGCGAGATCATAGAGACGAGAGGTTTCTCCATGTTCCCCCATCCATCAGTGCAACCCGGCCTCCCGCGGTGATCCAATGAAGGTCCCCATATCTCAGCTCCATAGAGCAATGTAGAAGCCACCATAGTGTCGAAGAGCCAGAGCTTCGTCCGGGGCTCCTGAAACTGAACCTACGAACACCAATCTACCCAATGCTGCGCGGGCTCTAGTCAGTCTGGTCTCTGCTGCTGTTCTGAGTGAGAATGCAGATCCGCTAAAAACCACTCCAAGGTAAGTGTAAGCATCTGTGTACTCAGTCTCCTGGCCGTATGTGAATGTAGGTGCTGACCTCGTGATCCACTGTGGGGTGGTATTAAACACCATAACCTTGGTTTTACCAAGGTTCACAGACAAACCACTTTCATGGGCAAACCTATGCAAAGCATCTAATTGACGTTGCATTCCCTCTGGAGATTCGGAGATCAACACAATATCATCAGCATAAAACAAAAGTGGAATCCATGTCCCTGCCAACTGTGCACCTCTATCACCATCGCTCTCAATGTAGTCAGAAACCTCATCCACATACATACCGAAAAGAGTAGGAGAGAGCGGGCAGCCTTGCTTCACCCCAATAGTGGAGCGAACCGGTGTAGAAAGTCCCTCAGGGGTGCGTACATGCCCTACTATTGATCTGTACAATGCCATGATCCCCCATATGGGCTCTGTGGGTACTCCCATCTCCTGCAATCTGCCCATCAATCTAGCTCTGGGTACTGTGTCAAAAGCTTTGCGGAAGTCCACAAAGCTACAATAGATCCGTCTCCCATGAGATCTACCCTCCTCGATGATGGCCCTGAGTGTCAAGATATAGTCAAGAGTAGAGAAGCCTCTCTTGAACCTTGCCTGCCCAGCTGCACGCATTCCTTCCCTCTCTGCCCATCTACTCAATTGTTGCTCAAGAATGGATGCATACGACCGTGCCAGTGTGTGTCCAATCATGATAGTGCGATAATTCCCAGGCTCCATGGGGTCTCCTGACTTGAAGATAAGTACAATCGTAGATAGGCTCCAAGTGTTCGGTAGGCCCAGGGCACATGGCACGGTTAAACGTAACTGCTAGAAGCTCTGCTAGTAGGTCTTGGCATGCATGAAATGCTCAGCGACTCAGCCATCATGATCATATGCTCTCCCAGTCCTCATCATGTCAATGGCTTTCTTCACCATCTCAGCGGTGAAAAAAGCACATGTGTGTGGGCATGGATCGGGGGGGTTGGGAAGGGGCGGCTGTCCAGGTATTGTGTACAAAGATGATGCGTACTGACCCCGGGTCTTTGTGGAGGTAACAGCGGGGGGGGGGGGGGGGGGGACTGCTCATGAAAGAGCCGCCACGCCTCACGCGAGTCTTGACTCAAGAAAAGCTGGTATAGATCTTGCTCGAGTCGAGCCAAAAAAGCCCTCTTCTTCCACCGCACCAGGCATCGGAAGTCAATCTGTGACTGTCTGTGAGTGACATCTCCCAAAAGCACCTCCCTCTGAAGTCTAGCTCTAGTCTGGCGGCACTCCTCATTGTACCAGCTGTTCTGAGGCATGCTCCCTGATCGGCGTCTCTGCTCAGGCTGGGTGTGTGGGTATGCCTCTGCTGCTGCATCATGTAATGTTTGTGTTAGTATAGTAGTTAGCTCCTCCAGAGGTCGCCCCGGGTCCTCGGTGCATAGGCGTCTGTAGATCCCGTCTATGTATACAGAGTCCGTCTCCCGTGTGAAGGTGTAGCGAGTAGGGGCTGCTATCCATGGCCTGTGTGCTACACTGAACTGGAAGGAGATGGTCAACGACACAAGAGCATGATCCACTGCCACCCCGGCCGGTCTGGGCCCAACTGTGAGATCCTGTATACTAGAGATGAGATTCGGCTGTGCCATGACATAGTCCACTGTGCTGGCTCCATGTCTGTGTGGGAAGCATGTAAAACCTCCCGCAGTAGAAAATCTCTGTAGGCCGTGCAAGATGGCCAATCCATGTGCGGTGCCCATGTCTATCAGGTGTCGCCCATACTCAGCATATTCCACATCGTGTGATAGTCTGGACAGGCTTGTCTCTTCAACATCTAGCTCTCTTAGCATCTCCTCTAAAGTATCATAAAACACTCCCTGGTGATGGGCAGTCCTAGCATTGAAGTCCCCTAGGATGATAATGTCACCATCCGTAGAGAACTCCCATATGTCATCATCCAAAATAGAGAAAGGGGACTGTCCTCTGGGTGATGCATAGAGTGATGTACTCGGGGGAAAGTAGCAAATAGCTAGGTAGAGATATCTGCCTGTCTTTGCTTTCAATCTCACCCACATGTACCTAGCCTGTTCATCCCTACGGGCTATATGTATCAATGGCTGTAGATCCTCTCTAAATAACACTGCCACTCCCCCCGAGCCCCGTCCTCTGTGCTTTGAGCGTGTCTCTTGTCTGTAAGTTGTCTTCCACCTGTATCCACTGATGTGAGGCATGGATTGCCCAGGGGCGTGGTGTGTCTCAGAGTAAAAGATGACGTCTCTTCCAGTAAAACTATCCTCAAAAGCACCCACATCAAGACGCATAGATCCATTACAGTTCCAGGCAGCCACTTTGAGTGTGGTCCCATAAGTCTCGCACCGTCATGTGGAGCGTCGCTCTAGTATTACCACTCTTCCATCTTGGTAAAAGGCAATCTTGCCTCTTCCCCTTGCCGCTCTAATCTCCGACATTACTTCCTGCATATGAGCGATCTACGAGAGGGTAAGATCATCCCCGAGAAAGATTCCTGTGTCTTTAAGAGTTGGTCTTTTCTTCGAGAAGGACTTCTTCGCTTCCATGGAGGGAAAGCGGAGGATGAGTGCTCTTTCTTTTGAGGTCTCCACGGCTTTCATTTTTCTTTATGTTGCCCACTCTCCACGCTCTTGTGTGCGTCGGCTCATGAACCCCCATCAAGGCCATGAGTTCTTTTACCTCTTCGTCCACATTGCCTTTGTCTTTAAGACCACAAATTCTCACATGTAAAGCGCATACCCGTCTTCTTTGCTCCTCCTCTAGTGTCTGATTAATGATAGTGGGTGTGGTCGTGGACGTCATCTCCTTGCCTATCCTTTCTTGGCCACCTTGATCCATTTCTCGGCTTCATCCGCCTTCTGTTGAGTTTTGGTAAGAACGTCCACCCAAGAAGTCGTCATCTCTTTGTGTTGCTCTTCTCCCTCTTTGATGGCCCGCACTTGCTCCTTGATCGTGTTGATTTCTTCGATTACTTAGGGTTGCAGTTCGCCCTCTTCAAGTGTGTTTCTTGATCGTGAGTGACGCAATCTCTTCATCCTGAGTCGTCACTCGGTCTTCCAGTGTATTTATCTTGCTCTCTTGGTTCAGCACGCGTCCTTCGAGCATTTTTATTGTGCCCAATAGATTGCAGTTCATCTTGGTAATGGTCTCTGTCATTTCCTCTTTGCACTTTTGAATGGCATCCTCTAGGGGTTCGGCTTTATCGTTCAGCTTCCTCATGCTTGATCGCCGTCTGAAAAAAGAGCCACTAAGCGCATGTGTGCATCCACACTAGCAGCCGAGCATGGTAGCTGGGCGAGTGGGGGAACGCGAGGAGGTATGGCAGGGGAGGGGCAGCGCAAGGGCGTGGCAAGCGGGGGGGGGGGGGGGGAGGGCAGAACGTAGGCGGGGCTAGGCAGGTGGGGCAGCGCGAGGGGCGTGGGCCGCCGGGGGAGGGCGAGCAGAGGGCGTGGTGGGGGGGGGGGAGAGCGGGCGGGGCGGGACCGGGCTGCAGAGGGCAGCACGATAGAGTTGAGAGGGAGAGAGTATGATAGGCAAAAAAGGCAAAAAGTTAAAAGGTTAAAAAATTAAATTAAAGAGAGAGCGATAGAGAGAGCGCGATACGGTTGAGAGAGAGCACGATAGGCAAAGAAAAAATAAAACGCGATAGAGTACTGGCGAGAGAGAGAGAGAGAGAGAGAGAGAGAGAGAGCGCAGGGGAGACCACAATGGCTGGTGGTGGGCAGGGAAGCTTTTCTACCTGTAATATTCAATCTGCTAGATATAGCCATAGCCAGGAGCCGCCTGAGAAGCTGTGAGAAGTTGAGAACCTTAACATATGTAGCCCCGTAGGTTGTAGTACAAGCTGTAGCCTTTTTCGCACTTCTGGGCCACAGGAAGTGGAGTCTGGACGCGTCTTGTCCTCCTATTGCAACGCTACTCTACACAAACCAGAGTACGTGCGAGAGAGAGAGAAATGAAATGTTATATTAACGTCTTCAAAAGGCCAGAATGACCTATGAGACCAAACTGATACAAAAGTGGTGAATCTGTTACAATGTCTGGGTACCTTAGTACTAAAGTACTAAGTGTGAAAAGTGTGAAAGTGTGAAAATAAATGTGAAAAAACTAAATACAAAGTATTAAATAAACTTCTTAGGAGCATTCTGGGTGTCTGGCTAGAATGCTTCTATCCTTTGTTGTAGTCTCCTCCGGTGAAGTGTGCTTCTGCATCTCGGTCGTGGTCGTCTCGATTTCCTAAGCTCAATCGCCCTGTCAATGAGGGTGCCTTTGGTATGAATGTGGGTACTCCTTTGTGCTGGCTGCTGGCCTCTTGCTTCTCCTTCCACTCTTGCTTCTCTCGAACCGAAGAAATCTGTGATCTGCCTCTGAGGCTGTAGTGCTCTCTGTCTTCTCATTAGATTATCCCTGTGCCGATGTAGTTCCAGTAGGTACAAGCCTAAGCATCTTTGATCTTGGTATTGCATGACTCTATCAAGAGGTCCAAAGCCTTCTTTAAATAGGCAATGGAAGCGACCACGTATCTCATAGTATACAGTGCAGTGGCATATGTACTGTAATTCTGTCTCCGGCTCCATTCCGCATAACTTGCAAATTCTGCTCTCAGGTGGGATTCCCCTAAATCTGCCAAATTCAATTTCCAACTGGTGTGAGGATGTACGAATCTGACCATAGTACATCTCAAACCATGAGACAGGTGGGTATCCATGTAGCTCGGGCGAATCACAAATCCATCTTCAGATAGCTGTAGGAAGTTTTCTTAGAGAGAGAGAGAGAGAGAGAGAGAGAGAGAGAGAGAGAGAGAGAGAGAGAGAGAGAGAGAGAGAGAGAGAGAGAGAGAGAGAGAGCAACCACAGCAGCCCACTCGTATGCGTTTCTGGTTACAATCAGGCCTCTCCCATGCCTATCTGCAACAGTTTTGGTTCGCCATCTGGGATTTACATGTTGCTCGTCGTATTTCCTTTTTCATGTGGATGATTGCTCATGCGGGACTACCAGTTGGGACTTGGCTAGCTACTATGGGTCATGATCCGTTATGTACTCGCTGCCCTTTGCGCCAACTTGAGTCACCTGCCCACTGTCTTTGGTCTTGCTCAGCTTCCCATGTAGTGTGGCTTGCAGTTTGCTCTCTACTCAGCAGAACAGGTGTTCAGCATGGATTTCTTACTTGGGGATCTGTCTCATGGTTGATGCCGATGCCCGGCCCGCATCTTTTCTATGAGGGCTCAGCCACAGATCCAGCCTTCATGCTTACCTCTACTGGTTATCGGCGTGGGACTTTGGCTATGCTACCACAGATTGCTTGGCAGGGGGGTACTCAGACACGTGATGCAGTTTCTCAGTCATCACTAGTATTACACTATGGAATATTTGGAGAGCTCGTTGTCTTCACATTCTCAGTGCGGCTCCACAGCTCCTTCAGGACATCCTCACTGCCATTTGGCTGGACATCATTCACACCCTGATTTGGCAGTGGGATTCATCCTCTGGTACATCTAGAGCAGCCGAGGCTCGTCGATTTCCCTTCCTTCGGCGTTGGGCAAGATCCCCACTCTTCTTCACACTGACAGGTGGTCAGATTACTTGGCATTATGCCCCTCCTCAGTGGTTTCTCCTCCACTCCTCACACCGGCCACCATGAGATTGTTCTAGTCGAGTAGTCACTATAGTGGCTCTCCTCCTTACATTCAGCTTGTACACCCCACGTGATAGGCTATTTTGGCATCTGCTGGGATTATTTTGTACTCACTAATATACAGCCCTGACTTTTTCCAAAAGAGAGAGAGAGAGAGAGAGAGAGAGAGAGAGAGAGAGAGAGAGAGAGAGAGAGAGAGAGAGAGAGAGAGAGAGAGAGAGAGAGAGAGAGAGAGAGAGAGAGAGAGAGAGAGAGAGAAATGAAATGTTATATTAACGTCTTCAAAAGGCCATAATGACCTATGAGACTCGAAAGTTACAAAGTGGTGGATCTGATACCAAGTCAGAGTAACAAGATAACCTAACAACAGTACAAAACAAAGACATATACTATGGGGGTCCTAAGTTGGTCGATGTGAGCCAAGCAAAAAACTAAGCAAAAAATGGGCAGCTTGTTGGGATAGCTGAATCACAAGAGATCTAGTATCGGTCGTTGGCGAATCTCATCAATTTCCTCCATGGTTAGTAGTCTGACCGGGCGTCGTGCATGCCTGGCCAGCGTGCTCCGAATTTTTTGTCGTAGCCTCCATCGATGCTGTGTAGTTCTTTGCAGTCGCGGGCGCCTGGATTTCCCCAGTTCAATCGCTCGGTCAATCAGTGTGCCTCTAGTGTGAGACGAGGGGGAGCTCTGTTGTGGGAGTGGCTCGTGCGGTTGTCCCGTGTCTGCTCTGAAGAAGTCTGTGATCCGTCTTTGAGCCTCGCCATTCATCAGGCTATCTCTGTGTCTGCGCAGCTCGAGCAAGAACAAACCCAAACATCTCTGATCTTCGTATCCCATGACTCTTGAGAGTGGTCCAAAACCCTCTCTGAACAAGCAATGGAAGCGGCCTCGTATCTCGTAGTAGACGGGGCAGCGGCATGTATAGTGTAGCTCTGTCTCAGGTTCCATGTTACACAAGGGGCATGTCCTGTCCTCTGCTGGTACTCCGCTGTATCTCCCAGTCTCAATCCGCAACTGGTGAGAAGATGTGCGTAAGTGGCCAATAGCACATCGTATCCCATGAGACAAGCGGGTATCCATGTATCTGGGTCTCGCCACAAAACCATCTTCCGTAAGCTGGAGGAGGTGGTCTCTGTAGAAAGCCATCTTCGTGCCCAAATCCTGTGCTGGTTGTATCCATGTCCTCCTGGTGTCTAGTTGGGTCAGGTCTTGGCGGATGAGCTTGGTGATCTCTGACTGTGTAAGAGTGAGAGATGGTGCATCTAATGAGTAATGGAATGGTGGCAGGCTGTCTATGCTGAACCCATGTGCCTGAAACCATGATGTCATCTCCCCGTACCAGCATGTTGTATCTCCTTGTATGGCTAACTGTCGAGAGGATTCAAGTGCTATGCGAGCATATCTGTCTCTAGGAAGTTCCCATGTGCAGTTTATGAAGGAGACTGATCTGATGAGCGCCTCCACCACAAGTGGGGGGGCCGCTAGCTGTGCTCGGATAATGGCCCGTGGTATTGATGCCTTGGCTCTAATGAGCCGCGAGATCATAGAGACGAGAGGTTTCTCCATGTTCCCCCATCCGTCTGAGCGACCCGGCCTCCCGTGGTGATCCAGTGAAGGTCCCCATATCTCGGTTCCATAGAGCAATGCTGAAGCTACCAAAGTGTCGAAGAGCTAGAGCTTCGTCCGGGGCTCCTCAAACTGAACCTGCGAACACATCCTCTCCAATCTACCCAATGTTGCGTGGGCTCTAGTAAGTCTGGTCTCTGCTGCTCTTCTGAGTGAGAATGCAGGTCGCTAAAAACCACTCCAAGGTAAGTGTAAGCGTCTGTGTACTCCACAGTCTCCTGGCCGTATGTGAATGTAGGTGCTGACCTCCTGATCCACTGTGGGGTGGTATTAAACACCATAACCTTGGTTTTACCCAGGTTGACAGACAAACCACTTTCGTGGGCAAACGTATGCAAAGCATCCAATTGACGTTGCATTCCCTCTGGGGATTCGGAGATCAACACTATGTCATCAGCATATAACAAAAGTGTAATCCATGTCCCTGCCAACTGAGCACCTTTATCCCCATCGCTGTCAATGTAGTCAGAAACCTCATCCACATACATACCAAAAAGAGTAGGAGAGAGCGGGCAGCCCTGCTTTACCCCAATAGTGGAGTCAACCGGTGTAGAAAGTCCCTCCGGGGTGCGTACATGCCCTACTACTGATCTGTACAATGCCATGATCCCCCAAATGAGTTCTGTGGGTACTCCCATTTCCTGTAATCTGCGCATCAGTCTAGCTGTGGGTACCGTGTCGAAAGCTTTGCGGAAGTCCACAAAGCTACAATAGATCCGTCTCCCATGAGATCTGCCTTCCTCGATGATGGCCCTGAGTGTTAGGATATGGTCAAGAGTAGAGAAGCCTCTCCTGAATCCTGCCTGCCCAGTTGCACGTATTCCTTCCCTCTCCGCCCATCTACTCAGTTGTTGCTCAAGAATGGATGCATACAACCGTGCCAGTGTGTGCCCAATCATAATAGTGCGATAATTCCCAGGCTCCATGGAGTCTCCTGATTTGAAGATAGGTACGATCGTAGATGCCTCCAAGTGTCCGGTAGGCCCTCATACATGGCACGGTTAAACATAACTGCTAGAAGCTTTGCTAGTAGGTCTTTGGCATGCATGAAATGCTCAGCGACTAGGCCATCATGATCATATGCTCTCCGAGTCTTCATCCTGTCAATAGCTTTCTTCACCATCTCAGTGGTGAAAAAGACACGTGTGTGGGCATGGATCGGGGGTGTTGGGGAGGGGCAGCTGTCCAGGGACTGTGTACAAAGATGATGCGTACTGACCCCAGGTCTCTGTGGAGGAAATAGCGGGGGGGGGGGGGGGGACTGCTCATGAAAGAGCCGCCACGCCTCACGCGAGTCCTGACTCAAGAATAGCTGATATAGATCCTGCTCGAGTCGAGCCAAAAAAGCCCTCTTCTTCCGCCGCACCAGGCGTCAGAAGTCAGTCTGTGACTGTCTGTGAGTAACGTCCCCCAACAGCACCTCCCTCTGAAGTCTGGCTCTAGTCTGGCGGCACTCCTCATCGTACCAGCTGTTCTGAGGCATGCTCCTTGATCGGCAGCTCTGCTCAGGCTGGGTGTGTGGGTATGCTTCTGCTGTTGCCTCATGTAATGTCTGTGTCAGTATAGTAGTTAGCTCCTCCAGAGGTTGCCCCGGGTCCTCAGTGCATAGGCGTCTGTAGATTCCGTCCATGTATACAGAGTCCGTCTCCCGTGTGAATGTATAGCGAGTAGGGGCTGCTACTCGTGGCCTGTGTGCTACACTGAACTGGAAGGAGATGGTCATCGACACCAGAGCATGGTCCACTGCCACCCCGACCGGTCTGGGCCCAACTGTGAGATCCTGGATACTAGAGATGAGATTCAGCTGTGCCATGACATAGTCCACTGTGTTGGCTCCATGTCTGTATGGGAAGCATGTAAAACCTGCTGCAGCAGAAAATCTCTGTAGGCCGTTCAAGATGGCCAATCCATGTGCAGTGCCCTTGTCTATGAGGTGTCGCCCATACTAAGTATATTCCACATCGTGTGATAGTCTAGAAAGGCCCGTCTCTGCAACATCTAGCTCTCTTAGCATCTCCTCTGAAGTATCATAAAACACTGCCTGGTGATGGGCAGTCCTAGCATTGAAATCCCCGAGGATGATAATGTCACCGAAACTCCCATATGTCATCATCCAAAATAGAGAAAGGGGATTGTCCTCTGGGTGATGCATAAAGAGAGAAATGAAATGTTATATTAACGTCTTCAAAAGGCCAAAGTGACCTATGAGACCAGAAAGTTACAATGTGGAGAGAGAGAGAGAGAGAGAGAGAGAGAGAGAGAGAGAGAGAGAGAGAGAGAGAGAGAGAGAGAGAGAGAGAGAGAGAGAGAGAGAGAGAGAGAGAGAGAGAGAAATGAAATGAAATGAAATGAAATGAAATGTTATATTAACGTCTTCAAAAGGCCAAAGTGACCTATGAGACCAGAAAGTTACAATGTGGTGGATCTGATACAAAGTCAGAGTAACAAGATGACAAAATGACAAAATGAAATACTATGGAATCCTAGACTGCTGAGTGTGGACTAAGCCGCTGAAACAGCTAGCTGGGATAACTAGATCATTGGAGATCCAGCATCGGTCGCTGGCGGATCTCATCAATCTCCTCTGTGGTCAGTAGTCTGACTGGACGTCGTGCATGTCGAGCCAAAGTGACCCGGATCCTCTGCTGCAGCTTCTGTCGATGTTGTGTAGTCCTCCGTAGTCATGGGCGTCTGGATCTCCCCATCTTGCTCGGTCGATCAGTATGCCTCTGGTGTAAAGCGACGAGCTCTGCTGTGGTAGTAACTCCTCCGGGTGTCCAGTGGGGCAGCTCTAAAGAAGTCTGTGATCTGTCTTTGAGATTGGCTAGTCTTTCCTCTCATCAAGCCCTCTGTGTCTGCGTAGCTCGAGCAAAAACAAACCCAGGCATCTCTGATCCTCATACCGCATGACTCTAGAGAATGGTCCGAAGCCCTCTCTGAACAAGCAATGGAAGCGGCCTCGTATCTCGTAGTAGACGGGGTTGTGGCATATGTAGTGCAACTCTGTCTCAAGCTCGATGTCACACAGGGGGCATGTCCTGGCCTCTGTTGGTATTCCGCTGTATCTCCCAGTCTCGATCCGCAGCTGGTGTGATGATGTGCGTATTTGGCCAATAGCACATCGTATCACATGAGACAGGTGAGTGTCCATGTATCTGGGCCACGTCACAAAACCATCCTCCGTAAGCTGGAGGAGATGCTCTCTGTAGAAAGCCATCTTCGTGCCTAGCTCCTGTACTGGCTGTATCCATGTCCTCTTGGTGTCTAGTTGAGTCAAGTCCTGGCGAATGAGCCTGGTGATCTCGGATTGTGTAAGAGTCAGAGAGGGCGCATCCAGTGAGTATTGGAAAGGAGGCAGTCTGTCTATGCTGAACCCATGCGCCTGAAACCATGACGTCATCTCCCCATACCGGCATGCTGTATCTCCCTGCACGGCTAACTGTCGAGAGGACTCAAGTGCAAGGCGTGCATATCTGGCTCTGGGAAGTTCCCACGTGCGGTGTATGAAGGAGACAGATCTGGTGAGCGCCTCAACCACCAGTGGGGAGGCAGCTAGCTCTGCTCGTATAATAGCACGTGGTACTGAAGTCTTGGCCTTAATGAGCCGTGAGATCCTAGAGACCAGAGGCTTCTCCATGTCCCCCCATCCATCACTGCGGCCTGTCCTCCCGTGATGGTCCAGTGAAGGTCCCCAAATCTCAGCTCCATAGAGCAATACAGAGGCCACCAAAGTGTCAAAGAGCCAGAGCTTCGTCCGAGGCTCCTGAAATTGAACCTGTGAACACATCCTTTCCAATTTACCCAATGCTGCATGGGCTCTGGTGGGCTCTGGTCAATCTAGCCTCTGCTGCCCTCCTCAATGAAAATGCTGGTCCACTGAAAACCACTCCAAGGTAAGTGTAAGCATCTGTATACTCCACCTTCTCTTGTCCGTATGTGAAGGCGGGCGCTGACCTCCTGATCCACTGTGGGGTGGTATTAAAAACCATGACCTTGGTTTTACCAAGGTTGACGGACAAACCACTTTCTTGGGCAAACCTATGCAAAGCATCCAGGTGACGTTGCATCCCCTCCGGAGAGTCAGAAATCAAAACAATATCATCAGCATATAACAATAGTGGAATCCATGTCCCCGCTAGCTGTGCACCTCTATTACCATCTCTCTCAATGTAGTCAGAAACCTCATCTACATACATACCAAATAGAGTAGGAGAGAGTGGGCAGCCCTGCTTCACCCCAATATTGGAGTAAACCGGTGTGGATAGACCCTCTGAGGTGCGTACATGCTTGTATAATGCCATGACCCCCCCCAATGAGCTCTGTGGGTACTCCCATCTGCTGTAATCTGCGCATCAATCTCGCTCTGGACACTGTGTCAAATGCTTTACGGAAATCCACAAAGCTGCAATAGATCTGTCTCCCACGCGATCTGCCCTCCTCAATGATGGCTCTGAGTGTCAAGATATGGTCAAGAGTAGAAAAACCCCTCCTGAAACCTGCTAGCCCGGTTGCGCGCATCCCCTCTCTTTCTGCCCATCTACTCAGCTGTTGCTGCTCAAGAATAGATGCGTACAACCGTGCCAATGTGTGTCCAATCATGATAGTCCGATAGTTCCCAGGCTCCATAGGGTCTCCCGACTTGAAGATAGGTACAATAGTAGATAGGCTCCAGGTATCAGGCAAGCCCTCACACATGGCATGGTTAAACATAACTGCTAGAAGCTCTACTAGTAAATCTCTGGCATGCATGAAATGCTCAGCCACTAAGCCATCATGATCATATGCTCTCCCAGTCTTCATCCTGTCAATGCCTTCCTCACCATCTCAGCGGTGAAAAAACCACGTGTGTGCGGGCATGGATCGGGGGGGTCGGGAAGGGGGGGCTGCTCAGGAACTGTGTACAAAGATGATGCATACTGGCCCCAGGCCTCTGTAAAAGTGATGGCAGGGGGGGGGGGGGGGAGTGCTCATGAAAGAGCCTCCACGCCTCACGTGAGTCCTGACTCAAGAATAGCTGGTATAGATCCTGCTCTAGGCGAGCCAAAAATGCCCTCTTCTTCCGCCGCACTAGGCGTCGGAAGTCAATCTGTGACTGCCTGAGTGATGTTCCCCAAAAGCACCTCCCTCTGAAGTCTAGCTCTACTGTCCCGGCATTCCTCATCATACCAATTGTTCTGGGGCATGCTCCCTGAACGGCGTCTCTGCTGAGGCTGGGTGTGTGGGTATGCCTCTGCTGCTGCATCATGTAGTGTCTGTGTCAGTATAGTAGTAAGCTCCTCCAGAGGTCGCCCTGGCTCCTGTGCACAGGCGTCTGTAGATCCCATCTATGTATACAGAGTCCGTCTCCCGCGTGAAGGTGTAGCGAGTAGGGGCTGCTGCCCGTAGCCTGTGTGCCACTAAACTGAAAAGAAATGGTCAGCGATACAAGAGCATGATCCATTGCCACACCAACAGGTCTGGGTCCAACCGTGAGGTCCTGGATACTAGAGATGAGGCTCGGTTGTGCCATGACATAGTCCATTGTGCTGGCTCCATGTCTGTGTGGGAAGCATGTGAAGCCTCTCGAAGCAGGAAACCTATGTATGCCATTCAAGATGGCAGTCCATGTGCGGTGCCCATGTCTATCAGGTGTCGTCTATATTCAGTATATTCCGCATCGTGTGATAGTCTGGACAGGCCCGTTTCTACAACATCTAACTCTCTCAGCATCTCCTCTGAAGTATCATAAAACACTGTCTGGTGATGGGCAGTCCTAGCATTGAAGTCCCCTAGAATGATAATGTCACCATCTCTAGAGAACTCCCATTTGTCATCATCCAAAATAGAAAAGGGGGACTGTCCTTTGGGTGATGCATAGACCGATGTACTCGGGGGAAAGTAGCAAATAGCAATGTAGAGATATCTGCCTGTCTCTGCTTTCAATCTCACCCACATGTACCTAGCCTGTTCATCCCTGCGGGCTATATGTATCAATGGCTGCAAATCCTCTCTAAATAACACTGCCACTCCCCCCGAGCCCCGTCCTCTGTGCTCTGAGCGTGTCTCTTGTCTGTAAGCTGTCTCCCATCTGTATCCACTGATGTGAGGCATGGATTGCCCAGGGGCCTGGTGTGTCTCAGAGTAAAAGATGACGTCTCTTCCAGTAAAACTATCCTCAAAAGCACCCACATCAAGACGCATAGATCCATTACAGTTCCAGGCAGCCACTTTGAGTGTGGTCCCATAAGTCTCGCACCGTCATGTGGAGCGTCGCTCCAGTATTACCACTCTTCCATCTCGGTAAAAGGCAATCTTGCCTTTCCCCCTTTCCGCTCTAATCTCCGACATTACTTCCTGCATATGAGCGATCTGTGAGAGAGTAAGATCATCCCCGAGAAAGATTCCTGTGTCTTTAAGAGTTGGTCTTTTCTTCAAGGACTTCTTCGCTTCCATGGAGGGAAAACGGAGGATGAGTGCTCTTTCTTTTGAGGTTTCCCCACTGCTTTCATTTTTCTTTATGTTGCCCACTCTCCAGGCTCTTGTGTGCGTCGGCTCATGAACCCCCATCAAGGCCATGAGTTCTTTTACCTCTTCGTCCACATTGCCTTTGTCTTTAAGACCGCAAATTCTCACATGTAAAGCGCGCACACGTCTTCTTTGCTGCTCCTCTAGTGTCTGATTAATGATAGTGGGTGTGGATGTGGACGTTATCTCCTTGCATTTTCCTTTCTTGGCCACCTCGATCCATTTCTCGGCTTCATCCGCCTTTTGCTGAGTATTTGTAAGAACATCCACCTAAGAAGTCGTCATCTCTTTGTGTTGCTCTTCTCCCTCTTTGATGGCCCGTACTTGCTCCTTGATAGTGTTGATTTCTTCGATTGCTGAGGGTTGCAATTCGCCCTCTTCCAGTGTGTTGCTTGATCGTGCTTCGGCGAGTCTTTTTTGAGTGACGCAATCTCTTCGTCCTGAGTCGTCACTCGATCTTCCAGTGTATTTATCTTGCTTTCTTGGATCAGGATGCGTCCTTCGAGCATTTTTATTGTGCCCAATAGATTGCGGTTCATCTTGGTAATAGTCTCCGTCATTTCCTCTTTGCACTTTTGAATGGCATCCTCTAGGGGTTCGGCTTTATCGCTCAGCTTCCTCATGCTTAATCACTGTCCGAAAAAGAGCCACTAAGCGCACATATGCATCCACACTATGCATACATTGTCTCCCGCATCAAGCATACATCCGCATCCAGCATTCCACGGCGGGTAAAGATACAACCACAGCCCACTGCGGGCGTCATCCCTAAAGCCAAAAGCCAAAATAATGGAGGGGCCTTGCGCCCAATGTCCTGTCTAACGTAGTCCTGCATACACCACAAATCCGAACCTGTCCAAGCTGTCCCACACAACCAAAACAACCCTGGGTCTGCTCCTGTTCTAGCACCTTGCAGATGGGGCACACAGTCTTAAGAGCAGAGAGAGAGAGAGAGAGAGAGAGAGAGAGAGAGAGAGAGAGAGAGAGAGAGAGAGAGAGAGAGAGAGAGAGAGAGAGAGAGAGAGAGAGAAATGAAATGAAATGAAATGTTATATTAACGTCTTCAAAAGGCCACAATGACCTATGAGACCCGAAAGTTACAAAGTGGTGGATCTGATACAAAGTCAGAGTAACAAAATAACCTAACAACAGTACAAAACAAAGATATATACTATGGGGTCCTAAGTTGGTCGATGTGAGTCAAGCAAAAACCAAGCAGAATAATGGGAGGCTTGTTGGGATAGCTGAATCACAAGAGATCTAGTATCGGTCGTTGGCGAATCTCATCAATTTCCTCCATGGTTAGTAGTCTGACCGGGCGTCGTGTATGCCTGGCCAGCGTGCTCTGAATTTTCTGTCATAGCCTCCGTCGATGCTGTGTAGTTCTTCACAGTCGCAGGCGCCTGGATTTCCCCAGTTCAATCGCTCTGTCAATCAGTGTGCCTCTGGTGTGAGACGCGGGGGAGCTCTGCTGTGGGAGTGGCTCTTGCGGCTGTCCCGTGTCTGCTTTGAAGAAGTCTGTGATCCGTCTTTTGAGATTGGCTAGCCTCGCCATTCATCAGGCTATTTCTGTGTCTGCGCAGCTCGAGCAAGAACAAACCCAGACATCTCTGATCTTCGTATCCCACGACTCTTGAGAGTGGTCCAAAACCCTCTCTGAACAAGCAATGGAAGCGGCCTCGTATCTCGTAGTACACGTGGCAGCGGCATGTATAGTGTAGCTCTGTCTCAGGTTCCATGTTACACAAGGGGCATGTCCTGTCCTCTGCTGGTACCCCGCTGTATCTCCCAGTCTCAATCCGCAACTGGTGAGAAGATGTGCATAACTAGCCAATAGCACATCGTATCCCATGAGACAAGCGGGTATCCATGTATCTGGGTCTCACCACAAAACCATCTTCCGTAAGCTGGAGGAGGTGGTCTCTGTAGAAAGCCATCTTCGTGCCCAATTCCTGTGCTGGTTGTATCCATGTCCTCCTGGTGTCTAACTGTGTCAGGTCTTGGCGGATGAGCTTGGTGATCTCTGACTGTGTAAGAGTGAGAGATGGTGCATCCAATGAGTATTGGAATGGTGGCAGGCTGTCTATGCTGAACCCATGTGCCTGAAACCATGATGTCATCTCCCCATACCAGCATGTTGTATCTCCTTGTATGGCTAACTGTCGAGAGGATTCAAGTGCTATGCGAGCATATCTGTCTCTAGGAAGTGCCCATGTGCGGTTTATGAAGGAGACTGATCTGGTGAGCGCCTCCACCACAAGTGGGGGGGCCGCTAGCTCTGCTCGGATAATGGCCCGTGGTACTGATGCCTTGGCTCTAATGAGCCGCGAGATCATAGAGACGAGAGGTTTCTCCATGTTCCCCCATCCGTCTGAGCGACCGGCCTCCCGTGGTGATCTAGTGAAGGCACCAAGGTGTCAAAGAGCCATAGCCTCGTCCGGGGCTCCTGAAACTGAACCTGCGAACACATCCTCTCCAATCTACCCAATGTTGTGTGGACTCTAGTAAGTCTGGTCTCTGCTGCTCTTCTGAGTGAGAATGCAGGTCCGCTAGAAACCACTCCAAGGTAAGTGTAAGCGTCTGTGTACTCCACAGTCTCCTGGCCGTATGTGAATGTTGGTGCTGACCTCCTGATCCACTATGGGGTGGTATTAAACACCATAACCTTGGTTTTACACAGGTTGACAGACAAACCACTTTCGTGGGCAAACGTATGCAAAGCATCCAATTGACGTTGCATTCCCTCTGGGGATTCGGAGATCAACACTGAAACCGGCCCGTAGGGCGGTAGGCGTTGGCTTTCACCCGAAATTCTTTACTTTATACACACATTTAGAGCACTTTGCAAAGAGAACCTGCGACGGGAGTTAACACTTGAATACACACACGGCTCGGAAGCTAGAATGCTCCGAGCAGACGCCGACAACCTGTAGGCCCCAAAATTGGCGCCCCTTTCGGTATTTCTTTATTCTTTAGGAGGGTAAATTACAAGGTAAGGTCCTGGGAATCCTTCACGTGTATCCACCTAGATACTATTTGATTTGGCCAAATTTCGGCAGCATAACAGCCCCAAAACTTGCGCGAAACCAATTCCCCTGCTGGAACTCGCTTGCACTGTCGTATACCCTCTGATTCCTGTCCAAAAACAGTAAATTCAGCACGCTGTATTTACTGGTTTTTGCCCTGTTTTCAGCCCCAAACAGTCCCCTAACTGTCCTTTGCCAGTGGGGCACGATTCCCAATGGTCCTGGCGTCCGTACGGCTGAAAAACAGTGAATTTACAGCGCATACACAGCGCTGATTTTGCACCTGTACGGTGAGGTTATGACCCTCACCAGTGGCTGCTTTGGAGCAACAACTAGCTACCCCCTATTCCTGCTCAAGGAGGCTCTTGCCTCAGCACAAAAGCATGAACCCACACAACTGTACATCAGTCAAATGAGTAGCCCTCTTGTGGGGCATCACATAACTGCACGTAGGGGAGAGAGAGAGCAGTGTGTAGTGTGCAGGGCATCACTCCTAGCACCACACTGTACATGAGAGGGAAAGGAAGCACTCCATCGCTCTTAACCTGTGACAAAAGCTGAAATGAGGCCTCTCCCAACATAAAAATCAGCGCCCATTTTTCTGCAAGAGGAAAGTTCACGAAAATGTGACACTTGGCGCATTTTCAAGCATTTTCCCGTTTCGGGTTCGCCGCTTAAAAATATCCCAACCGACGCGTCAGTTGACCCCTGGTCATATTACTGCACAGAAGATTCTCCAGTGTGGCTTATGGTGGCCCTATATTTTTTGCGATGCAATTGCCTATGTAAAGGTATGCGATGTATGTCAGAGCTGTGGCCCTAAACCAAGCAAGCAGTCAAACCGTCCTCTGCAGGTCTCTATGGCATGGCAACCCTTTGAGAGATGGGCATAGATTTTGTAGGTCCAATTACTCCCTCCGCCCAACCCGGCAATCGGAAGTATCTCTTGGTGGCTACAGATTACGCAACAAAGTGGGCAGAGGTACTAGCAACAACGGACTGCATTGGCACTACGGTAGCCAAGTTTCTCTACGAAAATATTTTGTGCAGGTTTGGATGTCCCTTGGAAATCACCAGGGGTAGTCACTTTGTGAATGAAACAATTTCAACCTTGCTTGCCAACTGCAAGATTTTTCATCGAAAATCTTGTTCCTATTTCCCTAGAGCAAACGGGTAGGCAGAGAGCACTAATAAGGTTCTGATAGCACTCCTGTGGAAAGCATGTCATCTTCATCCCTCAACTTGGGCTCAAGCTATCCACGGTACCCTTTGGGCATATCGAACTTCTTTCAAAGCCACAACCAATCACACCCCATTTCAATTAGCTTTCGGTTTGGAAGCGATAGCACCTTTCGAATTCAACTCAGGATCTCTGCGAGTGGGCAGTCTGCGTGCCAATGGAGATTTGGGGTCGGCATCTGTCTCTCGTCTTTTCCTTTTGGATGAAAGCCGAAGTTTGGCTTCATTGGCTATGGAAGCAGAGCAGCTTCGTCGTAAAGCCTGGCATGGTCGCCATCTCAGAAAGTCGCAAATAACGCAAGGAGCATTGGTGCTACTGTATCAAGCCAAGTTTCTGAAAAAAGCAAAGAAGTTGGTCCCAGCATGGCAAGGACCATATAAGGTGATGGAGATTCTACCCCACGAAGCTGTACAATTAGCCACCCTCGAAGGAGTTCCGCTGCCTTTTGTCCATAGTCACCAGGAATGAGAAACCGGAACGGAAATGGGGAACGGGAACGCGGAACAAAATGCCATTCCCTGTTACGGGTACTCATATTTGAAACACGGAACGGGGATTCGGAACGGGAACTTGGAATGGGAACGGGGAACGGAGACTTGAAAACGGCCATTCCCTCTTACTATGCTTTAGTCAATGGATCTCGGATCAGATGCTATCATGCTTAAGCTGCCGATCAAGGGTCTAACCGGTCTACAATCAAGTGTTGAGCTTCGCCAACTTCTGAACCTTTAAATAACTTCGGAATCACTATCTTCGGCATCCTTGCTGTTCCTTTTCATCTTATCTCATACACCTCTCCTTAGACAACTCTCCTTCTGCAGACTCTGTTAAGATAATGGGTTTGATTTTGGAATTGGATAAACTCTACCCTTCACTGTCTATCTTCAATCTCTGTCTATATCCTATGTAAACCCCTTTGTGTTGTGTGTGTAGGAATGATTCTAGTCTCGAGCATAACCTACCCTCCTCAACCCCGACTTAGGCCTTTTTTTTTCAAAGCACAGAATTCTTTGATCTATAATGTCTCAAGTGAAACTCAGTTCTCTTGCTATGCATAAATGCATTAGTATTCTTGAGTGGGGTATTTATGAAGGTAGTTTTTTCACCAGCAAGTTTACTTCGCGTTTTATCTGCCCCGAATTCCTTCAGAGGGTTAGATGATCTCCGATTCCGGGGATGTTTCCTGCTCATGCCTTGCTAGTCCCTGTACTTGCTGTGTAATGCTTCTGATATCCTTTCACTCCTTCCCTTTGCTTCTTCTTCTCTTTGCTTGTGAGTGCCTTGAAAATATCATTATCACCTCACCTCACCTCACCCTGAAGCCTTGTTGCCCTGACGCCCTTTCTATCAACCAAGTAACCAAGTGTGGTAGATTGGCTATGCCATTTCATTTTCCTCTTCAATAACCCTCTTCAATAGCAGGTCTTGAGTTCAACTCCTCGGCTAGATTTTTATGGTCTCTGGGATAGTTTCCTACACGTTAAAACTCTTTTCTTCTTCTTTTACCACCCTCTGCTCTCACCCCTAGCCCTTGCCTCTCCTCTCAAACCCCCTCCCCTAGCCTCTCCCTCGCCTCTAGCCCTCCCCCTATCTAATAACCTCTCGCCCCCTCCTCTCGCCCTCCACCTCCCCTCCCCTCCCCTCCCCTATTCCATAGCCCTCCCCTTCCCCCTCACCCCTAGCCCTAGCCCTCCCCTTCCCCCTCGCCCTCGCCCCCATTCCCTCGCCCCTAGCCCCTAGCCCCTCGCCCTCGCCCTCGCCCTTGCCCTCGCCCTCCCCTATCCCCTCGTCCCTCGTCCCTAGCCCCTAGCCCTAGCCCTCGCCTCTCGCCTAACCCTGTCTCCTCGCCCTAGCCCTTCCCAGCGCCCTCGCCTCTTGAACTCCAATCCCCTCGCCTGCATCGCCCTCGCGCTCGCTCGCCAGTGCTTTCTTTAAAAGAAAAAAAAAAACATAAATCAAAGGCGTTACTTCCGTGCGAAAAGCTCAAAGGCGTTATTTTTCCTGCAAAAAGCGAAAAGCAGATAGTGTTTATTAAAGCTTTGGTACTCCATTCAGTCAATCATCCATTACTGAAATTGATCTCGCCCTTGCTCGAGCTACAGTGAGACTCATCAATCAGTTGAAGATTCTCTGGCACAGTATCAAGATGGTTCGTACTTGGAATAGAGAGAAGCATCTCCAGTCCGAGGAAGAGTCCTCTGCCTTTGGGGATAGCTCTGACAGTAAATCAGATTATACTCCTAGTTCAGAGCAGCTTTCAGAGGAATCTTCAAATGAAGATTCACCCCAATCAGTCACTGCTGGCAGGGTCACCACTCTCCAGGTGCCTCGCCCTTCTGGTGCCCTCTCCAAGGTACCTTTACTAATGATATATCATTTACAGGCGCCGAACCCGACACTCAAGGATGTGTTCTCTCAGCAACAAATGATACACTTGGATCTTCAAAATTTGGCTCAGGCCGATTTGTCCTGCACAATCTCTATTGCCAAGCTAAGTTCCCTCTTGCTCACTTTTCCAAAGCTGAATGGTACTACACTTACAATGGAGGATATCGGACAGGCTATGGGAATATTGATTGTGCTAGCACCTCTGCCCGCCACCAAAACTTTCTCGAATCTCTCACCAGAAGAAACTGCAAATGCTTGCCAGGAACTGTTGTTGGACTCAAATACAGACTATCATCGGGGTCGGCAGCTGTATTCAGTTTTACAGTATTATTTTTTACTGCGCGCACAGGAAAGAACAGGGGTTCCATCTTCTCCAGGTTCTCCAGCAATATGCGATGCTTTTTTTTTGTCTCTACCACTACCTGCCGTATCCATTTCACCATCTGCTGTTTAAAGCGCTTCAAGACAGAGCAAAGCGTTTTCGGACTCAGCATAAAGGGAAAGCGGAAAGGTTCAATTGCTATGCAGCCCCTATTATGTATTGGGTAGTGCAGATTATGCAGCAAAAGGTAGATGCAACAGCTGTTCTCACCCTGCAAGATGATCCAAAAGAACAAGACCAAGGCCGTTCCAAAATGGCCAAAGGGAAAGGCATCTTGCGCAAGAGGGCAAAGGTACAAAAAGATTCGTTTGAGTAGCTAGCAACACTACCCTTCTCTGAATCACAGGTCAAAATCTCTGATGTCCATACTACAACACCAACAGTGCGTATATCTACTTTTGTGGCCACCTCAACTTTCACAACACCTCTTGTGAGTAGTGTTGCAGTCACTAAAACACAACCTCCAGTTGTGTCGGTAGCACCACGAACTACTCTTAGTGCAGGGGCACCTAGGGATACTGCATGGGCATCTAGCTCTGGGACACCTACATCTGAACAACATGACATATATGAGAATTTTGCGCCTCAGGTCGACAGACTTTTAGATGCGGACAGAAGAGCCATTTCGACGATTATGAATGTAGCCCTCTCACTGCAAGGTACCAACGGTCTGCATCGCGCTTGCTATGACAGTATGCAAAGGGAAGTGCGCGCTCATCTTCAACGAGCGATGGATAGGGACATGTTAGTTGCTACGGCTCAAGATCACATAAAAATCTTAACTCAACAGGTAGTGGACCTCAAACATATTGTCCACACTCAACAAAAATAGTTAAAAGAGGCAAATGATATGGCTGCAACAATTCAGGACCTTCTCTTGTGGTACATACACTGTGTCCCTCATGTGCCAAATACCAAGCTATAGCCATTTCACAGACAGTTACAACTACAGCTGCAGCTACAATTACAACCCTGGTTTCTATGCAAGTTCTTGCTATGGCAACACAGATACAGACGGACGTTTTCAAAGCCCATTCAGGGGATTCTCAAACAGCAGAGAAAACAAATCCTACCAATATGGACTCTAAGCCAACAGGATCGGTCTCATCACAATTTCATGGACCCTCTATGGCCTCCCCCTCCCAGTCCCCATCCTTTCCTTGGCACTTCTACGGCTTCCTTGGATTCCAACAACCTGTTCCACCCTCTCAGCCTACCCAGTCTTTTCCTGGGTTTCCACCCGCTCCACCTACTCACCCTACTCAGCCTGCTGCTCATGGGGTGGCTACTCCATACCCGATGTACCCTCCTCATGGCCACTACCCCTCACCATACACATGGCCTCCATCTCCTTACGCACCTTTCTATTAGCCGCCTCCTCCATCATCCGACCACCAACAGTAGATCGCCGATATTTCAGTTCTTCAGTTCCGCTCTCTGGGACGGGCAGTGGTCTTGTGGCGGGCAACCTGTAGTAGCAGGCTACAGTGTCACTTTCACAGGACAATTAGTTTACAGTTGGTCTTTGGTATGGTCGGTTCACACTAGACGGACTCGCTGGGCAGAGACACGTGGCAGGGATACTGTGGTTTAGTGGACATCGTGGCTAGGTCACCACCGCCACCCAGTGGGGATAGACTTAGGTGATGTTCTTTATGAGCTATTGGTGGCTCTTTATGATTGTATATATGAGTAGTAGTTTTGGGTTAGAGGGCTTGTACGTAGTCGTCTAGAGTGAGTGAGTCTATACACAGCACGTCTTCACCATCCCTGCACATTTGAGCCTCGACACATCTGTATCAGTCTTTGAGATAGTCGAGTCATATGTTCTGGTCTATTGTTGTATCTTTGTGAGCTCTGCTGACGTCTGTTTGAGTGAGATTGTCACGCACATTGCACCGAGGACCACCCACTGTAGAGAGCACGACACATTATCCGCGCTACAATATAACATTTCATTTCTCTAGTCTTTTGTACAACTCTATGAAGTAAATGGAAGTCTCTCAAAATCATTAAAAGGAACCTTGAGTACGCATTGAGTAGTATTCCTAAGCACACACCATCAAACACTTCCACTGCACATAACAAGGTGGTATAGTAGGTACTCGTAGATGGACATGGCTCAGGAGGATCTGGAAGGGATGTCTGTCTAGGAACCGTCAATAAGAATGTTGCGTATTGACCCGCACATCAGGGGAAGTAATTATTGGGGAAGGGGAGTGCTCATGAAAGAGACGCCATGGCTCTCTTGACTCTCTTCTCAAGAACGACTGGTATAAGACTTAAGTCTCGCTCCACCTAAGCTAGGAACGCTCGCTTCTTTTGTCGCACATGGCGCCGGAAGGCTATCCGAGTTGCATTCTTACAGACATGTCTATTTCACTAAGTCTTTCTTTGTCTGTGATTGATGACCTCGAGGAGAAGATCCCTTGGAAGATGTGCTCTCGTCTCCCTACACTCCTCGTCATACCAGTTGTTCTGAGGCATGCTCCTAGGATGGCTCTCATCAAGTCGAGTGTGGGGGTATGCCTTTGCTGCTGCATCATGCAATATCTCAGTGAGTAAAGTGGTGATCTCCTCCACTGAGAGTCCTGGCTTGGCTGTTGTACATAGACAATCATAGATCTCCGCTGTATTAACAAAGTCTATCTTTGGTGTAAATGTATAGCGGGTATGTCTCCTCCTTCCTGACTGACACCTGTGCTGTACTGTATTGAAAGGAGACTGAGTGTCAAAAGAGTATGATCCACTGCTACACCCACTGGTCTTGGTCCTACTATGAAATCTTGAATGCAGGGGATGAAGCTTGGGTGTACTATGGCATAGTCCATTGTGTTGTAGGCCATTAAGTATTGCCAATCCATGTGAGGCCCTCATTTCCATCAGATATCTCCGTATCAATGTACCCATCCTGTGAGCGTCTGTCAAGCCCCATACACATAGATGTGCGAACAATCAAAAACTCTTATGATGTTGTATTTTCTGTGCTTGTTAGTTCTAAGTGTTGGCTTGCAGGTTTTGTGAGTGATTGCTTCTCACCATAAGATCCAACTTATTTGCTTTCAGTTGAAAATGTGAAGGATGGCATGTATGGGGCATAGCTGGAATAATGCACACTGCTCTTGCAAGGAACATACAGTCTCTAACTTTGCTTACTGCTAACTTCCATGTTACTTTTGCTCGCAATTTGTGGAGCTTGCATAATGAGGAAAGGGGCACTTCAAATGTATGCATTGAAAATAATGGCAAGAATGTTTTTACATCTTGCGATCGATTTGACCATGGAAGGATCTTTTTGGGTAAAAAAGAAGTTTGATGATGACAAAGAGAGTCTAAAAGGGTTATGCTTTCACTTTGGCTTCTGCCAATCATCATAAACTTCCAAAATTCTCAACAATAATGCATCTGCACTGCTAGATTGGACTTGTAGTCCTGCAAGCATTGAAGCTGTTGCCTCGAGTCTAAATGTTGTTCATTTAGACTTGGTACTAGCTTTCACATTCAGCTAAAAGAAATTTTTGTTTTAGCTCTATCGTGGAGGAAGTCTGTTTTATTACAGATGGGCTCCACAGCAGATGAAGACATGATTGATCTGATGGCAACATGACAAAGTGGTGGGCTCCACTGGCAATGTGACGAAGGTATTGTTAAACCTATGGCTGGGCTATCTAATCATAGCTTACATCATCCGAATGGTAGAAGATTAATTTAAATGGAAGTGCAATTTCTCACTTATATAGTTGTGGTGGAACTAAAGTTTCACAAGTCTCTTATGTGCGCACACAGGTACAATATGCCAAAGGAAAAGTCACGGCATGTACATGATTCTTGAATTGAGAGAGACCTGTATGGAAATTATCTGTTTATAGGCATTATGTTGCTGATAAGTTTTTCCAGGTCTGACTAGGAAGCTGCCCAGGTCTTGTAGAGGAAATTGCGTGGATTTTCCCTTCTGTAGCCTCACCTTCATCTGGAGTAGTTTTCAATTTGGTTAACTACGGCCTCTTTTCATTTTTGAGTCCACAAGTTTCTGAAATTTTGGGCATTTAGAGTTTCAGCTGTTTCTTTCATTTTTGACCTGCTATCCAGCAGCTGGAGCTCTTATTTCTTGCTCTCACGCCGTATGGAACTCAAGCTTTTGTGCAGTGTCTGTCCTATGTCTCCTTGTCACATGCTTTGCCTTGCGCGTCCTCCTTGTGGTAGCTTCTTGGTTGTTGCTGTTTGTCTGCAGGCTCTTGTGCTTCCTTATGAATGCTTGTCCTTCGAAGGATGGGCCCTGCCACTTGTTGGCTTTTGATGCCTGCTTGAGGATCAGTCTATCCTCTTGACTCTAAGGCGGCTGTTTCAGCTTGTAACCTGCTGAGGGCTGGCCTGGTACTGGTCTTGGATATCTTGTACTACTTTGCATCTCTTTGAGGTGTGGATCGGGGGTCCTCCTGTTTGTCTTCCTACCTTGTTTGTGTCTCTCTTCTACAGTTGATCCTAATCCCAGCTATCTCTGTGGGATTTGGAAAAATTCGGTTTTTAGTATCCTCTGTTACTTATTGCAGTTTAGACACTATTCAATAGGAAGATTACCTTCTGATCTCTTATGTGCTTGATGGTCAGCCTATTATCTGGCTCTAAGATAGCAGTGCAGGTTACTTGTGGGCGTAGTCCTCATGTAACAGCTCATCTGTGCCCTCCGCAAGGGTTGGTTCTATTACATTGTGCTTCTCTGGTACTTCCTCCGCTTCTGCTCCCCCCTGAGGTGTGGATCTAGGGTCCTTTTGTTTGTTTTCTTTCCTCGACTGTGTCTCCTGCACAGTTTCTTGCTCTTGCGCTCCATCTACATGTGCGAGAGTCAAAATTTCAGTTCAGTATTCTTTGTTACTGATTGCCTTATGGATACCTTTTATGTTCAAGATTACCTTCATCTTGTTGCTTGTAGCTCCTTGGTTGCTGTGCTTCCTCGGGCTCTTGAATTTCATTTGTATGGTTGCCCTCTATTATATTTATTTCTCTGATCCTGGGCTTGGCCACCTCATCGATTTGTCTCATGTGGTCCTGACTCGGCTTCTCGTGTGGTTCTATGGATCCTCCTAGCACATCCTTTTCCACAGAAACTCTCTCTTTGTCTGGCTGTTCTGCCGCTTGAGGTTCAAAAGGATGATGCTTATTCTCACTAATGCATGTCGAACCTGTCTCTGTTTCATTTGTCTCATCGCCTGCATCTTTAGGTGGCTCTATCCCTTTATCTGTGGTCTCGGTTTCTTGAAAATCATTTGCGTGGGCCTCATCAGTAATCTCTTCAATCTGTGGTATAGGTGAAGGTTGCATGTCTGTCGTCTCTCGTGATTCTATTGCTATTTCTAGTACCTCCTTATCTTCAGAAACACCATCCTGATCTGGCTGTCTTTCAAGTGGACTCTCTGCAAGATCATCCTTATTGTTATCAATGCATCTGCTAGGTTCTCCATAAGTTTCTTGACACACATCTTTCTGTGCTTCTACCAGTGAATCTGTAGTCTGGTTCTCTAGGACGTCACCTGCTTCAACCACCTCATATGTTGCTTCACTGTCCTGTGAATTTTTATCATCGATAGCGGGTAGGATAGACATTTCATTTGCCAAGATAGATTCGTCTTCTTTTTCCAGCAGCTGTGGTGTTTGAGCTCCCTGTGCATTGCCATTTTCTTTCTGTGCACAGAGATCTTCACTATCTACAACATCTTCTGGTTCCATGGCTACTGTGAGCATTTTGTTCTCCACAGAAACATTCTCCTGGTGTGGCGGCTTTGACAGAGGATGCTCATGCTCATCGCTGCATGTGGTATCTTGCTCATCAGGCTTTTCTTGTGCATCCCCGGGTGGGTTTAGTGCAGTATCTTTGTCCCTATTTTCTTGAATATTGCCTGCTCTGACCTCCTCAGATGTTTCTTCAATGTCTGGTACTGCAGAACATGCAGTGGAAGGCTGCATAAGCATTTCGGCTGTCTGTATAAATTCTTTTTCAACAGGCTTTTCTTGCAGCTGTATTGGTACATCCATCTCTGTTTCCTGAGGTGTATGCTTTTGTTCTTCGATCAAGATGAATGTAGGATCTGCCCCAGCTTGTTGGAAGCCAGCCTGCTCTGTGTTATTTGATGCTGGGGCAGATTCTTGATCCAAGGCATTGGCCTGATCAGATCCTGGCACAGGCTCACTTTTTTTGCTGAGGTCTGCTTCTATTGCCATGGCTGCCTCTTCTTGATTTGCAGGTTCTAGCTCGTCATATGGAAGACTTGTTGGCTCTTCTTGGCATGACTCTTGGTTTGGCTCTTCTTCGAGCTCTCTTGCTTGAGGCTCCTGAAGTTCATGCTCATGCTCATCAGTAGCTGCTACATTTGATGGACTGACTTTTCCCTGAGGCTCTGCTGGAATATCATGTATTAGCTGGTCCCCTTCTTGGACGGACTCAGCGATTGTTTCAAGACTATCCCCTCCAATTTCCTCTTGTTTATTGAGCTCCATCGGATGTAGCTCTTCCTCTTGTTTATCCATGGCAATGCCTACCTCTGCTTCATTTTCAGGTTGATGGAAAAAATCTTCTCTATGTGGCTCTTGGTCTAGCATTCCCTCTCTTTCTTCAACTTGAGACCCTAGAAGATCACCCTCCTGATCGACAGCTGCAGGTTGCGTTATAACTCTTTGTTCATCAGGCTTAGTGAGCAAATTATGGACCTCCCTTCTCTCTCTGTTGTCGGGTTCTTCTTGAATGCAGGATTCTTCTACATATGTTTTCTTCTGTGGCTCTTCTGCTCTATCCATGGCGACTTGTACGAGTGGCTCAATGTCTATCTTTTTCTCCTCATTGTCTTGGATAGAAGGCTCTTCTTCTGGCTCTTTGCTGTCCTTTAATGGTTGTTCTTCAGTGCAATGTTGAAGACCATCATCTACCGGGCTAGATTCTTCTTTCAAAGCCATTTCATGGGGCTTTACAACCGCATCACTGATTGCTGTTTCACTGCAATCTTTTTCTTTTTCATGTGACATGGGCATATTTTGTGCTCCGATGGCCACTTCTAGCCCCTCATTTTTTATCTCCTGGTCTGGCTGTCCTTCCCGCTGAGGCTTTAAGAGATCATCCTTACTCTCGTTAGTGCATGGTATATTTTTTCCGCAAGGCTTTCCATCTGCATCTTTGGGTGGCTCTATTTCAATATCTGTGACCTCATCCTCTTGAGATTTTCCTGCCCCAACCTTCTTATATATCATTTCAATGTCTGCTAGTTCTTGCTCTGTCGTAGGTTGAAAACTCCTTTCAGCTGTCTGGATGGAGTCCTCTTCAACCACTTTTTCTTCCAGCTTTAAAACTATTTGCTGATCATCATCGACTTCATCTTCTGCACAGGGTTCTTCAGCCCCTACTGGGGATTCTTCTACATATGTTTCCTTCTGTGGCTCTACTGCTCTGGTGACTTGTATGAGTGGCTCTACGGCTATCTTTTTCTCCTCATTGTCTTGGACATTAGCCTCTTCTTCTTGCTTTATGCTGTCCTTTAATGGTTGTTCTTCAGTGCAAGGTTGCAGATCATCATCATCTACCAGGCTAGATTCTTCGTTCAAGGCCATTTCATGAGGCTTTACAACCACATCACTGATTGCTGTTTCACTGTAATCTTTCTCTTCTTTCTGTGACATGGGCATATCGTGTGCTCTGATGGCCGTTTCTAGCCCCCCCTTTTCAATCTCCTGGTCTGTCTGTCCTTCCCACTGAGGATTTAAGAGATCATCCTTACTCTCGTAAGTGCATGGTATATTTTTTCCGAGAGGCTTTTCGTCTGCATCTTTGGGTGGCTCTATTTCAATATCTGTGACCTCATCCTCTTGAGATTTTCCTGCCCCAACCTTCTCATATGTCATGTCATTGTCTGATAATTCTTGCTCTGAAGTGATAGGTTGAAAACTCCTTTGAGCTGTTTGGATGGAGAGCTCGTCAACTGCTATTTCTTCCAGCTTTGGAACTGTTTGGTGACCATCATGGGCTTCGTCCTCTGCACAGGGTTCTTCAGCCCCTACTGAGCATTCTTCTACATGTGTTCCCTTCTGTGGCTCTACTGCTCTGTTCACGGCGATGAGTGGTTCTACGTCTATCTTTTTCTCCTTGTTGTCTCGGACATCACCTTCTTCTTCTGGCTCTTTGCTGTTCTTTAATGGTTGTTCTTCAGTGCAAGGTTGCAGACCGTCATCTACTAGGCTAGATTCTTCTTTCAAGGCCATTTCATGAGGCTTCACAACCACATCACTAATTGCTGTTTCACTGTAATCTTTCTTTTTTTCTTGTGACATGGGCGTATCTTGTGCTTGGATGGCCGCTTCTAGCCCTTCTTTTTCCACCTCCTCGTCTGGCTTTCCTGCCCACTGAAGCTCTAAGAGATCATCCTTACTCTCGTCTTCAACTACATCTTTGGGTGGCTCTATAGCAATATCTGTGACTTCGTCAGTCTCCTGAAATTTTCCTGCCCCAACCTTCTCATATGTCATTTCAATGTCTGACTCTGAAGTGGTAGGTTGCAGACTCCCATCAGATGTCTGGATGGAGTCCTCGTCAACCACTTTTTCTTCCAGCTTTGTGTCTGTTTGCTGATCATCACCAACTTCATCCTGTGCACAGGGTTCTTCAGCCCCTACTGACACGTCTTGAGTCGTAGGTGCTGTGATTATTACTTCAGCCCCCGTTCTTGCATCTGTATTATCCATGTCTAGACCAGTAGGCAGGGCGCATGGCTGCTCTGTCTCCGCATGTTCTTGGTCTCCATTAGAGGGTCCTTGCTGGATCTTGAGTAATTTGTTTTCTTCTCCTCGCTGGCTAGATTCTGTGTCACAGACCTTATCTTGCGGTTCTCCAGCTTGTACTATTTCATCTACAGGCGCAACAACTGCTTGGTCTGGCTCTTTTTTCTCGAGGATATCATCCTTGTTGTCTTCTATGCCTGTAGTAGGGTTCTCATTAAGCTGTCCACACAAATCTCTGGCTGGCTGTTCTTCTAATTCTATGACCATGCTCTCTTGGAAATCATCTGTTTTGACTTCGTCACATGTCTCTTTACTGTGGAGTGCTACTTGGTCATCATCTGAATGTTGCATGACTGTTTCAGCTACTGGAAAGGATTCCCCTTCAATTCTTTTGTCTTGCAGGGCTGCAGCTACATCTCCCTCTCCTTCCTGGAAATTACCACCTTCCTGTGAACCTAGCTTGTCACTTTCTAGTAGCACCCCTTGAGTCGGTGCATTTGTGGTGGTGGTTTCAGCCTCTGTTTCTGCATCTGGGACCTCCGTCTTTGGAACTTTGTCACATTGCTCCTCACTGTCATTTAGTTGTTGTTCTGGATAGGGGGGTTCTGTGGTCTCTCCCTCTGCTTCTGTGATGTCAGACTCTTTAAAATTCTCGGATGCCAGCCTAAATTCTTCTTTACCAGGTACTTCTATCACAGGTACTTCTATCACTTCCTTTCCCTCACAGACACCCTCCTGCTGTGGCATGCTTGCCTCTTCGGTCTCCAAAAGCTCTTCCTTAATGTTGTTCCATGTGGTAGGATCACCATGCTCCTCGCATAAAAGCTTTGATGTATCTATAGCTACATTTGTGGCCTTGTCATCTGGAACCTCGCCTGGTTTGACCTCTTCCGATCTCCTAGCACTATCCACTAATGGTTGGTCATCTTCAGAAGGGTGCGTGGTCCTTTCAGCTGCTGAAATAGATTCTCCAAAGGAGACTGTTGCTGTATCTTCCTCTGCTTCCTGAACATCACCACTTGCTATCTGTGTATCTTTGTCTTTAAAATCTGCTGCATCCTCTAAGGATGCATCTGAAGCCTCAGTGTTTGGGATACTAGGCTTCTCAAAATGCTTCTCAGAATCCACAAGTTCTTGAACCAAGGTTTCTTCAGGTTCTATGTTTGCTTGTTGAAGATCAAAGGTATGCTCACCGATGCATGTGGTATCTGTATTCTTTTTGTGAGGTTCTCCACCTGCTGTGGCTGGTTCTATCTCAAAACTTGCGATCTGCTCCTTCAAATCATCTGGTTGGGCCTCTGCATTTGGCTCTTCAATACCCAGTAATGCTTGTACTTCAGTTGGAGGTTGCATATCTATTTCATATATCTGAATAGATTCCCTTTCAACAGCCGTTTCTTGCAACTCTGCTGGTAGCTGTGTGTCTGTTTTTGGAACATCACTACCTTCTTGCTGTGGACAGGGCTCTTCAATGTCAATTTGATTCAAGAGCTCTCTGGTTAGTGCTTTGTCACCTGCTGCTACGTCAAGGGTCTCCAGCTTCGGCGTGTCTGGCTCCTCGCATGGATTCTCAGTGCCTATCATTTCAGATTTCTCAAAGAGGGGTTCTGGGAGTTCTGTTTCAGCTGGTGGGTAATCAGGCTTTTTGACATCTGCTGCTGCCAAGCTAGAATACCCTTCCAAGGCTGTAGCTTGTGGCTCCATGGCTGCTTCTAGCACCTCCGCTTCTTGAGGATCACCTGGTTCTTTTGCCAGTTGGGTCTCTGGGAGACCATCTTTATTGTCATCAATTCCTACGGTACGGCTCTCATTAGTGTCTTCATTTAAATCTTTGGGTGTATTTACTTCTATTTCTGCAAGTTCTTTCTGTAGAACATCATGTGCTTTGACCTTCTCTGTGTTGATAGACTCTGCTTCGACAGTTTTTTCTTGAAGCTCTGTTGGTGCATCAACCTCAGTTTCCTGAGCATTGAAATCTTCTTCTTGTGCAAAGGATACCTCAGTGTTTGGAGACAGTCCTGGATTCAATTCTTCTGCAGTTTCTGGTGCAGCCTCTGTTGCTGCATCTTGATCCTCCTGCTTTGGAACAGAAGGAATGCTGCATTGCTCCGCACTATCTTCAATGAGTCGTGCTTCTTGAATGAAGGTTTCTTTGTGTTCTCTTCCAGTAGATTGACTATGAGGCTTTTTGATGTCTTCTGCTTCTGGGCTATATTTGTCTTCACTGGCCATAGCCTGTTGTTCTCCTATTACTTCTGGTGCCTCCTTTTCCAAAGAAACACTTTCTTGCTCTGGAGCTTTTGCTACTTCAGAGTCTGGAAGATTATCGATATTGTCAGAAATCACTGTTTTAGGGTTTACATCAGGCTCTTCGTATTGATTACTGAGTGTCTGTGCTGTCCTAGCTGATACCTCTTTCCCCTGAAAATCACCTATTGTGACCTCCTCACTTGTCTCTTCTGTGTGTTCTATTACTTGGTCACTTGTGGAGGGTTGTACAGGTGATTCAGCTGCCAGCAAAGGAATCCTTTCTTTCAGCTCTGGTGCCACACCTCCCTGTAGTTCATGAACTTCATCTCGTCCTTCCTCTACACACGGCTCTTCAAAGTGTACTGGTGCTGTAATTTCTTCTACCTCTGCCTCCGTATCTGGAACCATCTCCTTTGACATGTGAGGTATGTCACACTGCTCTTCCCTGTCTATTGGGGATTCTGCCTCTGCTGGTTCAGTGCCAGGCTCTTTCTCGTCCTCGGGTGTTGGGCTACACTGTCCTTCAGTGGGGATATCTATGGGTACTTCTAGCACCTCCTTTTCAACTATAGCACTTTCCTGCTCTGACTTTTCTTCCTTTCCAAGTTCCATAGGATTGCTCTTCTGCTCATTAATGCATGGGTCATCTCTTTCACTATTATCTTCACCTTCATCTCTGCTCTCTACTGCTATATTTGTGTTCTCGTCCTCTTGAGCATCAAATGCTTTGACCTCCTCAATTGTCGCTTTTCTATCCACAATTGCTTGATCATCAGTTACTCCAGCTGCGTCCAAAGACCCCCCTTCTGAAGCTTTTCCTTCTAGTTCTACTTGTACATCTCCTTCTGGATGTTTCTCCTGTGGAGAGGGCTCCTCAATGTCTACTGGAACCCTTGGACTGATTGATTCTGTGGTTATCAATTCAGCCTCTGTTGCTGTATGTGAAACCTCCACCTTGTGTAATTCAGTAGTGTTGCCTTGCTCCTCTCGCTCCTCTATTTCTATCATTTCTTGGTCTTTGCATTCAGATTCAGGCTTAATTTCCTTTTCAGTTTCCTTAGTTGACAAGGCCGATTCTCCTTCTGAGGGTCCATCATGTGGTTCTATGAATACTCCTAGCATGTCCTTTTCCACAGAAACACTCTCCTGGTCTGAACGTTCTGCCATTTGATGCTCTAAAGAATCATCCTTATTCTCATTAATGCATGTGGAACCCGTCTCTGTCTCATTAGTCTTATCACCTGCTTCTTTGGTTGGCTCAAGCCCTTCATCTGTGACCTGGGTTTCTTGAAAACCAGTTGCTTTGGCCTCAGCTGTTATCTGTGTTACAGGTGAAGGTTGCATATTCTTTTCGTCTATGAGCTGTTCTTGCAACTCTGCTACATTCACCTCTCTTTCCTGAACATTACCATCTTTCTCTTGTGCACAGGCCTTTGGAGTGTCTACCGACATTCCAAGAGTCACTGGTAGTGTGGTGATTAGCTCAGAGTCTGTGAAATAATCTGGAACATCCTTCTTCAGAACATCATTTACCTCCTCATTTGGAGTAAAGCATTCCCTGAATTTTCTCTCAGCTGATTCGACGTCCGGTTTTTGCATTGGTTCTGCTGCCAGGCCAGATTTTTCCTCATAGGCCGTCTCTTGTGATTCTATTGCTATTTCTTGCACCTCCTTATCGTGAGAAATACCCTCCTGATCAAGCTGTCTTTCAAGTTGAGTCTCTGCAAGTTCATCCTTACTGTTACCTATGCATGTGCTAGGACCTCCATAAGTTTCTTGACATGCATCTTTCTGTGGCTCTACCACTACATCTGCAGTCTGGTTCTCTACAGCACCGCCTGCTTCTACCTCCTCATATGTTGCTTCTCTGTCCTGTGAAGCTTTATCATCAGCAGCTGGATGGATAGACAGTTCAATCGCTGGGAAAGACTGGCCCTTGAAGGGTTTTTCTGGCAGCTCTGGTTTCTGACCATTTTCTTGATGTGCACTTGAATCTTCTTGATCTTTAACATTTTCTGGTTCTATGGCTACTTCAAGCATTTTGTTCTCCACTGAAGCACTCTCCTGGTGTGGCTGTTCTGTGATTGGATGCTCTGGCAGAGGATGCTCGTGCTCATCACTGCATGTGGTGTCTTGCCCATCAGGTTTTTCTTGCGCATCCTTATGTGGGTGTAATACAATATCTGGGCACTTTGTTTCATGAATATTGCTTGCTGTGGCCTCCTCAGACGTTTCTTCGTTGTCTGGTACTGGAGAACATGCAGCGGAAGGTTGCATACTCATTTCAGCTGTCTGTATACATTCTCCGTCAACAGGTCTTTCTTGCAGCTGTATTGGTACATCTATCTCTGTCTCCCGAGGTGCATAATTTTGTTCTCCAGTAAAGGTGTCTGCTGCTGCTTGTTGAGTTTCAGCCTGTTTGATATTGTTTGCGACTGGAGCCGATTCTTGTTCCATTGTATTGGCCTGATCAGATCCTGGCACAGGCTCCTCAGTTTTTCCTTTGAGATCTGCTTCTATGGCAGGTTCTATTTCTTCAGATGTGAGACACGGCTCTTCTTGGTGTGACACTTGGTTTCGCGTTTCTTTGATCTCTCTTACTTGACCCTCCTGAAGATTGTCTTCCTGCTCATCAGTAGCTGTTACCTCTAAGGGGGTGACTTTTCCTTGAGGCTCTGCTGGAATATCATGGATTAATTGGTCACTTTCTTGAATGGACCCAGCCGGTGTTTCAAAACTATCCCCTTCAATATTCTCAGATGTGAGACATGGATCTTCTTGGTGTGACTCTTGCTTCGGCTTTTCTTTGATCTCTCTTACTTGAGCCTCTTGGAAGTCCTCTTCCTGCTCATCAGTAGCTGTCACCTCTAAGCGGGTGACTTCTCCCCGAGGCTCTGCTGGAATATCATAGGTTAGTTGCTCACTTTCTTGAATGGACCCAGTCAGTGTTTCGAAACTATCCCCTTCAATATTCTCAAGCTGAATACTATCAACAACTGGAATAGTACTCACATGCTCCTCCTCCCGCCTTTCCATCTCTGCATGTTCTTCATCTTCAGGTTGATTTTCTTTGGTTTCTTTCACTTGAGACTGAAAACTATCCCCTTCAATATTCTCAAGCGGAATTTCTTCAATATTCTCAAGCGGAATTTCTTGTTTATCGAGATTAATTTCTGCATTATTAGTACTATTGACAACTGGAATAGTACTCACATGCACCTCTTCCTGATTTTCCATCTCTGCATGTTCTTCATCTTCAGGCTGATTTTCCCTGGTTTCTTTCACTTGAGACTCTAGAAGGGCATCCTTTTGCTCCAAGACTCCAGGCTGGGATAGGACGCTGTTCTCATCAGGCTCTGCTAGCATATTATGCACCTCCCTACTGTCTTTGTGATCCTGTTCCTCTTGAATGCAGGATTCTTCTTCATATGTTTCCTTTTGTGACTCTCCTACTCTATCCATGACGACCTGCATGAGTGGCTTGATTGCTATTTTTTTCACCTCATTCTCTTGAACATTAGCCTCTTGTTTTGGCTCTTTGCTTCGCTCTAATGGTTGTTCTTCAGTGCAAGGTTGGAGGCTATCATCTACTACATCACCGATTGCTGTGTTACTGTTATCTTCCTCCTTCTGTGAGATGGGTATATCTTGTGCTCCGATGTCCGCTTCCAGCCCTTCCATTATGGTCTCCTGGTCCGGCTGTCCAGCCCACTGAGGCTCTAAGAGATCACCCTTAGTTTTGTCAATGCATGGTATATTTGTATCATGAGGCTCTTCCATTGCATCTTTGAATGGCTCTATTGCAGTATCTGTGACCTTATTTTCTTGAGATTTTTCTGCCTCGACCTCCTCATGTGTCGTTTCAATGTCTGCCAATTCTTGCTTTGTAGTGGTAGGTTGTAAAACCCTTTCAGCTGCCTGTATAGAGTGCTCTTCAATGGCTTCTTCTTCCAGCTTCGTGTCTCTTTGCCGATCGTCACCAACTTCGTCCTGTGCACAGGGTTCTTCAGTCCCTAACGACGCCTCTTGCGTCAAAGGTGCTGTGGTTATTAATTCTGCCCCTGTTCCTGCATCTGTATTATCCATGTCTAGACCAGTAGGCAGGGCGCATAGCTGCTCTGTGTCCATGTGTTGGCCTTCGGTGGAGGGTTCTGTGGGTTCTTTTTGGGGTTGTTGGATATCGAGTAATTTGTCATCTTCCTCCTTTTCCTGTGAGATGGGTATATCTTGTAATCCGATGGCCCCTTCCAGTCCTTCCTTTTTGGTCTCTTGTATATCTTTGGGTGGCTCTATTACAGTAACTGTGACCTTGTTTCCTTGAGATTTTTCCGCCTCGACCTCTTCATGTGTCCTTTCAATGTCTGCCAATTCTTGCTCTGTAGTGGTAGGTTGTAAACCCCTTTCAGCTGTCTGGATAGAGTCCTCTTCAATGGCGGCTTCTTCCGGCTTTGTGTCCGTTTGCCGATCAACACCAACATCATCCTGTGCACAGGGTTCTTTGTCTTCGGTAGGGGGTTCTGT
This sequence comes from Adiantum capillus-veneris, assembly GCF_014529385.1. Taxonomy (NCBI): domain Eukaryota; kingdom Viridiplantae; phylum Streptophyta; class Polypodiopsida; order Polypodiales; family Pteridaceae; genus Adiantum; species Adiantum capillus-veneris. The sequence goes on along the minus strand of NC_140933.1, from coordinate 23,264,433 downwards.
GAGTTCTTTTGGGGTTTGTTGGATATCAAGTAATTTGTTATCTTCCTCCTTTTCGTGTGAGACGGGCATGTCTTGTGCTCCAATGGCGGCTTCCAGCCCTTCCTTTTCGGTCTCCTGGTCCGGCTGTCCAGCCCACTGAGGCTCTAAGAGACCACCCTTACTTTTGTCTATGCATGGTATATTTGTATCATGAGGCTCTTCCTCTGCATCTTTGGGTGGCTCTATTGCAGTATCTGTGACCTTATTTTCTTGAGATTTTTCTGCCTGGACCTTCTCATGTGTCCTTTCAGCTGTCTGGATAGAGTCCTCTTCAATGGCATCTTCTTCCAGCTTTGTGTCTGTTTGCCGATCATCATCACCAACTTCATCCTTTGCACAGGGCTCTTCAGTTCCTATTGAAACCTCTTGAGTCAAAGGTGCTGTGGTTATTAATTCAGCCCCTGTTCCTGCATCTGTATTATCCATGTCTAGACCAGTAGGCAGGTTGCATGGCTGCTCTGTCTCCAAGTGTTCTTCGTCTTTGGTAGAGGATTCTGTCGGTTCTTTTTGGGGTTGTTGGATATCGAATAATTTGCTATCTTCTCCTGGCTGGTTAGATTCTCCTTCACTGGGCTTATCTTGCGGTTCTCCAGTTACTTGTACGATTTCATTTACAAGGGCAATGACTTCTTGCTCTGGTTCTTTTGTCCTGGAAAGGTCATCCTTGGTGTCATCGATGCCTGTAGTTGGGTTTTCATCAAGCTGTTCACACAAATCTCTGGCTGGCTGTTCTTCCATTCCTATGACCATGTTCTCTTGCAAATCACCTGAATTTACTTTATCACATGTCTCTTTACTCTGGACTGAGACTTGATCATCATTGGAATGTTGCATGACCATTTCAGCTACTGGGAAAAACTCCCCTTCTATTGTTTTTTCTTGCAGCGCTGCTGCTGCATCTTCATCTCCTTGCTTGACATTGACAGTGTCTAGTAGCACTGATCGAGTCAGTGCATCTGTGGTTTCTGCCTCACCCGGAGCCTCTGGCTTTGGGCCTTCAGGCATGTCACATTGCTCCTCACTGTTATTTAGTTTTTCATGATAGAAGGATTCTGTGGGTTCTCCCTCTGCATGTGTGATGTCAGGCTCTTTTTTACCCTCTGATGCCAGTGTACCTGCCATCTCTTGAGAATTAACAGATACTTCTGTCACTTCCTTGCCCTTGCAGACACCCTCCTGCTGTGGCACTCTTGCCTCTTCAGTCTCCAAAAGCTCTTCTGTAATGTTTTCGATGCATGTAATCGGATCACTAGGCTCCTTGTATGAGAGCTTTGGTGTCTCTGCAACATTTGTGACTTTGTCAACCTCATCCAATTTGACCTCTTCCAGTCTCTTTTCACTATCCACAGTTGCTTGGTCATCTTCGGTAAGTTGCATCGTCATTTCAGCTGTGGGAATAGGTTCTTTCAAGAATTTGTCCTGTGGGTCTGTTACTGCATCTCCCTCTGCGTCCTGAACATTACCGCCCTCTTTCTGCACATCCTTGTCTTTCAAATCTTCTGCATCTTCTATGGATGCATCTGAAGCCTCAGGTTTTGGGAGACGCAGCTTGTCACAATGCTGCTCAGAATCCGCGAGTTCTTGAACCAAGCTGTCTCCAGGTTCTATGCCTGCTTCCTGGATATCCGGCTTTGTTTTAGTCTCTGCTGCTATGTCACCTTCAGGGGCTGCATCTTGGGGTTCTAGTGCTACTTCTAGCTCCTTCTCCATAGAGACACTGTCATCGTCTGGCTGGTTTTCCTTTTGAATCTCTTGAAGATCAAAGGCATGCTCACTAATCCATGTGGTATCTTTATGCTTTCGGTCACCTGCTATGGCTTCTTCTATCTCAAATCCTGTAATCTCTCTAGCTACATTTGTGACCTTGTCATCTGGAACCCCACCTGGTTTGGCCTCTTCCAATCTCTCTTCACTATCCATCAATGCTTGGTCATCTTCGGTAGGGTGCATGGTGATTTCAGCTGCTGAAATAGGTTCTGCCAAGGATTTTTCTTGTTGCTCTGTTGCTACAACTTCCTCTGCTTCCTGAACATTACCACCCCCTATCTGCTGTGCATCTGTGTCTTCAAAATGCTGCTCAGAGTCCAAAACTTCTTGAACCAAGCTTTCTGCAGGTTGTATGTTTGCTTGTTGGATATCTGGCTTTGTTGTAGTCTCTGCTGCTATGTCACCTTCAGGGGCTGTATCTCGTGGTTCTAGCTCCTTCTCCATAGAGACACTGTCATTGTCTGGTTGGTTTGCCATTTGAATCTCTTGAAGATCAAAGGTATGCTCACCAATGCACGTGGTATCTTTAGCCTTTTGGTCACCTGCTATGGCCGGGTCTATCTCAAAACCTGCGATCTCTCTAGCTACATTTGTGACCTCGTCATCTGGAACCTCACCTGGTTTGGCCTCTTCTTTCTCTTCACTATCCACTAATGCTTGTTCATCTTCAGGAGGGTGCATGGTCATTTCACCTGCTGAAATAGGTTCTGCCAAGGATTTTTCTTGTGGCTCTGTTGCTACAACTTCCTCTGCTTCCTGAACATTACCACCTTCTACCTGTGTACCTTTGTCTTCAAAATCTGCTGCAACTTCTAAGGATGCTTCTGAGGCCTTAGTGTTTGGGATGCTAGTCCTCTCAAAATGCTGCTCAGAATCTACAGGTGCTTGACCGAAGCTCTCTGCAGGTTCTATGTTTGATTGTTGGATATCTGGCTTTGTAGTCTCTGCTGCTATGTCACCATCAGGGGCTGTATCTCGTGGTTCTGGTGCTACTTCTAGCTCCTTCTCCATAGAGACATGCTCATCCTCTGGTTGGTTAGCCATTCGAATCTCTGGAAGATCAAAGGTATCCTCACCAATGCATGTGGTATCTTTAACCTTTTGGTCACCTGCTATGGCTGGGTCTATCTCAAAACCTGCGATCTCTCTAGCTACATTTGTGACCTTGTCATCTGGAACCTCACCTGGTTTGGCCTCTTCCAATCTCTCTTCACTATCCACTATTGCTTGTTCATCTTCAGGAGGGTGCATGATCATTTCACCTGCTGAAATAGGTTCTGCCAAAAAAATTTCTTGTGGCTCTGTTGCTACAACTTCCTCTGCCTCCTGAACATTACCACCTTCTATCTGTATACCTTTGTCTTCAGAATGTGCTGCATCTTCTAAGGACGCTTCTGAAGCCTTAATGTTTGGGATACTAGGCCTCTCAAAATGCTGCTCAGAATCCACAGGTGCTTGAACGAAGCTCTCTTCAGGTTCTATGTTTGCTTGTTGGATATCTGGCTTTGTAGTCGCTGCTGCTATGTCACCTTCAGGAGCTGTATCTCGTAGTTCGGGTGCTACTTCTAGCTCCTTCTCCATAATGACACTCTCATCCTCTGGTTGGTTACCCATTCGAATCTCTGAAAGATCAAAGGTATCCTCACCAATGCATGTGGTATCTGTATCCTTTTTGTGAGGTTCTTGACCTGCTATGGCTGATTCTCTCTCAAAACCTGCGGCCTCCTCCTTCGAATTGTCTAGTTGGACCTCTGTACTTGGCTCTTCAATGTCCATTAATGCTTGTACTTCAGTTGGAGGTTGCATATCAAATTTATCGATGTGGATAGACTCCCCTTCAACAGTCTTTTCTTGCAGCTCTGCTGGTATAGCTGTGTCTGTTTTTGGAATATCGCTACCTTCTTGTTGTGGACAGGACTCTTCCATGTCGAATGGCAATTCCTGATTCAAAGGTTCTGTGGCTAGTACTTTGTCACCTGCTGCTACATCAAGGGCCTCCAGCTTCGTGATGTCTGGCTCCTCGCATGGCTTCTCACTGCTTAATACTTCAGATTCTTGAAAGAAAGGTTCTGTGGGTTCTGTTTCAGCTGGGGGGAAATCAGACTTTTCGTCGTCTGCTGCTGATGAGCTAGAATGCCCTTCAGAGGTCGTAACTTGTGGCTCTATGGCTACTTCTAGTGCCTTCGTTTCGTGAAAATCACCTGGTTCTTTTGCCAGTTGAGTCTCTGGGAGACCGTTCTTATTGTCATCGATTCCTATGGTACAGCTCTCATCAGTGCTTTGTTGAACATCATGTGTGACCTCCTCGAATGTGTCTTTAGTGTCAATTTCCATTGTTTTTACTTGCAACTCGTCTGCCACAACTTCCTCTTCTGTAGCGTCATTCTCTTGATTATCACCTCTGTGAACCTCCTTAGTTATCTCGCTACGGTCAATCAAGGCCTGTTCATCTGTAGAAGGTTGCGTAACCATTTGGGTTCCTAATCCAGGCATCTCTTTGGGCACATTCGCATGTGTTTCTTGGACATTGCTACCGTCTTTCAATGCAGAGGGCTCTTTGTCTACTGGCACTTCTCGAGTCATTGAGTCTGTGGTTAATTGTTCCGTCTCTTCTGCTGGGTCTCCCTCTGCCTTTTGCACTTCAGGATTTTGGGTATCGTCTGTTGCTAGGCTCAATCTTACTTCAGGGGCTATAATTTCTGGTTCTATGGCTACTTCTTGAACGTTCTCTGCCCTAGAGATGCTCTCATTTAGCTGTTCTACTTCTGGAGGTTCTGGAGGACTTGTCATCTGGCTGTCAATGCTTATGGTTTCTTCACGCTGCTCCTCACTTGCATGTTGGGGTGGCTCTAGTGCTTTCTCTGTAACTTCATCAATTTGAAATGTACCTGCTTTGTCATCCTCAGATGTCTCGATTTGCTTCAATGCCTGCTCTTCAAATGAAGGTTGGACACACATTTCGGCTAGTGGCATAGGTTCCCCTTGGATAATTTCTTCTTGGGGCTCTGCTGGTGAACTTACCTGTGCCTCTTGAACAGGTTCACGTGGCGCTCGAGTGTCTATCGGGACTTCTAGAGTCAATGGCTTGGTGGTTGTTGGTTCGGCCTCTATTGTTTTATCTGGAGTCTCAAGAGTTGAATCATGAAGCATGCCACATTGTTCTTCATATTCTCTCGGTTCTTGTTCAATGAACAGTTCTGTATGGGCTAATTTTTTCTCAGGCTTTCTGATATCTTCTCCAATTTGAATAGATTCTCCTTCGCAGGCCAGATCTTGTGGTTTTTCGTCCAGCACCATCTTTTCCTGAGAAACTTCCTCTTGGTCTGGCTCTCTTCCCACTTGAGTCTCGAAAGCTTCATCCTTATTGCTGTCAATGCATGTGACATTATTTGGCTCTTCACATAAATGATCGGGCGTATCTAGTTCTATGTTTGTGACTCCATCCTCTTGAAAATCACCTGTTTTCACCTCATCATGTGTCTTCATGCTTTCCAGATTTACTTGGTCATCATTTGAAGGTTCCTTAGACTTTCCAAATTCAAATTCAGACTCCCGGTTTTCCTGCTGATGTGTGGCTATGTCTGTTGCTTCTTGCTGAACATTTCCATATTTTTCCTGTGATGCAGACGGGGTCAACAACTCTGTAATTAATGGTTCAGCTCCTCTTTCTTTGACTGCAGGTATTGCCATTGCTTCTTGGATGTCAGGCATTTTGTTATCCTCTGCTGCAAGGTTAGATTCTTTTATGGAGGTTCTATCTAGGGGTTCTATGGGTATTTCTATCTCATCTTTGTCTTCATAATCACACTCTTGATCTTGCTGTTCTGAGAGTGGATGTTCTGAAAGACTATCCTTATGGTCAGCAAGGCATCTGGCTTCTTTTGCAATTGGCTGTTCACTAGCATCAACTGGTGGCTGCACTGTGATTTCGTTATCTTGTAGACCATCTGCCTTGATCTTGCCACAATTTTCTTCTAATTCCGTGTCATCTCCAGTCTCTGGAAATTCATCCATACTGTCAGCCATGACTGTTGTAGGCTGCACTGCATTATCTGTGACCTCGTTCTCCTGAAAATGACCTGTTCTCACCTGCTCACTTATTTTGTCTGTGTCTGCTATTACTTGGTCGCTTGTGGGAGGTTGTACGGGTAATTCAGCTACCAGGATAGGGACTTCTTCTTGCAGCTCTGGTGCCATGTCTCCTTGTACTTCCTGAATGTTGTCATGTTCTTCCCTTGCACAGGGCTCTTGAATGTCTGTCGCTTCTATAGGTAGTGAGTCTGTAATCACTTCTACCTCCGCTTTCGCATGTGGAACCGCCTGAATTGAAATTTCAGGCTTCTCACTCTGCTCTTCACTGTTTACTGGAGGTTCTGCCTCTTCTGCTTCAGTGCTCGCCTTTTTCATGTCCTCAGGTTTTGGGCTGCACTGTCCTTCAGTTGGAATATCTTGCAGTTCTATGGGTATTTCTAGTACCTTCTTCTCAGCTATAATTCTTTCCTGGTCAGGCTTTTCTTCTATACCATGTTCCAAGGGATCACGTTTCTGCTCATCATTGCATTGGGCATCGTTTTCACTATGAACTTCACTTCCATCCCTGGGCTCTACTGCCATCTCTGCTTTCTTTTGCTCCTGAAAATCACCTGTTCTCACCTGCTCACTTGCTTTGTCTGTGTCCACTATTACTTGGTCGCTTGTGGGAGGTTGTATATCAGCTGGCAGGATAGGGACTTCTTCTTGCAGCTCTGGTGCCATGTCTCCATGTACTTCATGAATGTTGTCATGTTCTTCCCTTGCACAGGGCTCTTGAATGTCTGGCGCTTCTATAGATAGTGAGTCTGTAATCACTCCGACCTCTGCATGTGGAACCTCCTTAATTGAAATGTCAGGCATGTTACACTGTTCTTCACTGTCTATCAGAGGCTCTGCCTGTTCTTGTTCAGTGCTCACCTTTTTCATGTCCTCAAATCTTGGGCTATGTTGTCCTTCAGTTGGAACATCTTGCAGTTCTATGGGTACTTCTAGTACCTCGTCCTCAGCTATCTCTCTTTCCTGGTCAGGCTTTTCTTCCATTCCAAGTTCCAAAGGATCAGGCTTCTGCTCATCATTGCATGGGGCATCTTTCTCACTATGAACTTCACTTGCATCCCTGGGCTTTACTGCCATATCTGCTTTCTTGTTCTCCTGAAAATCACCTGTTCTCACCTGCTCACTTGTTTCATCGGTGTCTACTATTACTTTGTCGCTTGTGCGAGGTTGTATAGGTAATTCAACTGCCAGGATAGGGACTTCTTCTTGCAGCTCTGGTGCCATGTCTCCTTGTACTTCATGAATGTTGTCATGCTTTTGCCTTGGACAAGGCTCTTGAATGTCTGTTGCTTCTATAGGTAGTGAGTCTGTTATCACTTTGACCTCTGCTTCCGCATGTGGAACCGCCTCAATTGAAATGTCAGGCATGTAACACTGCTCCTCAATGTCTATCAGAGGTCCTGCCTCTTCTGGTTCACTGCTAGCTTTTTTCATGTCCTCAGGTTCGGGGCTACACTGTCCTTCAGTTGAGACATCTTGCAGTTCTATGGGTACTTCTAGTATCTCCTCCTCAGCTATATCTCTTTCCTGGTCAGGCTTTTCTTTCATTCCAAGTTCCAAAGGATCAGGCTTCTGCTCATCATTGCATGGGGCAACTTTCTCACTAAGAACTTCACTTCCATCCCTGGACTTTACTGCCATATCTGCTTTCTCATTCTCCTGAAAATCACCTGTTCTCACTTGCTCACTTGTTTCGTCTGTGTCTACTATTACTTTGTCGCTTGTGGGAGGTTGTATAGGTAATTCAACTGCCAGGATAGGGACTTCATCTTGCAGCTCTGGTGCCATGTCTCCCTGTACTTCATGAATGTTGTCATGCTTTTCCCTTGGACAAGGCTCTTGAATGTCTGTTGCTTCTATAGGTAGTGAGTCTGTCATCACTTCGACCTCTGCTTCCGCATGTGGAACCGCCTTAATTGAAATGTCAGGCATGTCACACTGCTCCTCAACGTCTATCAGAGGTCCTGCCTCTACTGGTTCACTGCTAGCTTTTTTCATGTCCTCAGGTTCGGGGTTACACTGTCCTTCAGTTGAGACATCTTGCAGTTCTATGGGTACTTCTAGTACCTCCTTCTCAGCTATATCTCTTTCCTGGTCAGACTTTTCTTCCATTCCAAGTTCCAAAGGATCAGGCTGCTGCTCATCATTGCATGGGGCATCTTTTTCACTATTAACGTCTCTTCCATCCCTGAGCTCTACTGCCATATCTGCTTTCTTGTCCTCCTGAAAATCTCCTGTTGTCACCAGCTCACTTGTTTCGTTTGTGTCTACTATTACTTTGTCGCTTGTTGGAGGTTGTATAGGTAATTCAGCTGCCAGGATAGGGACTTCTTCTTGCAGCTCTGGTGCCATGTCTCCCTGTACTTCATGAATGTTGTCATGCTGCTCTTGAATGTCTGGCACTTGTAGAGATAGTGAGTCTGGAATCATTTCTACCTCTGCTTCGGCATGTGGAATCGCCTTAATTGAAATGTCAGTCCTGCTACACTGCTCTTCACTGGCTATTAGATGTTCTGCCTCTTCTGGTTCAGTGCCAGCCTTTTTCATGTCCTCAGGTTTTGGGCTATGCTGTACTTCAGTTGGAACATCTTGCAGTTCTATGGGTACTTCTAGTACCTCCTTCTCAGCTATAACTCTTTCCTGGTCAAGCTTTTCTTCCGTTGCACGTTCCAAAGGATCACGTTTCTGCTCATCATTGCATGGGGCATCTTTTTCACTATGAAGTTCAATGCCATCCCTGGGCTCTACTGGCATATCTGCTTTCTCATCCTCCTGACGATCACCTGTTCTCACCTGCTCACTTGCTTTATCTGTGTCTACTATTACTTGGTCGCTTGTGAGAGGTTGTATAGGTAATTCAGCTGCCAGGATAGGGACTTCTTCTAGCAGCTCTGGTGACATGTCTCCCTGTACTTCATGAATGTTGTTATGTTCTTCCCTTGCACAGGTCTCTTGAATGTCTGGTGCTTCTATAGATAGTGAGTCTGTAATCACTTCGACCTCTGCATGTGGAACCGCTTTAATTGAAATTTCAGGCATGTTACACTGCTCTTCACTGTCTATCAGAGGTTCTGCCTCTTCTGGTTCAGGGCTCACCTTTTTCATGTCCTCAGATTTTGAGCTATGTTGTCCTTCAGTTGGAACATCTTGCAGTTCTATAGGTACTTCTAGTACCTCCTTCTCAGCTATCTCTCTTTCCTGGTCAGGCTTTTCTTCCATTCCAAGTTCCAAAGGATCAGGCTTCTGCTCATCATTGCATGGGGCATCTTTCTCACTATGAAGTTCAATGCCATCCCTGGGCTCTACTGGCATATCTGCTTTCTCGTCCTCCTGACAAACACCTGTTCTCACCTGCTCACTTGCTTTATCTGTGTCTACTATTACTTGGTCGCTTGTGAGAGGTTGTATAGGTAATTCAGCTGCCAGGATAGGGACTTCTTCTAGCAGCTCTGGTGCCATGTCTCCCTGTACTTCATGAATGTTGTTATGTTCTTCCCTTGCACAGGTCTCTTGAATGTCTGGTGCTTCTATAGATAGTGAGTCTGTAATCACTTCGACCTCTGCATGTGGAACCGCCTTAATTGAAATTTCAGGCATGTTACACTGCTCTTCACTGTCTTTCAGAGGTTCTGCCTCTTCTGGTTCAGTGCTCACCTTTTTCATGTCCTCAGATTTTGGGCTATGTTGTCCTTCAGTTGGATTATCTTGCAGTTCTATAGGTACTTCTAGTACCTCCTTCTCAGCTATCTCTCTTTCCTGGTCAGGCTTTTCTGCCATTCCAAGTTCCAACGGATCAGGCTTCTGCTCATCATTGCATGGGGCATCTTTCTCACTATGAACTTCACTTCCATCCCTGGACTTTATTGCCATATCTGCTTTCTCATTCTCCTGAAAATCACCTGTTCTCACTTGCTCACTTGTTTCGTCTGTGTCTACTATTACTTTGTCGCTTGTGGGAGGTTGTATAGGTAATTCAACTGCCAGGATAGGGACTTCTTCTTGCAGCTCTCGTGCCATGTCTCCCTGTACTTCATGAATGTTGTCATGCTTTTGCCTTGGACAAGGCTCTTGAATGTCTGTTGTTTCTATAGGTAGTGAGTCTGTCATCACTTCGACCTCTGCTTCCGCATGTGGAACCGCCTTTATTGAAATGTTAGGCATGTCACACTGCTCCTCAATGTCTATCAGAGGTCCCGCCTCTTCTAGTTCACTGCTAGCTTTTTTCCTGTCCTCAGGTTTTGGGCTGCACTGTCCTTCAGTTGAGACATCTTGCAGTTCTATGGGTACTTCTAGTACCTCCTTCTCAGCTATATCTCTTTCCTGGTCAGGCTTTTCTTCCATTCCAAGTTCCAAAGGATCAGGCTTCTGCTCATCATTGCTTGGGGCATCTTTTTCACTATTAACGTCTCTTCCATCCCTGAGCTCTACTGCCATATCTACTTTCTTGTTCCCTTGAACATCACATGCTTTTACCTCCTTACTTGCCTCTATGCTGTCCACAATTGGTTCATCACTGAAAGGCAGCATGGCTATACCAGGTGCCTCCAAAGATTCCCTTTCTAAAGCTTCTTCTTCAAGCTCTACATGTTCATCTCCTTCTGAATGTTTTTCCTGTGCACAGAGTTCTTCATCAATGTCTACTGGAACTCTTGGGCTGAACGGTTCTGTGGTTGTCACTTCAGCCTCTGTTGATTCATGGAAAGCCTCCAGTTTATGAAGATCAGCCATGTTGCCTTGCTCCTCAATTTCTCTCAGTTCGTGTTGATTTTCTTTTTGCTTGTCAGCATCCTTAGTTGTTATGGCCAATTCTACTTCTGAGGGTCCATCTTGTGGCTCTACGGATACTCCAAACCCGTCCTTTTGTATAGAAACACTCTCCTCATCTGGATGTTCTGCTGCTTGAGGCTCTAAAGGATCATGCTTATTCTCATCAATGCAGGTTGAACCTGTCTTCTCATCACCTGCATCTTTGGGTGGATCTAGCCTTTTATCTGTGACCACATTTTCTTGAAAATCATTAGCTCTGACCTCATCAGACTTCTCTTCAATATAGATTGTAGGTGAAGTTATATCCATTTCAGCTATGAGCTGTTCTTGCAGCTCTGTTGCTACCTTCACCTCTCTTTCCTGAGCATTACTATCTTTCTCTTCTGCATAGGACACTGGTGTGTCTACTGATATTCCTGGAGTCAATGATGGTGTGGTGATTGGGTCAACCTCTGTTACTTCATCTGGAATATCCTTCAGAACATGAAGCACGTCGCATTGGTCCTGACCATCCTTCACATCTTCTTTTGCAGTAAAGGGCTCTGTGGGTTTTCCTTCTGCTGATTGGATGTCAAGCTTTTCTTTTGTTTCTGCTGCTAGGCCAGATTTCTCTTCACAGGCTGTCTCTTGTGATTCTGTTGCTACTTCTAGTACCTCATCGTGAGAAACACCCTCCTTGTCTGGCTGTCTTCTGACTTGAGTCTCAGCAAGATCATCCTTATCAATGCAGGACCTAGGATCTTCACAAGTTTCTTCACATACATCTTCCTGTGGCTCTACTGTTATATCTGTAGCCTGGGTCTCTAGAGCGTCACCTTCCTCGACCTCCTCATATGTTACTTTGCTGTCCTGTGAAATTTCTTTCTGTATGCAGGGATCTTCATTTTTTACAGCATCTGGTTCATTGGCTACTTTTAGCATTTTGTTTTCCATAGAAACACACTCCTGTTGTGGCTGTTCTATAGTTTGATGCTCTGGCAGCCGATGCTCATGCTCATCACTGCATGTGGTGTCTTGGTCATCAGGCTGTTCTCCTGCATCTATGGGTGGGTTCACTGCAATAGCTGTGAACTTTTTTTCTTGACTACTGCCTGTGCTGACCTCCTTGGATGTTTCTTCGGTGTCTGGTACTGTAGAACATGCAGTGGAAGCTTGCATAATCATTTCTGCTCTCTGTATAAATTCTTTATCGACAGGTTTTTCTTGCAGCTGTATTGGTACTTCCTTCTCTGTTTCCTGAGGTGTATTATTTTGCTCTTTGATCAAGAGGAATCTGGGATCTCCTTCAGCTTGTTGGATGCCAGTCTGCTCGATATGGTCTACTGCTGGGGCAGATTCTTGTACGAAGGCATTGGCCTGAGCAGATCCTGGCTCAGGCTCTTCAGTTTTTCCTGTGAAGTCTGCTTCTATGGCCACGGCTCCCTCTTCTTTATTTGCAGGTTCTTTCTCTTCACATGTGAGACGGGGCTCTTCTTGTTGTGACTCTTGGTTTGGCTGTTCTTTGAGCACTGTTGCATGAGCCTCCTGAAGGTCCTCATGCTGATCAGTAGCTGTTACACCTAATGGGGCAGTTTTTTCCTGAGGCTCTGCTGGGTTATCATGCATTAGTCGGTCACCTTCTCTGATGGATTCAGCCATTGTTTCAAAATTATCCCCTCCAATTGTCTCAAGCTGAATAGCTTGTTTATGGAGGTCTTTGTCTGCATCATTAGTACCAGCAACTACTGGAATAGTAATCACATATTCCTCTTCCTTCTGCCTATTCAAGCCAGTGGTTACCTGTTCTCTATCTTCAGGTTGAGGACATGACTCGTCTTGGTGTGGCTCTTCGTCGAGCCTTGCCTCAGTTTCTTGAAGTTGAGACTCAAGAAGCTTATCCTTTTGCGCAACTGTAGGTTGGGATAGAACCCTGTTTTCTTGAGGCTCTGTTAACAAATAATTCACCTCTTGTAGTTCTTCAAGATAGGAATTCTTGATGGCAGATAAATCTCTTTCAGGAGCCTCAAGCTTTTCTGAAATGTTTTTAAGCACAGTTTCTTGCTCATCATGGTCTTTGGATGTTGCTATATCTTCTTCTTCCTCCTTGTAAGCAGCCAGCAATCCTTCATCTGCAAGGTGAATCTCTTGTGATGTAGGCCATGATTCTTCTTGTGCCTCTTTCCCTACATACTTTACTTGGGGATCAAGGTCATTCTGGTTCTCATTAATGGCCATGTCATCTGATGGGCCTACCTTTTTATCTGGGTCTACCACCAAATCATGGATTTGCTGGTCTTCTTCCAGAAGGTTCTCCTCTTTTTTGTCCTCAAGCACTTTCATTTGTGTACTATGCCCTAACATTGCCTCCTCAATTTCTTTGGTCTCTGGCATGGGGTTTTCAGATTCCTCGTCCTTCTGCTCATCAAGGATAGGCATTCCAGGTGTCTCTTCCTTTTGGTCATCCATGTCAGTGGCTGGTTGTTCTTTTGGAGTGTGAGGTTCTTTTGGTACATCTGTCTCCCGTTCTGATGTCAATAGCATCTCTGTGGCTTCAGGGTCCTCATTATTATTTATGATTGTAGCATCAGCTGGTATTACATGTTGGTTAGATGATGCTGTGTAATCCTGAATTTCCTGTCCTTCACGCCCAGAGGTCTCTTCCTCAATTTCAGGAGTCTCCCCTTCTACAGCCTGAACCTTGTGGTCTTCTACTGGGATTAGCTTCAGCACTGCAGCTTCTGTTTCCTTGAGGTCATCAACATCACATAAAATTTGTGATTGCGCGGGTTGATGCTGCTCAGGTTCGACATAGGATTCTTCTCGATCAACCTCTTGGTCTGGCTGCTTCCTCTCAGTTGACTTATTTCCTGTATCAGGAGTTTCCATTTTAGATTGGAGAAGAATGGACACCTCAGGATCAATCTCTCTCTTGATGTGTTCTGCTGCTAAATCATAAGTTTCATCAACTGGAATAGGTTTTAACTGTTCTGTCTTTTGGTAATAATCTATTTCAGCGTCTAGCTGTTTTTTACTTGCAGGCTGAATCTCTGTACACTCCAGCAGGATGCTAGCTTGTCCAGGCTCCAAAGTTGCTTGTTGAGGCTTCTGTTCTACATCATGCAGTTCCTCTGCTATGTTGATTTTTGCATGATTTAACTCTTCTGAGTGTACCTCTTCTGTTGTCATGGCCTCCTTTAAGAAATCCTTTTTCTGAATGTTAGGGCCATGATCGACACTCTTATCTTCTTCCTCATTTTCCCGGTCATCTGCCTCACTACATGGCTTTGTTTCGTCTTTTAGTACAAGTGTGGACTTCTGCCAGGGAACCTCTTTCTTTCCAACATCCTCCTGCAATTGTAAACCTTCTGGCTGTTGCAAGGCATCGTCTCCAATGGTTTCTGCAGGTCTAAGAAGCTCAGGCTCTTGGGTTTGCAACTTTTCTGTAATTTCTCTATCCTTGAGATTTGACACTTTTGCCAGCATAGTGAATTCCCCAAGATTTTCTGAAGGCAAAATGTTTTCGTGCTGATAGTTCTCACCTGGTTTATTTGCTTCTTTGTCTTTGGATTTATCCATGTCTTCATTGGCTGTCTGGGACCCTATGTCTTGTACCTGTTGAGGTATTTGTGCTATGTTCATCACCTTCAATGCCTGGTGATAATCCTTGGTTTTGTCCTTTAATTGCTCATTCTTTTTAGGTTCATCCACACTCACAGTGGGGGTTTTAACAGCTTGTTCCCCTTCCACAAATGCAGCCTTTGCTGGGGCCAATCCCAAACTGAGAGGGAATTTTTCTGATGCTTCAAACTCCACAGAGCGACTCTTTGTCAAAAGTATTTCAGTCTGTAAACACACGTCTTAGTTCAGAACATAACAGCTCAATCACCAATACATTTTTGAATGAAAGAGACGATTTCATCTGTTTGTTAATTCTTCTTTGGAGCAGAACTGGGAAAGGGGGCGGCGGGGATGTTGTGCTGTGTGTGTGTGTGTGTGTGTGTATGTGGGGGGGGGGGGAATGCAAAGGGGCATTTTAGGTGGATGGGGCTGCGCTTGTAAGGATTGGTGGCAATTGAGTAGAATGAAAGAAATGCAAAGACATAGAATTCCCCTTTATGGAGGAGTCATACGTAGTGGAACTTATAAAAACTCTTGCTGGTGACGTTCCTTGTTAATGGAATTTTGAAGTGTTTCGTTCCATCATATGTGGGGAGAAAGGAAAATAAGAAATAATTACACTCAATTTTTGTTATTTTAGTTGCACAAGTTACCTGGCCTTTCTGTTCTGCATTTGTTTTCTCTGATGTAGTGTTGGTGACGTGTTCAAATGCAGCTTCATTTTGTTTCGATGGTTCTTCCTTGGGTGGCTGAGAGGTGTCTAGGTAACCTGCAAAACCTTCAGTTTGCTCAATCATGACAGTCTCCAAAGTGCAAGGGCTGTCCTCGATTGCTGTTTCTGGTTTCTCACTGCCCAGCATTACATAACTGGAATCAGAATTGCGTGAGTGCATGTCATCCTCGGAGAAATATGCGTCTGATGCTTCTATGTGCTCAAAACTTTCATAGGGGGACATATCGTCCATGTCTTTTGGGGCTTCTCTTGGATTTTGCAGTTGCTGAGGTTCAGAAGCTTGTAACAAGGAACTTATCTTCCCAGCTTCGGTTGGTGGTGGCTTAACGTGGACAATCACCTTGTCACATGACACTAATGGGGGTGGCTCTTTTGGTGCAGCAAAATGCTCTTCTCTGGTGTGTATGGGAAGTACAACACCGATTTGGCCAACAGTAGTTTCTTGACTTAATGTAAGGCTTTCAGTTGCACTGTGAAGATTAATCTGATAAGGTTCATCAGGGCCTTCAGCTTTGGCAAGCTGACCCTCAAGAGGCTTTTCCTCTCTGCTGCTGCTCAAAATATCAATTTGCTGCCTTGTTGTTGCTCCTTGTTTTGTTGCCAAACTTTCTTTCGTTTTTGGGCTGAACCCATATTGACTAGTCACAGCCCTTTCTCTTTCTGAGAAAGAAGATGACTTGTCACTAGAATAGTTCGAATCAGTGGAGAGTCGTCCAATAGGTGTTCTGAATTCACTCTCGTCAAACGAGCTATCCAGTACTGGGAAATCAGGCAAGTCATCAATGGCATCATGAAAGCTCTCTGAGCGTACATCAGGAGGAGGATTATCTGACTGGTTTCCCTCTTTCTTGATTGCTACATTTCGTCGTCGTAGGCCGGCTGGAGCTGATGAGGATGTCATTGTTTGTATTTCCTCTCCAAAGAACAATTCTGATTCCTCCAAACTGTGTGAAGTGGTTGCTTCGGCAGGCTCTTCTACCTGTCCAAGGTGGCATGTGATCTCAGTCTATTTTATTTTGTTTCATGTTTATTTTCAGCACTTTTTAAGTCCTTTTTTCTGGATAACAAGAGGACACACATGTAAACCATTCCATCTCACAGACCGACTTCGGCCTCTAGCAAAAATAATAAAGCTTTCTTTCTTTTCTTTCTTCTCTCTCTCTCTCTCATAGGTCATTTTGGCCTTTTGAAGACGTTAATATAACATTTCATTTCATTTCTCACATGCATGTGTGCACAAACACACCCACACACCTTTTTTTTCTGGTAAATCGCTTTTGAATTACTAGTGGGAAACCTCAATAAGGGAAACCCACAGAGTCCCAAGTTCATAATGAACAAAGGCATAGTCACACATGCGCACACACATTGTATGGCACTATATTTCTTACATGTAGTACAATTTAGAACTACATATTTTTATCTACTCCATGTTCAAGATTGTAGTCCACACACATCTCTTGTGGTGTCAAAGGTTTTTTTGGGCCTTTCCAGGAAACAAGAAGCTACAAATGGCCAGTCTACCTCTTGAATTGCAGTGGCGAGTCATTCAGACAGATTGTTCAGCCTTTCAGGGCCCAGTGCCAAGTGATTCACTGTAAAGAGACTATGAGAGCACGGGCAACACAGGCCCCAATTGTGAAAATGGAGATGGGGCGACCCAAAAAGATGTACAAAACAGTACATAGCCATAAGGTTACCCTGTTTCTTTAGGGTACAAGTCTGCCACAAGTCTGCCACTTGGAGAAGACAAAACAGGCGATATGGGTGTTTGGGTCTTGTACCATTGATTAGGGGTATTACCCTCATTGGAGCTGCTAGTTGCAGATACAGAGAAAAAAGGTCTTATGGGTGCCGCCTGGAGATTGCGCATATTTTATTGAAGATTGAAACAAAATGCGTGAGACAATCGCGTGACATGCCCAACCAATGTGAGGAATGGAAGAATGCCTCATGCACACTTTTCTTAGATAAAAGGTCTTATGGGTGCCGCCCGGAGATTGCGCATATTTTATTGAAGATTAAGAAACAAAATGCGCGAGACAATCACGTGACATGCCCAACCAATGTGAGGAATGGAAGAACGTCTCATGCACACTTTTCTTGACCAATTTATACTCATTGCTAGAAACATACTATGTGTTTACTAGATTGCTTGAGTTTTCTAGCAGATTTTCAGAAGAAATAGTTGATGTGTCCTATGCTTAAGGCCACCTATCAAAGTCAACCTCCAAACATAACATGCAAGAAAAAAAGCTAAATTGGAATGCCCCAAAGCTTGCTTCTGTACCACGTATACTCAAAACTCAATCCGATGACCCAAAGTTCAATCTCTTGCATGCGAGAAAACTTATCTATGAAGCTGTCTCATACACATTGGTTTGTGCCACCATATACTGCAATTTACAAAAAAAAAAAAGAGTTTGAAAGGCAGGGTAAATTGTAAGCAATTTATTAAGGACAGTAATAGACACATGGCCAATACTTCTACACGCAGAGAGAAGTTCTAGCTTTACTTAGGAGCTCTCTAGGAAGTATATGTGAACACCTTACTGAATTCGAACCAACAAAGGAAAGGCTAAATACTAGTATAAAGGGAAAGATTATGATATCCCACAAAAAAGCAGCAAGAGGGGTTGTCTATTGTATGATATTGATCGATGTTTTTCAAAATTTGATAGCCATATCTACAAAATCAGTCTGAATTGAAGCCTCTCTATTATCAAATAGGTGCAACTAACATCTGGCCATGTTGTTCTTTATGATTGGAATGACATGTTGGCATGATATTCAAGCCAAGCTGACAGGCTAGTGAGGAGGTCAATGCATCTCTTTTAGTAGCCAGTTATGAGTTGCTGATGCATTAGATTGTCAATACACGAGGTGTCCTTGAAAATCTATGTCAAGAGCTATTTGATGGCAACATGTGCCACAGTAAAGTAGCCTAAACAATCAAGAAAGCTTCTTCCTAGAACCAACACAAGAGAATGTTGTCCATTCAAAGAAATCCAATGCTTGTTTGGCAGGGCAAGGGAGAACTCATAACATGTAGTTAAACTGGCTGTTTTGCATAAAAAATTATTCATATTTCCAGCCTTGGAAATACACCGAGATAACTATGTAGCGTCTCCTCCATGCTGGAAGGTTCTTGGGTCTGATTATATTTGGAATACTAGGCAACTGTGAGACAATGCACTCTTATCTCTTGCTTTTGACGAAAGGGTTGTCCTTGAATGCAGCATGATCCATGCTTTATTGAAATACACATCAGTTGCTGGTCTCAAGATTTTGATTGTGTAATTGTGATCACCTTAGCCGTTCTAGGATTGAACTATCTCGACATCGTCAGATCATTTTGTAAATAAAACAATGAAATGACATATTTGCTTGTCGATTGCCATTCTTAGCTTGTACGAAGTATCATTATTGGAAAGGAACTAATCCGCATATTGTCATGAGCAAGTGAAGAAATAAGGGGGATGAACATCTTGCCATTCTGATGGAACTCAAGGCTGTGCTGATTTTTGGGTCCAAGGCTATAAGGGAATGCGGACAAGTACTTCCTTCAATTACTTTACAAGCTTGCCCTTGTGAATTGTGCAGAGGACTAGAACAGCATGTCTACATATGTGAATCCTTAAATACGATACAAACTCAGGAGCTTGATTAATCTTGCGAAGAGGAAGGGCCTCTATTGGCGATCCATTTGATTCTTGAAGTTTGAGTTCATGGGCCGATAGCGGATTGATCAGCTGTTTTCATGTGCTCATTTTGTCGGAGTTTCATTTGATTTCTTAAGTTTAAACTCATGGACGAAGAGGTCTTATGGAGTCGATCGGCTATACTTATGTGTTCATTTTATCAAGGCCTTATCCCAGAACAATTGTGAAGCTTTCCCTACCTGAGGCCTGTGGTGTATTTTCTTTCTTTGTTTAAATATAACACCTCTATTTACTTCCAAAAAAAAAAAAAAAACAATTGTGAAGCTCTAGTGGTTTGAAACAGGAAGGTTTGATGCAGGAAAATTGTATTTGTCTGTACCTTGGTGGTTATGGAAACGGGCTGTGTTCGAGATTTCTTAGCTTCCTTGAGCTTAGCTGGAGAGACAGTGGGGGTCGGAACAGCTTGTGTGGCATCGAGAACCTTTAGGGGGGCGGCTTGGGCAGATGCCGGTGCTTGAGCTTGGGAAGCTCTCGGGGACGAGGATGCTGATGAGGACACAGAGGCTTGGGCCCCTTTGTTGCCCTTGTCTGACACCAGCTTCCTTCCTCTCTTCTCCTTGCTTGAGCACTTCCCCATCTCTTTTCTCTCTTGCTTTCCTGCAAACACTAGTCAGCCCACACGAGTACAATCCACTAGTAGGATCACTTACCAGCTCTTTACTCGAACAAACCTTCTGCTATGATCAGCGTAATTACCTTGTTGGTGGTTTACTCCCTAATGAAAAAACATAAACAATCTTTCAAGCTAATTGATCGAACAAATAATGACTGTCGAAAATGGAAATGCCAATACTGTTGGTACATGCAAAATTGAGTGATTAATACACACTAATTCAGCGCTAATATCTGATCTACCGACTCTTCAAACGATCTAAACAATTCTACGAGCAAATATATGGTACAAAGCACTAGATCAAAGCCCTGCTTCGAGAATAGCTAATTAAAAGGCTGCAATAAACTCGTCCAAATATACAGTCTAGACTATGGGATCACAGAGGCAACCCTGCTTCAAAAATCCGCAGAGTTGCTCCACTAAATCTTACGAATGCTTCCTGATTTGCAGTCGTACTACAGTGCGATGCCACTAAATCTTACGAATGCTTCCTGATTTGCAGTCGTACTACAGTGCGATGCCAACAACTAATTAGATGAGGTGCAACTTGCACAATGAAAAAGAGGCAAGCTGACAATTAACATCTGCCAGTCAGATGAGGTGCAAGGTTTATATCAGGCTTGCGGGTGCATGCGATCAACGCTGGTGCTAAGATCACTGACTGCTATGAGGCACTGAGAAAGATCGAAATCGCAATGGGAGAGAGGGGGAGCTCTCTCAACTCCGATCAATTAACTTTGCAATGCAATGATGCAATACAAGAGCATGCAGAGAGGGGATACTCTGAGAGTTGGGCCTATGAGGGATTTTTCCTTATGTGATTGAAGGACTGGTAGCAAAGATGCAGGTGCCTCAATGATGAGCTAATGGAGCGAGAGTTTGCAAGCTAAGTGGGGGATAAAAAGGGCCACTCTTTTTTGCAGGGCTAATGGGGCGGGGGAGCAGGAAAGGCACAGGCGCATGGGGGCTCTGAGGTTTTGCAAGTGATGCAGGGATGCAAATGAGCAAAAGTAAAGCGAAAGACAATATGGGGTTGGCAAGATGCAAAGTGGATGTGTGTGTGTGTGTGTGTGTGTGAGAGAGAGAGAGAGAGAGAGAGAGAGAGAGAGAGCGCGCAGGAGCTTTGATAGCTATGGTGAGCTTGGCTAGTGGGTAGTTCACTGTAGGTGGTTTGCAAGTGAGAGCACTCTCTCTGCTTTACTCAAGGTTTTGTATTGCTCTGCCACCTCCTTAAATTTTTTATATATTTTCCACTGGCTCTACTTTTTGCCAAACGGAATCTTCAATAATATTGGTACGTAGACATTGGTCCTCTACCACTTCTATGCATTATCAAGGTTTCAATTTTAAAAAATATCCCAGAATAATCAAACTATATCACTCATTTTTCAATATATTAGTTTCTAAACAAAAGACTGATTTAATGGGAAAAATGTCTAAATCATGATCCACTTACAAAACAAAAATTTAAGAAAAAAAAGCTGAAAACCGTCCATATTTTAAAAAATGGTAATGGATGTCATTTTAGCATATATACATATATATATATACATATACATATATATATATATATGACCATCCATATTTAAAACAATATGTTTGTGTTTTAATGGGAAAACTCTCAATATATTTTTTATTAGAAAAATGTTGCTCAGTTTTGTCTTATTTCTTGTGAATTGTGAGGATGATAAGCTACCCAGCTCTCAATTTCCTCATCAAAATGCTAACCAAGTTGTGAGATCTCTCTCAATTCAATTGATGCGGCCCTTTGCTTTGGGCTGGCAAAAAGTTGCTAGATTCCTCTTTTTCTTTTGCTTGCTTTTTGGGTTGGCCCCATAAAAACTTAAATCCTATTTTCGGGATTGCAATTCACAAAATATCGAACTTTTTTTTCACTAAAATTCAAAAAATCCGAGAGGCTGGTAGAGGTAAAACATGTTCATATGTACTCTAGCGGCTTCACTCTCTCTTTGGCTTCTAAGAGCCTGAGAATTGTCGACTTGCACGCGCACACACACACACACACACACACACACACACACACACACACACACACATTGTAGCCGTGTTGTGTTGTGTGTGCATGCTACAACTTTAGCTTTGTATACATTTATTTGAGTGTAAAACCAGCAAATTTTATAAATTCTTGATGCAATATGCGAAGAATTTTCATTGTGTCTTTTTCTCACCGATTGGGAAAAATGTTTCTGGTGAGCAGTGCAATGTTTGCAAAAAAGAGGGGTTTAGTGTATTTTTAAGTGGCTAAAATTGCAAAATCCTTGCTAGAGTCAAAGCTTGCCTTGAAGAAAACTAGCAAATCTTAAGATTGTTAGTGTAGATATTGATAAATACTTCAAATTTTAACCTTTACACCAGGAGAGTTTTAAGTGTGCCCTTATTTTCTTCGGTTAGCGAAAATGTTTTTGGTTAGTGAGCATTGGACCCTCGGAACGGATTCGGGTGGGGCAAAGTTTATCCCTCTAGCCCACAGTCACCTCTACCCTTGACCTTTGTTGTAACTCTATCGATTTTGACACACAAGGTTACGTCTACCCACGCTCAATGAAGAGGTTTGCACATGACAACAACAAACTCTCCCCAGCTAAGAGAAAATAGTTCTTAATTTAGTTGTTGGGAGTGCTTAAGCAACCTATTAATAAGGATGAATTTCTTCCATGGTCAACATTTGCTTTGCTTCTTTGTGGGACCCATTGCTCTCTGTCCTTTTGGCCAAGGGAAAAAAATGGCCATCTCTCAGGTGGTGTCATTATGATCTCAGTGGAAGATACGTCCTTTGACCTTTACATGTACATCCTTGGGAAAACGATCTTAGAGCCTCATTCCATGCCAAAATTTAGAGGAAACATGTAGATAAAAGTATGCCACCAGCACTCTTTTTTTTTTTGTTGTTGTTGAAAACGTTGATGTTTTTAGGGAACACTAACAAGGCTTCCATGAAGTTTGCGCGCTATGTTATTTGCTTTGATGTATCGCATGACATTATTAGATAATACCATCATATCCATACCGAAAAAATCATGACATTTTTCACACTGACAAAACTAGTACGCAACTTGCGCTTTGTTGGAACGCTCTCCTCTCGACACATGGACGGTGTAGTGCCCATGGTATAGCCAAAGTATAGAATATACAATCAAATAGATGGTAATAAAGATGTATCAAAATATTTGTAGCGACTTTTCTAACTACAAAATGCTCCTTGTTTTGGAAAGAAAAAAGCACACCAACAATCAAATGTGAAGCTATAAGTAGGTGAGAAGAATTGATGAATAAAAGAAAAGAAAGGGTACATTGGGAGGGTTACAAGCTTCAAAAGGGTAAGCAAGGGGGCTTTTGAGAGAGAGAGAGAGAGAGAGAGGGGGGTGACATAAATGATTCTTGCCTCAACAAAGGAGGAAGAGTTATATAGAGAGAGAGAGAGAGAGAGAGGGCGGGGAAGGGGGGGGGTTTTGCTTTTTTGGTCCTTTTATGCCTATACTTCCTTTCTCATGTGGGATGATGCCAGAAAACAGGCTGTGATCTCAGACAAAAGATAGTACTCTCTCTGCCCTCCCCCTCTTTTGTAGATCAAGAAAAGTCCTTTTGGACATTATTATTTATAGTGGGTCAAAAGATGGCGACCACATTCACCCCAACATCTAGGGAAAACTCTATCCTTCTATTGTATATGTCCATTCTTGTAACTCCCCATAGCTATGTTTGTGTAGATACGTTTTCCATGCTTTTAGGGACATTTATAAGCATCTGTTCACATTCTTGTGCACTTGCTTGCACGAGATCGAGAGTGTTTGCCACGTATTTGCTTGTGCAGGCGCGTCAACCACACACATCTGTGAAGGTTAGTGTGTAGCATGCTCGTTCCCTTGTTAAATCTAAGTGGAATACATCGCATTCTTGTAACCCCCTTCATGCTTATGTGCGTAGATGCAATTTTGCATGGTTTTGTGGACATTTTAAGCATACTTGTGCGAGCATGCGTGTCCGTGGGCTTGTCCACTTGCATCATGCACATGTATGTGGGGGGTGTTTCCTTGTGAAATTTGGCCTACCTAGCTCTATGCTGAGGGTATGCATGCTTGTAGTTTTTTAAAAAGTTGGGTTGATAGATGGGACTTCTTTTTTGTGTTTTCTTTTTTTTTTTTGGGGGGGGGGGGGGGGGGGGGGGGGTGTGGTAAGTATACGACATATCGAATATTTATTTGAAGGATAGTTAGGGGACTAACTTGGACATCAAAATGAAACCATAAAAGGAGAGTTGTGATTCTAAAAGATTAATGGAAGCTAAAAGATCTTAATCTTGTGATTGTAACTGTGAGGGTTTTGAATAGTATGCTCTACAAAGGTTCAAAAACTTTCACTTGCCCTCCCTTTTCAATGTCAAAAGATTCGCTTGTTACTATACAAGGAGGCAAATAGGACTAAGACTAAAACCTTCAAATTATATTGTTTTTCTATTTATTCAAAGATGTCATGAATTTTTAATTGAAGGGCCGACATACCGTAGTGCGCAAAGGCAAAGCATTCCATGATCTTGCGCCCAATAGTTGCGCTTTGTCCTTAGGGGTGGGAAGCCCCTCTCTTTTGATGGTCCTCATTTTCACTCTTCTTATAGGCTATATGAGAGCAGCCTCTCTCTCACTTCAGAGGTTGGCAGTGCACCTACCCCCACCCCCCTCCCCCCCAAATGTGAGTATGCTCTACGCGATGGAGCGCTCCATTGAAGCTTGCGAGCAACCCCTTGGACGTATGTGGTAGCATTGAGCTCCCATAGTCTAGAACAAGAGCTCTCACAGTCATAGCCATGTTCTTTAGAAGTTTTGTCGCGAAAATTTACAGCCTACGCTCTCTTTCTCGAGTGTAGTGGCTGTAAATTCTGTGTTTTCGGCCCCTAATCACCTCTATTAGGATAAATTTCAACAAAGCATTCATAGAATCTCATTCTTCTCTACCTACCCTACGCATATGTAAAGTTTGGTGCAATTCCATTGTGAAAAAGGCCTCCATTTCGGCATTGGAACGTGCACAGGTAACAATTTCAAATTGTGTGCAGAAAATTACAGCAAGCATATGTGTGTGCGGTTTGCTTTTCTCCCTCGTGTTTGGTGGTTCATAAAATGATAATCTTCAATGCTTGAACGTTTCCATACATCAATTGTGTCATGCTAATCAATACAAAATAGAGCAAAGCTACTTGGACTTGATAGATAATGATGTGAATATGTGCTTAAGCTTGCCCCTACTTTAACTCTCCCAAAAAGCGTGCTTATAATGGATTATGAACTCTTTAAACCAAGTTTGTTCATAACTTGTTTTGCCGATCTATCCTAAGCCTAGACTCCTACAAAGGTCTCTCTTTCTTGGGTCCAAATGAACTATTAGCATCAAGCACATGGTCCCACTATGATAGCTTCACCACAAGGGCCCTTCTTGTCTCTAATTGATTGGCTACTAACCTTTTAGTAAAGGTATCTCATTTATAATCTATATACTTTTGTTGAATTGCAAGGCACTAGGCTAGGGAGTTTGTAGCCTATAGTGGTTTGTGTGTTACCCTAGTGACCCAAGTTCAATTCTTGGTGGAACTTCAAAAGCAAAAATGTTCAACAAATCTCTTTGCTTTCCATTCATGAATTGTACCATACGGTTCTTGAACCAACAACCAACGAGCCACCGTCGAATGTCACAACTTGGAGCTATTCTAGGTCACTTGTGCGACCCCCAAAACTATTGCCATAGTATTCGCAGACATTCTACCAAGGCACAATAATAGCAAAGACAAAAATGGGCAAAGAAACGAGCAATTCTTTAAGAGTGGGTTCAAACTACACACGAACCCAAGCACTCTTCCACCTTCTCCATTCTTGTTCAGTTCACACTACAAACAAAACAGATGAGCTCAAAAGAAATATGTGATGTTAACTAGCTGCAAATATGATTGGACCTCGTGGCTAGAGATCATGGGTGGGGTCGCAGGTTCAAGCTCTCTCTGCCTTTGACACTGAAAAAGCGAGGCACTTTGGGTGTGTTTAGGGGTATGAGGCCGGCCGTTTTGTGGTAGGTCCGGAAACCAAGCTATTTCTTTTTTCTCCAACCACTGCGCTCCGATGTCAACCAATCGGCCCCATAGTCTGAACCCAGCCTAAGGTTTTGGATAATGTTGCATGAATGTTGAGACATATTTGTGGATAACTCTAAGAGTACTAAAACACATGTATGGTGCAGAAAACAATTAAAGTTTCTCTTGGATAAATTCTTGGACATCCTGATCACACCCACTTTGTGGTCATAATGCTGTAACATTGTGCAAAGTGGCCGACTTGTCAACAAACAAAAGTCCTAATTGGCACACAATGCTAAGAGACGTGGAAAAGGAAATTGTCTCTTTTGCACACTCACATACATCACTTGGACTAGAGCTCTCTTCAATAGTGATTACAAAAGAAATATGTAGAATACATTAGGGATTGAATCTCTTCCAATGGGGGAAAAAACACACACACACACACACACCACCCCACCCACTGTTCGGAAAGCCGGTTGCAAAATCAAAGTAGCCGGTTGAAGGGGGGGGGGGGGGGGGGGAAAGGAGAGAATTTCGCTTAAAATACATGAAAAATAGTGTAGTTTTGCAAAAATATTGGCTAGTATTGTAAAATTTCCGGTTCAGATTTGTCTTGGAGGGATTTTCGTATGTTTGTGAAAACGATTTTTCCCGAACACCCACCCCACCCCACCCCCAAAAACCCCCCCCCCCCCCCCCCCCCCCCCCCCCCCCCCCCCCCAACCCACCCATCTTTTGTTTTTGTGAAGGCCTACTTAAAAGTGTTGATATAATATTGACTTATAAGGTTATCAAGCAAGCCCTTGTAGCTCTTTTCTAGAGAGCTCTTGTGTAGAAGGCACATCTAGAGAATTGACATAACCTACCCATGAAGTGATCACAATGACACATTACACCCGATTCTTAGAATCTTACACGCGTGATAAGCTGTCAATTTTTGGCATGCTAAAACAGACCTTTGAGGAGAAAACCTTACAAATTATTTGTTGGAATAGGTGAATGGATCCCTTCATTAAAGGCCTCAATTGATTTGTACTTTGTTTTACAATTCCTTGGTGAAGCTTCACCTTGTTATGCCACGTTGCGGGGACTTGGGGCAGTGGTGATTAGGGTATGTGCCAAATGCTTGTGTGTGTGTGTGTGTGTGTGTGAGAGAGAGAGAGAGAGAGAGAGAGAGAGAGAGAAGCCTTGAAAAATAATGAAGGGGGATGGCCCTTACTTATGTCAAAAGGGAGGGCAAAGGGAGTGGAGGATTCCACTTAGGATGGAACACTTGGACGGCCAATTTTCTGTAAAGTGCCATGTCACTGTATAGAGAGAGAGAGAGAGAGAGAGAGAGAGAGAGAGAGAGAGAGAGAGATTTTCAAGGCCCCTTATGAATGTGGCCCCTGCAGCCTGCCCTTTCTCATGCCTTTCTAGTTTTCTTCATGCTTGACAATGAAAAGTGAAGATATGGTATCTATATGCACACTAAGAGTGTCTGTAGGAATTAATGAAGGTCCTTACCTACTTTGACCTTTTTTTTTTGAATTCCTACGGAAACCCTTAGGGGCATTTCTCATGTAGAGTTGATTTTGCCCATGCTAGCACCTACAATGACCATACGCGGACAAGTGACAGCCGAGAAAATAGCCTTTTTGGATAAAATTTGATTCTAAATCCAAATGGAAAGTTTGCTATACCAAAAGGTCCATGGGCTCTGAGTCGTGCAGAAGAGAAACAAGTTAAGAAGACTATATCTTCATTCAAAACTCCCAGAGGGTGCATGCGATGTTTGAACGGCTTTTACGAGAGATGACAATCTCAGTGGTCTTAAGTCCCACGATTGGCACAAATTTTTACAGTTCATCTTACCAATTGCCATAAAGGGTAATTTGACAGATGACATTAGAAAATATATCCTCTTTATTGGTCAATGCCTATATTTGTGGGTATGAGAGATCTACACACCCACGTGTACATGACAGTGCATGTAGTAGACAAAACCCCTTTGCCTCTTCTCTAGCTGTAGCAATTCATAGCATCTTACCATCTCTTCATAGCAGATCCTTGTTCGAGGGATTACTTAGCACATTACATGTTGGTCTCCAATTTGAGTATCATGCAGTTGAAAGCTTTCTAGCTTAAGGTCGCATCGGTAGGAGGAAGAGAGGGATCACACTTCGCCTTTCTTGTAATCTCGAAGGTAGACTTTAATATAAAACTAAATCCAAAATCTAATTTTAAATCTAACCTAATTGACCATATGGTGATTCTGAGTTAGTTGAACATGGTTAGTGGGTGAGTTAATAGGTATCAGATTCTGATGGGAATATACATATTGTTGTGTATTTAGTGTTTGATCTTTGGGCAAAGACTTCTTTGACATGCCCTAAAATCTAACCTAAATTGAATCTAATCTAATCTTAAATCTAACATAAACCTAGATTTAATCTAGTCTTAAACTCAATATAAACCTAAATCTAATTTAATCTTAAATCTAACCTAAACCTAAATGTAATGTAGCTTAAATCTAAATCTAATCTAAACTGAAATCTAGCCTAGCTAATCTTAAATCTTACCTTAATCTTAAATCTAACATAAATATAAATCTAATCTAATCTTAAACTCAACATAAACCTAAATCTAATCTAATTTTAAATCTTAAACCCAAATGTAATCTAAGTTAAATCTAAATCCAATCTAATCTAGCTAATCTTAAATCTTGTCCTAATTTTAAATTTAACGTAAATCTAAATTTAATCTAATCTTAAACTCAATATAAATCTAAATCTAATCTAAACCTAAATGTAATCTAACCTAATCTCAAATCTAATTTAAAACTTAACCTAATCTTAAATCTAACCCAATTTTAAATTTAGCATAAATTTTAAATATAAGTTAAATGTAATTTAACTTAATCTTAAATCTTAATTTAACCTAATCTTAAATATAATTTTAAATTTAACCTAACGCTAAATCTTAATATAACATTTCATTTTATATTTTCTCTACTTTTCTCTCCCTCTCTCTCTCTCTCTCTCTCTCTCTCTCTATTTTCTCCCCTTACCTCTCTCTTTTCGTCTTCTCCCCCTCTCTTTGTCTTTGGTTTCTCTCTCTCTCTCTCTCTCTCTCTCTCTCTCTCTCTCTCTCTCTCTCTCTCTCTTTCTCTTTCTCTTTCTCTTTCTATATGTTTTTTCCTCTCTCTCTCTCTCTCTCTCTCTCTCTCTCTCTTTGCTTTATATATCTCTCTCTCTCTCATTCTCTCTTTACTTTCTCTCTCTCTCTCTCTCTCTCTCTCTCTCTCTCTCTCGTCCTCTCTCAATGTGTGTGTGTATGCATTCTTTGTTTATGCATGTATGTGTGTGTGTATGTGTTTTTTGTTTATGCATGTGTGTAATCTTCTCTCTCTCTCTCTCTCTCTCTCTCTCTCTCTCTCTCTCTCTCTCTCTCAAAGACACGATATGTGTGTGTGTGTGTGTGTGTGTGTGCGCGCGCGCGTGAGGGATTGAGAGAGAAAAAGGATAATGGGACATGAGAGAGAGGAGAGGGAAAGAGCATACGTGGCTCTCCTTCCTTCGTGTGTGTTTGTGGGGGGGGGGGGGGGGGGGAGAGAGAGAGAGAGAGAGAGAGAGAGAGAGAGAGAGAGAGGGAGAGCGCCGGTTTACCTGTTTCGCTAGAGCGTCAAAACTCAGATATGAGATCTAAGTTTTTGGCGCTCTCGGTTTATTTTTTACCCATGTCGGCGTCACTATGGGCGTCGCTATGAGTGTCTCTATAGCCGTCGCTCTGCAACAAAGAAAATAGCGACGCCGTGGATTTTAACTTTTGAGCGTCACACTGCGAGCGTCGCTAATGTGAAGTACCTCTTGTAGTGTTAAATTTTTTTGGAAGTGGTTACCAAATTAAGAATCACGTTCGGCCAAAAAAAGGACATGTGACTCTAAAACCTTAGGTCAATTCACAAGGAGATGACTATACTCGGCACTCGGATACACTCCCCAAGGATTTGCTTAGCTAAAGGACCGCGGTTAGCACACTGTTTACTATATATAATTACTCCCACCGGGATTTTTCATTTTCCCAGTGGGCCTGTCAGGAAAATAAAAAAGGCCGGTGGGTCCTGTAGGGAAAAATGAAAGCCCGGAGGGCTAACTAGCTCTATGGGTTTTTGCAGGTCATAATCAAAGTCATGTTAATAATTAACGTGATCAAGTGATTTTCTTGTGTAAATACTAGAGTTATTAATGTAATCACACGATTGTGATTACGTTAATGAAATCCCTAATTGGGGAGTGTGATCATTTGCTTCTGTAGGCACTATGCTTTGTCCTTTCATTGACAAAAGACATTTCAACATCCATTACAGGTTGTTTGTCATTAACACTTTTTTTTTTAGCTGCAAGAATTTGCTCTGCAATGCGAGCGTACTTTAGCAATCTAGCATAAATATCTCTTGGTGGTGCGATTATACACTCAGACACATTACCAGGGACTTTAAACAAATGCTCTTTGGTTCTGGTCGCATTACCATTGAACTCATGGCCGCATGTCTTGCATTTCAATTGAAATGTATTCTTTTCAGCACGCAGCTTGTGGACGTAACTCCACTCATGTCCTTTCACCAGGCTGATAGATAAATTTAAGCTACCAGATCAACAAATCCACAGCAATGCTCTTTATAGTGATCAAAATCTGTTCACATTATCAATTAATCTCGCGCTACATTATCAATTAACAATAGACAATAATAGTCTGTGCATTCTTCAATAAATGCATGTCAATCAAATTATATTTTGATGCACTAAATAACTTCATCACTTTAAACAAAACGTTTCAATCACATTGCACTATACCGATTCATCTAAAGTGCAAGCTTTTGTCTTTCACACATTATGATAAGAGATGATTATATTCCATTGCACTATCTCGATTTATCTAAAGTGCAAGCTTAAAGCTTTCACACATTACGATAATCGAAATACTCAATATTCCATGATGCCTTGGAATACACAAAGTTTCTATCTTCAAGTATGTAAAGCTTGCTTATAACACTTGATTTGCCAACAAATTTCCAAAATCCAACATAAAAGCATCATTGATTTATATTCTCTCACCAAGTTATAAGAGAGCGTGTAGACCCAGATTACTTCTTCAAAAAAGAAAGGCTATGTAGTGGTGGGTCAATGAGAACTAGAAAAATGGCACAAACAAATCCAAGACAAAATGGTGATATAACTAAGTCATGGCATTCGGCCTCCTCTAGAAACGAGGGTAGGGGTAGGTAGGGACAAGGTGTAAGAGGGTGGGTAGGGGTGAGTGGAGAGAGGGTGGGTAGGGGTGAGGATAGGAGGGTGGGGGCGAGAGGGTGAGTAGTCGCTAGAATATTTATGGTTTGCATGGGGAAACTTCACAGGAATCTCATGGGCTTAAAGATTTGGAAATACATGCCCACATCCATCATGTGACATACTGAAGCAACCCAAAATTGCTTGGAAGCTTACAATCCAGTACCACTTATGAACCATCCTATGATACAAGTGCAGCTACATCGACAACAATAGGACTCAGATTGGCTGACAAAAATCTCCTATTAATATCAAGATTCTTTGTGTGGTCACATCCAAAGCTCGAACCACCAGCCACTTTACCATGATATGATTACCTTCTTGATTGAACAAAATATCAATTCATTTTTGTCGCAATATTAGAGCTGTTAAAGATTGTTGAAATTGAATTTTTTGATCGGTTTTTTCTATGGATGGAGTGCATAGAGAAGAGAAAGCTAGGTCCACTTTAACAAAAAAAACTATGTGAATAGGGATCTTTGATTTTCCCACTTTGATAAATGTACATGGTCTAGTAGCACCCCCAGTGATCCCACAGATGTGCAACCAAAAGAATAGGCTGGGGGTTGTTAGAGGCTACCAAGTTGACTTCTAATACTAGGTGTGGAGAGGGCACGACTGGAAATGTTTCTCTATGTGAAGAGGGTGGCACTTTTTGGAGCATAGAGATATCATGGGTTGGCAATATTGAAATCTAGGTATGCTTCTTGAGACCAACCTTGGGGAAGCTTGTCGAAAGTTAGTTCATCAGACACATAGGAGGTTGAGGACTGAGCTAACTCTTGTAAAGGAGATTCTTTTCTCTTCTATGGTCCTTTAACGGCTCATCAAACCCAAAGACTTCTACTATAGGAGCATCTGAGGCATCAACCTCCCTGACCCCCGCCCATGTATCTTGGCTACTAGGAACGCTAGGGCCATCTATTGTAAGGACATTGTAAGTTGGGATATCCTCCAACAAGGATTGAATGGAGACCCCATAACAAGGCATAGACTTGATAGCTTCCAACCACGCCAATAGGTCTTCCTTTGGCATGTCAGGTGGAGTAGAATGTTTTAATTCAAGGTTGGACTCCATAGAGAAAGAACTATGATGCACAACTGGATCCCTCCATCTTTCAAAAGGTGAATGGGTTTCATTATGGAGCCAGGAGTATGAGTCCACATGGCATCATTGCCCCAATCATGTAGCGCTTTAGTGTGCCATAGCCATGGTCTATCAATGAGCAATGGAAATCCTCCCTCAACCTGGGGAAGAAAAAGCACAAAAAAATTCAAGTTAAAGGTGAAGTCTTGTACCTGCAAAGGCACCTTGTTCACTACGCCCCCCAATGGGTAGATTGGTCGGCTAAAGTAACTATGAAGGGGGTGGGTTAGGTAAGTTGTAACCTAATACCAACATAGTGAACTTAGGCATTTGGTTGATGCCAAATCCACCATCCACTATCACTCTTGATGGACATGGTGAGATGAGGGCTTCTATAATCAGCGAGGGGAATAGTGAGGTAGGATATCATACATGACTCTGATGGTTGGACTGGGAGGTTCCCGCCACTAGGACTTGCTCTATGGTAAAGTGATTGAATAACAACAAGGGTGTCACTTTGAAACCGCACACTAGCTGAAGCATATCATAGAGTGGCACTTGTTGGAAGGTGTTCTTCAAGATAGTCTCTGTCGTAATCTATGGTACCTTGATCTACTGTAGGTCAACTAATGCTTCCAAGAAAAGCCCCATCAATATTGAAGATCAAACATGAAGATCCTCTCTTGGAAATAGGGTATGGTTTGTCAACTACTGGAAGTAGGGTATTCACTCATGAGATAGTGGGAAGAAGAGTGGAACTTGCTAGAAGGATGAGACTAAGACCTGCCCTCTGAGCCTCGGTGACACCATTGGGATCCTCTACCTACTGGAACTTTTCATGAGGGGGCCACCACATGGGTAGAAGGTGACAATTGAGGGATGGTGCTAACTACTATCAGATTGATTTGGGAAAGGTGGATGCTGGTTGGCTATGGATGCCCCTTATTTTGGAAAGTACTTCTTTAGTGATCTTGAGCCTCATGGCAATGTCGAAAAGGAGGAAACCCTTTTGGTATAGGACATTTACTTTGGGAATGTCTATATTTGCAACACAAAATGGGTGATTGGATGGATGAGTTGGGGGACGAGGTTGTCTCTACTCCTGTTGCATGAAGGTGGATGCTGAGGTGTAGAAGCTCTAAGGGCTTGAGGGAGCATTAGCATGATAAAAGCTATGAGATGGAAAAGTGCTCTGCATACCTTGCATATGAGGTGCAGTCAGCAAAGGTGGCATGTAGTTTGGATGTCCATAGGGGGAAACGATGCTAGATCCAGATTCAAACCCTCGGGGAAGAGTAGGAGCAAGGCTCTATTGTAGTTGCTGCAATCCCTTTAAGTAGTAGAAATCCTTGTCTTCATGTCCTGCTTTTTGGCAGAGGTGGCAATAAGCCCGAAGGGGGAATTTGTGTGGAGGATGCCCTGGAGAGCGACATGAGCTACACGATACCATAGCCTTAGACTTCACTGAGCCTGAAGCTCTTCTAGATCTCTCTTGATTTAGTCCAAAGCTCCTTGATGTGGGAAACTCTTTTGTCAAAGAGAGAAGGATCTCTCCTCTTGACCTGGTAAACGATGGATCATAATTTTTGTACCTTATTGAAATGGTGCCAGACTTTGTATATGTGTTCCCTTGGACCTTGTATAGCTTTCCTTAAAGTTTCATGGCTAACCAAATCCGTTTAGTCATTGAAATGGCGTGATAACCTAGAGTGGTGAGATAGGACATAGGCAAGTTTTCTAATGATCAGTGAGTTGGTGACTTGCTTATAGGGATTGATAAGTTTACTTGTTAGGTTCACTTCTTGAGGTTGAAATCCTCAAAGAGTCTCCGTGACCCATTTGAGTCACTTTTGTAAGTATTGACATGAGTATGTTAATGCCAAATAGCTATGCTATAGACGTCCATCACGGTGACCTGCTAACATCCGCCTCCTTTGAGTGTGCATATCCTCCAGCATGTACCAATGGTGGATAATTTCCATTCTACCCACCATCATCAAGCATCAAGCTAGAAAACACTGGCACCAACACCCTAGCGATGAGACACCAACTGCGCAAAACTTAGCATCACCATAAAGAACATTGCTAGATATATGGGCAAGCTACAATAATATTTCCTTGAGGTAAACACTATAGGACTCCATTTCCATTGGACATAACATATAGCACATCCTCTAGGATCATATGGCACATAGATTTCCTGCCAAAGCATGCTATCACCCTAAAATCCACATAACCATACATCACTTGTCTCAGCCAATGCCAAACAAACTTGATATAATCCTGCTAATCTTGGATCGATCAATAAGTGGCCACAACATGCAAGCACCATGCATCCAAAAGAATCCATCCATATTGAACCTGTCTTTTTAGATCCTTACAATCCCTAGATCAAATATCATTGAGAACAACTAACATTGATGAGCCCCACAACAAGCTAAAGCTTTCTATGATACACAATTCAATATCCATTTCTTTAAATATGTGGCAATGTGAGATCATTACAATAAAGCATAGAAGAGTATCGACTCCCTTTTGATAGCATCCATAACATCACTAACATAAACATTAGTAGAAAGAACACCCAAACCCAACCATAACCAACACAGTCTTCAAAGTAGCTAAGAAAATTATGCATGTAAGGCTTCTTTCCTTGCAATACCCAATGCATGGTGACTTAGCATCATCACCCTCTCTAACTCCATAACCATCATGAAACCTTGAACAATCTATGTCTGTATCACATACATCTTCACTTGGGATTCTAGCTTGACCATGAAACACAATTTTAACCTATACAATCTTCATTCAACACCCTCTTTAAGACTTAAATATGCCACATCATCCTTTGGATTGATAGATCCTTGAAAATACTCATCATATGTCAAAGAGCTATAAGTTGCTTCCTCTTTTAACTCATGGGAAAGCATGCAAGGAAAAAGATTCCGTGGATATCCAACACTTTAGCCATTTTAGAGATGTTAGACACAAAAAAAGTTTCTTCCATGAAACTTCATATTTTTCTTCATCCTTCTCTTTGCCACATGATTCTATTGTACCTAAAGATTGATTGATACATTGTAAAGCACCCCCTCTGAATAGGTACTTACATAAAAAAGGTCATCCATATTGTTCTATTTTGGGCTTGTTGAGGCTATGCTAGCGGAGCCGGATTATAGCGTGTCGTACATGGTGTTTTTTTGTTGAAGAAGTAGCTATTCATTGCCACACTCTGTGCCATTTCTTCCCCCCTTCTTCTTTTTGCTATGTGCCAAGTGTTTGGTGCCGATTGTGAGAGCATGTGTGCCCCCCGGATCGTCTGTGTGTGTGAGAGAGAAAGAGAGAGAAGTGTGTGTTGTGAGATTGTTAGAAACTAGAAAAATTGGGATGATATGCTGTTTGTCAATTGTGTGAAGTGTGCATGTGTACAAACAATAACTCTTATGCGGAGGTGTGCAATTTTGATGGTGTTTTCTAGCGGATGGGGTGGTTGTGGAAACCTTGGAATATGGAGAGGCAATAGTTTGTGTGCTGGGTGTGTTCCTTTCTCCCTTTCCATCTTGTGGTGCCCCCATTAAGGAGTATCTGATTGCTCCTATTTGAAGGTGAAGTTGTGGATTGAATAACCCAGAGTGCAAGTTTCAAAGAGCAGGTGCTGTGCAAGATGGAATGGTCAGGTTTTCCAATTTTCAATGGGGTGGAAGATGTGGAAATTTGGTTGCAGGATTATGGTCTATTTGTGGGCTCTCAAGAGAAGAAGGCACAACTCAAGTTTTTCACTGCTGGTTTGTGGCAAAGCTAAAATATGGTACGACAGATTGCGAGATGAGGAAAAGTGACACAAGATGATTTTCAAAGCGGTTTCTTGACGCCAATTTGTGTCGGATGTGCAACTGCATGAGGTAAAGCGGAAGTTGGAAGGTTTGTTGCAAAGCCTGGATGGTGATTTTAACACATTCAAATGGGAATGAAGCTCTTTGGAGACAACTAATGGAGGTAACTCCTACAAAAAATGTAGATTTTAAAATTGAGAATTTTTGGATTTCCTGCATGAGGAGGTGCGAGATAAGGTTGAAGCGGTGGGCCTATGATTTATGTTGAAGTGGTTGATTTGGAAAGAGGTCGGACCAAAAAGATTTGGAAGAAGCGGGGCAGGCTAGGCAATGTTTGTCAAATGCTATGGTGCATGCACAAGCCAATTGAAGTGGTGGAAGTGAAGCCAAGGTTGGTGCAAAGGGATGTGCCGGTGCGAGAGGAGCTAAGGGTTCTATGGCTGCAAAGAGGTGGATTGGTTTTGATGCCAAAGATGCCAGTAGGGAAGCTCTAGCTGTGGAAGAAGAGCAAGCAATTCAAGATTGGGTAGAAGATGCACATGCAAACTTAGGTATGGTTGGTGAAGATCCATTGGTGTGTGCTAGGGATCAAAGAGTGCGTTTTTAGATTATGTTGAAGTGGTGAAGGTAGATTAAATCCCTGATCTTGAGATAAAAGGAGAAGTGGAAGCAGATAATAGCAGTTTTATGGATGCTGATACAACATGGGAAACCGACTCTTCCCACTCAAGGTATGAGGAATTTGACCTTTTGCATGTGGATAAATATGTGAAAGCTGTGTTGGAGAAGCAGGATAAAGTGCAAACCAATGTGCTTGATGAAGTCCAAATGGAGGAATCCAGGCCTACAGAAGTGGACATGTAGGTAAAGAGCAATGCTACCTAATGGAGCTTAAAGACCTTAGGGTTAGCTTCATTAAAGACTTCCAAAAGTTAGTGTTAAAAAGTCCTTTGACCTTATGCAAGCTAGGGCTGACCTTGAGGTGGGAACCCCACCCAAGCATGAGGTGCTTGTCGGCTTGCTAACTAAAGTGCTTAAAATGTTTGTGGGAACCTTGCCCAAAGCTTGAGGTGATTTTTATGCTTAAAATGACTAAGGTTCTTGAAATGTTCAATTCCAAGATAGACTCTCAAGAGGCATCAACGTTTCTATGCTTTATTGACTAAGTGCTTGAAGTATTCAATTCAAAGCAAATAACTTGAGAAGCATAAAAGACATATGCTTGATTGACTAAGTCCTTGAAGTATTCAATTCGAACCAAATGACTTAAGAAGCATAAAAGACACATGTTCAAAAAATTCTCCACATGTGGCCCTCATGATGTACTTGAATCCTATTGGATAGGCCATGTGCTTATGGATCTGTCTCAACATGGGGTCAAAGTTAAAGGGGGTCCAAATGAGAGATGGTATGTTAAAGAAAAATGCTACCTAATGGAGCTTAAAGAACTTACGTATAGCTTTATTAAAGACCTCCAAAAGTTAGTGTTAAAAAGTCCTTTGACCTTAGGCAAGTTAGGGCTGACCTTGAGGTGGGAACTCTACCCAAGCATGATGTGCTTGTTGGCTTGCTAACTAAAGTGCTTAAAATGTTTGTGGGAACCTTGCCCAAAGCTTGAGGTGCTTTTTATGCTTAAAATGACTAAGGTTCTTGAAATGTTCAATTCAAAGATAAACTCTCAAGAGGCATCAACGTTTCCATGCTTGATTGACTAAGTGCTTGAACTATTCAATTCAAACCAAACGACTTAAAAAGTATAAAAGACACATGCTTGATTGACTAAGTCCTTGAAGTATTCAATTCGAACCAAATGACTTAAGAAGCATAAAAGACACATGTTCAAAAAATTCTCCACATGTGGCCCTCATGATGTACTTGAATCCTATTAGATAGGCTTTCAAGGGATACAATAAGAATTTAGATGCATAAAAATAAATAATTAAGTTCTTTCTCTCAAAGAGAAAAAAGAGGACACATGTCTCAAATGATACAATTAAATATTATGAGAGAGAGAGAGAGAGAGAGAGAGAGAGAGAGAGAGAGATGTGGACCAAGCACGAGAGGAGGGTATACTCTCCCACACACACACACACACACACACACACACACACACACACACATTCTCTCATTGTGTGGAGTGCAAAGTGCAAGAGCTCCATCTCCTTCTCCAAGCCTGTTGAGAAGTTGAGAGCCTACACCAACAATCTTGGCTATGGGATGCAAATCCAACCAAGAGCCATGCTTCAATGCTTAAGCTTGTCATATTCTTCATATTCAGTACTATGCTATTATGCTATACTAAGAAAGAAGAGTGATGATAAGAGAGAAACTATTTCTTTCTCCTATGGATGATTATTCTTCCTCTTCCCTACCCTCATTTCCCGCTAGCTCTCTCCACCTTCGAAGGTGTTTGAGGCCTTGGGACTGAGGCTTGGGATAGTTAATGCATTTTGCAAAGTTTATGTTATGCTTGTGATGCATGAAGCTTTCCTTCTTCATAGCATCACCAAGGTCACAAGGAACACAAAGATTGTATTGTACCAAGTCTCTCTTGATGGGAAAATATACAATACAAACGTCTTTTGGAGGGGGGACTGGCTCCAAGTAAATCCGCTCCTCAACTATTGTCATGTTCTCTAATACTCTCTCTTCCAAAAGTATTGTTCATGCCAAGTTAATTAAGTACTATGTTCATGTTGCTACTATCAATTAAGTTCACCCTCTATGTTCTCAAAGTAATCTCACAAAAACTCTCACTCAAATTCTCTTAAATCCACTATCCTCAAAGTTCATAGGCCATTTCCATTACAGGAGCTCCACTTTACATGGTTGGGAGGGAAATTCATACGTGTTTGGTGAATCAAATAATATGTTGATAAGGCACGATGATGCTCGAGGGGATGCAAAGGTGCTATGGCCCTATTGTGTGATCATGCATGACTACGTGCTTGGGCGAAGCATTGTTGGAGAGTGATGCAGATGAATGGAAGAGAAAAAATCTAGGTATTTGATCTAGGAAAAACTATGCAGGGCATGGGGAAACCCAATTGAGGCTTGGCAGGAAGCATGACTAAGACTATGTACATATGGTACTTCTTTTTTGTGGTTGCTCATAGTGTTTGCTAGTTTTGCAGTCTCTAAGCGAGTAAAGATGTTTTTTGGTTCAAAGGGGTTGGGCAATGATGGTGCATCCACAGCTGGTCAATGCTACAAAGAGTGCAAAGTAGGGTTGTATGAACTTTCAAGGGGCTTGCCAACATGATGGAGCAGCTGGAAAGGTC
Source organism: Adiantum capillus-veneris (assembly GCF_014529385.1). Lineage (NCBI taxonomy): Eukaryota > Viridiplantae > Streptophyta > Polypodiopsida > Polypodiales > Pteridaceae > Adiantum > Adiantum capillus-veneris. Next base: position 23,225,496 of record NC_140933.1, on the reverse strand, counting down.
AAGAGCAGGCAAGGGGCAACAGATATGTATGCCTTATGTCATTTTTAGGGCGATAATTCCATGTTATGGTTCCTTCCAAAGATGCATGGTCAGAGGGTGTAAAGTGTAGAGATGAGAGTGCTAAAGATGTCCCTCGGTATGGTCTACAAGCTGGTCCAGACGGATCTCCAAATGGAGCTATGAATTGCAAGTTGTGGTAATATAAATGTGGAGTGGTTTGTAGGTCCATATCGGATTGGACAATTGAAAATGAAGGATCAGAGTTGAAGTGAATGCTTGGGCCTAAAATGCTCATCATATGGTGTACATCAATCTTTTTGGTTTGACGATTGGAGTCATGTCTGCCAAGATATTACCAATCAAAGTTTCACCCAGGGCTAATTCTATCCCAGTTTGGTCACCTTGATCGGTGTGCCATCAGGGGTTTTCTCGGCCTCATGAGGATTTGTATGCATAGTACGTAGTGTATGAAAGCCAAAGGATTTGATGACACGTTGTCGTGCTGTGACACGTACATAGTGGGAACGCATGCTACAAGAGTTATCTTGTAATTTTTTAGATACATAATTATCTTTCCTATAATGTACACATACATATTTAAGTATAATAATAAGCCTTCTATCTCATCCTATTATTTTTCTCAAGGGTAACCTATCCTTACTTTACCATCAGAAAATACTATGGGAAAAGCTCAATAGCTCCGCCTCTTTAACTTGGGGCAAAAAAAATTGATTCTTTATTTCTACTATCTCATTATCATCTCACATCCTAACTAGATCCTATATCTAGGGTAAAATCCAATATATATATATTCTATGTATTTTTTATACTTTTCTTATATTTCTTTTTAAATAGCTACTAGGAGGGAATCAAATCCTAGTGGGACACTAGGTGGCATGATTTCAAAGATACACTTATTTTAATGAATTATTGCAAGCATGATTACAAAACTTTGTCAAGGAGCAATGTCATGCTTTCATATGGCATGAGGTGTCCTTGTGAATTAAATGAAAGTCTAAGCTAAGGAGACCACATGAAGACTTTTGCTGCCATAAATGGACCCTATTTTGATGAATTTTTTACACAAGGTTCCAATCCAAATTGGAAAACGATTTAAAAATGAAAATCGTAGCTAATGAGCTAAAGTTTTTGCCCATATTTTTACTTTTTTATTTGGAGCCACGGTTGAGGAGATATGATCAAAATACTGGACCCCAGTCTGCCCACATCATGCAAGGACAGCTCATTTCCAACTTTTCCAATTCATGTTCACACTGCTCCTCTCTTCTTGTGTAAACCTTTGGGGGCTCCCTTCACCTATAAAAGGGGACCTCTTCTTCCTTGAAAAGGGACACAAGCATTCAAGCCATTGATGAGAGGAATTCTTGAGGGAGTGAGTACTAATGCCTAATTGTACTTAGCCATTAACATAAGCCCAAGCCTACACTTTCTCCTAGAGGGAGACTAGCCATTCTTGCAACAAGCTAACCTTGGAAGATCAACTCTAATCAAAGAAGGTCTTGCACTTGGTGTATCAATCAAAGTGGAATTATCCACTCTTCTTCTCTCTCCCATCAATAATGGTGCCGAAGGGTTTCAAGTAAGATGTGTTCTACATTGATGTTTTCCTGATTTCTTGTTGTTTTCATTTTCATCTCTAATCCAACATATATATATGTATCTAATCTCATATGCTTAACCAAACCTATCTCTCTCATTCTTAGTAATTCATCCTCTTTAGGTTCTCTTGCCACAAGTACATCTCTCTCCGCAGTATCCTTATTGCCTACGGGCAAGAATAGGGCTTGGGAGGGAAACTTCTCATCTCTTCACTTCTCTCATATCTACATTTCTCACATACTATCCTAGATGAATAACCCACATGATGATCATTTCTATCGCTTTCATTCTGTACGATCTATTAGAATTAACGTATGGATTAGCCGTAAAATACACTTTCAACAACGTATAGTGTTTCTCTTCGGCCCTGAAAGACTCAATGAAATACTTCTATCACCGGATCCCATCATACTACCTCTCATAGACTATAATTTTTCTTTTGATGTAAGCGTAGTTATCTTCCTATGAACCAAGAGGATTTGTACACACAATTAATCCCAATCACTAGACAAAATATATATATTATGGTAAGCACAAAACTACAATTCCAAAGAACAATTCGTAGCCTATTTGGTCAGCCAAGATTGAATGCCATTAACTCATCCATTAACCATGATACGATATGACCATAGCCTTGATGTTTTCATCTTCGTATTGTTTTGACATTCTCTTTTGTGTTCTTTCTTTGTGTGTGTGAGTGCAAGAGAGAAAGAGTGTGTCTTCTTTGATTGTACTTCTTTCCAAACCCTAGTCTTCATGGCATCTATGGTTTAACTCCTTCATATAGTTTTTGTCGAGTTCTCTCACAAACTCTCACAGCCATAAGCCCGGTGCTTTCCTGGCAAGACCATAAATTTCTCGACAACGTCAAATAGAGTTTGGATTGGCAAGATACTAGAGTTTGAAGATGGAAGCAATTGCTGACAGTGTAGTAGCAGATGACTTTTTGCCAATTCAAGGGGCTACCTCTATGACATACCACTAGTTTGGTGCAGACTTTGTAGGATGGAATACCACCTGCAAGAGCCACATAAATTAATTATATGAGTGCTTCCATAACACCAGTCATGAGGACAAGCGTGAATGAGATTGTAATCCATCCCCAAGTTTCGCAAGATCTGTCTTGTTTCCTCTCTGGAATCTGGCATCACATTATCAGCTGGCACTATGTTCTCTTTGAGCAATCTACACTGAGAAAAAACGCAAAACACTTGCAAAATACTTGTGTACGTAATTTGGTACATCATACATTTAATGAAACATTGAAGTAGACACATTGTAATAGATCACTTGAAAATTGATGTGACACTATTCTCACTCCATCCAAGCTTTGCCGCATGTTGGAGGGCCTAGAAAATTCAAGGAGCATTGGAATCGGTATGGGTCAACGTTGGGAACCAGGTCTACAGGTGGGATTTTGTGGCTTAAAGAGTGGACCATCAAGCATCAAATAGTAGTGCATTCCAATTGAGGGGGGAAAAAGGTTTTTTTTTGAAATTTTCTAAGTAATTTTCGTCCCTTTGAGGAGGCTTGAGGCAAAATCGACTAGTGGCTAACACATGGCGGTCCAAATAACCCACATGGGGTGTAGGAGGCAAAACTTTTGGAGTATATATAGCATATCGTGACCACTAAAGGGCAATGAGAAGTGGAAGTGGGCTTATGGAGCTCCTAGACATGGCGTGGGTGGTGCTGTGTCTTGTTGCTGGAATTTGGTGGTGCCCTATGGGCGTGATGTTGATGATGACATGGCACTACATGCGTGGGCTTGTTCCCATGGTGCCCTAATTTTTTTATTGAGGGAAGCACTCTCACGGGGGGGTTGTCACGCTATCGTGACTCCCCCCCCTCCCCCAAAAAAAAGAGAGAGCTCCCACCAGCCGTGAAGGGCAAGCTTGCTGAGCATAGAAGTGGTTGGCCACATGCAAAGTTTGAGCTACAAAAAGAAAAGCTAGTGACCAAAATAGAGGGTGGTTGCACACCCTAAAGGGCCATTTTTTTGCAAATTTTGGGAGAGTTATTTGGGGCAACAAGGGCTCCAACAGAGCGGAGTCTTTTGAGCTTCGACAATGAAAGGTGGAGGATGTGAACTCCGAGGCAGTGAAGGAGCCAACAAAGGTTGCCATAGAGAATCTTGGGATTGTCCTGGCCGTGCCGATAGAGCCGGATTATAGCTGGTTGTACATGGTGTTTTTTTGCTGAAGAAGTAGCTATTCATTGCCAGATTCTATGTCATGATCCATCTGTGTGTGTGTGTGTGTGTGTGTGTGTGAGAGAGAGAGAGAGAGAGAGAGAGAGAGAGAGAGAGAGAGAGAGAGAGAGAGAGAGAGAGAGAGAGAGAGAGAGAGAGAGAGAGAGAGAGAGAGAGAGAGAGAAATGAAATGAAATGTTATATTAACGTCTTCAAAAGGCCAGAGTGACCTATGAGACCAAACTGATACAAAAGTGGTGAATCTGTTACAATGTCTGAAGAGTGTGAAAGTGTGAAAATAAATGCGAAAAAACTAAATACAAAGTATTAGATAAACTTCTTAGGAGCATTCTGGGTGTCTGCCTAGAATGCTTCTAATCCTTTGTTGTACTCTCCTCCGGTGAAGTGTGCTTTTGCATCTCGATCGTGGTCATCTCGATTTCCTAAGCTCAATCGCCCTGTCAATGAGGGTGCCTTTGGTATGAATGTGGGTACTCCTTTGTGCTTGCTGCTGGCCTCTTGCTTCTCCTTCCATTCCTGCTTCTCTCGATCCGAAGGAATCTGTGATATGCCTTTGAGGCTGTTGTGCTCTTTGTCTTCTCATTAGATTATCCCTGTGCCGATGTAGTTCCAGTAGGTACAAGCCTAAGCACCTTTGATCTTGGTATTGCATGACTCTATGTGCACGTATGTCGCACGTGTCAATGCGAGGAACTTGCCGATACACCGTGTGCGAGCCACAAATGGCTCTAAGCACACAACAAGCCTAAACTAGTAAGCTCAAAGATGGCGATGGTGTGTCACTCACCACTCTACGCTTGCTTCGTGGAGGATTCCTCGCGGCGAAGAAGAGGGAGACGCCGCTACGCCGCGATCAACCGCCTCGCCGCCATCGTGCGGCCGCAATGCTCGATCGCACACACACACTCTCTCTCTCTCTCCCTCTCTCTCTCTCACACATACACACACAAGGAGATGAAGAAGAAGAAGATGGAGATGGAGCAAGAGCACTCTTCAATTGCACAAATGAGAGAATGAGTGAATTTTAGGTTTAGTTGACTTTTATATGAGCTCACCCCATTCACACTTGGGCACCCATGCTTACTCAATCTTACCCAAACGTTATACGTTCCAGTTTTAGAGTGCGCCTCTCATCGGTGATCACTCTTACCCTGTTTCTATTGGACTGACAAGCCCGGTACCTGACTCTACCAAATAAATAATACGACGTCCGTTGTAGGTGATAGGAATGTGCATGAAGGTTAACATGCCCCCCTTCCTGATGTAGATTCCGTCCTCGGAAGCTATTGAGTTGAAGCTCGTTTATCGAGGTGGAAGAGCATTTGAGATGAATGTCCTTAGCCTTCTTCAGTCACTGCAAAATCAAACAACATTGGCACAGTAATTGCATTCTCATAAGCAATTAAAAAGCATATGCAGTTGTAGGCAGACAATTTGATTGGTAACAAAAATTTATACCATTTGTCAGCAATAAACATTAAATTGCAATATAATTAAACGCATAAACAGTTGTAAAGAAAAAAAATTAAACAAGTCCGGGGTCGGTAATTTAACGGTCGAAAGGCACTAAAGATCGACTATTAATACCATGGGTAAGCTTCTTAATTTTCTCTAGTCAATTAAGTTGTTTAATCGTGAGAGCCAAGTATTTCATGTTCGAGGACTGACTAGAGGCTATACCTAGAAGACCTTGTAGTTAAGCTACGATAAAAGGAATTTCTCATGAAATCATCGCCTGACTGATTACCTTTTCTTTGACCCCCCAAAGTCTTTTCACAGTGATTCAATTTTGATGTGTGTGCTTATTTTGTATGCCTTGGGTTTTTTTGCTTTTCAAGGAAAAGAGCCCACATTGGGAACCTCTAGGGCTCTAGTACCATAGGCGATACATGTGAGTGAAGTACCCAATCAAGCTGAGATTTCTCTTCCAGCTTAAGATTTTACATTGTGGCACTTTTATTTTTTGTTTGTTCATTTTCAGCATTTTAATTTTGTAAATTTGGGGGGTCATATAACACTGTTACACCTCTCCAGGCTCATCACACTAGTAAACTCACTTTATAATACTTAAGCTAAAGGTCAATAGGGACTAAGCCCACTAGAAAGCCCTAGTACATTTCACACAATGCTGCCTAAATCGGATTAAGAACCTAAGTAACCATTGATTATTAGGAAGGCATTCCCCATGGTATTAAGAGAAGATCTCTAACGCCTAGCTTGGTCAAGCTAGCTTAGTCGGACTGCTTGATTTTTAAACCTAGAGAAATGATTATGACAAAAAATTACATTGAATTTAATGTTTGGTACTAAGCAAATGTGCTGAATATTATGCTATCAATCACAATCAAAGCAAACAAACATGGATGCAAAAAGATAAGAGGCAATGCTAATGGACAAGAAACACCTGTTTGTGTTGATGGTCGCGCTTGATTTGAAAAGTGGATGAGAGAAAGATCCCATGAAGGTCCAAATCCTAACAACAACAACACGTTTCGGTACACACTAAGAAACACAAAGAATACCTCTAGGAGGCACATCAGTGGGAAAAAAAACTTTGATAATCACTCAACTCTAAAACAGAAACACTCCTATCGTACTAATCATAGCTACCCTCCATCACTTGAGTGCTGAGGATCAAAGGTGTTTTGTGACATAGGTTTCTGTTTCAATGTACCGGATGTGAATGTGTAGGTCTGGGTCAATGTTTTGACTTTTATTGTGCATACTCATTTGCTAATTGCTCTTGCTCTTTATTATTTTTGTTTTTTGTGAGTATAAGGCTATATATATACATTCCCTAAGATTGGGAGATTGAGAGGTCAGGGAGGAAGGTTGAGAGGGGAGTGAGTGAATGATGGCTGTCAGCAAACACTCCCCCCTTCCTTGGGTAGATCATACCGTTTGAAATGTGCTCGTTACCCTTTGAAACCAATTGTTCCAGTTGGTATTAGGTGAGGATTTTTGCCAGTAGTTTTCTAGTACCTTAGGTGTCTCGTCGAGTTGCAAGGGTGGTAAGGTACTCTCCCAGGATCGAACTTGAAGTGATTCATCACTTGATTCTTGAACACTGGGAGGTGTGGAATCCTTTGTAGCTTTATGGAGGTCCACTATTGTAGGTGGAGGATGTGGAGAAGCTTTTACCTCTATGGATGCATTACATGAGGATCTAGAAGCTTCATGGGACTCCCCCCTTCCTGAGCTAGGTGGAACAAATCGTTCTTTTTTCGGTACCCAAACTAGCTTTAGAGTGGGTGTGTAACATTCTGTGATTTTTTTCTTTCCGCGATCGATGATTCATTTTGGAGCTACAAGATTGGGCTCACATGGGTCAGGTGATAGGTAAGAACACAATCTACATTTTGGCACCCAGATTTGATCATTTCCTTGATAGTAGCCTTGGGCTTCCAATAGTCGCTTAGGAATCCATCGCAATATTTTCTTACTTTTCTTGGAGCGAGTGGTACGTTTCTTACAAGGCTTTGATTTTTTAGCACTAGCTATGGTCGCTAAAGAAGCGTTAGGGACCCACTTGTATGTTTTCTTCGTTATATTAGGATGAGTCTTGTTAGAAGATATATGCATTGCTTGTAGCATATTTAAGGGTACGGGAATTTCATCCCCCTCAGGTGTTACCCAGGTTGTCCCCCTATTTCCCCAAGTGTCTATGGTTGCTGCTAGGTGGACCCAATCCACATTGTCTGACTCAATCATCCCAGGTAGTACGTCCATATAAGGAGAATCTTCCCCAACATTAGTGTCCACTTTACACGTGTAACAATACTGCAATTGGACCGAGTGAACTGAATTGTGGTGTCAAATCTATGATCAATTATAAACCTGTTTCCTAGGGAATGTGCTCGAACAGTCACAAGATTCACTCGAATGACAGAATCTTGGAACTTCAAGTAGACATGGTTTTTAGACCAATCATGCACCATTTTTTCTTCCCTCATAAAAGGACGTCCTAAGATCATCTCCGATGCCATAGTGTGTTTGGAGAAATCCATAACAATGAAGGTAATCCTTATTTTATGTCCAAAGACCTTGATCTTGAGATCTTCTAGCATCCCAATAGGTTTAACAATAGACCCATTGGCCATCTTCACTACTATGGTTGTGGTCGCAAGGTGAGGTCTTCCCATAGTTTCCCAGCAATTTTTAGTCACAATGCTAACCCCATCGCCACCATCAAGGATTCCCTTCACAGTTAATCCCTTAGTAGTGATTGGTATGGTCGCATTGGATTCATCACCCTCAAAGTATTGTCCCAACTTGTTAATAGGTATTTCTATAACAAGGTTCTCATCTAGGTTGGGTTGTGGATCTAAGTGTTCCTCCTCTATTGGCATCTCCCCAGCTCCATCCATCTGTGCAAATTGTGGTAGCCCAAACTTTAGTTCTCCATTGAGGAAGGCTCAAAGAGCTGAGACTAGCTCAGGGTCTTTATATAGTTTGGACATGATGGTGGTTCTAACTTCTGCAGACATGAAATCCATCAATTTGGCAATGTTTAACGGTACCTTTTGAACTTCAATCCCTTGACGTGGAGAAGATGGGATCTCCATTTCTTTGATAGGATCAAGTAGTCCCTCTGTAAACATTCTTTCCATCAAGAAGTGAGTACGCCCACTTTCCCATGACTTTAAGTCACTTTCTTCTTGGATGAAACTATGTATGGCTAAGGGTCTATGGTCTTGGTGAGGTTGTTGTTGCGTAGGGAACACGGTGTCTGTAATCTGGATCTGCCTAGGTGTTGGTTCTAGATCACTTTGGGTATCTTCTACCAAACTTCTTAATTGCCTGACTCGCTCAATCTCCTCTGTAGGGTTTGGATAAGTTCCTATCTTCTTTTTGGGTCCTGGCCATTGTGGTTCATGAAGATCTTCCTTGTTGGTTTCTATCTTAGTGGTCGTTTTGGTCTCCATGGTTTCACCTGAATCAGAATCTTCTTCAGCATCGTTCATATATACGGGGTCGTCATCAGTCCCTATGTTGGTCTTTGAATTGGGGTCCGACTTCGCTGCTTTTTGCGATCTCTTCCTTCGTGTTTTCTTCTTTTTTTGAGATTGGGCAATTGATGCCGTGTCTCTTTCCTGAAGAACATAATTTTGTTTTTGGAGCATCAATCGTGTACTGGTACCACAGGTGTACTTTGTGATGGCTCCTCGGTAACTTCAATCAAGTTTAATGGCGCGATCTTCGGTGCATTTGAATTATTTGGACATTGGGCAATCAAATGATCTATGCCACATCGATCACACATGAGTATTGGCATTGTAGACGTGCTCGCTTGATTGGTTTGCATTAGTGTGGCATTCTTTTGTAGCCTAATAGGACACTCGGCTACACGCTGTGGACCTCCACACTCATAGCATTAAAGAGGTGGTCTCTTAGCAGTGTAATTGATATTTTGGCCTCTTGCCGCAAGAGCAGCTACTTGATATACAGGTTTGACTTGTCCCCAAGAGTCCTTCATGTAGTATTGTGGACTTTCTTCAAGCACATCCATCCCATAGGCAATATTAGGATCCATATCTTCCTCACAGCCTTCCAAATAGGCAATAGATGACTCACAACCCACTTGATTCACAAAAGTGATTCTCGGGTGGGGTGGTTGCGGTCCTAGCACTGGTGGTGGTAAAGGTGTTGTTTGAACAACATTTTGGGCCCTAGGGACCATGTGTTGGGCTGTTTGTTCAGAAGGTGGGGCCGGCATCAATGCAGGCACTCGAGGTGTGTCTGTCCATGTTAAGGTTGGTCTATTGGCCATCGTGCGCTGAAATACTATGCAATCCTTAGCTTGATGACCACACAGGCATTGCAGTTCCCATTGAATTTTACTCTAAAAGTAGGGCATTCACTGGTACTATGCGGTCCATAGCATACTGAGCACCATTGTTGCTCCCTTATTGGATACATATGATTGTTCTGCGGAGCACGATTGTCTCTAAGACTCTCTTGGATAGCCTTGGTGAGATCTGCTAAAGTCATCTCAGATATCTTTGGCTGCTTAGCAATAGGCTTTAGGGTCATTGGCTGATGCCCCGATGCTTGTGAGCTAATATATTTAGACTCAACTGACACTCTTTCTCCTTGAATCATTAAATTATCCTCCAATTGGATCGCATTGGGTGTGACTACTTCCCAAGTGGTGATACCTCTAATGACTAAGCCATTGTAGATATCCTCATGTCGTAATCCCCTAATGAATCTATCAAGCAATTGGTTATTGTTGAAGCATTCATTTGGATTACAACGAGAATTCAAATGCTTCAAGCGACTAATAAAGTCTCTCACCGACTCTCCTTCCTCTCGTTGGGCTTTTTGGAGCTGAGAGGCTACACCCTAAAGTACTCCCTCTCGTATGTATCCTTTTAGGAACAGTCTCCTAAGAGTAGGGTAAATCGTTTTTTCTTCCACCCTTAGGGTTCTATACCAATCCCCAGCTTTTCCACTTAAGGTTAGGCTTAAAGCATTGCTCTTATGTAGGTCATTGTGTTCTCCTAGAGAATCGTATATTTGTTCAAACACTTCGATATGCTTTCTCACATCCCCGTCTCCACTAAATTTTTGTGTGAGCTTGGCTATTTGTACTGCATTACTTCTAGGCTCTCTATCAGGCATGTTACGCATATTCTCAGCAATAGATTGATCGATAGCTTGAGCAAATGTTGCCAAGTCACCTAAGTGAGCAGGCACCCTGGGTGGAGGTGCTCCAGAGACTACATGTGGAGTAGGTATTGGCATCAGGCTTGGCGCATAGGAAGCCCTTGGGTTCCACGTTGGGTACGATGTTGTGCCATGTGGTGGTCCAAAGTTCATATGTGTGGCCCTAGGCATAACAGACGTTGGATGTGACATGCTAATGCTAGCCGGTATAGTCCCATGGAAATAAGAACTTGGGTGTTGTGGTTGTGGAGCATAGGTAGTTGAAACAATGGGAGGGGTAGGGACTACATGAGTACGAGGACCCATGGGTGTATATGATTGGTACACACTTGTAGGTACTGTTGCAGGCATTGAGCTACCATGTAGCGGTGCTTTACCAACAAATGAGGTCCATGGCGTGTTTCTCAGCATGCCCATCATTGGGGTAGGCATGGTAGCCGTGGTGTCATCAAGGGAAAGATGAGCTAGACTTGGAAAGGTGAAGCTATCACTTGTGGGCTCAAATTGCATTGAGAGCCCTGGCGAAACAACATATGGAGGATCCATCCGACTTATTGAGGGAGTCACCATTTGCGATAAGGTCGTTTGTTTAGCCTTTCCTATATCTAAGAATCTCATGAGACCCGTTGAAGGCATGTTGATCGCCTTGTTCTGTCTCTCTAACTCAATGACCGTATGGATGACCTCGCAAACTCTTTGTTGTTGATCCTCCACACTAGTAGCGCCCATTGTGGATTGTAGGATATCTAATGAACCCACGTGATAGGTGTGACCTGTGTATAGGTCGGTTAGAGTTTCCGTTTGTAGTTCGTGCTCCCAGTTCTCATTTAGGAACACTCCATCTAGGATTGAGGTGCTAGGAGTGTCCTTTGAGCTAGATGCAATGTTGCTTTCTAGGGGTTGGCCCTTAGCGGTTGCTAAGTCAGGAGCACTCGATTGCTCTCTTAGCAAGGATATTGACATAGGGGCTTTCGATTTTAACTCTCTTCGTTGCTCCGCCTTACATAAGCTCTCGACTTCCTTTTCCCTCGCTTTCTGCAAGGATATATCGCTCAACCTCTTTGTTGGAATTAGGGTTGCAGAGAAACACACACAGCTTGGAGAAGACGAAGGAAGCTCAAGGCACACAATAGAGAGTGTGTTACTTAGTGTGCAATGGAAAGATAGATAGCCCTAGAGTGATGGGCGTATATACAATGCACGGGGGAAAAAACCTCCTAAAGAGGGAAAAAATGCCCCGGCGGTCCTAGTGTGTTCACACACATCACTACCACATGTATATGGTAACAAATCCCCCTTGGAGTGATGCGGTGAACGAGAGCTGGTACATGAGTAAAGGGAAGTGCCATGCCCTGAGGACAGGATCAGTCCACAAAGGGGAGTAAGCCCAAAGCTTTGCGGAAAGCTTCAAGCTTCTCACGAGACAATGCCTTTGTGAAAAGATCTGCAAGGTTGTCCTGTGTTGGCACATAAGCCAAGCCGATCTCTCCTGCTGAGAGCCTCTCCCTGACATAGTGGTAATGCACCTCAATGTGCTTTGTGCTAGCATGAAAAACTGGGTTCCTTGCAACTGCCAATGCGCTCTGATTGTCAGTGTAGATAGTGTTGGCAGTGTCCTGTCCAACACCCAAATCAGCCATAAGGCGTCTGAGCCATACACACTCAACCGTAGCTGTGAAGACTGCCCTGTACTCAGCCTCACAACTCGAAGTGGCCACAGTAGGTTGCTTCTTGCTCAACCATGATATACATGAACTTCCAAGCATGAAACAAAACCTGATGTGGACACTCGCGTGTCAAAACAACTGGCCAATCTGAGTCCGAAAAAGCATGTAAGTTTGGCGGCAATGATCCCCCCTTGGGATAAAACAAGCCAAGATGTAAAGTGCCACTAAGGTAGCGGAAAATCCTCTTGACAGCCTGCCAATGCTTAGACCCTAGGCTATGCATAAATCTGCTGACCTGTGAGACTACAAACTGAATATCCGGCCTCGTGTTGCATACATAAATGAGGTAGCCAACAGTTTGGTAAAGAGTGACATCAGCAGGATTGCCAGCATCATGTAGACTCAACTTCAAACCTGTTTCCATTGGAGTGGCAATAGGTTTGCAATCCTCAAGTCCAAACTTACATAGCAATGTCTCTATGTAACTTTTCTGACACAAGGCAATACCACCATCACACTGCTTAAACTGTATACCCAAATAATGATGCAACAGCCCCAAATCTTTCATCTTGAAAGTAGCATTCAAATCAGCCTTAAATTCAGCAATATGTCTCTCATTTGGTCCAGTGATCAGCAAATCATCAACATAAAGAACCACGATGAGAAATACATCACCCTCACGCTTTACATACAATGTGCTTTCTGTTGGACTGTTACGAAAGCCTTGTTTGACCAAATGAGTGTCAACTTTCTCATACCAAGCACGAGGAGATTGCTTCAACCCATACAAAGCCTTGTTACATTTGCACACTTTGTCCTATTGTCCTTTTATGACAAAACCGCGAGGCTGCGTTACATAAACTTCCTCAAATATGTCACCATTCAAGAAAGCAGTAACAATGTCTGATTGATGTACATCCCAACCAAAATGAGCTGCCAATGCACATAGAAAACGCACAGTAGTCATACGACAAGTGGGAGCAAAAGTCTCTTCATAATCTATGCCTTTTTGCTGTGCATAACCCTTTGCAACAAGTTGAGCCTTATGGCGATCAATCTCACCATCCGGCTTGCGTTTCAACTTGTAAACCCACTTCGTACCAATGGCCTTTTTGCCAGGAGGCAAATCACATAAAGTCCATGTGTCATTTTCTATAAGTGCATCATATTCTGATTGCATGGCAGCCATCCAATTTTCTGAATTCTGTGCTTCATCAAAAGATAGAGGCTCCCTAACATCATGTAAACTAGACACAGCCAAAGCATAACAATCTGATGCATAAGATGCATGGCGAGAGCCTGAACGAGTACGACTAGACAAAGGTGCATCCACTTTACTGTCACGCAAAGTGTGCACCAGCCATTTTGGCATACCTTTAGCCTGCTCATTTTCAGCCCTTTCCTCATCAAGTACATCATGTACATCTGCATCAGTAATAGGATGATAAAACATTTTCAGAAACCCCCATAGGCTGTACATTTGCCTCATTGGAACTTACATTCGTATTTCCACCACTGAAAGAGGCAACAAAGTGTCATAAATGTCCTGTGAGCTTACATTACTGTCTCTAGTACATGACAACAAGGGCTGAACAGAATCTTCCACAAACACTACATCCCGAGAAACCAGAATACGTTTTGTTTGCGGATGATACAACCTGTAACCTTTGCTTTCAGCACTATAACCAACAAAAATACATTTGACAGCCTTATCATCCAATTTTCTGCGCTGCACTTGTGGCACCAAAGCATATGCCAAACAACCAAAAACACGCATGTGCTCAATAGAAGGCTTTCTATCATGCCATGCTTCATATGGAGTCATAGACTGCAAAGCTTTCGTAGGACACCTGTTAAGTACATAAGTGGCACACATGATGGCCTCAAGCCAGAAAGAATGCGGCAAAGCTTGACTTTTGACCATACATCGTGCCATTTCCGTCAGTGACCTGTTTTTCCTCTCAGCAACACCATTTTGCTGAGGTGTATAAGGCACTGTACATTGGTGTTTTATCCCACGACTAGCCAGAAATGCATTAAATTCATGAGACATATACTCCCCCCCTAGATCGGAACGGAGGGTGCCCATAGTACATTTCGAGACATTTTCAACCATAGCCAAAAATTGTTTGAAGCACATAAAAACTTCGGACTTCGCTTTAAGCGGAAATACCCATGCATGCCTGGAGTAATCATCAATGAAAGTCACAAAGTACAGGTAATTGCCCAAGGACGGAGTTTGCATGGGCCCACAAACATCACTATGCACAAGCTGCAACCTGCATGTGGCCCGAACTGAACCATCCTTTGGAAACTTAGAACGCTGCATCTTACCCAAAATACAGCCTTCACAAACATGTTTGACAGGAGCTTCAAGAGGTGGCAAAGAAGCAACCATGTCAGATTTCTGCAAACGTAGCAAACTGGCAAAATCCAGATGACCAAAACGTGCATGCCAAATTTTTGCATCTGAAATAGCCCTTGAATCTGCAACAGCATTTGCAAAGTTTTGTCCACACTTGTCATACAAAGTGAGCTTATACAGCCCACGGCACAAAAGCCCAGATGCAACAATTTCATCACCAAAACTGAGATCATGAAATGTACATCTGTCATCCACAAATTTTACTACAAGTCCAAGTCTAGCAAGTGCGGATATAGACAAGAGATTCTTCTTGATCCCAGGTACATAAAGTGCATCAACAAGTGTGAAGGAACTGCCATTAGCAGCAGTGAGCACAATCTTTCCAACTTCCTGAACTGGATAAGAGGCGTTGTTGGCACAAGTGACTGAATTCCCATGAGGGACAGACTCAAGAGAGGTAAACAATTCACGATGTGAGGTAATGTGCTTTGTAGCACCACTGTTGAAATACCACACATGTGAATCTGCAGCAACAACTGACAAGCATGCATCATGGACAGCAGGATTGTAAGTGCACTCTGCGCTAAAAGCCCATTCTGCATCAACATCAGCAACACAGTCTCCTTTCACAGAAGACTCAACAATGGCTGCATTTGTAGTGGAACCAGCATTTGCAGTGGAACCACCCTCTTTCTTCTTAGCCTCTTTGGCCTTCAACTTAGGACACGACTTGATCAAGTGATCATTGGCTTTACAATAATGGCAACGCATCTTCTTTTTGCCCTTATCACCAGAATTGCCAGACGAAGTGTTGCCAACAGAAGCATTAGGAACATAATTTTTGCCACTCGCAGCAGAACCATAAGAAGTGGCTGCATTACTGTTACCACCCTTTCTTTGAGAAGCAATAAAAGCCTGTTCAACTGCATGCTGTCTAGTCCTGTTTTTTCTGGACAGTGACTCTTGCAACAGCAATGTGCATAATGCATCAAACTTGACAACTTCAGGATTTCCTTGGGTCATCAGTCTCCAAGTACTAGCAAAAGTCTGGTAGGAATCTGGTAAGGCATCAAGAACAATTTGCACTAGGGAACTGTCTGAAATGACTTCACCTGCAGAAATGAGTTGCTCATTGATATCCTTGACACTAGCAAGGAAAGTGTCCATATCATCTTCCTCATGCATAATCTTCTACTCCAGCTCTTTACGCAGCAAAGCAATTTTAGCCTCATTGCGGCTTGCATAAAGACCTGCTAAAATATCCCAAGCCTATTTTGCAGATTTTGTTGAACGGATGTGAGGGACAATGGTGCGCTTCACAGACAACGCAATCAATGCATGAGCCTACGCATCCTTAACATCCCAACGAGCTTGTTCTGCCATAGGCAAAACAACTCTAACAGCTGCAATCCTTGCAGCAAGACCTGCAACATCCTCAACATCGTTTACATCCTCAAAACCAGGACGTACATCAATGCCCTGCACAATGTTCCAGACACCCTTTGACACAAGAACATGTTGCATCATATAAGCCCACATAGGGTAGTTGTCCCCATCCAACCTGTCCTCAGCAGCAAACATCTTGAACACATCTGTGTTGTTGTTGTCAGCCATGGTAAATGCTGCACCTGATGTGAAAACTGCCCGAAAATAGGAGAAACGGAGCGGGAACAACCTGTGCTATATAGCACAAACCGTAGAAGACTATAAGGCACCTGTTATGCTGAAAACGGCACTGACATAAATTCTGCACAAAATGACAAAATAGCCTGTGCAGTATTGCCTGTAGTGGAAACGGAGGCCGAAATGAGCTCAAATCAAAATTATGAGCAGACCGAGCTCTTCGAGCACACCCAAAATTTTTGTCGACCTGCGAACGCTTGCCAAAGCTCACTGAAATCGAAGAAAGTGAGCAGGCGTGTGCTGGAGCAGCTGGCGACTAAGCCCGAGAGTACGTGACCTGCTCTGATACCAATTGTTGGAATTAGGGTTGCAGAGAAACACACACAGCTTGGAGAAGACGAAGGAAGCTCAAGGCACACAATAGAGAGTGCGTTACTTAGTGTGCAATGGAAAGATAGATAGCCCTAGAGTGATGGGTGTATATACAATGCACGGGGGAAAAAACCTCCTAAAGAGGGAAAAAATACCCCGGCGGTCCTAGTGTGTTCACACACATCACTACCACATGTATATGGTAACACTCTTGCACTTTGGCAAGGCTTCTACCATCGGGTAATATGACCTCGGAGGGAAATAACTCTGAAGAGTCAGGAGGTGCAGTGAATGAAGTATTCACATGCACATTCTCTAATGGTATAGGGTCTACGTTGGTCACGAATGGAGAATTTACTTCCCCACCCCCCTCATTTACATCATTAGCTCCATGTTCGGAGTGAGTGGCTCTACTAAAGGTTTCCTTCAGACGGCTAAGCACGCTCGGGACCGTGGGCCCATGGCATGCATGTCTTGGCTTGAGCTATCAGGATTAGGCATTGGAAAACCCTCCATGATGTTGTAGTCAGAGAAAGAGTCACTAGCCACTATGTTCGGGTCTTTGTTTGTACTACCTTGGGTCCCCGCCGAGGGCCCGGAACCTAAAGTAGGTGGATATTGAGAACTCGCATAAGTCAAAATTCTCTCTAGTTGCTCCGTCTCTAGCACACGACCAAAGCATAGATGCATGTACCTTTGGCACCCTACAAGCGTCAGCGAATAACCTTGAAGGTTAACCTCTTACCTTTTTTAAGCGTCCGTTTTCACTCGTGTTTTTTACGTTTTCAATGTTTTTTAAATGTTTTTTAATGTTTGATTTTTTTGATTAAAGTGTGTGATAGCTCGAAACGAGCGTACCACTTAGAGGGTCACTGTGTGCTTTACAACACAATTTTCGGGCATCTGAAGTTCCGTTGGTCCTCAAAAAATTGATTTTTAGCTACGTGTGAAGCTAAAATTCGTAATTTTAAAAGGCGACTGAGGCTTAGGCCTGAGCGTGAGCTTGGGCTTGGGTCTGGGAGATATTCCTGATCCCGATCCTACCTTTATTTTTTTAAAAAAATTTATAATAAGGATAAGGTCGCCGCGGCCTGCGTGAGAGCACACACACACACACTCTATCTACCTACTTCTAACTAATACACCTACTGTTACACACTAACACACTCTATTAGCTCTCACTCGGATCTACTTCCTACTTACTGTACACAGAAAACTAACAACCTTAATACACAGAGAATAAACACAGTACCTTTGAAAACTCCATTAACAAAGAAAACTAACAACCTTAATACACAGAGAATAAACACAGTACCTTTGAAACTCCATTAACAAAAAAAATACACAGCATGACACAAAATCATTCTTCTCAACACACACACCCTCCTTCCTTACCTTTCCTACAATAGAAATTGCACCACAAAAGAAGCATAGAGTGCCATTCAAGCTTAGTGTATGGCATTCCCCGGCAGCGGCGCCAAAAATGTGCACGTATGTCGCACGTGTCAATGCAAGGAACTTGCCGATACATCGTGTGCAATCCACAAATGGCTCCAAGCACAGAACAAGCCTAAACTAGTAAGCTCAAAGATGGCGATGGTGTGTCGGTCACCGCTCTACGCTTGCTTCCTGGAGGATTCCTCGCTGCCAAGAAGAGGGAGACGCTGCTACGCCGCGCTCAACCGCCTCGCCGCCGTCGTGCCGCCGCAATGCTCGATCGCACACTCTCTCTCTCTCTCTCGCTCGATAGGTCATTATGGCCTTTTGAAGATGTTAATATAACATTTCATTTCATTTCATTTCTCCCTCTCTCTCTCTCACGCATACACACACACACAAGGAGATGAAGAAGAAGAAGATGGAGATGGAGCAAGAGCACTCTTGAATTGCACAAATGAGAGAATGAGTGAATTTTAGGTTTAGTTGACTTTTATATGAGCTCAACCCATTCACACTTGGGCGCCCATGCTTAGCCAATCTTACCCAAACGTTATACGTTCCAGTTTTAGAGCGCGCCTCTCATCGGCGATCACTCTTACCCTTTTCCTATTGGACCGACAAGCCCGGTATTTGACTCTACCAAATAAATAATACGACGTCCGTTGTAGGTGATAGGAATGTGCGTGAGGGTTAACACTCTATCTAGAGGTCCAAAGCCTTCTTTAAATAGGCAATGGAAATGCCCACATATCTCATAGTATACGGTGCAATGACATATGTAGTGTAATTCTGTCTCCGGCTCCATTCCGTATAACTTGCAAATTTTGCTCTCAGGTGGGATTCCCCTAAATTTTCCAAATTCAATTTCCAGCTGGTGTGAGGATGTACGAATCTGACCAATAGCACATCTCAAACCATGAGACAGGTGGGTATCCATGTAGCTCGGGTGAATCACAAAACCATCTTTAGATAGCTGTAGGAAGTTTTCTTTGTAGTCGGCCATCTTCGTGCCCAATTCTTGTGTAGGGTCTACCCATGTCCTCTTAGTGTCCAACTGTATAAGATCCTGGCGGATGATTTTATTAATCTCCGTTCGTGTGATTGCCAGTGATGGAGCCTCAAGAGAGTATTGGAAGGGGGATAATCTTTCCATACTGAACCCGTGTCTCTGAAACCACGAGGACAGTTGCGCATACCAGCATGATGTATCTCCTTTCATTGCTAATTGTCGAGAGGATTCAAGGGCCAATCTAGTATATCAGCAATTATTTGTATCCCATAAACCATGTATAAAGGACACTGATCTGGTAAGAGAGAGAGGCATGTGTTGTGAGATTGTTAGCAATGGTAAAAATTGGGGTGATATGCTATGTGTCAATTGTGGTGAAGCATGCATGCATTGATATGCATACAGACGGTCATCTATATGCAAAGGTGTGCAATTTTAAGGGTGTTTTTCTAGTGGATGGGGATTCTATGGAAACCTTGGGATATAGAGAGGCAATAATTTGTGTGCTGGATGT
The DNA here is from genome assembly GCF_014529385.1 of Adiantum capillus-veneris. Classification (NCBI taxonomy): domain Eukaryota; kingdom Viridiplantae; phylum Streptophyta; class Polypodiopsida; order Polypodiales; family Pteridaceae; genus Adiantum; species Adiantum capillus-veneris. The sequence goes on along the minus strand of NC_140933.1, from coordinate 23,206,005 downwards.
GTTTCCCTTTCCCCCTTTCCAACGGCACATATTACAAATGTAGTTGGTCAACCAATTGAAGTTAACATTTCTAAAGAACTAGTGACCGACAAACTCAATTTGCCTACAGAAGGAGAACCAATGCGCTCTAAAGAGAAATAAAGAACATGGATCTTCACTAGGAACGCCGTTGTGGCAACCTTCCAAGATATGGTAGAGGAACCTACAAGGTTGTTCCACCAACACTTCCACTTTTTTACAAAGAGGCCACAATGCTATACATGTCCAAACCATGTAGTGGTTTCTCCATTCACAACCCCCCTGAAGACCACCCTACCAATGCCTATAGATCATGCATCCTATGTGCTAAACACACTCAAGAGCACAAAGAAAACTAAAGGGGTCAATTACCTGGGTGCACCCAAAGTTTTTACAAGAATTTCATAGCATGCGGTGGGGATGGCAGACAACCTACCACCGGATCCAAAACAAAACATATGGTTAGAAGCAGGCCTAAAAAATGAAGAAAGAGAGGAGGAGGATGAGCCACCTCTGCTACTCAAAAAATCTAAGAGAAGGCAAGCACAAATGCTTGGAAGGAAAGTGATGAAGGGCCAATGGAGGACCTCAATGACAAGGAATCTGAAGAAAGCAAAGCGGATCCGAAGTTATTATTTTGACCTCACTTAATGATTATTAACTTCTGACTCTTAGTTGATGTAGAGTATGGTTTTTGAAACTAGTTGTTTTTCTTGCATGCATAATTATGCATGACATGTTAGATCTGCAAGTGGTTTGATTTCTCCCTATTTTGGAGTGTTTTGGCTGGAATTACAGATGGCCCCATTTAATGCAAAACACCATCCGATTGTTGATTGGCCGTGGAGGTGCAGTGGAGTTGCATTCACATGGACAAGTTGTGGTTTTCTCTCAACTTTGCTCATTCAATCGTATTTAAAGGTGAGGGTTTTCCCTCACTTAGCAGGCTTATCTACATTCTATCAATAGTTGATGTGGTGAGGTAGCCTTCTTTGAGTGGTTGTACTCTGCGTGTGTTACGCTATGCCTAAAGGGAAAGATAAGCAACAAGGTTTGGAGGTATATTCTATGGCGTCTTCTTCTCGGTTAATTTTTGAAGTTAATACCTCTTTGCTTGATAATCGAGAGCATAAGGACAATTCTGAATGTGTTGCAATGTGCTTATGGCATGGTTTTCTTGCGGTGTTGTTGGGCGACTCTGGTCTAGTTATGTTTTTTCAAGATAAAGTGAATATGGATGTGTGTAACGAGAGATTATATCGGTTGAAGACGGTTTATTGAGAATTGGTTGGTGGGTTTCTTGGTATGGAAAAACTTCTCACTAGTTTGTTTGATAACATGCATGAAGGAATATGTTGTGAAAACTTGGCTTCATGTTCATATGCTGGTTTGATCAAATTTGCCTGAGTTGTTTTTTCGAGGGATACCTTGGGCTGATATGTTGAGTTGTTTCCTTTTGGATGAGTACTTTTGGCCGGTATGCTGTTGTGACCACTCTTTTGGCTTCCTCTTGGGCTGGCATGCGTTTTACACTAAATTCCTTTGCTCCATTTGGGATTCTACCTAAGGATCACTTAACCGGGTATAAGGCACCTCTACCAATTATGCTGCAGATATGGGGTTGCTTTTGGTTAGTACTAATAACTTGGTGTTTAGCCTTCTAGTTTAGTAGATATAACTCAGCATTAGGTTCTCTTGGCTGATGCTGTATAACTTAGCATAAACGGTTGTTTATGTTCTTGTTTATGAATGACTAATGAAATTTTTCTAACTAATGACTCCTCGAAATAGTGGAAGGCCTGGTTGGGTTGATAGGGTTACTTATTCTTTGTAGGACTTTATAGAAATACCTATTTCCGAATATAACCTCCTTTGGAAAAAATGTAGACGTCCAACAAGTGTGATGGCTTTGGTAGAGAATAGATTTGATATAGCTAATTTAGATGAATTCTTGACAAAAGATGGCATATGGTTACAATATCTTATATGGCTAATCTATGCATGTTTTCTAAGATATGCAGGTATTCTCCGACAAGAGTTTTTTAGAAACTGCCTAGATTGTTTTTTCTTGGAGGATTAATCCCTAAAATGCTTGGTTTATTACATTATCTGATTATTTTTGACACGGTCAATATGTCTGGGAACATAGACATGATCTAGGTGTTTGAAGTTTTGCTTTGTGTTCTAGTATCCTTTGCTACAAGAAGTAAGAGGGAGTCACTTTTGTAGGACCATACTAACGGTGTTTTTGTTCTTACAAACTGGTTTGGTTGGTTCTTTACTGTCTCTACATGTTACATCATGCCTTAGCTTGTATGATTACTACGTATAGCTTTTGATTAGTAATAATCTCGGGGTCCTTGGAAGTTTGTTGGAATCCGGCCATTTACTTGCTCACGATTATGGCAAAACCTGCCAGGGTTTTTCTTGTATTCAAGAGTGTGTATATGAGGGTTTCAATACTAATAAAGTCAGAAATGATTTGTCTATTGTTACCAAGATATATCAAGGTATAAGCTGACTGCTCGGATGAGTACTATAGTTGATCCTATCAAGAGGGCGTAGATCTCAATAAAGATTAAAGCGGTTAGGGCAGATAATGTGGCCTGTTTTGCGGCTAAGAACATGGCGTGTACTAGGAAGAGCCTTTCTTAATAGAACTTGCAAGAATAAGGAGATAAATTATAAAGACCTTTAGCAAAGATTACTTCTAATGCTAATCATTGGCAGTTTGTATGTAACTATGCATCAATATGCTGTTGAAGTTTTGTTTATTGGCTACCAAAGTCTCTTGAAATTTCTCTTTCAATGATAGTTTACTTGCACAAAAAAGTTGTACCTTTGTGACATGGATAACAACTAGGATTCCTGTGCATTACTTGCATACAGAGCCGATCCTAACAGAATGTTGTGTTGTTTCTATGGGTGCAGGTCAGGGCTACTCTCTTTGGTTCAGCTTTTTGGTTGCTTTACTGTTTGGAAGATTGGCTGCTAGTTCAAAGTTTGTGAAGGATTTTCTACCTTTTGGATGCTGACTTGTACCAACCTGATGTTATTCATTTGTACAAAATCATGCTATCTAAGTTTGTTTTGTACAATAACCTTGTATTTATTTGGGTACCTTGGTCTTTGAACATGTTATGTTTGTCTGTGGGTAATATAAGTAAATAACTAAAACACACACAAATTGCACTTAGATCCAGTCTTACCACTGGATCAAGACCAGGCTCCCAGTGTTGCACTAGGCCAAGTTGCTCTGGTGGTATAGTCAGTCTGAGCTAGAAGGGGCTAGCCTCACACGGTCCTTATAAAAGTTTTCTGACTGGTTGAAGGTTGAGGCTGCTACCAAAATATTACACTACACGGTTATCTTTATAGTTTGCTTTTCTTGCCGAATTTTTTTCCCTAGAATCTGGCTTTTATAAAATTTCCTTTCAATTAGTAATGTTTTCTGGGACATGTCTAACTATGCCTCTTTCAGGTAGTTTCCTTGTATCAGGGACTATATTTACCAATGGAGCCACTTTCATGAGCTTCACTTTTGGTTCTTAAATGCATACAAGATGCAAAAGCATTTTCTCTCATTGTGGACTTGTCTAGTAATCCTATTACCTCTTTGATTCACACAGTCTCCTTTGGCAAATGGGTCAAAACTTTGGCTATTTTTGGTTAAAACAGTAAGGAGGGTGTCTCAATTATTACTGGAATTATTGCTAATATCTTGACTATCTCTAAAGCTCATAAAGAGGACTTCGCTAAGTTCTCTTTGGATGGTGCTAAATTAGCTAATCTTCTCAAGCAGCAATGTGGGCTCAAGCCCGAGCTTTGTCACGGCCCCGACTATTCCAATTCTCCCTCCTACCAACAGTCTTTTTTGTAGGGATACTCCTGCTGCTGAAGCTGTTAAAAAGTTTCAGAAAGATTTATGTTCTCTTAGTGAGACTTCGCTTTTGGAAATGGTACCTAAGGTTTCTAGAATTTCCCCCTTTCTACCTATTCGACAAGTGGAGGCTTAATCTTTAGGGGTGGAACACAAGCTTTGGTTACTCCCAAATAAAGGTTTTCTAGCTTCTATCTCAATAGAGACCTGGGTTTTTTTGGCAAATCTACCAACTGCTACAATGGAGGATTCTTGGCTAAAAGTACTTAAAGGAGTACAATGTTTGGACAAAGGAGAGCTGATTAAAGCTCCGTTCAACATGAATTGTTTGGATTCTAAGAAGTGTAGCTCTAATGCAGGTCTTTATGCAAGAATTAAAGGTTTCATGGAATTCAGTAAGAACAATGGTGATTATTATGTGAAATCAGTTTGGAATATTTACAAACCATATCTCAAGTGCGCTTACAGAGTTCTTGACCCTAAAGCGTCTTGCGAGTCTAGCAATATATGGTTCAACCATGCTATTTGGTATGCAATCAACAATCTGGAATCTATATTCCTGGAAAAGCCTACATCCTTTCATCTTACTCTCATCTGCTCTTGGTTAGTGGGCAAGCCAAGGAGTTGATTTTGGCACAAATTGCCTTCGTACAATTTCGTACATTTATGGTTGACATGCTGAAAGAGCTTGGGGCAAATGAACCCGGGATGCTCCTTACTACTTACGATTCGTACAAAGGGATTAAAACTATTCTGGGTCTTCTGAAACCTAACTTTGAAGATGATGAGTCCCCTTCTAAAAAAAGACCCAACACACTTCTAACTCCAAACTCCACGTTTACTTCCTTTCTTATACTCTCTTCTTCTGATGACTCCAGTTTTGGAAGAGGAAAGTCTAGAAGCTTTACAAGAGAAAGGGGTCGTTGGTTACCTATTGAACATATTTTGGAAATGTGACTGCATAGGTAGTGGTCAATGAGATCGAGAGGCGCTTTCTTCCAAGCAAAACTGCGGATTGTAGTGCAATCTCATTCATTGTTATTTCACCAATAGAATTTTGGATTTCTTTTCACCAAGTTCAATTTTTGTTGAATGCTTTGATTAGGTGTATGGTAATCATTTTGTGATTAAAAATGTGGTGTTTGGTTGGAAATATTATGACCCTATTAAGGGTTTTGTGTATCCAAATGCATTTTTGAGACATGAACCTAATTTAGGGTGTAAATGCAAAAAATTTACCTCATTTTCCAAGGATTTTGGTATACTTGGCGCACATGTTTGTACGACAAACCTAACTATTATAAAGGTTTCTTCTCATTTACTTGGAATGGGTTTGAATCACATACCAGTGGAGCCTCTAAATCCTAGAATGGCACTGTCCGCACTACTAGACTATCTGATTGACTTGGCCTTAAAGCTCCAACTAGAGAAATAGATCCTACAGGATCTTGTTGAAAAGCTTAAGATGGACTTTTTTCAAAAGGTTAGTCTTTTGCCAGCTAAATGGCTCAGCATGGATACTACTTGGGTCACTCCAAAAATTATGCAAGAATACCATGAACTGACTCGTGATTGGTTTATAGCGGCCTTGATAACGGTGCCAACACTATATCTGTTATCTGTGTAAGAAGCTTGTTTATGATGCTGCCCTGTTAAGGTTGGGTGGAAATGAATTTGAAAAGGTGAATGAAACACTAAAGGATGTGGCTTTAGCTTTGCTAAGGGATTTGAACAATATGGGATATGAAGAAACATCAAGCAAGCTTCCCATGTTGTTCCCTACTTTTAAAAAACACAAACATAAGTTCCGGTAGGTTTCAAATGCTTCAAACGATATTTTTTCTTGTGTTACAAAAGATGTTACTTCCTGCCTAGTCATGACAGAGGTTTGCAATCTTTGTGCTAAAAGAAGAACATACCTTAAAAGATAAAGTAGTATAGAGTGATGTACTTTTTGGCTTGCTAAGAATTCATCAGAGGTTTTTATCAACTTACCTACGGATATCTATTGTATCTTTACCGTAGATATTACACAATGTTATGAAAACATTCCTCTCTCAAGTAATGACGGCCTTATGGGAGTGCTCAATGAGATTATCAACCTGGCTTTTGCTAAGAAAAAAACACAAGGGTTTGAAAAGATCTCACTGGTAAGAACACCTTGTTGGATTAAAAATTCAGTCAAAAAGCCACCAGTGTGCTTTGACAAAGTTACTCTAACAATGGTTATTAAATGGATATTGCAGAATTGCTTTGTTCAATAAGGGCCAGATTGTCATATACAAAAGATGGGAATACCTATGGGATTCTCTTGCTTACCAATAATGTGCAATCTATACTTATTTTTTTTGAATACAAATGGTCGTGCTAAAAAATGAAACATTATGATGAGGACAAACAACTTTTAGTCTTCATTAACACGTTTAGATTCATGGATGATTTATTGAGTATTAACAATCAGACCTTCAAAGATTATCTGGCTGACATTTACCCACCTTGCCTCATGATAGAGCCAACATCACTAGAAGAGTTAGTGATTGATGATAAAACTATATTTAAAAAAACCTGCTTTTTGAACATGGAAACTCTACTTCCCTTTCTATTTACTGGAGAATACAATACACGCTTCTTTTGGAAGTGGGATAATCTGTTACTTAATCCTGTTGAATTTGTTAAGAGGAAAAGTAACAGACCTATAAAAAATGCGTGTAATACTAATACTTGCTTAGGTATTATGTCGCTTATTATATAGTCGTCTTTGGATAACTTTTTTGCCTTTGAAAAAATTAACAAGCTAATATGCAAATTTTGTAAGAATGGTTTCTTGCGGAAAGAACTGTTTACTAGTATAGTAAAAGCTATTAGCTTAAATAGCTGTCCAGGTGTCAAAATTGATCCTGTTTTACTTTGCAATCTATTAAGGAAGTAGGCCCATACTTAATGGGTCTACAACCTCATTAGGTATGTGCATATGTATGGGTGGACGCGCGCGCGCACACACACACACACACACACACACACAAATATATGTATAGGAGAAATTTTAGGCTTATCTTATTATAAAGCCAAGTCATGGGCTTGCTTAGCTCACACCTAGTGCAATTTCTAATTACATTGAGTTTTTAGCCGGCCCTAGACCTTTTTCATGGCCACATGTGTATGGGTCCTTTTTCGGTATACATTTTTGGGTATATCGAATTGTATTAGTTCTCAAAAATGTATAAGGGTCTCATATATGATTCAAATTGATGGGATTTTCAAGTTTAAACACACATGCATTCACACACACACACACACACACACACACACACACACACACACACACACACACACAAAGATATAATATGAAATGAAATGTCATATTAAATGTCTTTAGTCAAGGGAACATAAAGATAAAAATAAATGAGCATACTTGGAGTGGGTCACATGAGGAATACTGAGGTGCATAGAAGCTGTTTGCGGGTCGCCGTGACGGACGTCCATAGCATAGCTCTCAAGCATCAACATAAAATTATCGATACAGGGGAAGCGACTCGGATGAGGCATGGAAACTCACTAGGGTGTCAATCCTAATGAAGTGAACTCGAAGAGATGCAACTACTAACTCTACAAGCAAATCAAACGCACTAAAGCCAAGTAATCTGCCTATGTCCTTCTACACAGCTCTACAGTCATCACGCCTGTTTACCATGCAAATCATATCAGAATCGCACGAAACTTGAAGGGAAGCTACAGGGGACTATCAGAAACATACTCTATCACTGTCACAACATTCTAGAGAGGTACAAAGATCGCGATCGTTCGTCTCACAGTACACAAAAACAGTAAACGGATGATCCTAAAGGGTCGTTTTTGGGTCCCTAAAGCCTCTCCTAGGGTCAAAACAACATAAAATACACATATAAACACTCAAAACAGTGATTTAAGGCCTAAACGGATGCGTTTGAAACCTTCACCGAATCTTGAATGCTTACACTTGAATGCAAGAGCAGAGTAAGAGGAACACAATGCAAGAAACAAAACTGAATTTGGATTACTGTAGCCACAGAAGTGATGATTACAAGTTGGAGCAAAGAGGTAGCTCTCTGTGCGTAACGTAGTAGTCCCTTATCTTCAAAAAATAATCTCCTTTTTCCCACTAACCTTAGTGTATTATATACCTAGGGCTTTCTAAAGTGGCTGGCGGCCAACTTCTCGTGGACCTTTACATACATCATTGGAAAAATTACATCTTTGACTTAGACTTGACATAGACGCTTGACATTAGGCTTTTACAGGGTTTGATGTATTAAACATCAGAAAAATAATGTGACCACATCAAAACTTTGGCCGGCTGATCCAACGGGCGCCTTGGCTAGGTGGGCACTTGTATGTTGTCATCACCTCCAAACAGTCCCCCCTTCCTAGCTCGTGTCATCCCTTGACACGACCATTTGTAGGCTGGTCTTCTTGTTGATGAGACTCCCCTCTTCCTTGATTGAGTTATATCTGGCATGTTTTGCTTGTTCAAATGGGGTGCCCATTTGCCTTTGATTGATGAACATGTGTTCTTTGTGATTTGGATGTTGTGGACGAGGCATTTGTGCATGTTGTTGCACATCCTGCATTACCTTTCCATCTGTGCAGTTGGTCGATGATACCTGCTTCTTTGGATACTTCGTTTCCTGGTGCAATTGACTTTTTATTGGAGCTCATAACTCAAAATGTTTGATACTTTGACGTGTGTGCATTGCCATCTCCAATTTGATTTTGTTTGCCACTTTGTCAATAGAGCTTTGTTGGTATCTTTGAAGATAAGAGCTGCTCTTGTCGAAGCGTAGTTGAGAACAATGTGGCCCCACTTTATCTCTTTGAAGATCGTGTAACAAATTCTTTATTGGTTTCATTTGATGTAAAGAATATATACAATAGAATATTGATAGGTGTTTCTAAATTAGGGTCTAGAACCTGAATGACCAAAGGAAAAAACCCAGTGGGAAAAAATGCCTTTGGTATACGCTCTTATTGGGGTTGAACACTTGGAAGTTGAGTACCTGTTCATACAAGGTGAGTGCTTGGGAGAAATAAAGTAAGAGTGCGTGATGCAAGTGCCAATTATGGGACACTCTATATGCACACAAGAGTTCTTTCAAGAAAATCATGCGGTGTGAAAAATGAGTTGTTGGGTGCTTCAAGGAACAAATGTAGCACATGTGATATCCAAGGACATCTCAATAGCTTCCACATTTCCAAGAAGGGTTTTTGATGTTGAAGCTTCTCCACTCATTACTCACTATGCATAGTGCGTGAGTGTCTTTTGGACTCTCTTCTTCACTTTACCAAACTTAAAATACATAGACTTGGACTCTTATGCTCACCTATACCAGCATGAGCGACACAACATAAATATGCTCGACTCCTCCACCTTGAGCAGTACCTAGAATAGCTAAGACTCTTAGACCACAGAGAATATTACTTAAAGCTTTGGGACTAATGCCTTGCTCATTTAGTGGCTCAGCTGCCCGACTCTTGACTTTTATGCCATGTATTTTTAATGGCCACTTGGACTTACCTGTTCATGGCGTGAAATCCAATGCCATAAGTTCTGGAGATTAAGGCCTCTATCATTGTGTTGGTCTTTGGATGCCACCATTTTGTCGAGTAAGTTGGCATACTTCGGCTCCTCTTGACTTGCTTGTTGTATGTTGATACTTCTTTGTAAAACAATTTCTTCAGCTCTGATAGGGCTTGATGTAGCCTTTGCATTAATTTCCATGAGAAGCGATTGTTGAGATGTGTGGGTTCTCTGTGATTGAGTTTCCACTAGCAATTTTGGAACCCGTCTTGTTTTTGGTCCTTGTGTGACCGTCTTTGGCATTTTATCTTCTTCTATAATTTGATGGACACTAGGCTTTGGTATCCAAACCTGATGATTTCCGTTGTAAAAGCTTTGCTTTTGTAATAGAAGACAAGGGATCCATTTTGAGGTTGTTTCTCCATTGGTTGTGCTTAGTCTCCATTGGCTCTTTGTTGTTGTTGATTGTCTTTGTCTGGGGTCCTTCGCTACTTGGTTGGTCTTAGTGGCTCTAGGATGAGCAACTACTTTGGGTAACCATATTTGGGTGTTACCTTCATAGAATCCTTTTGCTTCAAGTAGCTTCACTGGAATCATCCGCTGTTGCATCTGTTTGTGTTGGGTAGCTTCGTTGAAGTTTGACTTTGGTACCCGTACTTGTTGTGTTGCTTTCTTGGAAGGTCTTTTCTTCTGTCCTTTTTTGTTGTTCTTTCTCCTGCTTGAGTTGTTTTTATTTCGTTGATAGCTTGGTTCGCTCATTGTAGAACTTTTTTCTTGAGGTGAGTACATCCAGGGTGTTACTCTAGGCTTTTTGGCCCAAACATTAATGTTTCCTTAAGTGTAGCCTTGAGCAGTGATTAACTCATTTGATGCTATCCACCCTGTCACCTTTTGTTGTTGTGGTTGAACCCATGTTTCATGTATCCAAACTGGGTCTCTGACTTGGATGTGCTCTTTGGATACCAACACTTGGTTGACATTCTTCGGCTTCTTTTGGATGCTTTTTTGTGATGGAAACTTTGGTTGATAGAATTTTTGCTTTGGTTTCCATTGCATTGTTGATGGTGTGGCTCTTGATGTAGAGGCTTCGTGGGAAATTTGATGCAAGCTCGTTGAAGGTAAAGTTGTCTGGCGAGGTTGATATACTTCAGTGTTTACCTTTGCTTTACCTTTTTTCGCGATGGTTGGCGATTTCTTCTCTACATGGATTTGAGAAGCTTCATGGAGTCTTACTGTTGTTGTTGTTGAAGCTTTTGATTGTTGTCGAAAGAAGATGTTCCTCCAGCTTTCTGTCAGGACCAGACTCTCTTTGATATGATGGGAGTTGATTATGTGGAAATTATCTTTATACTCCCCGATACTCAATTTGAGTACAGCTTCTGCCACTCCAAAGCTAGGAATCGGCATTTTTGAACTTGTGTAAACTGTTTCTTCTAGCTCATTGATAGGTGGCTTTCCCATCATGATCCACGTCCCATAAGTCATTAGATTCTTTGTTGCTTCTGGATCTATTGCGGCCGAACATGTAACCTTGAGCCCTGTTTGTCCGCATAAATTGAATTTGATCATCGTAGGAGATAGTCCATCTTCTTCCTTGTCCGTGTTCTTCTCTTGATCTTGCGTTTGTTGAAGATTTGCCGTTGAACTTGGAAGCTTTTCTCCTTCATCTACTTTCATTTGCATTTTTTCTGGAATCAGCTTCTTTGAAACAGCTTTTGTTGTTTCTTCAGGTATGTCAATAATGACATATTCTTGTGGTTGCTCTGCTTCCTTCGTTTTCAATTTTTCCTCATGCTCCAGGATGTAGCTATCTGCCTCACTTTTTCTGCTTTCACACTCACAAACTTCATTAGCTTCCTTCAACACTTTCAACATAAAACATGAAACTAGGTCGTAGCCTTCTTCATTACAAAACTTGGTTGGAGTTAGCTGATTTACACACACATCCAAGGTTGCCAATATTTGAGTCCATCCAAATGGCTCAAATAATTGCTCTGGAAAGGGATCCGATATGTAAGCTTCATCGTCCATTGATCTTTCTAGGATGCAATCCTCCTTCACTAAGCTTCCACACTTCGAAGCACCACACATCCAAAGTTCTTGTTTGGTTTGTAGCCACGCAGGTATCTCTTTCCCATTGACTATAATAGAGTTAATTTCTTCTAAAGGAGTTCTATTCACATCTCTATAGCTATGGTCTTTTATGCTTATTTTTGTGGTGATCTTTTTATGTCTCAAGTAGATATAGTCATAGCCCCAATCTTGAACCATCTTAAGTTGACGCATGAAAGGTCTTCCTAAAATGATATCAAAATTGTTCCCTTTTCCAAAATCTACTATTGCAAATGTATGTTCATATTCAATTCCACAAGAAGTCACAATAATTTGCTCTAAGATACCTAGAGTTTTTTCCGTGTATCCATCTGCAAGTTGCAGCTTCATTCTAGTTTTCCTAAGCGCTGGTCTACCCCATTTTTTCCAAATTTCTTTTGTGGCTATGGCTACTCTAGCCCCACTATCAAGTATAGCCAATGTTTTAACTCCTTTGTATTCCACAGGTAAGGTGGTGTTTCCTTCTTCTCCTTCGCAATATTCCCCCACCTTGTTTATTGGCACAGGTTTAGCGTTTGCACTTTCTTGTTGAGTTTTGTTTGATTGTTCATTTGAGGGTAGATCTTGAAGAGGTATCTTTAATCCCATCTTCCCCAAATTGTTGCCTACTTTATCCCATACATGTGGTCTAATCTTAAGCAGTTCAGATAGAGTAATGGTGCACTGTATTGGATCTGACATCAACTCTTGCATACTCGTTGTATCCATCATCTTGGATATGGCTTTCCTCTGAGATGGCACCACTCTAGTCTCTGAGTCAGCCTCATGTTCTCCTATGTATGAGGGTAAGGTCTTCAAGGACTCTGGTTTGCTTTCAATTGAAACTTCCGTCCCTGCATCTCCATTTAGAGATTGAATGTCTCCCTGATAGACTTCATGCCCTGTATTGACCTCAGTTATGGGTGCAGATTGGAAAGTCGCACTTCCATCTTTTGCACTTCTAATTGCTTTCCACAATTCATTTGGCCATGGATCATCTATCTTTGGGACAAGTGCCATAACTTGTGATCTTGACCTTGCATCATTAGTGGTGTTGGCCACTACTTGATCATCTAGTTGAATTTCTAGGCTGTTGGTTTCTTGTGTTGCAGTCTTTGCTTGCACATGCTTTTGTGATTCTAGCTCAATGTTTCTTTGAGTTAATGTTTCAACAACCTTTGCCTTAAGCATTTCAAATCCAACACTTTTTGGTTTTGTTTCTGGAGGTGGAATTGGTGCTTTAGGCTCCATCATTGCCTGTGCAATTTTTACCAATTCCTTACACATTTTCAACCTCTAAGTCTCTACCTCAGCATGAGGATATTTCATCCCTCGTTGCTCTAGGGTTTGGTTGGGTTTCAATCTAGCCTCATATGCTTCCAATGCAGCATCTAATGGCTCTAGGACTTTGTCTACCAACACAGATCCTTCGGAAGACGCCTTCCTTGGTTTCTTATCGCTCACCACAGTTTTGTTTTTTTGTTCTTGTTTTAACTGCTCCTTTGTCTCTTGAATTCTGTTTGTAGTGCAGTTTGATTTGTAATTGCTTTTGCTTTAATTCAGTCTCTTTTGGCTTTCCAAGATTTTCTCCCATTCCTCACTGACACACTAGTTGTTTCCCCTTGTTTGGGTTGTTGATCTTTCTCCTCATTAGCTTGGTCCTCAGCAATTTCTTTTGCTTGGGCTCTAGTCACTATCTTCACAGGAATTTTGGGTTCTGCCTCTGATCCACTTGGAGAAGGTGACGGGAGCAAAGCGAACCCTGAACCCCGACGGCCTCTAAAACACCGGGGCCGAATGGCGCGCCTCGAGCCTGTCACGGTAAAGCGAACAGGGGGCACCACCTAGCTTGAGCGGCTAGGACGCAAAAACACACCACCATAACAAAGTTTTCATCCAAGAGAGATGGATGCTTGGGAGTAATGATGAAGAGGAAGGGAAATGAGATCAATAGAGAGAGAGAGAGAGAGAGAGAGAGAGAGAGAGAGAGAGAGAGAGAGAGAGAGAGAGAGAGAGAGGGGGGGGTATGGCGGCTTAGTACTTAGGCACCACAGAAGGATGGCGAATCCGCACACCCTTCACACATACACAAGCTCACTCCAAACACAAGACTAGGTGGCGATTCCGCACACCTCACATGGGAAAAACATTGCAGGAAAACATACTCACAAAACCTCAAGCTTTATTTAGAGAATAAGGCGATGAAATGGGGAGCATAGCGTAGGGGAATGAGAAGGGAGAGAGTGGTAGAGCACATGGCGGATAGGTGGGAGTTGATGGCGAAGACTCGCACGAGGGTTATGGTCATCATCCTTCATTTAGTTGCCCTTCATCTTCCATAGCCCAAGGGTGTAGAGGTCATGCTCAAGACGAGCATGGTGATTGCGGTGATGGTGATGGTGTGGGTGTGTGTGTGTGCACTAGGCACACACAGTGCATAGTGTACTCTTTGGTGATGTTGTGTGTGTGTTTAGTGTGATGGTGACCCCTCTTTATATAGGGGAGGAGGGGGGAGAAATTCTAGAATTTAGAAATGAAGAAATCATTATCTACATAGGCCATGTGACTGTGGGCCCCACTTGTCTGGCTGTGTGTATATGTGCCAGAACAGCAGTCTCATGAGAGAGAGACTAAGAGAGAGAGATGGGTTGATGAAAAAAGTGAGAGGTGACATGGAGACTAAAGTAATTACAAGAGGGGAGAGAGGGGAGTGTGTTCAGAGGTGAATCTGTGTGCAGATGTGTGTGAACACAAGAAAAATCAGGTAACCACCGGGTGGGGATGGGTCTGTGGGCACCTTTTTCAGTGAAACTGAGTGTTTGTGAGTGTGGGGGAGGTTATTTAGCTACAAAACAAGAGACATGGCACCCTTTAGAGAGAGAGGGGGGTATTTGGGTCATGGGATATGATAGGAGAGAGAAAGGGGGTGTGGGGTATACTATTTTGGAAGATAGGATAAGTTGCATGTGAGTTAGGGTGCATTATTGGTGAGTTAGAATGCATTATTGGTGAGAGGTGGGGTAGCTTGAGGGGAGAGAGAAAGGAGAAAGGACAAGAAAAAAAAGGAGGCAAGGTGGGGATGGGGCTGCCCCGCAGGCATGAGGTGGCCTATTTTACCTTTCTCATATATTTACATAATCATACTTTATTTTTTTCTTACTTTTTCCAATGCCTTTTATCACTCCCTCCCTAAGAGGGGGTTTTCATGGGGTGGGGACGAGAGAAGAGGGGTATGGGAGCTTGGCTTGTGAAAAGCCCCCATCATTAGCCCTCCCCTTTTGGCTAGAGGCATTCATGCCTCTAGCTCATCTGTTTCTTCTTCCGCTTAGCTGTAGGATCCGATATCGAGTTGCCTTCTGAACTAGCCATTCCATTTGGCCATTGGTGAGATTTCTGGGATATTCATGAATCTGTAACAGGTCTGGGTGATAGCTTGTTCCTTGGAATAGTGTCGGTTGATTAAAGGGGAAGCCCATGGCTTCCAGAACTTTGTGCCAGTGTCCTCCTGGATCTCAAGTGAAAAATAGGATCATTGTCTGCAGTGTCCGAACAATAAAATTTGCATGCCAAATTGGACCAAATTTGTAACCACCAGTAGCGAGAGGGGAAATGAGCATCTTCGCTCCTGCAAAGACAGAACTGAAAATTATGATTCCCAAGAGTGTACCAAGAATCCACCATATATGGCCGCCTTGTTGGTGTGGTGATCTCAAGTTTTCTTCAGAATCTTGCTTACTGCCATGACTAGAAAAAACTGCAAGCATATCATGCTTCTTTTGGGTGTGCTCAAACATGTCAGCTTCCTTTACTGATGCTAATAGCAAGCCACCTACCTTGCGGCTTAAATACAAGCGTAATTCACTTACCTTTCTCCAAAGAGAGGATGCACTATTTGTAAAAAATTGTACCAAATTGCGAATGAGGTCTTCATTCTTGCATTCTATCAGGCTTTTGTCTATCCATGGCTCCTTTGCTCTTATCTCCATGCTGATCTTCTCTCTATATGTTATAGCAGCTAGCCATAGCCATAGGTTTGATGCATCCCATGCAAACACAATGCTGTGTTGTGGAGGAGTTTGGAACATCCTTAAAAGGTTGGCAACATATTGATCATCACACTTACTCTGAACACCCTCACATAAACTGGAGGCATTACCCATCTCCAAGTTTATAACATCTTTCAGTAGACTAGAGGCATTACCCATCTCCAAGTCTATAACACTACACAATAAAATCTTGCTCGGCTGCCAAGCCTCTGGAGAAATATCCAACTCCAAACCTTCAGTCATACTTACCTCTTCATTATGGTCCTCAAGTGAAACTTCCTTGATGCAAGATTCCTTTAGCTTGCTACACTATCCTGGGTCCATGGTGGTGCACAGGCTTCCGTTTTCAAAGCCCTCCCCTTTGCTTGATATATTGTCCATCTTCTGCAAAGCCTTGCTAACAGGCTGGTTTTCCTCTTCTCTTGTATCTTTCATGACTTTTGCATTCCTCTTACTCTGACGAGGCCTAATCAACACTTTACACCTTCTTACCCTTACTGCCCAATGCTGTCGATTGATCACTTTGGTGCCTATTTCATCCAAGGTTAAAGATGTACTCACATTTGTAACACAATTTTCTTGGCTTACCTCCCCCACCTGGGTAGCATCTTTTGATTCTTTAACCTCTTGTTCCACTGCTTCAGTTCTTTGAATAGTCTTCTTACTCGATCCTTCTTCTGTTACACTCATCTTGACCTCTTCTGCAAGACCAATGATACTTGGTGTGCGGGTACCAATTGGTGGTGGGCGTAGGATGATTGTAAGTGGTGATTGTGGCGGACATAGAATTTGTGTTGGTGGGGCTCGTGCTCGGGGTGGGGGTGTTCTTTCTCTAGGGGATGACAATTGGTTCCTCCTACCTCCTCTATTACAGTTTTGTTGTGATTTGGGACAGTAGTACGTACCGTGACCATCTTCTCCGTAGTTGTAGCAGTGATACTCCCTGTTTTGTCGTCGTGCTCTTCCAGGGTCTTGATCTGTTTCTTGACTCCTCCCTTGCTGTATTAAGTGGACAGACAAACTCTGTAGTTGGTCAGTAATATGGGCCAACATATCTTGTTGGTCACCTCTTAACCCAAGAGCCGGTGGTGGTGGTGGAATGGTGGTTGTCATAGTTGCTGGTCGACGCGATGTTCCTGCTTCTATTGACTTGGTTTCTTTGGATTTCATTCGCAGCTTCTTGTCCTTAAGGCGAGCAATTTCAACGGCTAACTCGTATGTAGCCGGGAATCTACCTTTCACCTTCTCCTTGAGAAGCGGCCATAAGCCATGCGTGAACCGATCTTTTTTTAGTAAATCGGGTGCAGCTTCCCCCCTTGCCAGTGACTCAACCCACCGTTCCCACAAATCCACAAATTTGGACTCATAGGTGGCATATTCTAAAAGACCCTCCTGCTTCAAGTCTCTCAACTTGTCCCACAACTTTTCTGAAGTGATACTTCCCCCAAAGCGCCTCTTAAAAGCGGTTTTTAAGGGTTCCCAGTCATCCTTGGTTTCTTGTGGAAGTGCATTGTACCATGATCTAGCTTCTAGCTTCATGAGATGCTTAAAGATTCTAACCCGGGATTCATCCGTATCTTTGTTGCTCACTACACATGCTACTTCAAAGTCATCTAGGAAGTCTGTTACCAAATCCTCCCCCTTCTTTCCTTTAAATGTTGGAAATGCTACACTTGCCATGATTACTGAAAGAGATCTAGAAAGACACACTTCTTAACTTGCAAAAGTTTTTTTCTTCTTTACAAGGAGGCGTGTATACCCTCTTATACTAGGACATAGATTAAAACTTCAAACGGTACATTGCCTTGTACCAAAGGTAAAACAAATGGCTGATCTGATGCCGGAACCTCAAAAAACCGCTCCCCACCTGGCATGGTGTCAATGACGTGCTGGTAGTGAGCCTTCAAGTCCAGTATTACCTTGATTGAGCGTACACGTGTTGGTATGTGTGATCTGTCTTGAGGTAGGTTGTACTGATTCATGTGAAGCTTAGAGGTGCTTAGTCACTGTCCAAGCTTGTGGGAGAGGGTGGTGTTCTTTCCTGAAACAAACTCAGTAGATCCCTAGTTTCTCTAGTGAGAGTGTGAGCCAATGCTTCCGTTATCTGTGCTGCAGCATCAAGTGCGACTTGAAAACTGACTGTGATAATTACCTCGGTGACTTGAGTTACCCGATTCTCAAAGTAGAATAGTGTTGATTCTCTATTGTGCAGAGCTCCTTCCATTTTTTTGTTGTTGGTTGGTTGTAGGTTGCGGACATGGTTTCGACCTTCTCCTTCTTCTTCTTGGCACTTGGCCTATGTATATCCACTGGGTTTGACGTGTTGGTTGACTCTCCCACTGCAAATCGATTACCGTTACGCCTGGCACTCGAGCTTCGATGGAGATGCGGAGTTCGTCCAGTTGTGCTTGGAGCTCTTCTTCTTCTGTCGTCCAATTAGCAAATCCTGCTAGCCATTCATCCATTCACAATAGTTTAGGGGTTTCAGTCTTGTAAACTGAGGGGTTTCATGAAAAGATCCTCCGTGGGGGCACCAAATGACGGGAGCAAAGCGAACCTCGAACCCCCGACGGCCTCTAAAACACCGGGGCCGAATGGCGCGCCTCGAGCCTGTCACGGTAAAGTGAACAGGGGGCACCACCTAGCTTGAGCAGCTAGGACGCAAAAAACACACCACCATAACAAAGTTTTCATCCAAGAGAGATGGATGCTTGGGAGTAATGATGAAGAGGAAGGGAAATGAGATCAATAGAGAGAGAGAGAGAGAGAGAGAGAGAGAGAGAGAGAGAGAGAGAGAGAGAGAGAGAGAGAGAGAGAGAAAGAGAGAGTGAGGGAGGGGGTATGGCGGCTTAGTACTTAGGCACCACAAAAGGATGGCGAATCCGCACACCCTTCACACATACACAAGCTCACTCCAAACACAAGACTAGGTGGCGATTCCACACACCTCACATGGGAAAAACATTGCAGGAAAACATACTCACAAAACCTCAAGCTTTATTTAGAGAATAATGCGATGAAATGGGGAGCATAGCGTAGGGGAATGAGAAGGGAGAGAGTGGTAGAGCACATGGCGGATAGGTGGGAGTTGATGGCGAAGACTCGCACGAGGGTTATGGTCATCATCCTTCATTTAGTTGCCCTTCATCTTCCATAGCCCAAGGGTGTAGAGTTCATGCTCAAGACGAGCATGGTGATTGCGGTGATGGTGATGGTGTGGGTGTGTGTGTGTGCACTAGGCACACACAGTGCATAGTGTACTCTTTGGTGATGTTGTGTGTGTGTTTAGTGTGATGGTGACCCCTCTTTATATAGGGGAGGAGGGGGGAGAAATTCTAGAATTTAGAAATGAAGAAATCATTATCTACATAGGCCATGTGACTGTGGGCCCCACTTGTCTGGCTGTGTGTATATGTGCCAGAACAGCAGTCTCATGAGAGAGAGAGACTAAGAGAGAGAGATGGGTTGATGAAAAAAGTGAGAGGTGACATGGAGAATAAAGTAATTACAAGAGGGGAGAGAGGGGAGTGTGTTCAGAGGCGAATCTGTGTGTAGATGTGTGTGAACACAAGAAAAATCAGGTAACCACCGGGTGGGGATGGGTCTGTGGGCACCTTTTTCAGTGAAATTGAGTGTGTGTGAGTGTGGGGGAGGTTATTTAGCTACAAGACAAGAGACATGGCGCCCTTTAGAGAGAGAGGGGGGTATTTGGGTCATGGGATATGATAGGAGAGAGAAAGGGGGTGTGGGGTATACTATTTTGGAAGATAGGATAAGTTGCATGTGAGTTAGGGTGCATTATTGGTGAGTTAGAATGCATTATTGGTGAGAGGTGGGGTAGCTTGAGGGGAGACAGAAAGGAGAAAGGACAAGGGGAAGAGAGAGGGGGTTGACCTTTTGAGTGGAGGAGAGGAAATAGGACACACGGCGGGGCAACAATGAAGAAAAAGGAGGCAAGGTGGGGATGGTGGGCTGCCCCGCAGGCATGAGGTGGCCTATTTTACCTTTCTCATATATTTACATAATCATACTTTATTTTTTTCTTACTTTTTCCAATGCCTTTTATCACTCCCTCCCTAAGAGGGGGTTTTCATGGGGTGGGGACGAGAGAAGAGGGGTATGGGAGCTTGGCTTGTGAAAAGCCCCCATCAAAGGTAACACTCCCACAACATTCATTGTTGTTTTCCCCTGTTTGTTTGGGTGTTTTGGACAATTTGGAACAACATGTGTAATGGCACACTCCAAACAATATCCAATTATCTCTACACGAGAACAATTCTTGGCCCAATGATTACCTCCACACTTGTAGCATGGTCCATCTTGTTGAGTCACTGGTGGCACACTTGATGGTTGTTCTTTGTTAGCAAGAATGGTCTATGGTCTATGCTCTTGATTGGCTATGAACATCAGAGTGTCCTCATTCAATGAATATAGTTTTCTCATAGGTTCTTGCCCTAGCCTAGGTTGTGATACCCCAACTCTTTGTAAAGCCCTTGATACAGCCCTATTTTGAAATAATGGATGATTTGGTAATGGCATTTGTTTTTCTATTTGATGTCCAAATAGTATTTTCCTCGTGTAGGTTTGATTATAGTAGCACTCACTCATCTCATGATTGGTCCATTTTTTCTCAATGGCACACCATTTTATTCGTTGTGCTACTTGCGCTGCTAGCTCATCTAGGTTGGTCATTAATTGAGACATAACCACTTGCCTTGTGTTGGTTTCACTAGATGCTAAAGGAGCATTATCCATAGTGATCTTTGTATCACCAATTTCCTCGCCACTATAGGCTTTACAATTGTCAACTAGGTATAATGCTTCTCTCGTGACTTGTTTAAAGGAAGTACATCCTTTTACGTGCAAATGTTTCTTGAGAGTTTCATTTATCAAACCCTCTATGAAGAGAATTGATAATCTTTCATCGTGAGGTAACTCACGTTTCAGACATCTCTCTATATATTGTTTGAAACGTAGCGATGCTTCCTTCACTCTCTCATCTTCTTTTTGCTTGAATGCATAGATTTGGGACACTGTGTTATGCTTGATTCCCCTTTTAGAGAACTCCACAACAAATTCTTGCAACAATTGTTCAATGTTTGAGAAGGCATTTTTGTCCAACGGTTGGAACCAATTCAATGCTATCCCTTCCAAGGTTAAGCCAAATCCCTCATATTATGTATGAAAATAAAATACTTGTTCGGCTCTTAACACTTGTTTGAACAAGAATGCATGTACGTATGGATCTGTTAATCCATCATACTTCTTCTTGACACATTTGGCCAATTGATATGGTCTCATTGGTTCTGGTTCAACCATTCATCTTAGCGTGTTGGGGTCTCTCACAAAGACATCCCTCGTTCCTTCTTCTCTTCTTGGAGAAAATCCTGGTGGAATCCCCTTCGATATGCGCTCTGACATCATTTTTGACTGAAAGTAAGTAGGAATCGGAGTACCCTTGTATATGTATCTCTCTAAGTCAATTGGATCGACAAGTTTGTACTCTCTTCCATACTTATCTACCATTAAAACTTGCACTCCATTGGCATATGTATATGTGAATGCATAGAGGTTCTTATGGGTGGTCAACTCTCTGGCATTGGTCTCTACACACCTGTAGAAGATGTATGGATCCCCGTTTGTGAATCTATATAAGCCCTCATGAGTGTAATCTGTAAGCACTCTCTTGGTGGATTTGATGTCTCACGTTGGGTTTGTTGATTAGAGGATGCTTCTCCTCTAAGTCTCCAGCAATTTCCACTTTTGCTCTTTCAAACTCCCGCATTTGAGTTGATTGGTTTGGCTTCCAGTGAGCTACATGATCACTTGATAAATATCCATGAGCCCTGCCTTGAGGTTTGGCTTGATATGATTGATAAGCCTCATGGTCTTGTCTCAACCCTCTTGTTATAGGTGTTGTAGTATTTCTGGTTGTTTGTGTAGGTGGCATAGCTTTGAGTTGAGTGGGAAACCCTAATGATGGATGAGTTGTCATGATGAAGCCTCACTCAATACTCTCAAGATAGTCCTTGATAAGAACACCTTGGATTAGTGCACACAATCCCTTTTTGCCCCTGGTCAAGTCTCTCAAAAGTTAGGAATTTGTAACTTTTTTGGTCTCTGGAAATTGGTTCCTAGCTATACCTGACTCAATTTGGAGTTGTCTATCAAAAGTTAGAGCACTTTTGGTGAACTACTCTTGAAACAGCACTCAAAACAGTCTCAGGACTAGAACACAGGAACTTTGGCTTGTATCTTGGCCTCCCGAAGGTATTTTTAGCTCAAACTTGAGATTTGGGATGTCCTCAAGTATGTCTACAAACTTATGAAGTCAAATACCCTCACTGTGTAGAGGTACACCGATCGCGATCGTTGACCCCATGTCACAGATTTGGAAGATTTTTGCACAGTAGCTAGCCCTTGATGTCTTGATACCAAGTGTCTTTGTATTTTTGAATTTGGAGATGTTTTGACCAATGAAAACCCAAATCCCAGGTGGTTCTGCGGTTATTGGCCTGATCGTGTAAATGAGACTTTTGACCCCTTTCTTTTGCTTTTTTGACCTTGCTCCTTTTGGAAAATATGTTGCACTAGATGTCAGCTACCTACTCATAAATTTTCAATCCAAAATTTCACTGGGGTACATCGATCGCAATCGTAGTTCTAGCTCCTTTTTGCATGAAATTTTAGGAGTTGATAGACATGGGTATGATTAGTCTATTCCCAAACCCACTTTGCATTTGGATCACAAAAACTTGAATTTTGGTCTGAAGGATCAGTGATCAGTGTTTGCTCTATTTGACAACTGTCTTTTGGTTTTTTGACCCTGGTTCTTTTGAGAAAGTTGTTAGCCTAGTTATTAGCTACCTACTCACCAAGTCTCAACTCAAATTTTCACTATGGTACACCGATCGCGATCGTACTTTGGAGCCCAAATTGGATGAAACTTGTGGATGTGGTAGACAATGATGTGTATAGTCTACTCCCCAAATCTTTTTGAATTTGGACAAGAAAAAGTCAAGTTTTTACCAGATCTTGGTCTGCTGCAGTGGTTTTCTGACTGTTTGCTGTTTTTGGCTATTTTGGTGATTTTTTTTGAATTTTGAAAACTCCTGGTATCTTATATAACCTAGGTGTATGTGTGGGTAAAGTTTGGTCAAAATCTGGGACTGAGGTACACCGATCGCGATCGTAGTTTGGGGCCCAAATTGGATGAAACTTCACCAGCTTGTTCACTAAGCTATTTTAAGACCACCTGCCAAATTTTTTTGAATTTGGACAAAAAAAAGTCAAGAATTTACAGTTTCTTGGTCTGAAGTGCCTGATTTCCTAAATCTGTCAATTTGACTTAATTTTGGTGTTTGTTTTGGGATTTGAAAGCTATCTGGGGGTTTCCTATGTACAGGCTATCCCATTGTATGGTTTCTTCCCAGTTTTGATGTGTTTTGGTCTACTGAAAGTCAATTTCTATGCCAGTTTAGCAGTTTTTGACTTGGATCTGTATTCAGATGGTTTGACCAGTTTTTTATGGTTTTTGGCTCTAGGTCCTTTAGACTTTTATGTTTGTATACACCTGAGGATCCCACAGATGAAATTTGGTCAAAATCTGGCACTTAGGTACACCGATCGCGATCGTAGTTCTGAGCCCAAATTCAACAAAATTTGGCAGGCTTGTAGACACTGATGTTTTAAGGCTATCCCCCAAGTCTTTTTGCATTTGGATCACCAAAAGTCAAGATTTTGCACTTTCTGGGTCTGTCAGGCTAGTTTTACCCAAGTGGCATGATTTCCTTGATTTTTGATGTTTTTGGGTGTGGTTGCTTTAGACAAACTTGTTTAGAATCCTATCAGGAAGGCACATGTCAAATCTTGTACAATTCTGGCACTGAGGTACACCGATCGCGATCGTAGTTCTGAGCCCAAATTCAACCAAATTTGGCATGCTTGTAGACACTTATGTTTTAAGGATATCCCCCAAGTCTTTTTGCATTTGGATCACCAAAAGTCAAGATTTTACAACTTGTGGGTCTGTCAAGCTAGTTTTACCCAAGTGGCCTGATTTCCTTGATTTTTGATGTTTTTGGGTGTGGTTGTTTTAGACAAACTTGTTCAGAATACTATCAGGAAGGCACATGTCAAATCTTGCACAGTTATGACACTGAGGTACACCGATCGCGATCGTAGTACCTGGGCCAAATCTGATGAAATTTTGTCTGCTCCCTCTGACAAGTGTTTCCCAGTGTTTGGTGCTACCACTTTGTGATTTGAATCAATTTCAGCTCTGTTTGGTCAAATTTTCAAATTTTCAGAGTCTTATGGCCCTTTTGCCAAAGTTATGGTTTTTCTGGTTTTTTGGATCTGACTTTAGCCCCAAATCTGACTGGAATGTGATTTACTTATCCTACTCCTAAGTACAGAAATGAAAGAACATAAGAAAATGAATCAAACAAAACAAACAGGATAAAAAACGGATGATGGATCACTACTCAATCAATACAAAGAAATTTGAAGAGCAAACATGCTTAAAGCAACCTCACTCACAACTCCCTATATCTCTCAAGAGTAGATCTAGCCAGTCCACTGACCCTAGAGTCCACTAAGCACTAAACCCCTGTCTAGATGCTTCACTGAAATGTAAATGGAATGGAAATTATCTTTTGGAACAATAAGAAAACTCTGAATATGCACTCGGTCACTCATCACCTAAGATTCATTCCCCGGCAACGGCGTCAATGTTTGCGGGTCACCGCGACGGACGTCCATAGCATAGCTCTCAAGCATCAACATAAAATTATCGATACAGGGAAAGCGACTCGGATGAGGCATGGAAACTCACTAGGGTGTCAATCCTAATGAAGTGAACTCGAAGACATACAACTACTAACTCTACAAGCAAATCAAACGCACTAAAGCCAAGTAATCTGCCTATGTCCTTCTACACAGCTCTACAGTCATCACGTCCGTTTACCATGCCATGCAAATCCTATCGAAATCGCACAAAACTTGAAGGGAAGCTACAAGGGACTTTCATGAACATACTCTATCACTGTCACAGCATTCTGGAGAGGTACAAAGATCGCGATCGTTCGTCCCACAGTACGCAAAAACAGTAAACGGATGATCCTAAAGGGTCGTTTTTGGGTCCCTAAAGCCTCTCCTAGGGTCAAAACAACATCAAATATGCATATAAACACTCAAAACAGTGATTTAAGGCCTAAACGGATGCGTTTGAAACCTTCACCGAATCTTGAATGCTTACACTTGAATGAAAGAGCAGAATAAGAGGAACACAATGCAAGAAACAAAACTGAGTTTGGATTACTGTAGCCACAAAAGTGATGATTACAAGTTGGAGCAAAGAGGTAGCTCTCTGTGCGTAATGCAGTAGTCCCTTATCTTCAAAAAATAATCTCCTTTTTCCCACTAACCTTCGTGTATTATATACCTAGGGCTTTCTAAAGTGGCCGGCGGCCAACTTCTCATGGACCTTTACATACATCATTGGAAAAATTACATCTTTGACTTAGACTTGACATAGATGCTTGACATTAGGCTTTTACAGGGTTTGATGTATTAAACATCAGAAAAATAATGTGACCACATCAAAACTTTGGCCGGCTGATCCAACGGGCGCCTTGGGTAGGTGGGCACTTGTATGTTGTCATCACCTCCAAACAGAAGCATAGCGGGGGAAGTAAAAAATGGTGATCATCCCATGAGATCTGTCATGGGTCTTTGTAGTATGGCCTCAATGTCCTCCATGGTGAGCTCTCAAGTGGGGGGGTGTGCTCAATGTCGCTCAATGATGCTCCGTAGTCTCCGATGTAGACCTCACCTATGGTGTGAAGATTCTTGCAACTTCAGGAATTGTGAGTGGCCAAGTTGAATGGCTAGATCAAGAAGAATGCCCTATGGTGGCCATCCTGATTAGTCCCTCTGTAAAAAGTAGTTCTCTAGCTATATATGTATCCTCTATGTGAGGTCCTTTTCTCCTAAGGGTAGTCTCTTTGAATCTACAAACCTACATCAAGAAGAGATATAGGCACCTCTGATCATAGTAATCCACGATATAGGATAAGGGGCCAAATCCCTCTCTGAAGAAGCAATCAAAACGCCCATCAATATCATAGTATGTTGTGCATTGGTAGATATGGTTCTCCTCTGTCTCTAGCTCTCTCTGGAAAACCTGGCAAAATATCTCCTTTGGGGATATACCTTCGTATTAGCTAGTCTTTATCTGCAACTAGTGAGATGAGGTGTGTAGCTAAGGAATGACACATATAATTCCATGAAGTAGGGGGTGTCCATATGCTTAGGGTGAGATACACCTATCATCTATCGTTTGGAGAAAATGATATTGATAAAAAGCCATCTTCATCCCGAACCATATGAGGGAGACAATCGTCCTCCTGGTATTTGTAATGCCTAATGCTCCACAATGGATCAATAAGCACTAGGGGAATGGATACCCTCACACTTCCTTACTTTATATGAACAACAAAGTATATGAAGACAGAATAGAAGACAATACATAGGAACAGAGCACCGTCTTCTTCATTGTTATGTAACAGAACACATAATTACATGAGAATGATATATTGATTTCATGAGAGATATCCACAAAGACTGGTATTCCCCACAAAGACACATGCTGCTCTAGTGCAGATCGAGAATCGTGCAAAACCGCGTCCTGTCCCATGATATCCCATGAAGAACTATCCCAAAGCCGCATGAACTCCTAGTCCGCAATGTTCGGACATCTGCAGGACCGCAATGTGCAGCTTATGCTGTAACAACTGGCATGCATGGTGGATTGTGCGAACCCATAGATTTAGCCTCTCCGTGTCAAAGGCTCTAGTCGCTGCTCCTCTTCACGCTCTGCTGACAAGGAAATGTTGATGTAGCCAAATCCTCAAAAATCTTACCGATGGGCCCTGTAAATCTCCGCCAGCAACTGTGGATCTACCTCAGGCTGCTCTGGCCAAGGATCCCTTGGAATGAATTGCGTTGGCAAGGAAATAGACTGAGGGGCCTGTGGTAAAGGGGCAAGAGTGGTATGAATAGGGTAATACCGAGCCAAATATCTGTTTAGAGCAGGCCAAAAAGGTGGACATGGTGGGAGACTGAGTGAAAAAGAATGAGCCAGTGTCTCCGCCCAAAAACAGACTCTGCTTCACTCCCTACGAAGACGACGAATCACTCACTGCAAATGAGAGACCATGGGCTTGGGCCTCAACACATTCTTTTGTAGCTTTTTCCCAATCAAAAATATCAAAACCTTCTTCGACAATGCTCTTACCTCTGTCATTAGTCGGCAGCTCAGGTTGGCTCACCACGAGTTGTTGAGTTGGTTGCTGTGTTAGCATCTCATTGGATAGCCTTGACCTCTAACTCTGCATTTGACCCTCCAAAAAAGTGTGTAGGTTCGGCTGCATTTCCACTGCTAGGGCATCAAGATCATTCATATTGATCATCACATCACCAAGATGTGATGCTAAATAATTGACCAGGCTATTTTGCGTTTGCAATCAAAGAAGTTCTTCTTGAACAGAAGCAACAAACACAGAATTAGCCTCCCTCAGAGTTTGCATTTCATCAGCCTGCTACCGGGCTGTACTATCCAATGCTGAGTTTTGGCTCCGCATTGCGAGCCTGTAAGGCAGCCACCTGCGATTGGATCTCGGTAACTCGCGCCTCAACCGGTGCTGGCCAAACTGACCGTAGGGAATCTGCCATGCATTGCAAAAAGGCTCCACACGCCTGGAGCTGATCCAAGGGATTTGCGGTATGAGTCTCCCAAGGTAGAGCGACTGGATTAGTTCGCACCGCATTGGCCGTTACCCTTCTAACATCAGGGTTTTTTGGTTGCGAGGAAGTGTTTGCACCGGCAACACCAGTTTCCACCAGATTGGAAGTGGTAGCCCACTCCTGCATTCTTCAACGCTAGCGTGCAACTGCGGAATCCTCTGGCAGTCGACCGCTCATAAAAAATGATTTTGCAGCAGGAGGTGGTGTGGAAAGCAGGACTTCTTCCCGTCCTCGCTTTCAGCTCGATGTCCCTGTAGTGGCCATCTCCTGTGAACCAAAGGCTACCACTACAGTGAAGCACCAGCCACATACAATACTCAAGCAGGTGTTTGAGACAAACCCTCAACAAGCACGGAACTCGAAGCCTGTGCCGACTGCGTGGTGTTGCGTGCAAGAAATCTATCATCCTCGAAGTGGCATAAAGGGCAAAGGGAAAGAGGAAAAACTTCTTGTAAGGGAAATGCCAATGTAAGAAGTTTCCCAACCTTGGTATTCGTTGGGGTACTATGCCCCATCTACCGCACCACTCGTTGACATTCTACTAGCAATCATTCTCTGACGATCGCTACCCAAGACACTGGCCCAAAGTTGGCTGAATGCAATACATTACGCACTATAGCAGAAATGGTGTAGGTTTTGGCTTGCAACCAAATTGCTTCCAAGAACCAACAATATGCATCTCTTATCGCCGCATTACTGAGCCCTGACAACTTGTATTTGCCCTTCACTTTCAATCCAAACTCCAGCTCTATCTCTGCAGCAAGAATAACATGTGAAGCGCGCACAACACCATTGCTAGGCAGGCAACAGCATCTTGAAATTCTTTCAGCTGTTAACTGAATCTGCAGATTGTTGACATGCACCATATCACCAAGAGCTAACTGCTCGATCAAAGCCGTAGATTGCGAGTGAAATAGGGATACCCTTCCAATCGAGGTTGACAAAGACATGCAGCCGCAAATCCTGCTACCATCCACCGTCTGAGAGCCAGCTGCTGCACAAGAGTAAACGGAATGCACTATAGCAAAGAAGCTGTCATGGTGGAAAAGGCACACAGGAGAAAAGAACAACTCAGAAGAGCAGCCTGCGAAAGCCCTACAAATAGCACGAACAATGTATAAGGTATCTACTGCATGCACAAAACCACTCACAAAGAGTTCTCAAAATAGGGCGTTCCACAGTGTCGTACCACAACAAAGGGGCACTTAATTGAGGTAGGTGAAAAATAATGTTGGAGTCAAAACTCATTCACCGGAACAGAAATCACCTCCCTCGTAGATCAGCCAAATAAAAGGAGGTAGGCCTACATGACTTAAAAATCCAAAACGGCCTAGACCACCGTAATTATAGCTTCCCGGGCAAGGCAAGAATTAAATACAAGAATCAACTGGCCCCACAATAATTTCCGTACTTTAGGTCGATCCAACCACTTCTTCCGCCGAGATTGCAGATCTTGCAACACCACAAAACTGCGCATTCACTCTTCATCTAATTCTTGCAAAGCATTCAAACAATAAACAATGGAATCTTTTGGAAGAAGCCTATTCGTAATCAGCATGCGTAAGCTCGGAACCACATGCTCCACTGGGGTAATTACCTCCATTCCAAATGCCAATTTGAAAGGAGTTAGTCCTGTTGCCACTTTATATGCTGTATGATAGGCCCATAATGTAGAAGGAAGTTTGACATCCCAATCCGTTTTATGAAAATTAACTAGCTTTGTCAAGATGCAAACCAATGGCTTATTAATTGATTTTGCCTGCTCATTTTTCTGAGGGTAATATGGAGAGGATTTCCTATGTAACACAAAATAAAATTGTAACATTCTCTCCATCACGTTATTCAAGAAATGGCTACCCCGATCACTAACCAACTCAATAGGACAGCCATATCTGGAAAAAATATCCTTATATAAGCACCCAACAACAAAAACCGTTGTATTATCTTTCAAAGGCCATGCTTCCACCCATTTAGTCGCATAATCCGTGGCCGTCAAAATATACCTATTACCAGTGTTAGCTGCAACTGGTTTAAAAAGCCCAATAAAATCCAATCCCCATTCTAAAAAGGATCCAAGGGTAATACTAGCTGTAAAGGCATTTTGGACATTTTAGTAGGTTGCCCCAACCGTTGACACACATCACAATGTTGTACGAAACCCCTCGCATCTTGAAACAATGTTGGCCACCACCATAATCCAGATTGTAGCACTTTCCTTGCCTTGATCAAAGCTGCAAAATGACCCCTTGCAATGCCTGTATGAACCTCCTCCAGAACAAATCCTTGTTCCTGTGGTAAGACACATCTTAGCAAGACATCCGCTATTGTGCGATAATACAACTTCCCCATGAAAATCTCAAAATTCCGGCTTCGAATAGCCATCCGACAACGTTGATGTCTGGACAAGAATGAAGGCATTTCTCTATTGTCAAGAAAATGGAACATCTCCTTATACCCTGTCCAGGGAATGCTGGGAATCATTCGGGATGATTGCGTAACTGGAGGCTGTGCGCGTCTGTCACACGTGTCAATGCAAGGAACTTTCCGATACACCGTGTGCGAGCCACAAATGGCTCCAAGCACACAACAAGCCTAAACTAGTAAGCTCAAAGAAGGCGATGGTGTGTCACTCACCGCTCTAGCTTGCTTCGTGGAGGATTCCTCGCCGCGAAGAAGAAGGAGACGCCGCTATGCCGCACTCAACTGCTTCACCGCCGTCGTGCCTTCGTAATGCTCGCCCACACACTCCCTCTCTCACTCTCTCTCACACACACACACAAAGAGATGAAGAAGAAGAAGAAGGAGATGGAGCAAGAGCACTCTTCAATTGCACAAATGAGAGAATGAGTGAATTTTAGGTTTAGTTGACTTTTATATGAGCTCGCCCCATTCACACTTGGGCGCCCATGCTTAGCCAACTAATCCCTTGAATGTTCCAGTTAGAGTGAGCCTCTCATCTGCGATCACTCTTACCCTTTTCCTATTGGACCGACAAGCCCGGTACCTGACTCTACCAAATAAATAATACAATGTCCGCCGTAGGTTAGAACGTCCGTCGTAGGTGATAAGGTGTCCGTGAGCCGTGAGGGTTAACATGCCCCCCTTCCTGATGTAGATTCCGTCCTCGAAAGCTATTGAGTTGAAGCTCGTTCATCAAGGTGGAAGAGCATTTGAGATGAATGTCCTTAGCCTTCTTCAGTCACTGCAAAATCAAACAACATTGGCACAGTAATTGCATTCTCATAAGCGATTAAAAAGCATATGCAGTTTTAGGCAGACAAATTGATTGGTAACAGAATTTTAAACAATTTGTCAGCAATAAACATTAAATTGCAATATAATCAAATCCATAAACAGATGTAAAGGTAAAAAATTAAACAAGTCTGGGGTCGCTAATTTAACGGTCGAAAGGCACTAGAGATCGACTATTAATACCATGGGTAAGCTTCTTAATTTTCTCTGGTCAATTAAGTTGTTTAATCGCGAGAGCCAAGTATTTCATGTTCGAGGGCTGACTAGAGGCTATACCTAGAAGACCTTGTAGTTAAGCTATGATAAAAGGAATTTCTCATGAAATCATCGCCTGACTGATTACTTTTTCTTTGACCCCCCAAAGTCTTTTCACAAAGATTCAATTTTGATGTGTGTGCTTATTTTGTATGCCTTGGGTTTTTTGCTTTTCAAGGAAAAGCGCCCACACTGGGAACCTCTAGGGCTCTAGTACCATAGGCGATACATGTGAGTGAAGTACCCAATCAAGCTTAGATTTCTCTTCCAGCTTAAGATTTTACATTGTGGAACTTTGATTTTTTGTTTGTTCATTTTCAACATTTTAATTTTGTAACTTTGGGGGGTCATATAACACTGATACACCTCCCCAGGCTCATCACACAAGTAAACTCCCTTTATAATACTTAAGCTAAAGGTCAATAGGGTCAAGCCCACTAGAAAGCCCTATTACATTTCACACAATGCTGCCTAAATCGGATTAAGAACCTAGGTAACCATTGATTATTAGGAATGCATTCCCCATGGTATTAAGAGAAGATCTCTAACACCTAACTTGGTCAAACTAGCTTAGTCGGACTACTTGATTTTTAAATCTAGACAAGTGATTATGACAAAAAATTCATTGAATTTAATGTTTGGTACTAAGAAAATGTGCTCAATATTATGCTACCAATCACAATCAAAGCAGAAAAACATGGATGCAAAAAGATAAGGGGCAATGCTAATGGACAAGAAACACTTGTTTGTGTTGATGGTCGCGCTTGATTTGAAGAGTGAGTCGAGATAAAGATTCCATGAAGGTCCAAATCCTAACAACAACAACACGCTCTTGTACACACTAGGAAACACAAAGAATACCTCTAGGAGGCACATAAGTGGGAAAAAGGAACTTTGCTAATCACTCAACTCTAAAACAGAAACACTCCTGTCGCACTAATCCTACCTACCCTCCATCACTCGAGTGATGAGGATCAAAGGTGTTTTATGGCATAGGTTTCTATTTCAGTATACCGGATGTGAATGTGTAGGTCTGGGTCAATGTTTTGACTTTTATTGTGCATACTCGTTTGCTAATTGCTCTTGCTCTTTATTTATTTTTTGTTTTTTGTGAGTATAAGGATTTATATGTACATTCCCTAAGATTGGGAGATTGAGAGGTTAGGGAGGAAGGTTGAGAGGGAAGCAAGTGAATGATGGATGTCAGCAAACACTCCCCCCTTCCTTGGGTAGATCATACCGTTTGAAATGAGCTCGTCACCCTTTGAAACCAATTGTTCCAGTTGGTAATAGGTGGGGATTTTTGCCAGTAGTTTTCTATTACCGTAGGTGCCTCGTCAGGTTGCAAGGGTGGTAAGGTACTCTCCCATGAACGAACTTGAAGTGGTTCATCAGGTGATTCTTGAACATTAGGAGGTGTGGATTACTTTGTAGCTTCATGGAGGTCCACTATTGTAGGTGGAGACTATGGAGAAGCTTTTACCTCTATGGATGCATTACATGAGGAGCTAGAAGCTTCATGGGACTCCCCCCTTCTTGAGCTAGGTGGAACAAATCGTTCTTTCTTCGATACCCAAACTAGCTTTGGAGCGGGTGTGTAGCATTCTATGATTTTTTTCTTTCCACGATCGTCAGTTCGTTTTGGAGCTACGGGATTGGGTGCACATGGGTCAGGTGACAAGTAAGAACACAATCTATGTTTTGGCACCCAGATTTGATCATTTCCTTGATAGTAGCCTTGGGCTTCCAATAGTTTTTTTAGGAATAACGCCACATTTTCTTACTTTTCTTGGACCGAGTGGGACGTTTCTTACTAGGCTTTTGTTTTTTAGCACTAGCTATGGTCGCTAAAGAGGCTTTAGGGACCCACTTGTATGTTTTCTTCGTTATATTAGGATGAGTCTTGTCAAAAGCTACATGCATTGCTTCTAGCATATTTAAGGGTACGAGTGGTGGAATTTCATCCCCCTCAGGTGTTACCCAGGTCGTCCCCCTATTTCCCCAAGTGTCTATGGTTGCTGCTAGGTGGACCCAATCCACATTGTCCGACTCAGTCATCCCAGGTAGTACATCCATATAAGGAGAATCTTCCCCAACATCAGTGTCCGCTTTACACGTGTAACAATATTGCAATTGGGCCGAGTGAACTGTGGTGTCGAATCTATGATCAATTATAAACCTGTTTCCTAGAGGATGTGCTCAACCCGTCACAAGATCCACTCGAATGACAGAATCTTGGAACTGCAAGTAGACATGGTTTTTAGACCAGTCATGCACCATTTTTGCTTCCCTCATGAAAGGACGTCCTAAGATCATCTCCGATGCCATAGTGTGTTTGGAGAAATCCATAACAATAAAGGTAATCCTTATTTTATGTCCAAAGACCTTGATCTTGAGATCTTCTAGCATCCCAATAGGTTTAACAATAGATCCATTGGCCATCTTCACTACTATGGTTGTGTTCGCAAGGTGAGGTCTTCCCATAGTTTCCCATCAATTTATAGTCACAATGCTAACCCCAGCACCACCATCAAGGATTCTCTTCACAGTTAATCCCTTAATAGTGATTGGTATAGTCGCATTGGATTCATCACCCTCAAAGTATTGTCCCAACTTGTTAATAGGTATTTCTATAACAAGGTTCTCATCTAGGTTGGGTTGTGGATCTAAGTGTTCCTCCTCTATTGGCATCTCCCCAGCTCCATCCATCTGTGCAAATTGTGGTAGCCCAAACTTTAGTTCTCCATTGAGGAAGGCTCAAAGAGCTGAGACTAGCTCAGGGTCTTTATATAGTTTGGACATGATGGTGGTTCTAACTTCTGCAGACATGAAATCCATCAATTTGGCAATGTTTAACGGTACCTTTTGAACTTCAATCCCTTGACGTGGAGAAGATGGGATCTCCATTTCTTTGATAGGATCAAGTAGTCCCTCTGTAAACATTCTTTCCATGAAGAAGTGAGTACGCCCACTTTCCCATGACTTTAAGTCACTTTCTTCTTGGATGAAACTATGTATGGCTAAGGGTCTATGGTCTTGGTGAGGTTGTTGTTGCGTAGGGAACACGGTGTCTGTAATCTGGATCTGCCTAGGTGCTGGTTCTAGATCACTTTGGGTATCTTCTACCAAACTTCTTAATTGCCTGACTCGCTCAATCTCCTCTGTAGGGTTTGGATAAGTTCCTATCTTCTTTTTGGGTCCTGGCCATTGTGGCTCATGAAGATCTTCCTTGTTGGTTTCTATGTTAGTGGTCGTTTTGGTCTCCATGGTTTCACCTGAATCAGAATCTTCTTCAGCGTCGTTCATATATACGGGGTCGTTACCAGTCTTTATGTTGGTCTTTGAACTAGGGTCTGACTTCGCTGCTTTTTGCGATCTCTTTCTTCGTGTTTTCTTCTTTTTTTGAGATTGGGCAATTGATGCCGTGTCTCTTTCCTCAAGAATATAATTTTTTTTTTGGAGCATCGATCGTGTGAGTACGTTTAATGGTACCACAGGTGTACTTTGTGATGGCTCCTCGGTAACTTCAATCAAGTTTAATGGCGTGATCTTCGGTGCATTTGGATTATTTGGACATTAGGCAATCAAATGATCTATGCCACATCGATTACACATGAGTATTGGCATTGTAGACGTGCTTGCTTGATTGGTTTGCATTAGTGTGGCATTCTTTTGTAGCCTAATAGGACACTCGGCTACACGATGTGGACCTCCACATTCATAGCATTGAAGAGGTGGTCTCTTAGCAGTGTAATTGATATTTTGGCCTCTTGCCGCAAGAGCAGCTACTTGATATACAGGTTTGACTTGTCCCCAATAGTCCTCCATGTAGTATTGTGGACTTTATTCAAGCACATCCATCCCATAGGAAATATTAGGATCTATATCTTCCTCACAGCCTTCCAAATAAGAAATAGATGACTCACAACCCACTTGATTCACAAAAGTGATTCTCAGATGTGGTGGTTGCGGTCCTAGCACTGGAGGTGGTAAGGGTGTTGTTTGAACAACATTTTGGGCCCTAGGGACCATGTGTTGTGCTGTTTGTTCAAGAGGTGGGGCCGGCATCAATGCAGGCACTCGAGGTGTGTCTGTCCATGCTAAGGTTGGTCTATTGGCCATCTCGCGCTTAAATACTATGCAATCCTTAGCTTGAGACCATACCTTCCACATGCATTGCAGTTCGCATTGAATTTTACTCTAAAAGTAGGGCATTCACTGGTACTATGCGGTCCATAGCATACTGAGCACCATTGATGATCCCTTCTTGGATACATATGATTGTTTTGCGGAGCACGATTGTCTCTCAGACTCTCTTGAATAGCCTTGGTGAGATCTTCTAAAGTCATCTCAGATATCTTTGGCTCCTTAGCAATAGGCTTTAGGTCATTGGCTGATGCCCTGATGCTTGCGAGCTAATAGATTTAGGCTCAACAGACACTCTTTCTCCTTGAATCATTAAATTATTCTCCAATTGGATCGCATTGGTGGTGACTGCTTCCCAAGTGGTGATACCTCTAATGACAGGCCATTGTAGATATCCTCATGTCGTAATCCCCTAATGAATCTATCAAGCAATTGGTTATTGTTGAAGAGTTCATTTGGATTACAACGAGAATTCAAATGCTTCAAGCGACTAATAAAGTCTCTCACCGACTCTCCTTCCTCTCGTTGGGCTTTTTGGAGCTGAGAGGCTACACCCTAAAGTACTCCCTCTCGTATATATCCTTTTAGGAACAGTCTCCTAAGAGTAGGGTAAATCGTTTTTTCTTCCACCCTTAGGGTTCTATACCAATCCCCAGCTTTTCCACTTAAGGTTAGGCTTAAAGCATTGCTCTTATGTAGGTCATTGTGTTCTCCTAGAGAATCGCATATTTGTTCAAACACTTCGATATGCTTTCTCACATCCCCGTCTCCACTAAATTTTTGTGTGAGCTTGGCTATTTGTACTGCATTACTTCTAGGCTCTCTATCAGGCGTGTTACGCATATTCTCAGCAATAGATCGATCGATAGCTTGAGCAAATGTTGCCAAGTCACCTAAGTGAGCAGGCACCCTGGGTGGAGGTGCTCCAGAGACTACATGTGGAGTAGGTATTGGCATTGGGCTTGGCGCATAGGAAGCCCTTGGGTTCCACGTTGGGTACGATGTTGTGCCATGTGGTGGTCCATAGTTCATATGAGTGGCCCTAGGCATAGCAGACGTCGGATGTGACATGCTAATGCTAGCCGGTATAGTCCCATGGAAATAAGAACTTGTGTATTGTGGTTGTGGAGCTTAGGTGGTTGAAACAATGGGAGGGGTAGGGACTACATGAGTACGTGGACCCATAGGTGCATACGATTGGTTCGCACTTGTAGATACTATTGCAGGCATTGAGCTACCATGTAGCGGTGATTTACTAACAAACGAGGTCCA
This sequence comes from Adiantum capillus-veneris, assembly GCF_014529385.1. Taxonomy (NCBI): domain Eukaryota; kingdom Viridiplantae; phylum Streptophyta; class Polypodiopsida; order Polypodiales; family Pteridaceae; genus Adiantum; species Adiantum capillus-veneris. The sequence goes on along the minus strand of NC_140933.1, from coordinate 23,169,683 downwards.
TGGCGTGTTTCTTGGCATGCCCATCATTGGGGTAGGCATGGTATCCGTGGTGTCATCTAGGGAAAGATGAGCTAGACTTGGAAAAGTAAAGCTATCACTTGTGGGCTCAGATTTCATTGAGACCCCTGTCGAAACAACATATGGGGGATTGATGGGACTCACTGGGGGAGTCTCCATTTGCGATAGAGTGGGTTGTTTCCCTTTGCCCGTGTCTAAAAATCGCATAGGACCCGTCGAAGGTATGTTTATTCCTCGATTTTGCCTCTCGGACTGGATAATCCTATGGATGACATTGCAGATCATGTGTTGTTGTTCCTCTAGACTAGTGGCACTAGATGTGAATTGTACAACTTCTAACCAACCCACATGGTATGTGTAGCCCATGTATAGGTCGGTCAAAGTCTCCGTGTGTAGGTCATATTCCCAATTTTCATTGAGAAATACCCCGTCCAAACTTGGTGTACTAGGTTGCCGTGAGGTGGATGCAATGTTGCTTCCCGTGTTTTGACTTTTAGTCACCGCTACCTTAGAGGCGAGTTTGGAAGGTGGTAGCTCGGTAGGGCTCTCATTAAATGAGGTAGGTAGAATGTCCACGTGGACACTCTGAGGGAGTGTGGGGTCTACAGGAGATGTGAATGGTGATTCTACTTCCCCACCCCCTTCGTTTACTTCACTAGCCGTAGGTTCAGAGCGCGTAGCTCTACTAAAAGTTTCCATCAAACGGCTAAAAACACTAGTTCCAGGTTGTTGGGCCCAGCTAGGCACGATCTCATTTGTTCCCCCGGGGTTTTGTGTAAGATGCTCTTCCATAATATCGTAGTCCGAGGAAGAGTCACTAGCCGCTATATTTTGGTCTTGGGTTGCACTACCTTGGGTCCCCGCCGAGGGCGTAGACACTAGCGTAGAAGGATAGTGAGTACCCCCATAAATCGAAGCACTAGCTAGTTGTTCGGACTCTAGCACACGACCAGAGCGTAGATACATGTGCTTTGGGGTGCCCTACAAGTGTCGGCAAGTACCCTCAAAGGTTACTTGCTTTGTTTTGTGGGTGTTTTGCACCCCGTTTTCTACTTGATTTTTTCTTGTTTTTGGTGTTTTTTGAATGTTTTTTAATGTTTGATTTTTTTGATTAAAGTGTGTGATAGCTCGAAATGAGCGTATCACTTAGAGGATCGCTGTGTGCTTTACAGCACAATTTTCGGGCATCTGACGTTCCGTTGGTCCTCAAAAAATCAATTTTTAGCTACGTGTGAAGCTAAAATTCATTTTTTAAAAAGGCGACTAAGGCCTAGGCCTGAGCGTGAGCTTGGGCTTGGGTCTGAGAGATATTCCCTATCCCAGTCCTACCTTAAATTTTTTTTAATTTTTTTTTAAATTTTTTTTTTAAAAAAAAGGATAAGGTCGTCGCGGCCTGCGCGAGAGCACACACACACACTCTGTCTACCTACTTCTAACTAATACACCTACTCTTACACACTAACACACTCTATTAACTCTCACTAATCTACTTCCTACTTACTGTACACAGAAAACTAACTACCTTAATACACAGAGAATAAACACAGAACCTTTGAAATCTCCATTAACAAAGAAAACTAACTACCTTAATACACAGAGAATAAACACAGTACCTTTGAAAACTCCATTAACAAAAACAACACACAGTATAACACCAAATCCCTCTTCTCAACACACACACACTCCTTTCCTACCTTTCCTATAATTGAAATTGCTCCACGGAGAAGCACAGAGTGCTACTCGAGCTTAATGTACGGCATTCCCCGGCGACGGCGCCAAAAATGTGCGCGTATGTCGCACGTGTCAATGCAAGGAACTTGCCGATACACCGTGTGCGAGCCACAAATGGCTCCAAGCACACAACAAGCCTAAACTAGTAAGCTCAAAGAAGGCGATGGTGTGTCACTCACCGCTCTAGCTTGCTTCGTGGAGGATTCCTCGCCGCGAAGAAGAAGGAGACGCCGCTACGCCGCACTCAGCCGCTTCACCGCCGTCGTGCCTTCGTAATGCTCGATTACCCACACACTCCCTCTCTCTCCCTCTCTCACTCTCTCTCTCTCACACACACAAAGAGATGAAGAAGAAGAAGAAGGAGATGGAGCAAGAGCACTCTTCAATTGCACAAATGAGAGAATGAGTGAATTTTAGGTTTAGTTGACTTTTATATGAGCTTGCCCCATTCACACTTGGGCGCCCATGCTTAGCCAACTAATCCCTTGAATGTTCCAGTTAGAGTGCGCCTCTCATCGGCGATCACTCTTACCCTTTTCCTATTGGACCGACAAGCCCGGTACCTGACTCTACCAAATAAATAATACAATGTTCGCCGTAGGTTAGAACGTCCGTCGTAGGTGATAAGGTGTCCGTGAGCCGTGAGGGTTAACAGAGGCTTATCCGTCATTATCCTGTCAAAAAGAGAGATGCATCCCAAAATTCATTAGCAACCCCCATCGGCGGCTCGCCAGAATCTAGCCTGAACAGGTAATCAACAACCGCATGCTAAGCTCCGGGACGATGTATTACTTAAAAAATCAAATTCTTGTAACAAGAGCACCCATCTGGCTAATCTTCCTATCAATTTTATTGTTGCACCAGGTACAAAAGAGCCGAATGATCCACATGAAAGAAAAACCACCGGACCAACAGATAATGACGGAACTTCTTCATCGAGTAAATCATCCCTAAACATTCTCTTTCTGTTATTGAATTATTTTTTTTGTAGATGATAATCTTCTGCTGGTATAATAGACAGGTCGAAACCACCCTTGAGTTTGTTCCTGCATCAGCACACTACCAATAGTCCTGTTAGAAGCATCCATAAAAACATGAAAATCTTGAATCCAATTCGGAGGGATCATGATCAGAGCTTTGAACAACTGAATTTTTAATCTCCTAAAGGCCAGATCACATTCCTACGTCCATTCAAAACTTTGGCATGTGCTGCCTGATTAATAGGGATTGCCAAATGTGAGACACACCTCAAAGGCCTCCCATGCCAACGAGCTTCGCCCAGAAATACTGCACACTGCTTCGAATTCATCGACGGAGGTGCTTCCATAATTGCTGCTATTTTATCCGGATCCATTGAAATGCCGTCCTTAGAAATTACATGACCCAATAATCTCCCACTTCGCACTACGAATGCACATTTTAGAGGATTTAAACTAAATTTCACCTCTCTACATTTCATAAAACATAACCGCAATTGCTTCAAATGCTCTAATTGCGCTCCAAAGACACTGAGATCATCGAGAAAAATTCGCATAAAATCTGTCAAATAGGAACCAAAAATTTGAAACATATCCCTTTGAAAAGTTAAGGGCAGATTCTGTAATCCAAACCACATTACTGTGCATGCGAAAATGCCCCATGCTGTAATAAAGCTGTTAGCCTGATCACCTTTAGCCATCCGAATTTGTTTATATCTACTAAACCCATCTAGAAAAGAGTACATCTCATGCCGTGCCACATCATCCAAAATAGAATCCAAAAATGGAAGCGAAAAAGGGTCTGGAACAGTAGCTACATTCATCTTTCTATAATCCACACAACTTTGAATTTGCTTGTTTTTCTTTAGTACAACCAGAATAGGAGAAATCCATTCTTGATTGTCAATAGGGGTAATAAAACCCACCTGCAGCAGCCGATCAATTTCCACCTTAACTTGTTGTCCCACATTTGGATTCATCCTATATGAATGTTTCTTCACTAGCACTGCATCCGGTTTTAAATGAATCGTATGCTGATAAAACTTGGGATCCAATCCTTTCATTTCCGCATGCTCCCATGCAAAAAAATCCTTAAATTCTATCAACAAATTAATCAAGTCTCCTCGAAAACTTGCCTCAAGCTGCTTACTAATATGAATTGGTTGAGACTCCTCTTGAGCTCCTAGAAAGACCGTCGTCTCCAGTTCATCCTCCTTTACCCTTGTTACTTTACTCATCTGTGCTTCAAACTCACATTCTTGCCTAATAATCTCCTCCAATGGTTCAGGAATAGGCAAGACTTTTTCTTGCCCCCCCCTGGCTCTGCTATTCCTTGATCCCCTAAAGACTTCCCCTCCGAAATTGTAGAAATATCTGCAAGATAGAGAGAAACTAAATCTGGGTTAGCCTTTAGGAATTTCTCCTCTTCATTCTCTTCTAATCCTTCCACCATATTCACTATCTCCGCTATCACAGGCCATGCTACCTTTGCATGTTCCCAACATCACCCGAACTTTCCTGTGACCTTTTTTAATTGTCAACATATTTGCCTCCCAAATATGCTTTACCCTGGCTTGGCGTAACCATGGTCTCCCCAAAATAATATGATAATCCTGACTGTGATCCTCAATATTTAACACTACTAACAAAACAACAAAAGAAAAACCAGCCACATCGAGCACAATGCCTTGGAGTAATCCTACTGGCTGAACTCTTCTTTGATCCGCCATGCGAACTACAAAGGGTGCAAGTTCCCAATCACTAAGACTAAAGCACTCACAAGCCGCTTGAGTGATAATATTCACTCCCGCACCTCCATCTAATAGGACTTTGTCAATATATGTGCCATGATATCTTACTAAAAGGTTCGAAATGCGTGTATCTGTAATCCTAGTTACCGGCAATAGGACTGAATCATCCCTCTCACCCTCAGCTACCGCAATATCAACTTCCATCTCATTCATTGCTTTGAACTTCTGACTCAGCAAAGCGTTATGAAAATTTGGAACCAATTTCAATAACAATCCCAATCGTACTTGTAATGGTGATTCTAGAACCTCCTTCCAAACAGAATTCCAATTATCCTCTTCCATGGTATTTTCCTTGTTTCGGACTTTCTCCTCTTTCAGAGGGCACTGATGGTCCTGATGATTGCAATGGTGGTACTGAATGTGGCAACCAAGTTAGAGTCTTTTTATGTATATCCTCTTGAGTTTCCCAATCCAAGAGCTTAACATCAGTTTTGTTGGTACCACATTTTTGCCAAAACGGGTAATCAGCGAAACCACCGGGTCAGATACATCCAGCCCCTCAATCTGAACCATAGCCACACTTGGCTCCTTTCTAGCAGCACGTTCTTATTTCTTCTGATCATATTCCATAGCTTCTGAACACTCTGACCGCCAATGCCCATCTCCCAAATAGAAAAGGCAGGTCTTGGGTCGATTAGGATCTCGGCCACCTCTTCCACGACCGCGACCCCTCCTTGACCCCGTCCATCAACTGGTCCTTGAAATAGCACCTTTGATGCATGAACCTGGGTCAACACCACCGTAGGCTCCTGAATGTTGTGATTGCCATGTAGAAGAATCCCAACTCCTATGGCCACGACCATTGTAATAACATTCCAATGTATTATGGGTGTTGCCTGTGCAAATCGCACACCATTTCTGATTCATTGCACACTCTTGAGCAACTCCTTTAGACTTTTAACCACCGTAGAAGATTCCTTCGATCCGGATGGAACACCTTTTCCTTGACGCTGGGATTTTTTTCGAGGTACTTCCTCCGATTCTTTCACCGAACCACTACTGCCTGAATCTGAGGATTCTGAGTCTGCACTCTCCGACTCCGAACTATCACTGCCACATGCCTAAGATTTACGATGAGATTTCTTGCGATCCTTTTTCTTTGATTTCCTTGGTGATTCCGTATCCTCTAAAGCGTCTCTTGATACAATAGCCCTTGCAATAACATTATCCAGTGGAGTGGTTACCTTATCTACTATTGCCATAGCAGTTCTAAGATCCTTATTGAGTCTTCGCTCGCAGAAAATAATCATCCAACACCTCAGCTGCTGGCCGTTGTGCCCGAGGTACCCGCTCCAAAAGCATCCAGAACTTCGCAGCATAATCCTCCACTGGCAACGACTTTTGACGCAACATCTGAAGCTTTTCAAAATGTTGAGGGACCGTCTTTTTTGTTCTGAATCGATGCAGGAATGCTCTGGACCCTTCGACATACATTTGAAAGTGATCGTTAGGATACTCTGAGAACCATTTTGCAGCTTTTCCTGAAAGTGTGGATTCAAACACCGATTGTTGATGGAGAGGAACCACAATGCCAGGATAATTAAATCCATACACTTTATTAAATTGTTGCAAATGTGCATCAGGGTCTTCCTTTGAAAGACCTTGAGAGCGATTATACTTAATCTGACCACCCGCCCCACTGGCTGCACCATAGTCCCTTGCCAATTGTACCCCCTCTTGGAAAGAGCTGCCGAACAATAGGAGGAGGGGACGATGGTGGTGAAACCCCGGGACTGCTTACCTGAGTCGGTGGTGGAGCAACATGAGTGGGTGAGGGAGAGAGCATGGCAGGAGGACATGGCTGACTACGCGAAGTACACCGCGCATGCCGAATACGCTAGCCACGCACCGGGCTTGGTGATAGAGACACATGTTCCTCAGCCTGAGGTGTAGGAAAAACGAATTCAGTCAAACCACCTCTCCTGCGTCGTCTTCCCAAAACTAGAACAACAGTGTCAGGAGGGCCCTATGACCTAGTGCGAATGCATGTTCACAGTAGGTCGCCCATCGCACATCGTGGTCGCCAGATGTAATGCCTAATGCTCCGCAATGGAGCGATAAGCACTACGGGAATGGATACCCTCACACTTCCTTACATTATATGAACAACAAAGTACATGAAGACAGAATAGAAGACAATACATAGGAACAAAACACCATTTTATTCATTGATATGTAACAAAACATAGAATTACATGAGAATGATATATTGATTGCATGAGAGATATCCACAAAGACTTGTATGCCCCCCCAAATACACCCGCTGCTCCTGTGCAGATCGGGAACGGTGCAAAACCCCGTACTGTCCCATGATATCCCATGAAGAACTGTCCCAAAGCCGCATGAACTCCTAGTCCTCAATGTCCGGACATCCATAGGGCCGCAATGTGCGTCTTATGCTGTAACAATATCCAATTGAATGAGATCATGTTTGATAATCTTGTTAATCTCTAAATGTGTGAGGATGGTGCATCCAAGGAATACTGAAAAGGGAGCAGCGTGTGCATACTAAATCAATGTAGCTCAAACCAAGATGACATTTGTGCAAACCAACATGAAGTATCACCCTCACTGGGGTTAGTTATCACGATCACTTAGGTGCTAGTTATGCATATCTATTGTGTTAGCTCCCATGTGCTATGAATGAAAGACACTGATCTAGAAAGAGCCTCACTACAATTGGTGGTGCTCTCATCTCAAATCTCATGTGGCATTGATGCTTTCATCCGAATCTGCCTGGAGAGCATGAACGCAATTTGTCTCTCCATGGATATCCATCCATCATATGTGCAACCTGATCTACTATAATGGCCCACGCTACAACTCCATATATGCACTCCATAAAGCATGGTGGAAGTGACCAACGTGTCAAATGTCCTAGCTTAGTGAGTGGCTCCTGAAACTGTATGTGTGAACATATCCTCTCTAGTCCTCCTAATGCTACATATCCCCTCATCAATCTCACCTATGCAACACCTCTCATAAAGAAATTAGATCTACTAAATACAACACCAAGAAATGTATAAGACTTCACATGATCCACTATCTCCTATCCATATGTAAAAATAGGTGTTGATCTCCTGACCCATTGCATTGTAGTATGAATACCATCACCTTGGTTTTTCCAAGGTATATGGAGATCCCATTGTCATGTGCATAAGCATTTAATGCATCTAGATGTCTCTACATATCCTCAAGAGACTCTAAAATAAGCAGAATATCATTGGCATAAGGCAATAAAGGTATCCATGTACCTAACATTTGTGCTCCTCTATCCCATGCAGTATTAATATAGTCAGTAATCTCATCAATATACAATCCAAACAAAGTCAAAGAAAGAGGGTAGCCTTACTTTACCCGAATAGTAGAGTGAACAGTCTTAAAGGCCCTTTGCTATCCACATTCTCCCTATTACTATCTCATACAGTGCCATGGTATGTAGTTGCTGTATCAACCTGGCTCTCGAGACTGTGTCAAAGGTTTTGTGGAAATCCACAATGCTATAATCAATCCTTCTCCCACATTCTATGCCATTCTCAATGATTGTTTAGCTGCTCAGATAATAAATCCAAAAAACGAGCATCAAAGGGACACCACTTTCATTTTTTATCCCAATTTATTGTATTAAAACCCTTTGTATTAACGAGAAATCCCGCAAAATCCAAAGACGTTGTAATATTATTGATTTCCAATGAGTGTAAAGGGACCGAGGGTTTCCAAATTTGAAACTTTATGCAGTTCTTAAGCCTTCTCATTGAGCCCAATTAGCTAGGAATCCGCTCTAAAACCTTGGCTAATGTATGAAAGCCAATTTTTGTAACTATTGACCTAAGTTATTGGATAATGAAAGTGAGTGTACCTTGCAGAAGCTTATTCCGAGTCTACTATTTTCTTCAACCCTTTGCGTCTCTCTCGTGTGGTGTTGCTTTGCTATTTTAAGCATATTAATGCATTCACAGGTGAAAGCTCTTCCATTTAACCTAATTTTCTTGCGATGAAGACGTGTTTTTAGTCGTGCAAATGTACGAGTTTTTTTCACTCCCTATGCACAATACACACACCAAAACTAGTTTTTGACCGTAGGAATAAATAGAGCACGTCTAGAAGAAGCCATACAGTGCTTCGGATTCCAAAATTGTATGACCTAAAATAGCTTATTTATCTTATGCACAATTTTGTTCGAGTGTCAAAAATGACATTTGAGTACATGAGAGTGTTAAGGATACTCTACTTATTCTAGGCATTAATTTTTGTTGCTTTCGAAGTCTTGTGGCTACAAAAATTTGTCCACATAAGCTTGCGGTAAGGAAAGTAGCTTTTGATGTCTGACACACATTTGAGACCGAGTTATGTAGAAATCACTTAGAATTGGGATTTTGAGAGATTAGCTATCTCTTGTAGCCTCCTCCGGTCTACTACATCCCATGGATTGAAAATTTTTATGTTTGTGGTTCTCGTTTTTCTAGCATCGGTATGGTGAGGCTTGGCACCTGGCTGACATTTTGGCATCGTTGCTGGGGACGAGGTAACCTAGACTAGAGAAAACCCCAAGCATTCACTTGAAATTCCATCACTTCCTCTAGAGTAACACATTTCTTGATTTTATCATGGTTGAGAGGTGCTTGAGAGTAGTTATACTCGGTAAGGGCCTCGATAGCTTTAGTTAGTAGGACGGGCTAGGTGGAGGATCCTTGAGACTAGCTAGAGGTCGGTAAGGGTGTCACCTAAGTAGAAAGTAGATATTTGAGATTGCAAGTTGAAATTTCCACTTTCTAGGGTAAGTAGAAAGCTATCACAATTGCATCTGATCCAAGGTGCATTGAAGAAAACCAAAAAATTGCCAAGTCTATCTTAGGCGCGCTGAAGATAGACAGGGGGTTTCTGAAACTGATACTGGCAAACTGGACTTGCATTAAGTGGTAGACCAACTTGAGTAGACTACTCCCTTTGATTTTGTGAACATTTGGATCACTAAAAGACCTGGTCAAGCCCAAAATTGGGAAAAAAATCGTAGACTTTAGAGAAAATTAACAAAGAAAAGTCAAATTTGGCTAAAACTTGAAAACAGGGTGTTGATAAATCGTAAAACTTGTGGGCAACTTAATTTGTAAAGTAAAAATTGAAAAATGTCAAAATATGGTAGAGTTTTATCTTAGGTGCACCGAAGATAGAAGTATCTCTAGAGAGGGTATTTTGCCAAATTTGTAACTCACAGAGTTTATTTAGACCATAATATAGCTCCTAAGCAAGTTTCATAAAATTTGGAGCTGTGCAGGAGTAAAAAACACCAAGAAAACTGGAAACCCTGACTACGAGATCAAAAAGGGTGACAAAACACTGGTAAATTGTCTAAACTTTGTGAAACTCATTGTACTTGAAATCACATGTAGAAACCAACCCAAGTCACATTGGCCAAAAATATGCTAAAATAGGGAAGATTTCTCTTAAGAATGCCGAAGATAAATCTCTCACCTGGAAGTTAATTTTGTGAAATTGAAACACCAAGGAAATCTTTGTTAAGCTATGGAGACATGGACCGTGTGATAAAAATTGAAATTACCTCCACAGATAGGTGCAACCATCTTAGGCGCGCCTAAGATAGCCAAAGCAAAATTTCATAGCTGGGGCATATTGGGTGTATCCACCAATGATTGGAACAAGGGATTTTTAGATATTTTGTGACTTCAAAAAAATCGACAATTGTGGAATCACATATGATTTGAAGTGCTGGTGTGTACGGAATTATGACTTTGCAGAAAAGGGTGAGACAAGGAGAGAAAGCATTATATCTTAAACCAAGGATAACTTTCCAGGTTTGAAGTATTTGTTCAATTAAGTTGTGTGAGCCCATATATGAACTTAAGATCTAGTAGAGTTTTGGGGAACTTGGGTACCTTTGGGGATAATAGGAGTAGAGCGTCCACAGAAGAGAGTGTAAACCAAGGGAGACCATTCGAAACTATTGCATAAGAAGTGCTTGACACTTATTCCGACTGAATCTCTAAGATGTCTTCCTTTTCAGCTCAATCAAGAGATGGGATCTCTCTCAAGTTCAAGCATATCTTCACCTTCTTCAAAAACAACAAGTATGAAGCCCATATTTAACAAGACGACTTTTATATGGACCAAAACGGGGTGCAATACCTCAAGATACAGGATCAATCAAGAGGTGGGACCTCTCTCAAGTTCAAGCATATCTTGATCTTCTTCAATAACAATAAGTATGGAGCCAAGATTTAACAAGACGACTTCTATATGGACCAAAACGGGGTGCAATACCTCAAGATACAAGATCCTGATTCAATAGACAAATGGGAATTGGAGGTCAATACCCTAATTCCTAATAAGGCTGTGAAAGAAGGACCTCTTGTGCTTGAATTATAAGGATATGACTTGATAGATACCAAATCTTTGGAATGCATACCTACAAACAATCCTAGGCGTGGAGTCTTTTTTTTATAAATCCAACAATGTCACATATTTGATCTGGATTACCCATGCCAAACCAGGACAATTGACACCCTTGAAGATAGTGTATGTTTTCAGGATCAAGGAGAAGGGTTTAGCAAAACTACGATTTTGCTATGATGACTCCTAAGAAGATTGAGCAGACTATATACCAGGGACATTCGATTCAAGAAGCGATTAGAATAGGAGAAATACCGGCTAGAAGAGAGAGAGAGAGAGAGAGAAATGAAATGAAATGAAATTTTATATTAACGTCTTCAAAAGGCCAAAGTGACCTATTGTGAGGTCCCCACCACGTCGTCTCAAACGACGGATCTGATGGTAAACCTGATGGCCACTAGATCTACAACGGAAACAAACAACGTGGTTTTGGGTTCAACTAGCGGACGATCTCTCATCACCAAGTGAATCGAGTTCGAGCCTACTAGCATCGAGATCTAGTTCCACCTTGCAAGGGAAGCGTGTCTAATCAATTATCGGTCCTAAAACCCACCTTCCAAGAGGAGAGAAGTCTCGAGTGCCTTTTTCCCCATAGCTTTCAGAGGCACGTACACTTGAGACTTCGTTGCTCTTGGGGCAATGAGTATATACTAGCGTCAATTTATAGTACTATGGGGACGGAGAGTTCCCGACCAATCGGGACCACCCTTCTCATAGGCATTGGTAACCCGAGCCAAGCCCCCACTTTCCACCCCATACTCACACTTTCTTTGTTGCCTTATTACTACCACAATGGTTGTTCAACATATAAGTTCTTTGTTTATTTTTCTGATTCACAAGTTCTCTAATACAACCCTTCAACCAGTATTGCAAAGCGGCACCAAGACAGTAATTCTAGTAAAAATTCACTCAAAAACTCATTCATTTAAAGTTCCAATGCTCTCGAGGCACGAAATCCCCCAGCGAGTGTTTACTCCACCGGTTGTCGCCTAGTTGCCCATACAACTAGGTTGTCTACAGCTTAACCAGCAGTCGTGGACTTCCACCCCTTAACCAGCAGTCGTGGATATCCACCGCTTAACCAGCAGTCGTGGATTCAAGAGCCCTTAACCAGGAACTCTGGCTCCTGCGAATAACTTCGCGAGCTGCCCCCTGTGATCAAGAGGAGGTTCGGACTAGATCAACATTGGAATTGAAAATGAACTAGCTGAACTAAATTTTCCCTAGCAACCAATCTTTCCTACTTTAGACAGTATATTTCGAAAGCATTCTTTCCTACTTGAATATAAAATACAATTAATTTAAATGCCGTGGTTTTCGTTGATTTCCAACATGTTGGGAAATGTGTTTTTCATCCTACCTTATCGAATGCAATGTTGCTTTAGCAAACTTGAATTAAAACTTGACATACCTCCACAATTTCCTCGTCATTGCTCCGTGAGATGGCCGGTACTTGGTCGACCATGGGAGCTTTTCCCTTTCCATTAGTGTTGCTTGTCCCCGCCTCGCGGTCGTGGGAACCACCGAAACGAGTCTCTTTACCGGGGCCATTCTATACTCACTACTTAATTGACAACCTGGAAAAAGAGAGCTAACATTCGAAAGTAACATACAACCGTGATGACGGATTAGTTTCAATAAGCAAATCCCCTTGTACGAGAGGTTAGACTTACTTCAAGACATAGAGAATCCTGATAGTACCATACTTGTTCTATGGGAATAGGCCCTAAGGTTAATTACTTGACCTAGATAATTATGAAATTCAGATTTTTACTTAATCAGTTCTACTAGATATGAAATAGACGTGCTTAATCACTTCTTAATGCAAGTAGAGAATTGCAGATTTATTGTATGCATAGATGAGAGGATTTCTCCTTTCCTAATGATTAATGATGGATTAATTTTCCCTAATTAAATCCTAATCCATGAGCAATTGATTCTAATTTAATTACTTACACATTATGGAGTAATAGAATGCAATGGACCGTTCCCACCTCAAAGCTGACTTGATTTTTAATCACAACGGTGACTAGTGGATGATTCCTTAAACACGCATTAAACTTTGATTAAGAGTGACTAATTGCTTGCATGATTACTAACTAGATTAAGATTTATGCAATAGATCATGGATACGGAGAATTAGAGAATATCTAATGAGTATTTTGGCTATGATTATGCATACTATATGCGGAATTAAGACAATATTAGAGAGGGAATTACAACAAGCATGAATTAAATCGAAAATTACCGACTTTACGGCTGAATTGCTCTCAAAATTTTGATGCAAGGGCCTCTTTGAGACGAGAAACGGACAACACCTTCCTTCCTAGCTCCTGTTCCAAAGACTATGTCTGCCGACAACACCTCCTCAAGGTGTGTGTGTGTGTGTGTGTGTGTGTGTGTGTGTGAGCATATAGGTCTGCTTGTGTGTGTGTGTGAGCATGCTCTTATATACTCACAAGCTGAAAAATTTGAATTTGCCTGCTATATGCATCTGGAGGAGTACTGACTTCATGCATGGCAGCTCTAGTTGCATACTTACCAAGTGTCCCAACCTGCTCAAGAGCTCACTTAGTCTCTCTCTCTTGCATGGAAAGTATCCCACGAGCCCTGTGAGTGTGTGAGGGCGTCCTCTTACTGCCAAACTCAGTCTGCAGTGGCCTGGAGCCAGTTCCCACACAGCTCCCGAGTCCCGATGCCTCCCCGCACAACTTTAGGAAAATTTAATTTTAACCTAAGACGGGCAATACGAATCAGAATTTAATGCCGGAACTTGCTATACTAAGCTCTAACTAAGGTGTATTAACCTGGGTACCTGCCATATTTAGCAGCCCCCGACGTCCGAAAATGCATTTTTTTCAATTTTGGGGTACGGGTGCAGTTTTTTGAGACGGTCAAAACTGACGGGTCGGGTGACCAAAAACTTACTATATTTGGAAAATTTTCACAAAAGTTATTTTAATTCACTTTTGGAAGCTTTATGACATTCTAAACATCATGGCATCGACAGATTTCTAAAATCTGCTAAAAATAGTAATTTTTTTCGCTATGATTGTTTCATGGTACAATGTTCTTTTAGCTCGGGGTTGGAGACCTTACATCCTCCCCAATGTGAAAAATTTGAGATGTCCTCATCTCAAGAATACATCTGGATAAACTCTATGCTAACTACTTAGGTACATATATCCTTTGTCTAAAGTAAAGACATCCTTTGATAATAGAATAGTCTTTAGCTTTATGCGTCTTATTCTGCTGAACTTTGATGAGATCCTGGTGCTTGAATTATTGCTCACTAGGATTAGCAGTTGTAGCATACAGAGCTGCTCTCTCATCAGCTTCGCCACCCACAGTTGGTTGTCTCACTGCGGCATTAGCGAAAGCTCCGCTTCCTTGTCCTATGTTTCCTCTTCCTCGGCCTCCTCTTCCGTTTGGTTGACCTCGCCCATTGACGTTCAGAGGTACATTATTAGCACCGGATGTTTGGGAAATCCTTTTTGGACATCGGATTTTGTAATGTCCATACTCCTGGCACTCAAAGCATCTTATATTGGGAAATTCGGTAGCTGCCGTAGTAGCTACTACTGGACGATGGTCGTATGCAGGGTTGATTGGTCTGTTACTCCAGTTTTCTGGCCTGGCCCTCTTTGAAAAATTGTATTGACTATCTTGGGTAGTCCTCTAAATCTCTTGAGCTAACGGTTTGGCCCTTAGCAAGGCATCTTGCAGAGTTGTTGGCTTGAGAGCTTCTAGTCGGTTGTTCAAGGGGTCGATGAGTCCTTAGGAGAACCGTGCTACTTGCTGTTCCAATGTCATCCTAGGAGCATATCTCCAAAGTGTGACGAACTTCGAGTAGTATTCTTTGACGAAAGAAGTCAGCTGTCGAAGTGAGAAAAACTCATTCATCTTCAAGGCTTTGTGAGTGGGTGGTAAGTATCGCTCCATCACAGCAGCCTTGATGTCTTCCCATGACTAGGAATATCCATTGATACCCAAGTCCCTGCAATGTTGTTTCCACAAGATCTTGGCATCGCCAGACAAGTGGAACATTGCAAGCATGGTTTGGTTCTCGGGTTGAGTTCCCACAGCTTCGAAATAGTCGTCCATTGCTTCCATCCAAACTTCCGAATCTCTCTCCACATTAACCCCTTCCCCTTTAAAGGTTGGAGGCTGAGCTTGCTTAAGGAGAAGCTTTTTCTCCTGAATGGCAGTATATAGCGCAGTAGACGGTACCTATCCAATGGTATAAAACTCATTACTATAGCACTCTTCTCAAATGAACCTAGGCTTTTCCATACTCAAAAAGAAATTTAACTTTTTGGGCTTAACCAGCCTACTTAATCTGTACAGCTATCACAAAGGGTTTAACCATCCCACCATTAGTTTAAATTCCATTGAATATATCCAAAATTGACCGATAAATAATGGTAAAAACTTTACTCGAGAGCTTTGATCCATACTTATAACTTTATGTGCATCAACAGGCTACCTGCCCACAACACTAGTCCCACCAATGACTTCTCAAAAAACATCATGTGGAAACCCACTGAATCCCAACAAGCTCAACGAGTAAAACTCTTTAACATCACTCAGGAGACAATCCACTAGACAAATCCAATGTCATTATTCTAGGAAACATCATGCTCAAGTTTTGAGTACGAGCTATCCTACTATCCCTTATTTTTTAAAATTTCAAACAACATCATTTTCCAATTCGTAAACCTATAGCTTTGATACCAGGAGTGAGGTCCCCACCTCGTCGTCTCAAACGAAGAATCTGATGGTAAACCTGATGGCCACTAGATCTACAGCGGAAACAAACAACATGGTTTTGGGTTCAACTAGCGGACGATCTCTCATCACCAAGTGAATCGAGTTCGAGCCTACTAGCATCGAGATCTAGTTCCACCTCCCAAGGGAAGCGTGTTTAATAAATTCTTGGTCCTAAAACCCACCTTCCAAGAGGAGAGAAGTCTCGAGTGCCTTTTTCCCCATAGCTTTCAGAGGCACGTACACTTGAGACTTCGCCGCTCTTAGGGCAATGAGTAATACTAGCGTCAATTTATAGTACTATGGGGACGGAGAGTTCCCGACTAATTGGGACCACCCTTCTCATAGGCATTGGCAACCCGAGCCAAGCACCCACTTTCCACCCCATACTCACACTTCCTTTGTTACCTAATTACTACCACAATGGTTGTTCAACATATAAGTTATTTGTTTATTTTTCCGATTCACCAGTTCTTTAATACAACCCTTCAACCAGTATTGCAAAGCGGCACCACGACAGTAATTCTAGTAAAAATTCACTCAAAAACTCATTCATTTAGAGTTCCAATGCTCTCGAGGCACGAAATCCCCCAGCAAGTGTTTACTCCACCCGTTGTCGCCTAGTTGCCCATACAACTGGGTTGTCTACAGCTTAACCAACAGTCGTGGACTTCCACCGCTTAACTAGCAGTCGTGGATATCCACCGCTTAACCAGCAGTCGTGGATTCAAGAGCCCTTAACCAGGAACTCTGGCTCCTGCGAATAACTTCGCGAGCTGCCCCCTGTGATCAAGAGGAGGTTCGGACTAGATCAACATTGGAATTGAAAATGAACTAGCTGAACTAAATTTTCCCTAGCAACCAATCTTTCCTACTTTAGACAGTATATTTCGAAAGCATTCTTTCCTACTTGAATATAAAATACAATTAATTTAGATGCCGTGGTTTTCGTTGATTTCCAACATGTTGGAAAATGTGTTTTTCATCCTACCTTATTGAATGCAATGTTGCTTTAGCAAACTTGAATTAAAACTTGACATACCTCCACAATTTCCTCGTCATTGCTCCGTGAGATGGCCGGTACTTGGTCGACCATGGGAGCTTTTCCCTTTCCATTAGTGTTGCTTGTCCCCGCCTCGCGGTCGTGGGAACCACCAAAACGAGTTCTCTTTACGGGGGCCATTTTATACTCACTACTTAATTGACAACTTGGAAAAAGAGAGCTAACATTCGAGAGTAACATACAACCATGATGATGGATTACTTTCAATAAGAAAATCCCCTTGTACGAGAGGTTAGACTTACTTCAAGACATAGAGAATCCTGATAGCACCATACTTGTTCTATGGGAATAGGCCCTAAGGTTAATTACTTGACCTAGATAAAATGAAATTCAGATTTTTACTTAATCAGTTCTACTAGAGATGAAATAGACGTGCTTAATCACTTCTTAATGCAAGTAGAGAATTGCAGATTTACTATATGCATAGATGAGAGAATTTCTCCTTTCCTAATGATTAATGATGGATTAATTTCCTCTAATTAAATCCTAATCCATGAGAAATCGATTCTAATTTAATTATTTACACATTATGGAGTAATAGAATGCAATGGACCATTCCCACCTCAAAGCTGACTTGATTTTTAATCACAACTGTGACTAGTGGATGATTCCTTAAACACGCATTAAACTATGATTAAGAGTGACTAATTGCTTGCATGATTACTAATTAGATTAAGATTTATGCAATAGATCATGGATACGGAGAATTAGAGAGTATCTAATGAGTATTTTGACTATGATTATGCATACTAGATGCGGAATTAAGAGGATATTAGAGAGGGAATTACAACAAGCATGAATTAAATCGGAAATTGCAGAGGTTACGGCTGAATTCCTCTCAAAATTCTGATGCAAGGGCCTCTTTGAGACGAGAAACCTGCAACACCTTCCTTCCTAGCTCCTCTTCCAAAGACTATGTCTATCGGCAACACCTCCTCAAGGTGTGTGTGTGTGTAGGAGTGTGTATGTGTGTGTACTTAGTGTGTGTGTGTGAGCATATAGGTCTGCTTGTGTGTGTGTGAGCATGCTCTTATATAGGCTCACAAGCTAAAAAATTGGAATTCCCCTGCTATATGCATTTGGAGGAGTACTCACTTCATGCATGGCAGCTCTAGTTGCATACTTACCAAGTGTCCCAACCTGCTCAAGAGCTCACTTAGTCTCTCTCTCTCTCTCTCTCTCTCTCTCTCTCTCTCTCTCTTGCATGGAAAGTATCCCACGAGCCCTGTGAGCGTGTGAGGGCGCCCTCTTACTGCCAAACTCAGTCTGCAGTGGCCTGAAGCTAGTTCCCACACAGCCCCCGAGTCCCGGTGCCTCCGCATACAACTTTAGGAAAATTTAACTTTAACCTAAGACGGGCAATACGAATCAGAATTTAATGCCGGAACTTGCTATACTAAGCTCTAACTAAGGTGTATTAACCTGGGTACCTGCCATATTTAGCAGCCCCTGACGTCCAAAAATACATTTTTTTCAATTTTGGGGTACTGGTGCAGTTTTTCGAGACGGTCAAAACTGACGGGTCGGGTGACCAAAAACTTACTATATTTGGAAAATTTCCACAAAATTATTTTAATTCACTTTTGGAAGCTTTATGACATTCTAAACATCATGGCATCGACAGATTTTGGAAAACTGCCAAAAATAGTAATTTTTTCCATTATGATTGTTTCATGGTACAATGGTGTTCTTTTAGCTCGGGGTCGGAGACCTTACACCTATGAGAGAGAGAGAGAGAGAGAGAGAGAGAGAGAGAGAGAGAGAGAGAGAGAGAGAGTGGGTGTTGAGCATAATCGTAGAGTCAGACCAGCAGACTTCCAAAAATGGGTCATAAAATACAGTAGGTCAGGGGATTTGCATGACCATTTAGTGAGCTTCAGACATGTTTTGAGAATAGAACATATAACCTACTTCCATACACAATTTGAGAGATTTGTAATGACCTTAGAGGGTAAAGCTCTAACTTAGTTCCAGACCGTACCTCCTAGGTTGATAACCCATTTACCAACTTTGGCAATGATTTGTTGCCGCTTGTTAAAAATGGGAATAAAGCATAGTACAATAGCTCATATCTATAGTTTCAAGCAAAAACAAGGAGAGACTGTCAGAGATAGCATGAGTCGGATGAGATAATATATAGACAAATATCTAGAGTTGGAGATTCCAATGGAGAAAAGACTGTCACTGTTGTTAGAGGGATTACTAAACAAATATTTGTATGCTATTTTTTATAGCAAGAAATATATGACTTGGGAAGCATGTAGTCTGGATGTGATTGACTTGAGTGATAATTGCAAGATATTCAATGAGGAGAACAATGTTAAAGATACACAGAGTGAGAGAACTACGTCCCCTATGCCAACACAAGTAGAACCAGCTGTTGCAGCTCTTGCCAATGCTATAGAGGACATGCTTAAACGTATTAATGATATGATGATCAACATGCAAAGGATGCCTATGAGAGGCCCGAGATAGGGACCAAATCAAGGACAACCTATGGGACAACAAAGACAATTAAAATGGTGTGCCATTGAAGGAAAATTGACAAATCATGAGACAAACAATTGCTACTACAAGCCCAAATATGATGGAAATTTCCAGTATGTCCCAATGAGGCCATAAGGAAAACCCATCTATAGATACCCTCCAAATGTGACACCAATGCAAAGATTGCCTATGAATATGGAGAGACCACAACAAGTATTAGGCCAACAACCACCACTACTAGGGAATAATACTATACTAGTCAAGTATACGTTTCTTGAGGGACAGATGGATGAACAGGCTCTAGTACCCATTACTCCATACCTTGAAACAAGTTCAGTAACAATGGAAGTAGAAGAAGAGTGGTATAATCAATAGACAATGGCCCCTGTAGAACCAATGTATTAAGCACGTACAGATACCACACCAGTCTACTTCATTGAAAATCAGGGAGCTAGTCCATCTATGATCAAACCAATGCCCAAACCAAGCCATAACTAGGAAGTGAATGACCATAACTAGGAAGTGAATGACCATTGGAAAAACAATTGTCCTGAACCAGAGAAGAATGTGAGACCTATAGAGGTATATTGTGGAGCTTGTGGATGTGAGGGTGGACACTTTTCTGATGACTACCCTAGGAATCCAACAAACAAAGGGAAAACCACCATAAATATGGTTCAAATTGTGTCAATCAGTTTGTCAAAAGGAGAACCTACGATTCCAATTCAAGTAGTGACTAGAGCACGAGCCAAGGGTAACAAGCAAAAAAATGCAAGTGGATTTGACAAATCCAACAAGTCTTCCGAAAACTCTAGAAAATAAAGATGCAAACAATACAAACTCAAGAGACAAAAACTTAACAAGGAGATTCAAGGGAAGATACGAAAGGAGCTAGAGGAAAAGATGCAGGCTCGTTCATCAAACTTTAAAGAACGTGAACCAAAATCAATTGGATTGGTGCTGGTCGATAAAATTTATGAACCAATCAACAGGGCCTTGGAAGCTTTCCAAGCTGGATTAAAAGCCGGTCAAACACTAGAAACCAAGTGGAAAAACTATCCAACACCTGATATGGAAGAAACTAAACTAGAAACATATAAAAACATGGTGCAAATCATGCAAACCATGCTGGAAAAATAGAAACCTCAGTTAGAAATCATAGGGAAACCAACAGAACTTGAGGCCAAAACCATCAGAGAAAAAGCTCAAGAATTGGGTGAGTTGGAAACCTTGGAGAACGATGACACACAATCACCTAAATTGATAGTTCTTGATAGTGAGGAAGGATGGGATGGAGTGCCAATAGTCAAAGAAGATTGTCCAAACCCCTTGTGGGAATGAGTTAGAAAAGACAAAGACGGGAGTGTGACTCTAAAATCGGAACCAATTGAAGAGTTTGCTAGATAGACCACCCATGAAATTCGATGAACAGTCTTTGTATGGAGATTGGGGATCAAAGCAATCGGGCTCTACAAAAGCTGGAACGCTATGGACACTACCTTCTTACCTAGGCAAGAATGAAAAGAAATTGATGGTTTGCAAAATGAAAAAACTAAATAGGCCAAATCAAACCTTGGATGTGGCTAATTTGCAATCCATTATGTCAACACCAATTCAATGCACAATCACTTTGGGTGAGCTACTGAAGTTACGACCACACCTATGGGGAGATTTAAAAACCACCATGGAAAAGATGGGATTAAAGGGAGTATCTCGAATGAACCTAAAAAAATTGTAAAACGAAGAGGCACGGACTAAACTTGTCAATGTCCATGAACAAATTAGGAGACTACTATGGGGAATGAGGGAAACACTACCATTCTAGTACAATACAATGATGTAACAATCATGAATATTTTAAACAATGGACCAGGAATTGCCATAGCAACCAATGCTGTCTAGGATGAAACTACAATTGGTAGATGGACATATAGAGAAACTGATGGGCTTACTAGAAAATGTGATAGTTAATTCATGTGGGATTGACTACCAACACACATTTTCCATTATAGACTTTGGAAAGAAACTCAATTATGAAATAATATTGGGAAGATCATTCATGAGACATATACAATTAATCCAAGATTGGGGTAATGATTATCTCTATGTGAAACAAGTAGGAGCAATTACTATAGTGAACTTAAAAGACCACTCCTACAAGGATGTCTTGAGGACACCTATACAGGAATTAGACTCTGAAACCTCAGTAGAGACTAAACTGCCAACATGGATACACAAAGACACTCCAATTTGGATGTGCGGGGATTTTGAATTAGGTAGTTTACAAAGGTAAGAATGTGTTGTAGATAGAGAAGTGAATGATGCAAGTACATACCTGAATGATTCCTTCATTTGTTTAAACCTTTTGCGTGGACCCAGATTTTGGCCACAATGGATGTGTGCATTAGTGAATCTATACCTACAATGGATGTGTGCATTAGTGAATCTATACCTACACACTTTTGTGACAAAGAGGGCTATGATATAGTTCCAATCTAGATGGTATTTATTGAAATGATCCAAGAGCAAGAGGTCTTGTTTGATCACTACTATGAAGCCACTGATGAGTTGGAAGAAGAAATGATTACAACGGAGGATTTTTGACTCGGGAAAAGAGCACGTAAGAGCCAAACTTGTACTTAGGGGATGATAATATTTTTTTTTTGAGTTTCCAAGCCAACATCAAAGATGCCAACAAAGATACCATAGGAAATGGGATAATAACTTAAGAAATAAAACTGCAAAACATGCATTGGAAAACAAAACTCAATTCTTGATGAAAGTAGATGCAACGGACTGCATAAAAGACAAGATAGTTTAAAGATATTGAGACACGAAACCCTCAGAGCAACAAAACCAAACAAAATCAAAGCCATGCAAGCCTAATAAGACCAAAGGAAAATAACCTCTGATGACAAAAATGAAATAAAAATCAAAATACAAAGAGCTGAAATGGACTTCAAAAGAGTTGTGGACCACAAAGATGAAATCGAACAGTGACAAACTGAGAGAAATCAATGTTTCATCTCATTATAAAAAGTACACTTTATAAGATCGTAGGATCATTGTAGAACAACCTTTGTGATAGCTAAAATAACTTGGTAAATCCTATGAGAGGCCTAAGAACGCCAATAAAATTTACCTCGTAGAGCTTAAGGAAGAGTCAAGACCTGCATACATAGCCACGGATCTGGCGCAAGAGGAAGAAGAGTTTCTTATAAGAACGTTAAGGGAATCTAGGGATGTATTTGCATGGTCTTACAAAGATCTCAAGGGGGTGGATCCTTCCATCTGCTAGCACCTTATCCTTATGAGAGATGATGCTAAGCTGATAAGATAAAGTCCATATACTTATAATGAGACATTTACCAAAAATATCAAGGAAGAGATCGAGAAACTCAAAAATAGAACACACTAATTGAGTATCACCAATCGTCATGGTTCCTAAAAAGAATGGCAAACTCAGAGTCTGTGTGAATCTCAAGAAGGTGAACGCCACCACTATACAAGATAATTATCCTCTTCCTATCACAGATCATGTGCTAGAACGAGTAGCTGACAAAGAGGCTTATAGCTTTTTGGATGGCTTCACTCAATACAACCAATTGACTATAGATCCCAAAGATCAACATAAAAAACTTTTACCACGGAATGGGGAATTTTTTCTTATCAAGTTGTGCCTTTTGGTTTGACTAATACAACAACAATATCAAAGGATGATGAGCCATGCTGTTAAGAAATATCTGTGGAATGTCCTGGAAGTATACATGGATGATCTTTGTGTGCAATCCATAAAACAAGAGAGTCACTTTGATGTGGCTTTGAAAAATGTTGTCTATATAGGATTTTCTTAAATCCTAAAAAATGAATTTTTATCGTTAGACAAGGAAAAATTCTTGGACATATTATGTCAAAAAATGGTATAGCCATAGACATGGAGAAGGTATTGATTTTCAAAATGGCTACACCAACATCAATCAAAGAAGTTTAGGCATTTATGGGACATTGTGGTTATTTTTGTAGATTTATCTACATATATGCAGTAATCACTAAACCCGTTTAAAGCCTTATCACTCATTTTGAATGGACCAAAAAAAGTGAGGAATCATTCCAAAATCTTAAGCAAGCTTTGACCACATCACCAATACTAAAAGCTCTAGACTTGAACAAAGTGTTCCATGTGCACGTCGATGCTTTGAGTTCCGGAGGGATTCACTCTATATATGAAATGGGACGCCACCTGTGAGCGGACAACTTTGCTAAAACCACTATATATGACTCATATTAGGGAAGCTTCTTGGCTTTGTTCGTGCATTTGAAAAAAGGGTGGGACTAGAGCCCCCCCTCATCCGCATTCATGCGGATGATGGGGGATCTAGCCCTCCCTTTTTTTTCCAGGTTGTGTGGGAACCCATCTCCCTCAAGCACATGACATTTGACATACATCTTGACCCAAGTAGTACCAAGCACACTTTTTTCTTTGCAACATTTGTTGGCATACATGTCGACTTAGGTAGTATCAAGCATGACGTTTCTTTCCAACATGCCTATAAGATGTAGACTTAGGCTTCTTGCTTTGTTTTCACATAAAAAAAGTGGGTGTTGAAGGCCCCCATCATGCTCGTGCACGCGGATGATGGGCACACCCCCTTTTTCTCCTATATTGTGGGGGCACCCATCTCCCTCAAGCACACCGCATTTGGAATACATCTAGACCCAAGTAGTACCAAGCATGACATTTCTTTGCAACATTTGGCATGCATGATGACTCAGACAACACGACAATTTGGAATACATGTCGACTCACGCAATCAAATTGGACAAAATGTTTTGGAAAAGAAGGAGGGATCAAGCTCCCTCTTATCGATTGTTACCCCTCAGGGGTAACATGCACATGCACTCAAACTACATTGCCACCAGCCATTTGAATGAGAAAATTGTTGAAAAAAATGTAAAAATTGTGTGAGTGCATGTGCTCTCGTTATCTCTCAATGCACCCATTGTCCATGCGCATGGATGATGGGGGGCTCCTTGCTCTACCCTTTCTTTTGGCACTGTGTGTGTGTGTGTGTGTGTGTGTGTGTGTGTGTGTGTGTGTGTGTGTGTGTGTGTGTGTGTGTGTGTGAGAGAGAGAGAGAGAGAGAGAGAGAGAGAGAGAGAGAGAGAGAGAGAGAGAGAGAGAGAGAGCATCTCATGGAAGAAGTGTTTGAGAAATATTGTTTTTTGAGCATCATTGGGAATCTATCTCTCTCTCTCTCTCTCTCTCTCTCTCTCTCTCTCTCTCTCTTCCCTCCTCTTCTTCAGTGATGGAGGCCAGTTTTAGGCACCTTACTACCTTCACAATCGCCATATAGCTAGGTGCAGGGTTGGCTTCAAATATGAGGGTTCCCCAAAGGGTGTAATCATCCCAAACATGAGGGTGCGCTAGGGCTCACATCAGAGATGTAAACTAGTTTCTTAATCTACTGCAATGTCTGTTGTGATGTAGTATTAGGTACAATCACTTTGTATGGATATCCCACTTTCATGTGCATAAGTATCTATCACATATCTAGATGTCTCTAGATACCCTTGGAGAGTTTGAAATAAGCACAATATCACCGACATAAAGCAAAAAACATATCCATGAACTTGATAATTGTGCCCCTCTATACCTTGCAGTCTCAATATAGTGAGAAATCTCACCAATATACAATCAAAACAAAGTCAAAGAAAGTGGGAATTATTGCTTACCCTCAATAGTAGAGTGAGGAGGCTCTAAAAGACCCTTTTCTGGGAGTACTCTCTCTACAACTATCTCATAGAATGCCATGATATCTTGTACAAGCTATTGTGGGACTCCCAAGTCATGTAGAGGCTATATCAATCTGGCTCAAGGACTTTGTGGAAGTCAACAAAGCTACAAAAAATCCTTTTCCCATGCTATAACGAGAGGGCACCACATGCCAATTGAAAAGAATAGACTAGAACATGCTTTTAATGCTTCAAAACTAGAAATAGAGAGAGAATCCATGCAAGAGACATGGAGTGTTGGCAGTATTTAGGAAAAATGTGTCTTAGCTAAGAATCATGCCGCTTAAAAATTAAAAATGCCAATTGAATTCAGAATTTCAAGTGGTTTTATAAAATGTATGCTTATGATTAGTGAATACAGTGAAGTGTCAACCAAGTGTTTCAAATGCATAAATCTCTCATGCAAGCTCGCATGAGGGTGGCCATTTTTTTTAGTTTGACAAAGTGTCTTTAGTACAAAGGGGGCATGATTGATTTTTTTGTAGGAAAAGTGTGGTCATATGAGGTCAATGAGTATTAATATTTTCTTGTTTGAGTATGTAAAATTCCTTAAATTCCCCTTGGAAACCCATATCAGGGTGGTCTTTCACTTTTTGAAATCAAAACCTAGATACAAAGGAGACTACTAAAGCTTTTGAGTGGAGGGGCGAAAGAAATTGGGTTTAAGTAAGTTCCTATGATTGTGTGTGTAGATGGATAAAAACTTATCAACCACATCTTAAGAAATCAACATCCTTGGCCTAAGACAAAGGTACGATGCTAAACACATTGAATCTCTTAAGGGTCATGCTCATTGTGACGAATTCATTGGTCCATAAAGGGTTTGAAATTGGTTTTAGAATATGAACATATACTAAAAATGAGTCGTTAGTTGAGGGTTGGATATCTTGTACTAGTGTACCAGGTATATAAAGATCCTTGTAGTCTTCCATTTGAAACCATCATAGGTTTTATTTGATGTGTATTGTTTGTCACTACACAATATGAGAGCTACAATGCTTAATTGGGTGAAAATAGCTTTTATATATTTGATCAAATGTATAAGGGGGCTACAATCCTTGATTTTGTAAATGTAGTCCTCAAGTGTGTAATTGTATTGAAGATTTTATAGTTTGGTTTATACATAATGTTGATAGAGAGTTCATTGTGTATTGTGAAATATTGTTGGTGCATGAGATTGAAATCATACATAGTTTTACTTTTGTTTGTGTTTTGCAAATAATTATCATCGTTCCAACATGTAAGTTGATTATTCTTTGTTTCATGTGAAAATAAACATAAAAATTTAGAACCACTAAATATAGAAAATGTGATGTTTACAAATGTGTCTTATTGTATACAAACTGCATAGTGTGTAAAAATAATCCTCAAGTATGTAATTGCATTGAAGAATTTATAGTTTTGTTTCATGCATAATGTTAGATAGAGAGTGAATTGCACACCGTGAAAATTTGTTAGTGCATGAGATTGAAATCATATGTATTGATATTTTTGTTTACATTTTGCAATTAATTATCATCATTACCATGTATGAAGACTCAAGAGTTGATTTTTTGTTGTATTTTGAAATTAGTTATCATTGTTACCATCTTTAAAGGCTCAAGATTTTATTATTTTTTGCTAACATGTAAAAAAATTTAGTAAATAATAAAGTCTACCACCACCAAATAAAGATAATGTGATTTTTAAAAATGTGTTTAATTGTTTACAAATTGCACAATGTGTAAATTTGATTGCTTTCTTAATCTAGTTGTAACATCAACAAACTCTACAAAACAACATGCAGAAGGAGATACAATACCAAGAAGTGTTTCTTCTAAGCGCCACAATGTGTTTGGGCTTCGGCAAATGCGACAAAGATCATTGCACCAAATATTTTGAACGTAGACATTAGAAGAGGCACAAACTACACTTGCAAAAGTAGTTTTTTCATTGGGAGTGTATTAGTCATGGTTGACAGCCATGGGAGGAGTGCAAAAGAATTTTTTTCACTGGGAGTGCATTAGTCATGGTTGACAACCATCATTGGAAACATGCATGGAAGAAAATTGGTGAGTATGGTTTATGATTTTCAATCCCTTTTTATCATACGATACAAAATGATCAATGTGATGCTGGTTTGAGGAGAAACATCATAAAAGCTATTGACAACTCTAGTGCAATAAGAAGTGTTAAATATATTGCTAAGCTCTTGATCAGTGTAATTAAAGAAATAGGTGTTGAACATGTCATTCCCATAGTCACGGACAATGTAAAGAATTGTAAAAATTTTGGTACCATAATTAAAAAGTTCTTTCCACACATTTACGCCAATGGTTGCGATACACATAGTTTAAACTTGGTGCTAAAATAGTGGTATACTAGTGAAGAAACTACATGGTTTACCAAATAATCGACGTCCTACATCAAGTTGTGAAGTTCATCTTGAAACTACAAAAAGTGCTTGATTTATACAAGATGTACATGTCAATTATGTTGAAATTTCCTATTGAAACTCATTTTTGCATGCACTATCATACATTACAATAACTCCTATGCAGTAAGTGCATTGTAAGTGATACTTTCAGCTGCATAACGTTTGACAAATGGCAGCTTGACCAGTCTAAATGAGTGAACGAGAAGATAACAAGTTTATGTGGATCCATAAACGAGACTGCTTGGTGGAGGAGTAATGGATGCATACCACATAATGGTGCCCATTATGTTTGTGATTTGCAACCTTGATAAAAAAGTACCAAATCTAGGGAAAGTGTGGATGACTTGGTGGATAATCCAATAGAGTTTATAAAACCTTGAGGAGTAAAAATAGTTTATAGGAGAGAAGGAGTGATGAATACCATTCTCTACAAAACAACAAAAAGTTTAATCTAACTACTTTCATGCAAGCTGGAAGAGTGTTCATATCACTCCATACTGTGGCTTACATGTTGGATCTAGAGTATTGGAATTTAGACTTGATGTCAAATATAGAGGTGATCAACGATTTCTATTTGATAATCAATAAGTTATACTCCAATGCTTAGGTATGAATTGATTGCATCAAAGAGATGAGTGCATTCAAATTAAAAGAACGACCTTTTGCAAATGAGTTTATCATGCATGGAAGTGGTGAGGATGATGAATGGTGGAGAGCATTACTTGACTCTGCGTCCACTTGCAATGAAGGTTTTGATGCAATATGCATCAAATTTGAGATTTGAGATAAATTGGAGCATGTACAAATATGTTCATAGTACAATTCACATAGATTATTAGCAGAGAGAGTTGAAAAATTCGTTTACATGTTTTACAATGAAAAGATATTGGATCATATTGAAAGTGTTGGCTACGAGGAAGAAATGTCTAGTTGGATATACAACTATCAAACATGTGACTTAAATGTTGGTGTATCTTAGTACAGGATAAACGAAATAAAAAATAAGCTCACATTAGATGTGCACAAATGTGCACAATTCAATAGAGAAAAAAAAATCAATGGTCAAACTCAGAGCAAAACAATGACCGTTTAGACTCAGTATAAAGATGTCATAAGATTGCAATATGTGAATTGTAATTGAAGCTTATATTTTGAAACAAGTTTTAAATGTATACAATGTTGATGTAAAGAAAAATTACAATGTCTATTGTTGTCAAAGTTGATGTTCTAAATGTGCTTCTTCAACAGTAAATAGATTTCTAATTGCACTAGGGGTGCTTTTTTGTGCTTGCTTGAATTTATACTCCTTGGCCATCCCAAACATATAATATATACATTGTGGAATTTCTTGAGAATAGATTCCATATCGGC
Organism: Adiantum capillus-veneris; assembly: GCF_014529385.1. NCBI lineage: Eukaryota > Viridiplantae > Streptophyta > Polypodiopsida > Polypodiales > Pteridaceae > Adiantum > Adiantum capillus-veneris. Next base: position 23,140,841 of record NC_140933.1, on the reverse strand, counting down.
TATTATTCTGCATTAATCAAATTAAGCAAATTAGGTGATAATAATAGCCACATTCCATTGTGTACTATCTATCCACTCCATCCATCAAAAGTCTTGTAGCATATTGAGCATTGAGAAGATAAAGATGCATCTGAGTGTGACACGGGGAGTAACTATAGATGTAAATCCAAGTGACTTATGTGTGTCCCTTGAACAAGCGAAAAATTTCTTGTTGTGTCAAGTTTTGAACGTCTTGGCTTAGGTGATCAAGACTTTTTCCATTTTGGCATGTGACTTTTGGGTTACTTCAAGGAGTCATGCTTTTTCTTTTGCACCCTTTTCCACTAGCTGTGTTGTCAAAATTTCTTTTTCCTTTTTCAAGTTTAAAATTGTGCCTTCAACTATTAGTTTCAAATCTCCTTGTGTGAATTTCACATAGCTCTCGCTTATATCATGTGTGTCCATAGTTATCTCCTTGGAGGAGAAGTTTATTGGACGATGTTGGACAAATTGTGCTTATAGCATTTTTGCAAAGTACAACACACAATCTACATTGTGTAATGGATGTCCAAAAACTTCCAAGTAGATCCTCTGAGTGTTTTTCTCTATTTCTCAGTGTTTATACTTTGATACTTGTGGGGCTCTGTGAATGCCAAGCCTTGCTATCTTATAGTAGTGACAGTGAGAACCACAAAAATAAATATCATACCGTGGGATGGAGTCGACTCCACTAGTACATGGAGGCTACAAGAGGTTGTCAATCTCTCAAAAACACACTCAATCATTGTTTCACCGAACATTTGGAAGAGAATGGGGTCTAGGAGGGACTCTTTATTTGGCAGTTTAAGGGAGTCAAACGTCTAGTATTAAGAAAGCAATCAGAGGGCAACTTTTGAATTCAATCAGGGAAAACGGCTAGTTTATTTGAATTAAAATTTTCCTCGCAAAATGAAATTTAAAATCTAGCAAGCAAAAGCATATCATCTAACATATCTATGGAAAGAGATCGGTGTATAGATTACGAATCTATAATCTCCACTCAAATTGGAGATTGTATGTAGAAGTTATGGAGGGCCAGAAATCATAAAGTTGTCCACACCATTTTGGGAGGGAAAGTGCATCCTTTGAACACTCTTACAGATCTCTTACACACCCCACCATTCTTGCACACATGGCATGCACCTATTTGTCAGAATGTTAATCACCTCTATAATCTCATGGCAAATAAAGAGGCCCTCCTAGACTCCATCCTCTTCCTAATGAATCTAAACCCTCAAATCCCCCTCTTGACAACTTGCCAAAATTGCGCTTATTATCTACAAGAAAGATTTGTCATAAAATCTAATATCTAACCAACCCAAATGATTTTCTTATATTAAGCTGATCATTTAATGTGGGATAATAAACGGGAACAAGGGTTAGAATATAGACATGTGCTTACGGATCTATCTCAATACGGGGCCAATGGTAAAGGGGTCCAAATGAGAGATGGTCTGTCAAAGAGCAATGCTACCTAATGGAGCTCAAAGACCTTAGGGTTATCTTCATTAAATACCTCCAAAAGTTAGTGATAAAAAGTCCTTTGACCTTATGCAAGCTAGGGCTAACCTCGAGGTGAAAATCGTACCTAAGCATGAGGTGCTAAGACGCTTAAAGTGGTTGTGGGAACCTTGCCCAAAGATTGAGGTGATTTTTATGCTTAATGACCAAGGTTTTTGAAATGTTAAATTCAAAGATAAGTTCTCAAGAGGCATGAACTTCCATGCTTGATTGACTAAGGCTTGAAGTAATCAATTCAAAACAAATGACTTAAGAAGGATAAAAGACACATGATTGCTTGATTGAAAAAGTCCTTGAAGTATTCCATTCAACCAAATGACTTAATAAGCATAAAAGACACAAGTTCAAATGATCCTCCACATGTGGGCCCTCATGATGTGTGCTTGAATGCTATTGGTTAGGTTTTAAAGGGGTCCAATGCGAATTTAGATACATAAAAATAAATAATTAAGTTCTTTCTCTCAAAAGAGGAAAAAGAGGACACATGTCCAAAGAAAATAATAGAATAATATGAGAGAGAGAGAGAGAGGTGTGGACCAGGCATGAGAGGGGGATATACTCTCCCACACACACACACACACACACACACACACACACACACATTCTCTCATTGTGTGTAGTGCAAAGTGCAAAAGCTCCATCTCCTTCTCCAAGTTTGTTGAGAAGTGGAGAGCCTACACCAACACTCTTGGCTATGGAGTGCAAATCCAACCAAGATCCATGCTTCAATGCTTAAGCTTTCCATCTTCTTCATCTTCATTACTATGCTAAGAAAGAAGAGTGATGATAAGTGAGGAACTATTTATTTCTCCTATGGAATGTTTCTTCTTCCTCTTCCCTACCCTCATTCCTCGTTAACTGTCTCCACCTTCGAAGGTGTTTGAGGCCTTGGGACTGAGGCTTGGGATGATTAATGATTTTTGAAAAGTTTATGTTAAGCTCGTAATGCATGAAGCTTTCCATCTTCATAGCATCACTAAGGTCACAAGGAACACAAAGATTGCATTGTAACAAAGTCTCTCTTGATGGGAGAATCTATAATACAAACGCCTTTTGGAAGGGGGACAGGCTCCAAGTAAGTCCGGTCCTCAACTATTGTCATCTTCTCTAATACTCTCTCTCTTGCAAAAGTATTGTTTATGCCAAGTAAATTAAGTAATATGTTTATGTTGCTACCATCAACTAAGTCCACCCTGTATGTTCTCAAAATGATCTCACAAAAATGCTCCCCTTAATTATCTTAATTCCGCTATTCTCAAAGTTCATAGGCTATTTCCATTACATTGGTATCATAGCATTTGGTTTCTCTTTTCTTTCTTAAGAAGAGAGGTCCTTAAGTAGCGTATTAATGGTTGATTTTGTTATTTATATTAGGATAATTGGGATTGGGATCTATTATTGGTTTTGTTGAGCCCACTATGTGGGATATGGTGCACACCTCCGGAGCTTTGGTCTTAATAATGGGGTCTTTTTAGACTTGCCTACGGCTTTATCATTATTGAGCCATAAAAAGTCCAAAAGGAGCTATCCCTCGACAATTCTGCTATGTTAGACCCACCTCACTATTGTTTATAATTAACCAATTCGAGCCGTGGGTGTAGATACTTAAGTGCTTATTTTCAAAGGCTAAGAGGAGTAGCAACTAAGGTTTTTAAGTGTGCCATAATACCTAATATCTAATCCTCCTAAATGATTTTCTCATGTTAAGCTGATCATTTAATATGGGGAAGTGCCAGGGGAGAAAAAGCTAGAATATTGGTTAAGCTGCCAAACTGGCCACAATAGGGATCCAAAGGAGGGAAAATAGGGATCCAAAGGGGGGGCCATCTGCAAAAGAGCTATGTGCAACAATGGCTCCAAAGACCTTAGGGTTCAGCCCATTAAGACTTCCAAAATACTAAGGTTCCAAAATTCAAAGGTTGTGTCCAATGGGCAAAGGCTTAGGAAGTTGGATGCTTCGTGTGTGTCCCAAAAAGTCTTCACAAACTCCTACATAGAAGGGGGCAAGCCCAAGAAGTAGGGGATGAGAGAGAAACACACACACACACACACACACACACACTCACAAGATTCCTTTGTACACAAGGGGAAAGAGGGACACATGTCAACTCCCTAAGCCAGATGCCCACAAGGTGTACTCAAATCCTATTAGATGGCCATGGAGTTGGACCAATGAGAATTAGGATAGAATAAATCTAGTTAATTAATTAAAAAACACTTAATAAAAGAACCAATAGGATTTAAGCTCTCTAGAAGACTATTGGACAGTCTCCCAAGGGGTTCAATGAGCATTCAGCAGCCCAATGGCTTGCTTGACTCCTAATGGCTAGGAGACAAAGGGGTTCAATGAGAGTTTAATTGCATTTATTAATTACCTAAAGCTCTCAAAAAAGGGGAAAGGGGGACACATGTCAAAATGCTATCACTTATGCTCCTGAAATCCTATTGGCTAAGCCTAGGGAGGTCCAATGAGGTGCTACCAAGAGCAAATAGCAAGAGGGGTCAACCAAGAGAGAGGGGGGGGGGAAAGATTTTTCAAAGGCAATTATCCACACACACTCACACAAGGTCAAGTGTAGAGTAAGAAGACTCTCTCTCTCTCTTCTCAAGATTTAATGGAAAGCTTATCACCTACTCCAAGCTTGTGAGAAGGGAGGCCTACACCAACAACTCTTGGCTTTGTGATGCAAATCCAACCAAGAGCCAAGCTTCAATGCATGCTCATCTCCTCTACCATGCTAATTACTAAGCTAAGCTATGCTAATATGAGTGATTATGTGAGGAGATGTACATCTTTCTCGTAAGACTACTCTTTCTTCCTTTCAATCTACTCTCATACCCTGCTAGCTCTCACCATCTTCAAAGGTGTGTGAGGTCTTGGGTCTGAGACTGTGAGGGAATTGATGTTGTGTTTGATAAGTGTTTTGCTTAGTGCTTGAAGTTTCCATCTTCATTGCACTAGCCAATATTGAAGGAGCACACAGAATTGTATTGTAAAATGTCTCTCTTGATGGGAGAAACCATAATACAAAGCCTTTTGGAGGGTGGAACGGCTCCATGCAAATCCGATCGTCAACTGTTGTCAATTGCTTAATTTATCTCTCTTTTGAAGTATTGTTCATGCTATCGAACTAGGTATTATGCTTTTTGTTGCTCTCTCCACCCAAGCACTCTTGTTATTCTCATTAAGAATCTGTTCTAATGAGATGCTCACTATGTTCATGCTATTTTCCGCTACACACACAAGTTACTAGACCATTAAATGTTACATTGGTATTAGAGCACAAGGTTTCTCTTTTATTGCTCAAGAAGGGAGGCCCTCAAGCTAGCTGTAAATGGTTGGTATTATTAATTGCATGTGAGTAAGTAGAATAGGGATTTTTTAGCCTTGCAATGTGCCTGCCTTTGTGCAGTTAATGGGGCATCACCATCGAGAGCTATGGTCTTAATAGTGTAGTCCTATGGGGCTTGCCTATGGCTTAGCCACTATTGAGCTATTAGAAGCGTGACAGGAGCCTGTGCTATTTTGGTATTGAACGACCTTCTGTTCTATTCCTTGCAATCAATGGTATTGAAGCCACGGGTACAATAGCTTGAGTGCTTTTTCTAAAGGGGTAAAGAGGAGTAGCAACTAGGGCTTGAAGTGCCAAAGTACACCTAAAAAGTTTACACCTAAAAGTTGTTAAAATGGTTGACAACAGTAAACAGAGTGAAACTAATGTTGATAACTTTGATTTTGCTAATGAGCAGGCTACTAATGATGTCCTGATGCTTGTTAACTATCTTGTTCCTTGGCTTCAACAAGCCATGGTCCATCCATCCCTCCAAAGTGAAGTGCAATGGCAGGTTCGTGCTCATGGGATTTCTCCAAGCTCCCTACCATGAATTTCTCCAAGCTCCTCACCGTGGCGAGAGAGCACCTAGGAAGCCTCACTGCGAAACTTCCAAAAGAGGTCTCTCTCTGATTTGGAAGGACGAAGAGGATCCATATGAAGGGCTCAAAAATTTGCTCCTTGATGACGTGTCTCCTTCTCAAAGGAGAATTCAAAAAGCCCCCACCAAAGGCATGAGAAAGAAGTGAGTCTCCTGCCGCCTCGGGAGAGATGGCTCCATGAAGACGGTGGGCTAAACGCTCTCCATCACCTCCAAAATAGAGAAGACCATCACATACTTCTCCACACCCTCCTTCAAAGAGGGATGACAAAAAGCAAGAGAAGAAAAAGGCGAGAAAGAGGACACCCTCTTCTCCATCTTCTTCATCCTCTTCCTCTTATGAAAGTGATGGTGAAGACAGAGAAGATCAAGGCAAGAAAAAGGCAAGAAAGAGGTCACCCTCTTCTCCATCTTCCTCAAATTCTTCACCTTCTGAAGAAAGTGATGGTGCAACCTTTGATCCATAAAAAAGAAGAGGCCATAAGAAATCCTATGCCGCGTGGAAGAGGTCGTCCAAGCTGAAGAAGTTCAAAGAGGAAGGGAAGAGAATCTCTTTCCTTACCTTCGATGGAACCTTTGGTGCTACGAACAAAGTCTTGGCCTTTATCCAACAGTTTGATGCGCCGTTTGGAGATGAGGGCTTCACGGAGTCCTCTAAGCTACACCATGTAGCTATGCACTTTCAAAAGTCCGCCAGACAATGTTGGTCTAGCCTACCAAGCCAATGATGAAGCTCCACGAACATGGAAAGCTTTAAGAGCTTCCATTATGAAGCAGTTCTTGGCCACCAACGCCATAGACAAAGTACTCACCGAATGGTGAAGCTTGAAGCTCTCTCCCTACGAATCCATTCACAAATATGTAGACAAGTTTTGGGACTTACAACTCAAAGCCATTGTCTTTAAGAAGTTGGATTTTGGAGAGCAAAAGCAACAGTTTTGTGCGGGCTTAACTGAAGAAATGGTGGAGAATGTCAACTCCCAAAGGCCACGCATGATATTGACGGTTATACATCATACTATGGCGGCTTCTTGAATCAATTTCCAAATGTGGGCTAAAAGAAATTTCAAGCCCACGGAAAACAAGGGTTCCAATGAGCCTAAGGGGAAGGACAATGTCGAAAAGTCTCCTAAGGGAAATTCCAACAAAGCTAAAGAGAAGGGAGTTTACAAAGGCAAAAATAAAATCTCTCCTGAAAACCTTGAGTGTTATCGGAAGGATAAACAATGTTTCAAGTGCGGTGAGCAAGGGCATGTGTACCGCACTTGTCCCCAAAAGAACACCCGCTATGAGCCTCCTAGGGCTACCTTGGTCGAACTCCAAGAGGAGGAAACTCACCACAAAGTATCTCCTCTATGCCATGCTTAGGGAAAGGTAAGAGAACATGATGCTTTGATTCTTTTTGACCCTGGTTCTACTCACAACTTTATATCCATAGAGTTGGCCACCAAGCTAGGCATACAATGTAACATTTAATGGCCTAAAAACTTGTGTGTAGCGGAAATTATCATGAACATAGTAGGCATTCCATTAGAAGAGTGCTTGGGTGGAGAGAGCAACAAAAATCATAACACCTAGTTAGATAGCATGAACAATATTTTCAAAAGAGAGAGAAATTAAAATATTGACAACAGTTGAGGACTGGATTTGCATGGAGCCGGTCCCCCCTCCAAAAGGCTTTGTATTATGGTTTCTCCCATCAAGAGAGACATTGTACAATACAATTCTTTGTGCTCCTTCAAAACTAGCTAGTGCAATGAAGATGAAAGCTTCATGCACTAAGAAAAACACTTAGCAAAAACAACATCAATTATCTCTGGTCTCAGACCCAAGACCTCACACACCTTCAAAGATGGTGAGAGCTAGCAGGGTATGAGAGTAGATTGAGAGGAAGAAGGAGTATTCTTACGAGAAAGATGTACATCTCCTCACATAATCACTCATATTAGCATAGCTTAGCTTAGTAATTAGCATGGTAGAGGAGATGAGCATGCATTGAAACTTGGCTCTTGGTTGGATTTGCATCACAAAGCCAAGAGTTGTTGGTGTAGGCCTCCCTTCTCACAAGCTTGGAGTAGGTGATAAGCTTTCCATTAAAGCTTGAGAAGGAGAGAGAGTCTTCTTTACTTCACACATGAGATTGTGTGAGTGTGTGTGTGTTAATGCCTTGCAAAAATCAGCCCCCTCTCTCTCTTGGTCGACCCCTGTTGCTATTTGCTCATGCTCTACTCTCATTGGACCTCCCCAGGCCTAGCCAATGGTAATTAAGCAGTATAAGTGATAGCCTTCTGACATGTGTCCCCCTTTCCCCTTTTGTGAGAGCTTTAGGTAATTTAATAATTCAACTAAACTCTCATTGGACCCCTTTGCCTCCTGGCCAATAGGAACCAGGCAAGCCATTGGGCTGTTGAATGCTCATTGGACCCCTTGGGAGACTGTCCAATAGTCTTCTAGAGGACTTAATTCTCAGTCGTTCTTTTATTAAGTGTTTTTAAATTAATTAAACTAGATTTACTCTAGCCTAATTCTCATTGGTCCACCTCCAAGGCCATCCAATAGGAATTGGGTACACCTTGTGGGCATCTGGGCTAGGGAGTTGACATGTGTCCCTCATTCCCTTTGTGTAAAGGGAGCTTGTGTGTGTGTGTGACTTTCTCTCTCATCCCCTACAAGCCAGGCTCGCCCCCTCCTATGTAGGCATTTGAAAAGACTTTTGGGACACACACAAAGCATCCAATTCCCCCCATGGTTGACCTTTGGACACAACCTTTGAATTTTGGAACCTTAGCATTTTGGAAGTCTTAATGGGTTGAACCCACTACAAGAGGCTATTCATATTAGCGACGCTCACACAGCGACGCTCAATTTTTTTTTTATCCCGGCGTCGCTATGAGCGTCGCTATGAGCATCGCAAATTTACAAAGAAATTTGCGACGCTCATAGCGACGCCGGCTAGGGTAAAAAAATAACCGAGCGCGCCCAAAAACTCAGATCTCAGATCTGAGTTTTTCGGCGTCCTCAAGCAAGGAGCAGGCATATGAGCCGACACACAGGACGACGGAATGCTTTGATCAGAGGCATTCTAATGTGGACCATGCATGACTATCCCGGGCTAACAGAATGCTCAGGTGATCCCCCACTGGCATAATGCACTCGCTCCGAACGTGTTTTACTAAAGGCCGAACTCACTTACTTCGGCACGCTGCAAGAGATTTTGAGGATCGATTACAGAGGATTTTTTGTCGACTTGTTCGACGTGCAATGGTTCAAGATAATCATGGAGGGTCGCAACGCTACTGTGCGTAGAGGAGAGTCTGGTTTTCTTGAGGTGGATTCTACTAAGAAATGGACTGACCTAAGAGACACTTTCGTACTACCCGAGCATTGTGAACAAGTAAGTATGTAAATAGTTAACATCCCCCTTTTACAAGTTATGTGCTTGAAAGCTCTCATGTAAGTTATGTGGCTCTGGCAGGTAATATTTCATCCTACAAAGTCTACATCAAACTGGTGGTACGTCATAGAGGTAGCCCCTCGTAGTGCAAGGACGTAAGAAGGCTACCATGTGCCAATCACAACGACATCAATGGAGGAGATCAGAGAAGATGCTCAATCAGAAGCCGCTGTGGTGGTGCCAGACGAGCATCAAGATGCTACTACTCTATATGGGGTGCATGCAGAGGAGCTACAAAATGAAGCAGAGGATATGTGTTTAAACGGAGAGCTCTATATAGATATAGGAAGTTATGCTGAGTTATGCGAGGATGAGAGAGAGATCTCTTAAAGCCACAAATATTGTATTTGAACAATTTTGCTCCGTGTTGTAAAAGCTCTGGCTCTCTAAGTACCTTCCATGGTGTATAACGCTCTTTTCTACTCGCGCTCACATCTTTTGATTGAAAATTCTGAGTTTTCGACTTGCCTCTTCTATCACTCAATTCATTGCGTCATTGTATTTATATGCGTCATTACGTCATTGTATTTAATGGTCTTTGCATCATTGTCTACTCTATTTATTCAATATTAAGTTTAAATATTCGTGTGTTTAATGCAGGTATGGATGATGAGGAGTTTCTTTCTTCTTTGTCACTGCAGCAGAGACAGTGGTACGTGGAGCGTCATCGCTCTGGCGCATCATTGCGCGTTCCTACTCCATCCACATCTCCCTCTCTTTTGGAGCATTCGGCGCGCTCCGAAGCTTCGGCGTCAACGAGACGAGCTTCACACTCGTCTAGACACCGGCGCTCTAGTGGTGGCGGTGGCGGTTGTTGTGGGGATTCCGCCACCGATGCCTCCACACCGCCTCGTGTTCGACGAGGCTCTTTACCCTCCCCTTCTTTTCCCGCCCCCACACCAGGCACAGCATCGCCATCTACGCCAGGTTTTGCACGGCTGACTGTTCCTAGAAGCTACACACATCTACCTACTCCGCCAGGAGCCACCCCACTTGACACTCCTCGCTTCGGGGCCCAGACACCGGTGGAGACACCTGACGTCCGTACCCCCATCGACACGCCGCTAGAGACCCCTGCCGGGACACCCAGGTTCATGCGTCACCGGCCAGAGGGCTTGCCTTACTCCGTCGACATCAGCGGCGGCATCATCATGGATGATGACGGCAAGAAGGTGATCTCGCGCATGCGTGGTCTTTGCTCTCAGCTGTTTAGACACTACATACTAAACAAATGGAGTGAAGTACCAAGTGATTTAAAAAACAGAGTCATCAGCATACTTCATGATGAGTTTCCCGTTCCAACACGGGATCAGCGCTTCAATGAAGACCTGATGAAGATTCGAATGCACGAATACTGCAAACACAAGCGTTCTGAAGTGCAAAAAGCAATCAAGAATGGGTGGAACAGGCCAGATTGGCTGGCCAAAGAAGATTGGAAGAATGCGAAGAAAGCAGCGCGCGAGAATCCCGACAAGTGGAAGCAACAAAAGGATGCAGCCAGAGCGCGAGTAGAGGCAGAGAGCTCGCACCACTTGGGGAGCGGTGGATGGGCATCATTTGAGGCCGATTTTGTAAGTGTTTTCACATTGCTCTTTATGTTCGGTAGTTTAGGGTTTATGAGTTTTTTAGTTCTAACATAATGAAATCTTTGTATGTTTTGACAGTGGTCAATGACAGGACGTGATCCCACACCGTACGAGCGCGAGTACGCAGGCAGGAAGGGCTGAAACGCCCTGATGGACATTCTCAGTTCTCGCGGCGGCATGGTTAGTATTAGGGTTTACTCTTTTTTATTTTTTGTATTGTTTTATAAATGTCGTTATATGTTTATACTTACTGAAAGCTGTCTTATTGTCTTTTTTTGCAGAATCCGACAGATACGCCGCTTGGACGCGATGAGACGTCTGACTAGACGACGTCAGTTTAGCCGTAGCTAGATAGCATTAGTTTAGGGTTTCTCATAGCTTATGTATCATGAGACGGTTTTTATACGTCTTTTTGAACCATGTATATTATTACATTTGTCACCGCAGTTCCTTTTGCCAATCAATTCTTTATGCCTATGATGTTGTACAATTGTCATTATTACATTTGCCAATCAATTCATTTTGCCTATGATGTGTACAATTGTCAATTTTGCAAACAATGCGTCTTGTGGGTGACTATTTTAGGTCTATTATCTACCCTTGCACTTTTTTTAAAAAGTGAATCAAGTACAATATGGTTGATGGGTGGCAGGGCATTCAATGCCCTGCCACCAAAAAAAAATTCTCTCGGGCGTCGCTATAAGCGTCGCTATTTATGGCTCTGTAGCGTCGCTATGAGCGTCGCTATAGTCTTCTGTGTAAACGTCGCTATATGCGTCGCTATATGCGTCGCTATGAGCGTCGCTATGAGCGACGCTATATAGCGACGCTTATAGCGACGCCTATAGCGACGCTCATAGCGACGCTCTCGTAGCGACGCTCGCAGCGATGGTTTTAGAGACGCCGGGGGTTATAAAAACCCAGTGTATTTCCGTCGCTAACAGCGTCACAAGAGCACACAACCTCTTGTAGTGACCTTAGGGTCTTTTTAGCCCATTGTTGCACATGGATTTTCTGCAGATGGCCCCCCCTTTGGATCCCTATTTTCCCTCGTTTGGATCCCTACTGTGGCCGGTCTGCTAGCTTAACCAATATTCTAGCTTTTTCTCCCCTGGCACTTCCCCATATTAAATGATCAGTTTAACATGAGAAAATCATTTAGGAGAATTAGATATTGATTATTATGAAATTAACTCTCTCTTGAAATCATAGTCGTCCTCGACTATGGTGTAGAGAAGATAAAGCATATTCGTGAGTCCTTTTCTTAGTGGGTAGAGGATCCCTATGTTACCCTACGACATCATTCCACAATGGATGACTAGTCCATTTGGTGATTGAGAGCCTGAGGCTGCCGCAGCATGTCTGCACATTAGTCCTATCAAGCTTCCATAGTAGAGTGACAAGCTCTACTTGGTGTTTGGGAGATGTCGTCTCCGCAAAATTGATCTAAGCATGCATACTACTTCAATTTTGTGCACAGTAAAGAAAAAGAGAGTCTTACAAGACAAAAACTTTGTTCATTTTTAACATTTTGTACATTTGCTTACTCTTGGGAAGCATTGTAAGCATTGACAAGGTTTAGGTTATCCTTTAATTGTATGCCTTGCATCTATCTAGAGTCTTCAAAAGGATAATTCTTAAACTTAATAAGATATCGTCGGATAGTCTTACCGCCTCTTAGTACCTTGTCTTCATGTCGGAGAATGGACTCAGGCTGTGCACCTCCTCTTGATCCTCGATCTCCGGTGGGTCTTCAATAGTTGGTTCTTGAGGTGGCTCTCCTTTGTAAGGCTTTAATAGGCTCACATGGAAAGCATTGTGTATGAGCCAATGATTGGGTAACTTGAGTTGATAGGCCATCTCATTGATTGGCCTAAGAATCTGGAAGGGACCATAGTACCTTTTTGCTTGTTTATTATAGTACTTTTGGTGTCCCGTAGGATTCTTGCCCGTCGTGTGCCTTAATCGAGCGCAATCATTTTCTTTAATGTCTTGGGCTCTTTTGTGCTTGTCAGCAGTAGCCTTTTGCCTTTGTTGTGACATAGAGATAGCATCCTTAATCTTTTGAAAAGATTCTTGTAGGTCTCGGCTATACTCATCTGTAGCGAAGATCTTCCCATGTACCTTAATTACAAACGGACTTTTTGATCTTCCCTCAATTACCTCGAAAGGTGCTTTTCCCGTGGAAGTATGTACAGTGTTATTGTAAGCATACTCCACTAAGGGTAAGTACTTCTCCCATTGGGATCTTTGATCTACTTCCGTTACATAGGCTTTTAGCCATGGTACTATGGAAGATTGATAGGACTAATGTGCAGACATGCTTGCGGCAGCCTCAGGCTCTCAAGCGCCAAATGGACTAGTCATCCATTGTGGAATGATGTCGTAGGGTAACATAGGGATCCTCTACCCGCTAAGAAAAGGACTCATGAATATGCTTTATCTTCTCTACACCATAGTCGAGGACGACTATGATTTCAAGAGAGAGGTAATTTCATAATAATCAATATCTAATTCTCCTAAATGATTTTCTCATGTTAAAGTGATCATTTAATATGGGGAAGTGCTAGGGGAGAAAAAGCTAGAATATTGGTTAAGCTAGCAGACCGGCTACAGTAGGGATCCAAAGGAGGGAAAATAGGGATCCAAAGGGGGGGCCATCTACAAAAGATCCATGTGCAACAATGGGCTAAAAAGACCCTAAGGTTCAGCCCATTAAGACTTCCAAAATTCTAAGGTTCCAAAATTCAAAGGTTGTGTCCAAAGGTCAACCATGGGGGGAATTGGATGCTTTGTGTGTGTCCCAAAAGTCTTTTCAAATGCCTACATAGGAGGGGGCGAGCCTAGCTTGTAGGGGATGAGAGAGAAAGTCCACACACATACACAAGCTCCCTTTACACAAAGGGAATGAGGGACACATGTCAGCTCCCTAGCCCAGATGCCCACAAGGTGTACACAATTCCTATTGGATGGCCTTGGAGGTGGAACAATGAGAATTAGGCTAGAGTAAATCTAGTTTAATTAATTTAAAAACACTTAATAAAAGAACCAATGAGAATTAAGTCCTCTAGAAGACTATTGGACAGTCTCCCAAGGGGTCCAATGAGCATTCAACAGCCCAATGGCTTGCCTGATTCCTATTGGCCAAGAGGCAAAGGGGTCTAATGAAAGTTTAGTTGAATTATTAAATTACTTTAAGCTCTCACAAAGGGGAAAGGGGGACACATGTCAGAAAGCTATCACTTATACTGCTTAATTACCATTGGCTAGGCCTGGGGAGGTCCAATGAGAGTAGAGCATGAGCAAATAGCAAGAGGGGTCGACCAAGAGAGAGAGGGGGCTGATTTTTGCAAGGCATTAACACACACACACTCACACAATCTCATGTGTGAAGTAAAGAAGACTCTCTCTCCTTCTCAAGCTTTAATGGAAAGCTTATCACCTACTACAAGTTTGTGAGAAGGGAGGCCTACACCAACAACTCTTAGCTTTGTGATGCAAATACAACCAAGATCCAAGCTTCAATTCATGCTCATCTCCTCTACCATGCTAATTACTAAGCTAGGCAATGCTAATATGAGTGATTATGTGAGGAGATGTACATCTTTCTCGTAAGGATACTCCTTCTTCCTCTCAAATTACTCTCATACCCTGCTAGCTCTCACCATCTTTGAAGGTGTGTGAGGTCTTGGGTCTGAGACCGGAGATAATTGATGTTGTGTTTGCTAAGTGTTTTTCTTAGTGCATGAAGCTTTCATCTTCATTGCACTAGCTAGTCTTGAAGAAACACAAAGAATTGTATTGTACAATGTCTCTCTTGATGGGAGAAACCATAATACAAAGCCTTTTGGAGGGGGGACGGGCTCCATGGAAATATGGTCCTCAACTGTTGTCAATAGTTCAATTTCTCTCTCTTTTGAAAGTATTGTTCATGCTATCTAACTAGGTTTTATGCTTTTTGTTGCTCTCTTCACCCAAGCACTCTTGTAATTTTCATTAGGAATCTATTCTAATGGAATGCCCACTATGTTCATGATAATTTCCGCTACACACAAGTTTTTAGGCCATTAAATGTTACATTACATCAATCATTGAAGATAGATCATTGTGAGTTGCTATGGAAACCACATTCACCCTCGGTCGTCTTGAGAGTGCATCAGCTACTTGATTATGCTTGCCAGAATGTGAGCAATATGAAAATGAAATTGCGAAAGGAATTTTGGCCACCTCATTTGTTTGTTGGAGAGCTTGGTCTGCGTCATGAAGTACTTAAAACTTTGGTGATCCGTTCGCAGAATGAAAGGAGTCCCCAATAAATAGTGCTTCCATGAGTCTAAGGCATGTAGAACTGCAAGGAGTTCCTTTTCATATATGCATAGAGCTTGCTCAACAGGGTCGAGCCTTCGACTTTCATAGCCTATGGCGTGCCCTTCTTGGAGCAAAACAGCTCCAAGGCAATCACCACAAGCATCACATGGGACCTATGATGGCACCTTTGGTGCTACGGACAAAGTCTTGGCCTTCATCCAACAGTTTGAAGCGGCGTTTGGAGATGAGGGCTGCACGGAGTCCTCTAAACTACGCCATGTAGCTATGCACTTTCAAAAGTCCGCCAGGCAATGGTGGTCTAGCCTACGAGCCAACGGTGAAGCTCTGCGAACATGGAAAGCTTTAAGAGCTTCCATTATGAAGCAGTTTTTGGCCACCGATGCCAAAGACAAAGTACTAACCGAATGGCGAAGCTTAAAGCTCCCTCCCTATGAATCCATCCACAAATATGTAGACAAGTTTTGGGACCATTACATGACCTAACAAAGAAAAGCGTTAGGTATACATGGTCTGCTAAGGAGAACAATGCTTTGGAAAAGCTTATCTCTCAACCTGTGCTTACACTACCGGATCTCTCAAAACCATTTGAGGTCCAATGTGATGCTTGTGGTGATTGCCTTGGAGTTGTTTTTCTCCGAGAAGGGCACGCCATAGGCTATGAAAGTCGAAGGCTCGACCCTGTTGAGCAAGCTCTAGGCATATATAAAAAGGAACTCCTTGCAGTTCTACATGCCTTAGACTCATGGAAGCACTATTTATTGGGGACTCCTTTCATTCTGCGAACGGATTATCAAAGTCTTAAGTACTTCATGACGCAGACCAAGCTCTCCGACAAACAAATGAGATGGGAAAATTTCCTTTTCATATTGCTCACATTGCTGGCAAGCATAATCAAGTAGCTGATGCACTCTCAAGACGGCCGAGAGTGAATGCGGTTTCCATAGCAACTCACAATGATCTATCTTCAATGATACATGAGTATGCTATTGATCCCGAGTTTAGAGATGTGATTTCAGCCCTTGCATTAGGGAAGAAAGAAGAACCATTTACTTTACAAGATGGTTATCTTCTCTATGGAAATAGACTATGTGTTACTAACTCACTACGTGAGAAAGTAATGTATGAATCTCATGCTCCACCTTATGCGGGGCATAGAGGGATTCAGTCTACCTTAAAGGGAATTGAAACATATTTCTATTGGCCTACCATGAAAGTGAACATACAAGAGTATGTTTCTAAACGTGTGGTATTCCAAAAGACAAAATTTGATAGAGGGAAGCAACATGGATTGCTTCAACCCTTGCCAATCCCTAATTCACCATGGGAGAGCATATCCATGGATTTTATCTTTGGATTGCGTAAGTCTATCCATGGGAATACGAGAATATGGACGATAGTAGACAGGTTCAGTAAACAAGCTCATTTTATACCTGTCAAAAAGACTATCAAAGCCCATCAAATGGCAACCCTCTTCATTTCACAAATTTTCAAGTACCATGGCTTGCCAATGTCCATAGTGTCGGATACAGATCCTAGAATGACCAGTAATTTCTGGAAGGGTCTCTTTGAGAATTTAGGGACAAGGCTAAACTTCTCTTCGGCCTATCATCCACAAATGGATGGCCAAAGTGAAATAGCTAACCTAACAATTCTCGATCTACTAAAAGCCTATGTAACGGAAGTAGATCAAGGATCCCAATGGGAGAAGTACTTACCCTTAGTGGAGTATGCTTACAATAACACTGTACATACTTCCACGGGAAAAGCACCTTTCGAGGTAATTAAGGGAAGATCAAAAAGTCCCTTTCTACTTAAGGTACATGGGAAGATCTTCGCTACAGATGAGTATAGCCGAGACCTACAAGAATCTTTTCAAAAGATTAAGGATGCTATCTCTATCTCACAACAAAGGCAAAAGGTTTCTGCTGACAAGCACAGAAGAGCCCAAGCCGTTAAAGAAAATGATTGGGTCTTATTAAAATTCCCCAAGGCTCGATTAAGGCACACGACGGGCAAGAATCCTACGGGACACCAAAAGTACTATGCTAAACTAGCAAAAAGGTACTATGGTCCCTTCCAGATTCTTAGGCCAATCAATGAGATGGCCTATCAACTCAAGTTGCTCAATCATTGGCTCATACACAATGCTTTCCATGTGAGCCTATTAAAGCCTTACAAAAGAGATCCACCTCAAGAACCAACTATTGAAGACCCACCGGAGATTGATGATCAAGAGGAGGTGCTACAGCCCGAGTCCATTCTCCGACATGAAGACAAGGTACTAAGAGGTGGTAAGACTATCCGACGATATCTGATTAAGTTTAAGAATTATCCTTTTAAAGATGCTAGATGGATGCAAGGCATACAATTAAAGGATAACCTAAACCTTGTCAATGCTTACAATGCTTCCCAAGAGTAAGCTAATGTACAAAATGTTAAAAATGAACAAAGTTTTTGTCCTATAAGACTCTCTTTTTCTTTATTGTGCACAAAAATGAAGTAGTATGCATGCTTAGATCAAGTTTGCAGAGACGACGTCTCCCAAACACCAAGTAGAGCTTGTCACTCTACTAGGGAAGATTGATAGGACTAATGTGCAGACATGCTTGCAGCAACCTCAGACTCTCAAGCACCAAATGGACTAGTCATCCATTGTGGAATGATGTCGTAGGGTAACATAGGGATCCTGTACCTGCTAAGAAAATGACTCATGAATATGCTTTATCTTCTCTACACCATAGTCGAGGACGACTATGATTTCAAGAGAGAGGTAATGTCATAATAATCAATATCTAATTCTCCTAAATGATTTTCTCATGTTAAAGTGATCATTTAATATGGGGAGGTGCCAGGGGAGAAAAAGCTAGAATATTGGTTAAGCTAGCAGACCGGCCACAGTAGCGATCCAAAGGAGGGAAAATAGGGATCCAAAGGGGGGGCCATCTGCAAAAGAGCTATGTAACAATGGGTTAAAAAGACCCTAAGGTTCAGCCCATTAAGACTTCTAGAATGCTAAGGTTCCAAAATTCAAAGGTTGTGTCGAAAGTTCAACCATGGGGAGGGGGCGAGCCTTGCTTGTAGGGGATGAGAGAGAAAGTCACACACACACACAAGCTCCCTTTATAGAAAGGGAATGAGGGACACATGTCAGCTCCCTAGCCCAGATACCCACAAGGTGTACCCAATTCCTACTGGATGGCCTTGGAGGTGGACCAACGAGAATTAGGCTAGAGCAAATCTAGTTTAATTAATTTAAAAACACTTAATAAAAGAACCACTGAGAATTAAGTCCTCTAGAAGACTATTGGACAGTCTCCCAAGGGGTCCAATGAGCATTCAACAGCCCAATGGCTTGCCTGGTTCCTATTGGCCAGAAGGCAAAGGGGTCCAATGAGAGTTAGTTGAATTATTAAATTACCTAAAGCTCTCACAAAAGGGGAAAGGGGGACACATGTCAGAAGGCTATCACTTATACTGCTTAATTACCATTGGCTAGTCCTGGGGAGGTCCAATGAGAGTAGAGCATGAGCAAATAGCAACAGGGGTCGACCAAGAGAGAGAGGGGGCTGATTTTTGCAAGGCATAAACACACACACTCACACAATCTCATGTGTGAAGTAAAGAAGACTCTCTCTCCTTCTCAAGCTTTAATGGAAAGCTTATCACCTACTCCAAGCTTGTGAGAAGGGAGGCCTACACCAACAACTCTTGGCTTTGTGATGCAAATCCAACCAAGAGCCAAGCTTCAATGCATTCTCATCTCCTCTACCATGCTAATTATTAAGCTAAGCTATGCTAATATGAGTGATTATGTGAGGAGATGTACATCTTTCTCGTAAGAATACTCCTTCTTCCTCTCGATCTACTCTCATACCCTACTAGCTCTCACCATCATTGAAGGTGTGTGAGGCCTTGGGTATGAGACCGGAGATAATTGATGTTGTGTTTGCTAAGTGTTTTTCTTAGTGCATGAAGCTTTCATCTTCATTGCACTAGCTAGTCTTGAAGGAGCACAAAGAATTGTATTGTACAATGTCTCTCTTGATGGGAGAAACCATAATACAAAGCCTTTTGAAGGGGGGACCGGCTCCATGCAAATCCGGTCCTCAACTGTTGTCAATAGTTTCATTTCTCTCTCTTTTGAAAGTATTGTTCATGCTATCTAACTAGGTGTTATGCTTTTTGTTGCTCTCTCCACCCAAGCACTTGTAATTCTCATAAGGAATCTATTCTAAGGGAGTGCCGACTATGTTCATGATAATTTCCGCTACACACAAGTTTTTAGGCCATTAAATGTTACATTGGTATGGAAGGTTTTGTATATGTTTGGAATAACATTGATTAATACTGTGCTGAAGGTGTCGTAGCCTCTTGTGAAGAGGTTTTACATTGACATAAGCTCACCATCAAACCATAGGAGTCCCCTTTGTATAGACAGGCTGTTCACAGAGCGTGCCTAAATTTATAGTTAGCTTGGCCACACACCCTTGTGGCCACCTAGGCCTTCTGAAATCCTCTGTAGACTCCACACTTGAACCATGGCACCTGTGGTGTGCTTTACACATATTCTCGATCTACTAAAAGCCTATGTAACGGAAGTAGATCAAAGATCCTAATGGGAGAAGTACTTACCCTTAGTGGAGTATGCTTACAATAACACTGTTCATACTTCCACGAGAAAAGCACCTTTTGAGGTAATTGAGGGAAGATCAAAAACTCCCTTTCTACTTAAGGTACATGGGAAGATCTTCGCTGCAGACGAGTATAGCCGAGACCTACAAGAATCTTTTCAAAAGATTAAGGATGCTATCTCTATCTCACAACAAAGGAAAAAGGCTGCTACTGACAAGCACAGAAGAGCCCAAGCCTTTAAGGAAAACGATTAGGTCTTATTAAAATTTCCCAAGGCTCGATTAAGGCACACGATGGGCAAGAATCCTACGGGACACGAAAAGTACTATGCTAAACTAGCAAAAAGGTACTATGGTCCCTTCCAGATTCTTAGGCCAATAAATGAAATGGCCTATCAACTCAAGTTGATAGGCCAATCAATGAGATGGCCTATCAGCTCAAGTTGATAGGCCAATCAATGAGATGGCCTATCAACTCAAGTTGCCCAATCATTTGCTCATACACAATGCTTTCCATGTGAGCCTATTAAAGCCTTACAAAGGAGAGCCACCTCAAGAACCAACTACTGAAGACCCACCGGAGATCGAGGACCAAGAGGAGGTGCTGCAGCCCGAGTCCATTCTCCGACATGAATACAAGGTACTAAGAGGCGGTAAGACTATCCGACGATATCTTATTAAGTTAAAGAATTATCCTTTTGAAGATACTAGATGGATGCAAGGCATACAATTAAAGGATATCCTAAACCTTGTCAATGCTTACAATGCTTCCCAAGAGTAAGCAAATGTAAAAAATGAACAAAGTTTTTGTCTTATAAGACTCTCTTTTTCTTTATTGTGCACAAAAATGAAGTAGTATGCATGCTTAGATCAAGTTTGCGGAGACGATGTCTCCCAAACACCAAGTAGAGCTTGTCACTCTACTATGGAAGATTGAAAGGACTAATGTGCAGACATGCTTGCGGCAGCCTCAGGCTCTCAAGCGCCAAATGGACTAGTCATCCACTGTGGAATGATGTCGTAGGGTAACATAGGGATCCTCTACCCGCTAAGAAAACGATTCATGAATATGCTTTATCTTCTCTACACCATAGTCGAGGACGAGTATGATTTCAAGAGAGAGGTAATGTCATAATAATCAATATCTAATTCTCCTAAATGGTTTTCTCATGTTAAACTGATCATTTAATATGGGGAAGTGCCAGGGGAGAAAAAGCTAGAATATTGGTTAAGCTAGCAGACCGGCTACAGTAGGGATCCAAAGGAGGGAAAATAGGGATCCAAAGGGGGGGCCATCTACAAAAGATCCATGTGCAAAAATGGGCTAAAAAGACCCTAAGGTTCAGCCCATTAAGACTTCCAAAATGCTAAGGTTCCAAAATTCAAAGGTTATGTCCAAAGGTCAACCATGGGGGGAATTGGATGCTTTGTGTGTGTCCCAAAAGTCTTTTCAAATGCCTACATAGGAGGGGGCGAGCCTAGCTTGTAGGGGATGAGAGAGAAAGTCACACACACATACACAAGCTCCCTTTACACAAAGGGAATGAGGGACACATGTCAGCTCCCTAGCCCAGATGCCCACAAGGTGTACCCAATTCCTATTGGATGGCCTTGGAGGTGGACCAATGAGAATTAGGCTAGAGTAAATCTAGTTTAATTAATTTAAAAACACTTAATAAAAGAACCACTGAGACTTAAGTCCTCTAGAAGACTATTGGACAGTCTCCCAAGGGGTCCAATGAGCATTCAACAGCCCAATGGCTTGCCTGATTCCTATTGGCCAGGAGGCAAAGGGGTCCAATGAGAGCAAGAGGGGTCGACCAAGAGAGAGAGGGGGCTGATTTTTGCAAGGCATTATCACACACACACTCACCCAATCTCATGTGTGAATTAAAGAAGACTCTCTCTCCTTCTCAAGCTTAATGGAAAGTTTATCACCTACTCCAATCTTGTGAGAAGGGAGCCCTACACCAACAACTCTTGGATTTGTGATGAAAATCCAACCAAGAGCCAAGTTTCAATGCATGCTTATCTCCTCTACCATGCTAATTACTAAGCTAAGCTATGCTAATATGAGTGATTATGTGAGGAGATGTACATCTTTCTCGTAAGGATACTCCTTCTTCCTCTCAATCTACTCTCATAATCTGCTAGCTCTCACCATCTTTGAAGGTGTGTGAGGTCTTGGGTCTGAGACCAAGGTTTGAGACCAGAGATAATTGATGTTGTGTTTCCTAAGTGTTTTCCTTAGTGCATGAAGCTTTTATCTTCATTGCACTAGCTAGTCTTGAAGAAACACAAAGAATTGTATTGTACAATGTCTCTATTGATAGGGGACACCATAATACAAAGCCTTTTGGAGGGGGGACCGTCTCCATGCAAATCCGGTCCTCAACTATTGTCAATAGTTTCATTTCTCTCTCTTTTGAAAGTATTGTTCATGCTATCTAACTAGGTGTTTTGATTTCTGTTGCTCTCTCCACCCAAGCACAATTGTAATTCTCATTAGGAATCTATTCTAATGGAAAGCCCACTATGTTCATGATAATTTCCGCTACACACAAGTTTTTAGGCCATTAAATGTTACATTGGTATTAGAGCACAAGGTTTCTCTTTTCTTGCTCAAGAAGGGAGGTCCTCAAGCTAGCTATAAATGGTTGGTATTATTAATTGCATGTGAGTAAGTAGAATAGGGATTTTTCAGCCTTGTAGTGCGCCCTTTGTGCAGTTAACGGGGCATCATTGTCGAGAGCTATGGTCTTAATAGTGGAGTCCTATGGGGCTTGCCTACGGCTTAACCACTATTGAGCTATTAGAAGCTTGACAGGAGCCGGTGCTGTTTTGGTGTTGAACGACCCTCTCTTCTATTTCTTGCAATTAATGGTATTCGAGCCACGGGTATAGTAGCTTGAGTGCTTTTTCTAAAGGGGTAAAGAGGAGTAGCAACTAGGGCTGGAAGTGCCATAGTACACCTAAAAAGTTTACACCTAAAAGTTGTTGGAATGGCTGACAATAGTAAAGAGAGTGAAATTAATGTTGATAACTTTGATTTTGCTAATGAGCAAGCTACTAATGATGCTCCGATGCTTGTTAACTATCTTGTTTCTAGGCTTCAAAAAGCCATGGGCAATCCATCTCTCCAAAGTGAAGTGCAACGGCAACTCCATGCTCATGGGATTCTCCAAGCTCAACACCATGACGAGAGAACACCTAGGAAGCCTCCTTGTGAGACTTCCAAAAGAGGTCTCTCTCTGATTCGGGAAGAAGAAGAGAATCCATACGAAGTGCTCAAGAATTTTCTTCTTGATGATGCATCTCCTTCCCAAAGGAGAACTCAAGAGCCTCCTCCGAAGGACCGACAAAGAAGTGAGTCTCCCGCCACCTCGGCGGAGATGGCTCCACAAAGAAGGCGGGCTAAACGCTCTCCATCACCACCAAAGCGGAGAACGCACCCTTCTCCACACCATAATTCAAAGAGGGATGATAAAAAGCAAGAGAAGAAAAAGGCGAGAAAGAGGACACCCTCTTCTATCTTCTTCATCGTCTTCCTCTTATGAAAGTGATGGTGGTGAAGACGACGAAGATCAAGACAAGAAAAAGGCAAGAAAGAGGTCACCCTCTTCTCCACCTTCCTCGAATTATTCACCTTCTGAAGAAAGTGATGGTGCAACCTTTGAACTATAAAAAAGAAGAGGCCATAGGAAATCCTATGCCGCATGGAAGAGGTCGTCCAAGATCAAGAAGTTCAAAGAGGGAGAAAAGAGCATCTCTTTCCTTACCTATGATGGCACCTTTGGTGCTACGGACAAAGTCTTGGACTTTATCCAACAATTTGATGCGGCGTTCGGAGACGAGGTCTTCACGGAGTCCTCTAAGCTACGCCATGTAGCTATGCACTTTTAAAAGTCCGCCAGGCAATGGTGGTCTAGCCTACGAGCCAACGGTGAAGCTCCGCGAGCATGCAAAGCTTTAAGAGCTTCCATTAGGAAGCAGGTTTTGGCCACCGATGCCAAAGACAAAGTACTCACCGAATGGCGAAGCTTAAAGCTCTCCCTATGAATCCATCCAAAAATATGTAGACAAGTTTTGGGACCTACAACTCAAAGCCACTGTCTTCAAAAAGTTGGATTTTGGAGAGCAAAAGAAACAATTTTGTGCGGCCTTAACCAAAGAAATGGTGGAGTATGTCAACTCCCAAAGCCCATGTACCATATCGGCGGTAATACACCATACTATGGTGGCCTCTCGAATCAATTTCCAAACGGGGGCTAAAAGAAATAATAAGCCCACGGAAAACAAGGGTTCCAACGAGCCTAAGGGGAAGGACAATGTCCAAAAGTCTCCTAAGGGCAACTCCAACAAAGCTAAAGAGAAGGGAGTTTACAAAGGTAAAAACAAACTCTCTCTTGAAGAGCTTGAGCATTATGGCAAGGATAACCAGTGTTTCAAGTGCGGCGAACAAGGGGATGCGTACCGCGCTTGCCTCCAAAAGAACAACCGCCAAGATCCTCCTAGAGCTACCTTGGTTGAAATCCAAGAGGAGGAGACTCACCAAACTCACCACAAAGGATCTCCTCTATGCCATGCTTGGGGAAAGGTAAGAGATTATGATTCTTTTATTCTCTTTGACCCTGGTTCTACTCACAATTTTATATCTATAGAGTTGGCCACCAAGCTAGGCATACAAACCTATGAGATGGGAGATGTTCTACCCGCAGACAATGCTTTCAAGGGGCAAGAAGCTTCAGTCACTCCCTTAATCGGGAAATTGAGGCTTCATGTCCAAAGCTATGTGGACAAAGAGGACTTCTTTATCTCTACTCTCAAGCATGAGGATGTAATCCTAGGGGCACCATGGTTTGATCGCTTGGCTGCCAATGTTAAATTCCCTGAAAGGAGAATCTCCTTTAAGTTTAGGGAAAAAGACATGTATATAGATTCTAAGGAAATGGGTAACACTATCCCCATTGTACATACACCAGCTTTCAACAAGTCAATAAAGAGCTCTATTTTCGTGTACATGATTTTTGTTAAAGATTTTCAAAATGAACCTAATGCTCTAGCAAAAGAAAATAAAAGCAACCAAAAGGAATTAGAGTTATCCAAATTTCTCAAGGGGTTTCAAGATGACTTTATTGACGACATCCTTTGTGAGCTACCTCCTAAACGAGGTAATGATGACGATGCAATTGAACTTCTTCCAGGAAGTTCACCGCTTAAAAAAACTCCTTATAGAGTTTCTCAAGCTCAATAAGAGGAGATTATGCGGCAAGTGCATGAGTTAGTTGAGAAGGGCATGGTTAGGCCTAGCTCATCTCCATTTTGCTCACCTGTGCTTTTAGTGCAAAAGAAAGATGGCACATATCGTATGTGTGTCGACTATAGAGCACTAAATAGGATCACTATCAAGAATAGGTTTCCCGTTCCACGGGTAGAAGACCTATTTGATAAGCTACAAGGATCAACCTACTTCAATAGGATTGACCTAAAAAGTGGCTATCATCAAATAAGGATAGTTGATCAAGACATTGTAAAGACCGCATTTCGCACCACATTTGGTCTTTACGAATACATTGTCATGCCTTTTGGCTTGACCAATACACCAGCCACATTCAACCGCTTGATGGAGAAGCTGTTCAGGCCTCATCGAACCTTCACTGGAGTGTTCTTTGATGATATTATCATCTACTCTAATTCATTAGACGAACACAAGCAACACCCCCAGGTAATATTTCAAGTTTTAAGAGAAAATAAACTTTATGTTAATCAAAAGAAAAGTGAAGTTTTCTTGCAAGAGATTCAGTATTTAGGTCACATTATCTCTCAAGATGGCATCCAAATGGATCCATCAAAGTTAGAGGTAATAAAAGGATGGCCTAAACCAAAGAATCTTCATGAACTACGAAGCTTTATAGGTATGTGTGCATACTATAGATGCTTCATAGAAAAGTTCTCACAAATTGCGGGACCATTACATGACCTAACAAAGAAAAGCGTTAGGTATACATGGTCTGCTAAGGAGAACAATGCTTTCGAAAAGCTTATCTCTCAACCTGTGCTTACACTACCGGATCTCTCAAAACCATTTGAGGTCCAATGTGATGCTTGTGGTGATTGCCTTGGAGCTGTTTTGCTTCAAGAAGGGCACACCATAGGCTATGAAAGTCGAAGGCTCGACCCTGTTGAGCAAGCTCTAGGCATATATGAAAAGCAACTCCTTGCAGTTCTACATGCCTTAGACTCATGGAAGCACTATTTATTGGGGACTCCTTTCATTTTGCGAACAGATCACCAAAGTCTAAAGTACTTCATGATGCAGATCAAGCTCTCTGACAAACAAATGAGGTGGGAAAATTTCCTTTCGCAATTTGTTTACCTCGTTTACAAGGTAGATCACAAGGGATGTCGTCAATAAAGACATCTTGAAACCCCTTGAGAAAATTGGATAACTCTATTTCCTTTTGGTTGCTTTTATTTTCTTTTGCTAAAGCATTAGGTTCATTTTGAGAATCTTTAACAAAAATCATGTACACGGAAATAGAGCTCTTTATTGACTTGTTGAAAGATGGTGTATGTACAATGGGGATAGTGTTACCCATTTTCTTAGCATCTATATACATGTCTTTTTCCCTGAACTTAAAGGAGATTCTCCTTTCAGGGAATTTAACATTGGCAGCCAGGCGATCAAACCATGGTGCCCCTAGGATTACATCCTCATGCTTGAGAGGAGAGATAAAGAAGTCCTCTTTGTCCACGTAGCTTTGGACATGAAGCCTATATTTCCCGATTAAGGGAGTGACTGAAGCTTCTTGCCCCTTGAAAGCACTGTCTGCGGGTAGAACATCTCCCATCTCATAGGCTTGTATGCCTAGCTTGGTGGCCAACTCTATAGATATAAAATTGTGAGTAGAACCAGGGTCAAAGAGAATTACCTTTCCCCAAGCATGGTATAGAGGAGATCCTTTGTGGTGAGTTTGGTGAGTCTCCTCCTCTTGGATTTCAACCAAGGTAGCTCTAGGAGGATCTTGGCGGTTGTTCTTTTGGGGGCAAGCACGGTACGCATGCCCTTGTTTGCCGCACTTGAAACACCGGTTATCCTTGCGATAACGCTCAAGCTCTTCAGGAGAGAGTTTGTTTTTACCTTTGTAAACTCCCTTCTCTTTAGATTTGTTGGAGTTGCCCTTAGGAGACTTTTTGACATTGTCCTTCCCCTTAGACTCGTTGGAACCCTTGTTTTCCATGGGCTTATTATTTCTTTTAGCCCCCGTTTGGAAATTGATTCGAGAGGGCACCATAGTATGGTGTATTACCGCCGATATGGTACGTGGCCTTTGGGAGTTGACATACTCCACCATTTCTTCGGTTAATGCCGCACAAAATTGTTGCTTTTGCTCTCCAAAATCCAACTTTTTGAAGACAGTGGCTGTGAGTTGTAGGTCCCAAAACTTGTCTACATATTTGTGGATGGATTCATAGGGAGAGAGCTTTAAGCTTCGCTATTCGGTGAGTACTTTCTCTTTGGCATCGGTGGCCAAAACCTGCTTCCTAATGGAAGCTCTTAAAGCTTTGCATGTTCGCAGAACTTCACCGTTGGCTCGTAGGCTAGACCACCATTGCGTGGCGGACTTTTGAAAGTGCATAGCTACATGGCGTAGCTTAGAGGACTCCGTGAAGCCCTCATCTACGAACGCCGCATCAAATTGTTGGATAAAGGCCAAGACTTTGTCCGTAGCACCAAAGGTGCCATCATAGGTAAGGAAAGAGATGCTCTTCCCTCCCTCTTTGAAATTCTTCAGCTTGGATGACCTCTTCCATGCGGCATAGGATTTCGTATGGCCTCTTCTTTTTGATGGTTCAAAGGTTGCACCATCACTTTCTTCAGAAGGTGAAGAATTTGAAGAAGGTGGAGAAGAGGGTGACCTCTTTCTTGCCTTTTTCTTGTCTTGATCTTCTTCGTCTTCACCATCACTTTCATAAGAGGAAGAGGATGAAGAAGATGGAGAAGAGGGTGTCCTCTTTCTCGCCTTTTTCTTCTCTTGCTTTTTATCATCCCTCTTTGAACTATGGTGTGGAGAAGGGTGAGATGGTCTTCTCCGCTTTGGTGGTGACGGAGAGCATTTAGCTCGCCGTCTTCGTGGAGCCATCTCCGCCGAGGTGGCCGGAGACTCACTTATTTCTCGTTCCTTCGGTGGAGGCTCTTGAGTTCTCCTTTGGGAAGGAGATGCATCATCAAGAAGTAAATTCTTGAGCCCTTCGTATGGATTCTCTTCTTCTTCCTGAATCGGAGAGAGAGCTCTTTTGGAAGTCTCACAAGGAGGCTTCCTAGGTGTTCTCTCGTCATGGTGGTGAGCTTGGAGAATCCCATGAGCACGGAGCTGCCGTTGCACTTCACTATGGCTTGTTGAAGCCTAGAAACAAGATAGTTAACAAGCATCAGAGCATCATTAGTAGCTTGCTCATTAGCAAAATCAAAGTTATCAACATTAATTTCACTCTCTTTACTATTGTCAGTCATTCTAACAACTTTTAGGTGTACTTTGGCACTTCAAGCCCTAGTTGCTACTCCTCTTTACCCCTTTAGAAAAAGCACTCAAGCTACTGTACCCGTGGCTCGAATACCATTAATTGCAAGGAATAGAAGAGAGGGTCGTTCAACACCAAAACAGCACCGGCTCTTGTCAAGCTTCTAATAGCTCAATAGTTGTTAAGCCGTAGGCAAGCTCTGTAGGACTCCACTATTAAGACCATAGCTCTCAACGGTGATGCCCCGTTAACTGCATGAAGGCAGGCACTGCAAGGCTGAAAAATCCCTATTCTACTTACTCACAGGCAATTAATAATACCAACCATTTATAGCTAGCTTGAGGACCTCCCTTCTTGAGCAAGAAAAGAGAAACCTTGTGCTTTGATACCAATGTAACATTTAATGGCCTAAAAACTTGTGTGTAGCGGAAATTATCATGAACATAGTGGGAATTTTCCATTAGAATAGACTCCTAATGAGAATTAGAAGAGTGCTTGGGTGGAGAGAGCAACAAAAAGCATAACACCTAGTTAGATAGCATGAACAATACTTTCAAAAGAGAGAGAAATTAAACTATTGACAACAGTTGAGGACAAGATTTGCATGGAGCCGGTCCCCCCTCCAAAAGGCTTTGTATTATGGTTTCTCCCATCAAGAGAGACATTGTACAATACAATCCTTTGTGTTCCTTCAAGACTAGCTAGTGCAGTGAAGATGAAAGCTTCATGCACTAAGGAAAACACTTAGCAAACACAACATGAATTATCTCCGGTCTCAGACCCAAGACCTCACACACCTTCAAAGATGGTGAGAGCTAGCAGGGTATGAGAGTAGATTGAGAGGAAGAAGGAGTATTCTTACGAGAAAGATGTACATCTCCTCACATAATCACTCATATTAGCATAGCTTAGCTTAGTAATTAGCATGGTAGAGGAGATGAGAATGCATTGAAGCTTGGCTCTTGGTTGGATTTTCATCACAAAGCCAATAGTTGTTGGTGTAGGCCTCCCTTCTCACAAGCTTGGAGTAGGTGATAAGCTTTCCATTAAAGCTTGAGAAGGAGAGAGAGTCTTCTTTACTTCACACATGAGATTGTGTGAGTGTGTGTGTGTTAATGCCTTGCAAAAATCAGCCCCCTCTCTCTCTTGGTCGACCCCTGTTGCTATTTGCTCATGCTCTACTCTCATTGGACCTCCCCAGGCCTAGCCAATGGTAATTAAGCAGTATAAGTGATAGCCTTCTGACATGTGTCCCCCTTTCCCCTTTTGTGAGAGCTTTAGGTAATTTAATAATTCAACTAAACTCTCATTGGACCCCTTTGCCTCCTGGCCAATAGGAACCAGGCAAGCCATTGGGCTGTTGAATGCTCATTGGACCCCTTGGGAGACTGTCCAATAGTCTTCTAGAGGACTTAATTCTCAGTCGTTCTTTTATTAAGTGTTTTTAAATTAATTAAACTAGATTTACTCTAGCCTAATTCTCATTGGTCCACCTCCAAGGCCATCCAATAGGAATTGGGTACACCTTGTGGGCATCTGGGCTAGGGAGCTGACATGTGTCCCTCATTCCCTTTGTGTAAAGGGAGCTTGTGTGTGTGTGTGACTTTCTCTCTCATCCCCTACAAGCCAGGCTCGCCCCCTCCTATGTAGGCATTTGAAAAGACTTTTGGGACACACACAAAGCATCCAATTCCCCCCATGGTTGACCTTTGGACACAACCTTTGAATTTTGGAGCCTTAGCATTTTGGAAGTCTTAATGGGCTGAACCGTAGGGTCTTTTTAGCCCATTATTGCACATGGCTCTTCTGCAAATGGCCCCCCGTTTGGATCCCTATTTTCCCTCCTATGGATCCCTATTGTGGCCGGCCTGCTAGCTTAACCAATATTCTAGCTTTTTCTCCCCTGGCACTTCCCCATATTAAATGATCAGTTTAACATGAGAAAATCATTTAGGAGAATTAGATATTGATTATTATGACATACAAGCTTATGAAATGGGAGATTTCCTACCCGCAAAATACGGTGCTTTCAAGGGGCAAGAAGCTTCAGTCACTCCCTTAATCAGGAGATTGAGGCTCCATGTCCAAAGCTATGTGGACAAAGAGGACTTCTTTATCTCTCCTCTCAAGCATGAGGATGTAATCCTAGGGGCACCATGGTTTGATCGCATGGCTACCAATGTTAAATTCCCTGAAAGAGGAGAATCTCCTTCAGGTTCAAGGAAAAATATATGTACATAGATGCCAAGCAAATGGGTAACACCATACCCATTGTACATACACAAGCTTTCAATAAGTCAATAAAGAGCTCTATTTTCGTGTACATGATTTTTGTTAAAGACTTTCAAAATGAACCCAATGTGATAGGAAAAGAAAATATACACAACCAAAAGGAATTAGAGTTATCCAATTTCTCAAGGGGTTTCAAGATGTCTTTATTGTGACATCCCTTGTGAGCTACCTCCTAAACGAGGCAATGATGACCATGCAATTGGACTTCTTCCAGGAAGTTCAACGCGTATCAAACCTCCTTATAGAGTTTCTCAAGCTCAACAAGAGGGGATTATGCGGCAAGTGCATGAGTTAGTTGAGAAGGGCATGGTTAGGCCTAGCTCATCTCCATTTTGTTCTCTTGTGCTACTAGTGCAAAAGAAAGACGGCACATATCATATGTGTGTCGACTATAGAGCACTAAATAGGATCACTGTCAAGAAAAGGTTTCCCGTTCCACGAGTAGAAGACGTATTTGATAAGCTACAAGGGTCCACCTACTTCAATAGGATTGACCTAAAAGGTGGCTATCATTAATAAGGATAGTTGATCAAGACATTGTAAAGACTGCATTCCGCACTACGTTGGTCTTTACAAATACATTGTCATGCCTTTTGGCTTGACCAATGCACCAACCACATTCAACCGCCTGATGGAGAAGCTATTTAGGCCTCACCAAACCTTTACTGGAGTGTTCCCCTTGAGCCAAACTGGGGTGTTACAATGACTTCATGTATCTTTTTGGTTTATGTGTCCATGTCAGGTGTCCTCCTACGCTAACATGATTCATATACCTGATACATCATGGTGGTTATCATTGGATTTAACACTTCACGGTTCTCAAACGAACACATCATGGTGATTCTCAATGGATTCAACGACCATGGTTCAATGTCCCATGATACAACATAGCGGTTCTTTACCGGATTTACCACTATGGCTTACAAGTGAGACTTAGTAGGTTCACTAGTAGGTAGTACAAATATGTGTATTCATTCATTTATGTGTGAAGAGGGCATCATGTGTTTCCTCTTCAAAACTGCCTTCATTTTGTTGTTGTTATCGTTTGTTTCATTTTCATGTCATCTTCGTTTGTTGTTGTTTCATCTTCATGTCATTGTCATCTTCTTTTTGATGTGAACTTTATCGGTCCATTGTGTTGAGGATTCAATCTCACACACACACTTCATTTTGTGATCTTGTGTGTGTGCTCGTGCTTGTGCTTGTGTGTGTGATTGTTCTCATGATGATGGGCAGTCTTACCATACACTTAGTGTGTAGGCACTGTCTAAACCCGTGTGCGCTTTTGTACACTAATATTATAGACATTGCACATGCAAAAGTGATCTTATCTAAAGCTTTTGGAGGGCTCGAGTATTCTTTGCTTTTGGTGATCGATCAAAATGCCTCTTTGGTGGCCCTGGCTCTTGGTGGATGAGGCCTTCACGTAGTGGGAAAGTGCCCTTAACAGGGGTTTTGTAGACCTTTGAACGGGGAGTAAGTAGCATTATGGGAGCAGGAAAGCTTTGGCACTTGTACATGGGAAAGAACTCTTAGGAGAGGCAAAGGGCTTGACATATGAATCCAAGCTAGCTTGATTTTCAAATATTCTGTCGAAACTATCGACTTTGTAGATGGTGGAGCCAACACAAGAAGTTTTGGATAAATTCTCACAATAATTCCCACATTGTGACTTACCTCAACATCATGATCTTCTATGAGGGAGGCACCGCATACCTAGCTAGGTACGATTGGGGGCACGGGATTGCCAGCTCGGTGGGGGGGCCAGTGGTCCCCTGCCCCCAATCGTACCTAGCTAGGTATGCAGTGCCTCTCGAGCAGAATTAGCTCATGATGTTATGCATTGTATGAAAAACACTGAAAAAGACTTTGTTTTCCTACATGAGCAAATTTCTAAATCTTATTGTGGTAGAGTGAAGGTAGTCTGCCCACAATGGACTAATGAAAATCTGGCACCCTCACTACAATCAATCAGAAGTGCCTAGAATGCGCTCAGAGAGTGTGAATCAGCTCCTACCATAAGCCCCTATTAGTCTCTGTTGCGGGAGCCCCTCAAAAGACTCTAAAATATCGAGTGTGCCATGAACCAAATGGCTGATTTTTTGCATGCCTCAAAAATGGTTTTGAAACACGAGTGCAGAAGGTGCTTCCTGCTTAAATTTCTTTATCAGCAAAAAGGTGTCATACCTCTTCAACAATCATCAAACAACAGATTAAGAAGCAGATAGTTTAATATTTACAAAGACAAAAGAAACCCTGTTCCAACACTCACAGTCTACACACAATTCAATATCTACAAAAAGACCACAGAATATCAATGCTACTGATGTGTATGTTGATTAAAAAAAAATATTGAGTAAAATCTCACCAAACTATAGCCTCCCATTGTTTTCCATTTGCATTCAGGCTGCTAAAAACACATGTTTCTTGAGAGAAAAATTCTATAATACAAACATTATTAGGCATTTGCCTACGGCATTTAGACAATCAAGATGTCCTCGCTCAGCCACCATCCAATTCTAGACCTCCAAAGCACAAGAATTGAGGCATCCAACTTTAATTTCATGTGGAATTAAGCCATCCAGGAGAACAAATGTCCTCGATCTTGACTGCACTTGTACCAGGAAGACCAAATTTCTACAAACCAAAAAAGATCTTCAACTCATACAACGTGCAAACTTTCTAAAATAACTTTTCACTCATTGTCTTACCTCAGTGGGCATGTACAAAAGCCCCTGGACGTACACTCCATCAGGATGTACATTTTCCTTGAGGACCTCTTTATACCTTTGTCTATTTTCCTCTAGCATCTTCTTCAATTATATAGATGACCTGAAATCAGCACAGTCATTAGGTCCTTTCTTACTTAGAATGCCCAACTGACCAAATACGCACTTATACACAAGAAGATTTAGAGATTTTCTCATGTAGGAAAACAAAGTCTTTTTTAGTGTTTTTCATACAATGCATAACATCATGAGATTCTACTCGAGAGGCACCGCATAGTGCGTATTTGGTCGGTTGGGCATTCTCAAGTAAGAAAGAACCTAATGACGGTGCTGATTTCAGGATATCTATATAATTGAAGAAGATGCTAGAGGAAAATAGATAAAGGTATAAAGAGGTCCTCAACGAACACGTATATCCTGATGAAGTGTACGTCCAGGGGCTTTTGTACGTGCCCACCGAGGTAAGACAATGAATGAAAAGTTATTTTAGAAAGTTTGCAAGTTGTATGAGTTGAAGATCTTTTTTGGTCTGTAGAAATTTGGTCTTCCTCGTACAAGTGCAGTCAAGATCGCGGACATCCACACATTTTATCAAAGCAAACTTAGGATACTTGTTGGGGATGAAGTGCTGGATTGAATGGTGAAGATTTGGAAGACCGAGTCATAGCTCGTACCGCATGTCTTAAACATGAAGAGGAGCTAGAGAAGCGATGGTAGTGTTTTTGGTGCTTTTCTTGAATCTGCTTATTTGGGTATCAATTTTACTAAAAGAATGGTTTTTGGTTACTGTAGGGTGCCGATGTCTGAAAATAAGAGGTTGAGAAAACGATGAGGATATATAAATTACAAGTAAAAAAAAATGTCCAGGATTACATGTAACTGAAGGGAGCCACTTCTCATGATGGAGTGAATAATCTTTGATGCACAAGGAGCCAAATGTGAGGATGTGGATAATTTTTAGGTTGTGCAAGATAATTGTGAGCATGTAGAGGTGTCGTCCTCTTGATGTGGACATGATAGAGATTGCAAAGTGGAACCAAAATGGTACTGCTGAATCCTGATGCTATGGATTTGTATGATAATGCTGATGATGCTTTTGATACTGATTCCCATGAGGGAAATGAACAACATCTTTTATTATATTGTTTCGGATGGCTTTACAGTTAGCAGTATGTTCTATTGTATTGTTATCTTGTTCTCTTGGATGACACATGAAATTAAAGTTGGATGCCTCAAATCTTGTGCTTTGGAGGTCTAGAATTGGATGGTGGCTGAGAGAGGACATCTTGATTGTCTTAATGCCGTAGGCAAATGCCTATTAATGTTGGTCTTATAGAATTTTAGTCTTATAGAATTTTGGTCAAAGCCGTAGGGAAGCAGGAAAAATGTATAGCGCGAGTGAGGCTAATTTTTCTCAAGAGGCACTGCATACCTAGCTAGGTATGCGGTGCCTCCCTCACAGAAGCTCATGATGTTGAGGTAAGTCACAGTGTGGGAATTATTGTGAGAATTGATCCAAAACTTCTTGTGCAATAAGCGTTGATCAATAGTAGACGTAGAGCGTCTATGAGGAATCTCTTATGCAGTAGCTCCTAGCACCAAGAGGGCAAAGCACGCACTCCTTCAGCTCAGTGTATGGCATTAGAGAAGCACGATGAAGTAAATCTCCAAAGGGTAAGATTGAGGCAGGGTAGCATTGTAGCAAGTGAGCCGAGCGTGGGCTCTCCACAAGCGTGAGCAGACAAACAGAGGAGTTCGATTGGCTATACATGCACAAGAGGTTTTGGATATATTCTCACAATAATTCCCACATTGTGACTCACCTCAACATCATGAGCTTCTGTGAGGGAGTCACCGCATACCTAGCTAGGTACGATTGGGGGGGGGGGGGGGGACTGCCGGCTCAGTGGGGGGGCCGGTGGTCCCCTACCCCCAATCGTACCTAGCTAGGTATGCAGTGCCTCTCGAGAAAAATTAGCCTCACTTGTGCTATACATTTTTCCTGCTTCCCTACGACTTTGAGAAAAATTCTATAAGACCAACATTAATAGGCATTTGCCTACGGCATTAAGACAATCAAGATGTCCTCTCTCAGCCACCATCCAATTCTAGACCTCCAAAGCACAAGAATTGAGGCATCCAACTTTAATTTCATGTGTTAATCCATCCAAGAGAACAAGATAACAATACACTAAAACATACTGCTAACTGTAAAGCCATCCCTAACAGTATAATAAAAGAGGTTGTTCATTTCCCTCATGGGAATTAGTATCAAAAGCATCATCAGCATTATCATATCCATAGCATCAGGATTCAGCAGTACCATCTTGGTTCCACTTTGCAATCTCTATCATGTCCACATCAAGAGGACGACTCCTCTACATGCTCACAATTATCTTGCACAACCTAAAAATTATCCACATCCTCACATTTGGCTCCTTGTGCATCAAAGATTATTCACTCCATCTTGAGAAGTGGCTCCCTTCAGTTCCATGTAATCCTGGACATTTTATTTAACTTGTATTTGATATATCCTCACCGTTTTCTCAACCTCTTATTTTCAAACATCGGTAGGTGCCCTACAGTAACCAAAAACCATTCTTTTAGTAAAATTGATACCCAAATAAGCATATTCAAGAAAAGCACCAAAAACACTACCATCGCTTCTCTAGCTCCTCTTCATGTTTAAGACATGTAGTACGAGCCGTGACTCGGTTTTCCACATCTTTCACTTTCCAATCCAGCACTTCATCCCCAACAAGTATCCTAAGTTTGCTTGGATAAAATGTGTGGATGTCCTCGATCTTGACTGCACTTGTACCAGGAAGACCAAATTTCTGCAAACCAAAAAAGATCTTCAACTCATACAACTTGCAAACTTTCTAAAATAACTTTTCATTCATTGTCTTACCTCAGTGGGCATGTACAAAAGCCCCTGGACGTACACTCCATCAGGATGTACGTGTTCCTTGAGGACCTCTTTATACCTTTGTCTATTTTCCTCTAGGATCTTCTTCAATTGTATAGATATCCTGAAATCAGCACCATCATTAGGTTCTTTCTTACTTGAGAATGCCCAACCGACCAAATATGCACTATGCGGTGCCTCTCGAGCAGAAGCTCATGATGTTATGCATTGTATGAAAAACACTAAAAAAGACTTTGTTTTCCTACATGAGAAAATCTCTAAATCTTCTTGTGTATAAGTGCGTATTTGGTCCGTTGGGCATTCTCAAGTAAGAAAGAACCTAATGACGGTGCTGATTTCAGGTCATCTATATATTTAAAGAAGATGCTAGAGGAAAATAGACAAAGGTATAAAGAGGTCCTCAAGGAACACGTACATCCTGATGGAGTGTACGTCCAGGAGCTTTTGTACGTCCCCACTGAGGTAAGACAATGAGTGAAGAGTTATGTTACAAAGTTTGCAGGTTGTATGAGTTGAAGATCTTTTTTGGTCTGTAGAAATTTGGTCTTCCTCGTACAAGTGCAGTCAAGATCGAGGACATCCACACATTTTATCAAAGAAAAATTAGGATACTTGTTGGGGATGAGGTACTGGATTGGAAGGTGAAAGATGTGGAAGACCGAGTCACGGCTCGTACTGCATGTCTTAAACATGAAGAGGAGCTAGAGAAGCGAAGGTAGTGTTTTTGGTGCTTTTCTTGAATCTGCTTATTTGGGTATCAATTTTACTAAAAGAATGGTTTTTGGTTACTGTAGGGTGCCGATGTCTGAAAATAAGAGGTTGAGAAAACGATGAGGATATATCAAATACAAGTAAAAAAAATGTCCAGGATTACATGGAACTGAAGGGAGCCAGTTCTCAAGATGGAGTGAATAATCTTTGATGCACAAGGAGCCAAATGTGAGGATGTGGATAATTTTTAGGTTGTGCAAGATAATTGTGAGCATGTAGAGGAGTCGTCCTCTTGATGTGGACATGATAGAGTTTGCAAAGTGGAACCAAGATGGTACTGCTGAATCCTGATGCTATGGATTTGTATGATAATGCTGATGATGCTTTTGATACTGATTCCCATGAGGGAAATGAACAACATCTTTTATTATATTGTTTCGGATGGCTTTACAGTTAGCAATATGTTTTACTGTATTGTTATCTTGTTCTCTTGGATGGCTTAATTCCACATGAAATTAAAGTTGGATGCCTCAATTCTTGTGCTTTGGAGGTCTAGAATTGGATGGTGGCCGAGCGAGGACATCTTGATTGTCTAAATGCCGTAGGCAAATGCCTATTAATGTTGGTCTTATAGAATTTTTCTCTCAAGAAACATGTGTTTTTAGCAGCCTGAATGCAGATGCAGATGGAAAACAATGGGAAGCTATAGTTAATGAGATTTTACTCAATAAATTTTTTTAATCAACGTACACATCAGTAGCATTGATATTATGTGGTCTTTTTGTAGATATTGAGTTGTGTGTAGACTGTGAGTGTTGGAACAGGGTTTCTTTTGTCTTTGTAAATATTAAATTATCTGCTTCTTAATCTGTTGTTTGATGATTGTTGAAGAGGTATGACACCTTTTTGTTGATAAAGAAATTTAAGCATGCAACACCTTCTGCACTCGTGTTTCGAAACCATTATTGAGGCATGCAAAAAATCAACCATTTGGTTCATGGCACACTTGATATTTTCGAGTCTTTTGAGGGGCTCCCGCAGTAGAGACTAATAGGGGCTTATGGTAGGAGCTGATTCACACTCTCTGAGCGCATTCTAGGCACTTCTAATTGATTGTAGCCAGGGTGCGAGATTTTCCTTAGTCCATTGTGGGCAGAACCTACCTTCACTCTACCACAAGAAGATTTAGAAATTTTCTCATGTAGGAAAACAAAGTCTTTTTTAGTGTTTTTCATACAATGCATAACATCATGAGCTAATTCTGCTCGAGAGGCATTGCATACCTAGCTAGGTACGATTGGGGGCAGGGGACCACCGGCCCCCCCACCGAGCCAGCAGTCCCTAGCCCCCAATCGTACCTAGCTAGGTATGCGGTGCCTCCCTCACAGAAGCTCAAGATGTTGAGGTAAGTCACAATGTGGGAATCATTGTGAGGATTTTCCCAAAACTTCTTGTGTATAGCTAGGTATGTGGTGCCTCCCTCACAGAAGCTCGTGATGCTGAGGTAAGTCACAATGTGGGAATTATTGTGAGAATTTATCCAAAACTTCTTGTGTATACATCATGGCCTTCGATGGCAGTACAGACCACCCGTGTTGCTTTTTCCACTTCCCATTCTCTGAGATGGTCGTTGTACATCTTGGAGAGTCTCCCTTTTTCCTGTTTGTAGCCCGCAAGGCCAGTTTTTGGCTTATCTAGGGCCAGGTTCAGACAGGACAGCGGCAGAGGCTCGCTGCCCACGCTGGCATCAATCTATTGGGCCGATATAGAAGTGCACATTTCCGGGGAAATGTTAGAAGAAATCATTCTTCTTGGTTAAAAATGGATAGAATAAAGCAAATTCTATAGAAGATCTGCAACACTCCATGCCTGGCCGACGTGCAAATTCCAGTACCTTTGGAAGTAGAAAGTCAAATGTAGCAACTTTGAAGTTGGAAGGTTTAAAGTAGATTAATGCTACGCCTGTGGTAACCAGATTTGTTTTGTCACCTGTTTTAGGATATATATGGGTTTTCTATGAGTGCTGTTTCGAGGTGCGAAAGTATCTTTGGTACCCAAACCCACTGTTTTGTTTGCCTAGTTCTCTGCTTGCGGGCTTGTATGTGCCCAATGCTTGGGCTTATATGTGAGGTTTACTTGTCCACGTGCATTTATCTTGTGTCTAGGTTTAGTTGTAATGGAGAGAGAGAGAGAGAGAGAGAGAGAGGGAGAGAGGAAATGAATTGAAATGTTATATTAAACGTCTTCAAAAGGCCAAAATGACATATGAGAGCAAACTGATACAATCCTTGTGGATTGAATCCAATGTCTGGGAACAAAAATAAATGAGACTAAAATTGTCAAACTAAAATCATCATCATCATCACCAATAATGCCCAAGGATGCCCGGCATCAGGCGTTGTCCAAGAAACTATTGCATCGGTCGTTGAAGAGCTTTGTCAATGTCCGTCTGTGTAAATAGTCGTATTGGGTGTCTCCCATATTGTGCTAGAATAGTTTTGATCCTCTGATGGAGCCTCCATCAATGTCGTGGTCGCCCTTGTAAACGTCGGCGTCTAGCTCTCCCAAGCTCACTCGCTCTGTCCACTAATATACCTTTGTTATAAGTGGGCTCTGAAGTCTGCTGTGAAGCATGCTCATCTGCCTACTGAGTCCTTGCTCTAAAGAAGTCAGTGATCTCCCTCTGTGAATGTCTCCCACTACCTGATCCCGTCAAGAGACTCTCCCTATGTCTGCCCAATTCTAGCAAAAACAACCCGAGGCATCTCTGATCCTGATATGCCATGACTCTAGCCAATGGTCCAAAGCCTCTCTGAATAGACAGTGGAAGCAGCCTCGTATCTCATAGTAGATCGAACAATGATAAATATGATGTAACTCTGTCTTTGGCTCTATATGACACAATTGGATTATCTTGGCCTCTACTGTACTCTTCTAAATTTGCCAATCTCAATTTCTAGTTGATGCAATGATGTGCGCATTTGATCGATAGCACAAGGGAAGTGAGGCCAGCACGAGTATTGATGCTGAGTCCCTACTCTAAAGAAGTCAGTGATCTCCCTCTGTGAATGTCTCCCACTGCCTGATCCCATCAAGAGACTCTCCCTATGTCTGCCCAGCTCTAGCAAAAACAACCCGTGGCATCTGTGATCCTGATTTGTCATGACTCTAGCCAACGGTCCAAAGCCCTTTCTATTCTCCAAAGCCCTTTCTGAATAGACAGTGGAAGCAGCCTCGTATCTCATAGTATATCGAACAATGATAAATATGATGTAACTCTGCCTTTGGCTCTATATGACACAACTGGCTTATCTTGGCCTCTAATGTACTCTTCTAAATTTACCAATCTCAATTTCTAGCTGATGGAATGATGTGCGCATTTGATCAATAGCACAAGGGAAGTGAGGCCAGCACGAGTATTGGTGCTAGTAGAGGTAGATACCAGGGAGGTAATGGTCAATAGATTTGACTCTAGAAAGAGTGATTTTAGTTGCTACGCATGTGGTAAGTACGACCATTTTGCAGCTCAGAGTCTAGACACAATGCAAAACCAAAAGGATTTGAGCAAAAGCCATATGAGCCAGTGCCAATGAGAGTGGTCACCAGAAGCCAAAGGGTGGTGATCGAAGAGATTTCGGATAAACCTGAGAAAGAAGTGAAGCAAGTTGTTGAAACGAAGAGATAGGAGCAGTAGAGGGCTACCTGGAAGGCGAAGATAGTGGATGAGTGGCAAGAGCAGAGAGATCTGACAGCTAAGATCACAGAGGACCTGACAAAGAAGATGCCAGAGTAGCTAGAATGCTCTGGGGCCAGGGCTATCCATAGGTCACCACCTCACTCTTTGAGTACTCTAGAAAGGCAGTTCAAGGAATCTACTGAAGAGAAGCCAATACATGGACGGGAAGAGTCTATGATAGCAGCAGTTGAGAGTCTAGCTTAGGAGATGCGACAAGTTAGATCAAACTTGACCGAAGCTAGAACTCTTGACCTGGGGACGGAGAAGATTGCAGAGCCAAGAATAAGATCCATCATAGAGTCAACCAACGGCAAGACAAAGGAAGCCAGTGCAGTGCCATTGTGAAGATAGCCAGTTGGAAGAAAGGTCTTTCAACTCGAGCAATAGTTTTGGTAACGAACAAGATGAAATATATATTAAAGTTTGTGAAAGGATTCAGAAGGTCATAGATGATATTCAAAGAACCTTAAAAGTTTATCCGAAAGAAAAGAAAAGCAGATGCAGAGGTTAGAGAAGTAGATTTGGTTGCAATTAGGGGTGACGATGTTCTAGTTATTCAAGTGGACTATAAGCTCAGGAAGTGGTGGGAATTGTTGTCAAGGATCATACTGGATGGTGGAGCTGGTGTGAGCATTATCGGAAACATTTGAGACAAAAGTTGGGGATCCAAGACCTCAAGCTAACACCATTCAAGGTTCGAATGACTGAGCATATCAAAAATTGGCAAAGAAATATTCAAAAGTAGTTTTTTAGTTTTGGACGTACAACGTATGGAACGCTTCTAACCAAACCATGGCTCAGAACAATCGCAGCCGTACATGATTATGTCAATCAAATATTAATGATTCAGGACCCAATAGAAGGATTCAGATTATGATCGATAACACACAAAGCTGGAAGAAGGTGCTTAGACTATAAGAGCTCTGCAACAAATATGGCACCAAGAAGATCGAGAAAATGCTTGTGTCACTAAATTTTTTTTCCACTTGTAGAGATAGGCGTGAGTGTTGTTGATAGATAAAGAACAAGCTAATAGGTAGAGGAGGCAGTATCCCAATCAATATAGAGTCAAACACTAGAGAATAGACAATTTAGATTGACGCCAAGTGTCGGATCAGATGGATCAGGAGAAGTTCGATTTCAGATCACTAGCAAGCTCTACATTAGGAAAAATATGAACCCTCTAGGAGCCCTTTGGGATTAAGGTTAATTAGAGGCCAGCCAATAGGAAGAGGGTGGTGGACACACTCTATACCCTCAAAAAAGTAGGGGGACAAGGTAGCCTTACACCTCTTAATGGCTTCTTACCTAGTGAGAAGGTAAGGGAGGTGGCTCGGGGAAAGGGAGGGGGGGACCACTTTGTTTAAAAATACACTAAAAAAAATCAAATTTAAAAAAAAAAATCAAATTTCAAGTTTTTCCTCCTTAAAAGGTCCCAAAACCTATTTCATGGCAAAAAAGTATTTTTGACCTCCAAAAGTAAAAAACGTGCACTAAAAAATTCAAACAATTGAATTTTTTCAAATAAATTCAAAACATCATTTTCCACTTTCCACAGTCTTTCCAAACCTATCCTATAGCCAAAAAGAATTTTTCTCTCTCTACAAACCCTTTTCCAAGATCTCCATTGCTGCAACAACCACATGCACCCCCTATAGTCTAGCATTATCTCTCTACTAGCTTTCTCCCACCTCCATTGTAGCACCAAGCAAGCTCCTCCCCCATCTCTTCCCCTTGCCCACCACATAGTTTCACAGTAAGCTAGCTCCTCTCCCTTCTCTCACCTCCATTATAGCATGAAACAAGATTCTACTCCTTTTACTTTCATTCACTCACACTACATGGAAACCTCTACTCCCAAAGGTGGAAAAAGTATGAGCTCACATGACTTGCATACCACAACAACAGAAGGTGTGATTTGTGTGTGGGCATTGCAAGGGTTCATCTCCAACATAAAGATAGAATGGTAAGAAATCTACCCTTGTAGCTTACATTCAGAGCTTAACTTCATCTCCACCTTTAAGTTTATCATGCTGGAGAGAACAAACCTCTTTATGGATTTCAATGTTAGGATTCACACCTCTTAACATTGGGTGGTGCTATTTTGTTGATGGCTTTGGTACGCCATCTATAGTTGTGTAGCATGTAATTGAGTCTCACAATGCAAGTAAGTTAAGCTATCTATGAAGAGTCATGAAAGATTTTTCTTATAATTTATTCTTTATATAGTTGTCATTATATTATTAGAATGATAACATTTTGTACTTTATAACTTTGTGCTCACATAATCTATTGTTTACTTATAGAGTCAACTTTTTTTCAGAAGACATGAGCAAGCAACCATGTGCAGAGATGGAAATCACTATATTTTTGTTCCGTGAGGAACCTTTCACTACCATGTTAAAGGATATTGATAGGAATGGTAGAATTTTTGTAGAATCTTGAACCAATAGGCACTCTCTAGGAGCTCTTAAAAAAGCCATCTATATAGTACTACCATCTTCCCTAGTGTCATATACACACAAATACTCAAGTGTATATGAATCTCTAGATGAGGAAGACAAATACTTATAGGAGACACCTAACAACAACAACATTGTCTCCGTTTGTAATTATTTTCATGAGGCTAGATTCCTCTATAAATGCAATATAAATATGGTTTTTTGTTAAATGGTGTCGCATTAAGTGAAAGTATTTAAATTTAGATTACTGGATTTTCACACAGATTTGAGAAATATTGTTGACCTTTATGGATATTTTGATTTGCCTGTAAGAAATTTCAAGTTTCAAGTCTTAATCATTCCACCATAAAGAGATTCAAGCAATATTTTGATTTCAGTTTAATCATTAATGGTTATTCTTATTAAAATGGATCATAACCTTTGTCAAGATGTCCTCATTTGGGGATGTTTAATATATATCATTAGCAACGTTTCACAAGTTGAGAAAGCTAAATTCTTGCTTTCC
This sequence comes from Adiantum capillus-veneris, assembly GCF_014529385.1. Lineage (NCBI taxonomy): Eukaryota > Viridiplantae > Streptophyta > Polypodiopsida > Polypodiales > Pteridaceae > Adiantum > Adiantum capillus-veneris. The sequence goes on along the minus strand of NC_140933.1, from coordinate 23,097,482 downwards.
AACATGTTATTCTTTCCATACTATGCCTATGCCAAGCTTGACTTAGAGAAATGACAACTTGAGATGGAGGTGTCGATGTATAGGGGTGACTTATTATTGATTCTTTCCATACTATGCCTATGCCAAGCTTGACTTAGAGAAATGACAACTTGAGATGGAGGTGTCGATGTATAGGGGTGACTTATTATTGATTCTTTCCATACTATGCCTATGCCAAGCTTGACTTAGAGAAATGACAACTTGAGATGGAGGTGTCGATGTATAGGGGTGACTTATTATTGATTCGTGTTTCATCATACATATATTGTAAAGCCTTTGAGTTTCCACCGTTTTGAGTAGTGTTGACAAGTTTTTGGTATCAAATCTTCTTAAATATCCCTATTCATGAGCTATTGGTAGTTATCTATTTGATATTGCTAAAGATGATACCAATAGCTATTACCTTGTGAACTTAACAGTAAAATTGTGGATTTGATTTTTACTATGTAGCTCATTTGGATAGAGAAAGTGTAAACATAAATTATAGATACATGCATTGTGAACATAAAAGATATGTACCACTCGAGCCTATGTAAACCGCTAATCAAGAAACTTTTGGTTGGATACTATAACAATAGGGGTCACATGTGGTTTCAAATGCCAAAGAAATGGCTTAACCAAAACATTCCCAAGAACACAAGGTGGACACAAGGAAGTAAAAATTGGCTCCCTGTTTGGTCGATTTCTAGTGCTAAATGTTTAGTGCATAGGAATTGTGAGGCCTTTGACCTGGGGAGTTCACTAATGTATATATGTAACATAGCACATGTGTTCAATAGAAGGGATTTTATATTCTTGTAAAATTACAAAAACATGTTTAGATAAGGCCTATAAGGGTTACTTTTAATCCATTCTAGTGAACGCACATGATATAGGAAAATTTTACATAGTGAATGTTTCGGACCTTTGAACATAGAGAAAAGGGGGGGGTGGGGGCTTGGGGGGGTTGCTCTGATTACATCAAACACTAGACCTGTATCTCATGGATATGCATTAAAAAAAGCCCCTATTTGTCATTATAAGGCCCCAGGGTAGGTCCCTGGATGGCCATTCTGCACGCCCTTGTGGCCCTTCTTTTTTTAAGGGTACCCTGGGGCCTTATAATGACAGACACACACCAACAACAGGGGCAGTGGACACAAGGAAGCAAAAAATGGTTGATGAGCATGATACAAGGTTTAGGTATTTGCCATTGGGGGGGGGGAGTTTGCTTTGAATACATCAAATTTCACACTTCTATCTCATGGCCATGGATAAAAGAAGATTGTATCTGCCATTTTAAGGCCCCACGGACCCTCAACAAGAGGGGCCACAAGGGCATGAGAATGGCCATCCAGGCCGTAACAAAATTGCGGGGGGGGGGGGGGGTGGAAGCTCTTGCTCTCTGTACATCCAACATAAAATCTTTATATCATCCTCATACACAATATTTTTGTAATTTTTTTCCATGTAAAAGCCCCCAAGGCCCTCAGTAAGACTGGCCACAAGGGCGTGCCAAATGCCCATCCGGGACTTTTGGATGGGCTTTTTGCGCGCTCTTGTGGCCAGTCTTGCTGAGGGCCCTGGGGGTCTTTACAGTGAAAAAAATTGCAAAATTGTGTATAAGGATGATACAAGGTTTAGGTTTTTTTAAAAGGCTACTTTCAACAGCTTCTAGCTTCCAATCAGCTCCGAGTCTGTCTAGGCTTGTCTCACATGAATATGTTCATCTTGTCGCGCTCTTTGACCATTATGTGATGCAAAAAAATCATACCTTGCTCGGATTCTCCAAAAATGAACGTGCAAGTTGGCATTTTTTCTAAAAAAATGATGTAAAATAGACATTTCTTACTTTTTCCTTAATCTACAGGCTCCAACGAGCATTAAAACCATGGAATTTAAAAATACTCAAAGAACCAATGTTTTTCATTGTGTTAAGGACTATATTTCCTACATACAAAACTTTCCCAAAATCTTGCCCTAACACCTTCTAAAGTGGCTTCCAAGGAGTGCCCTCGGTCAAAATTTGAAACTGAAGGAAAACAATCAGAATGAACTCCTAGACCGTGTAAAAACTTTAAACTAACCAAAATTTTCTTCAAAAAAACGTTATTGCTAAAAATTTGAAAATAGGCTTCCCTTGGACTTCCCACTACGATAGAAATCAAAGGGTTCAAGGAGAGGTATGGTGTCACAAGTGCATGGTTTGCAAACAACACCACTCAACTAGCATAGTAAGAGGTCAACTTGTATCCTGACGTGTTAGAGACATGTTCTTCAAACACAAATATGTATGAATTCAAGATTTGCAAGCTGTATAATAAAGACACTTGTTAAGTATACTTTGTACAAATTTACAAGTATTTCCATCCAATAATCCTAAAATATACATTAGGATGAGATTACCCACCTCTAATAAGCATGGATTTGAAGCACCTACATGCAAGATGTAAGAAAGAAAGTTGTTTTAGAGAAAAAGTGGTGACACTTGACCTCTCTAACCTACAGCCTTTCACTATTTGTGTGCAAGCATCCTTTGTGCTAAGCACTACAAAACAAGTAGAGGCAACACCTTAGACTTCAAAGTCTGTGATAAGAAGAACACAACCAAAAGTAAGAAGTATATTGTTACCTTGCACAAGGGGGTGTTTCTTTTAAATATGTGATGGTATTGGCAAGCTTCATAATGCACACATCCTTTTCTTGCAATTGTTGTTGGAGAGTTTCAACCTCCCTCTTTGAAGAGGCAATACTGTTTTGTAATGCCACTCTTTTGAGCTGAAGAGCTTGACATTTATGCATCCAACAAATGCAAAGATGCACCTGCATCCATACACAACCAATTGCAATAATTTATTAAGCCTACCTCTCCCCTCCCGAGATATTGAAGAACCATCAACATTCGTCTTACCGATGGTACGACGTTCCTGGGGATGACCTCTGCTCACCCTCACGTGCAAACTTCGGTGCAAACGCCGCCAACAAGAAAATATGTACACTTTTTTTTGTGTAGAGTACATGGTGGTGGAGGCATATGATTTGTGATGTCCGTGAGCACCATGGCAGTTGTTGCATGAGGAAGCAAAGGATGAAAAGAAAGAGGGTGGAGGGAGAGGGAGAAACATGGGAGGAGAGAATGGGGCAGGGGAGGAGAGGGAGAGAGAGGGGAGGAGGAGGAGAGAAGGGAGCAGAGAGAGAGGAGGAGAGAAGAGGGAGAGAGGAGGGAGGAGGGAGGGAGAGGAGAGAACAAAGGGTTTTTTTAAAGAAAAAGTAGACTTTCAGTGTTTGTAGGTTTAAAAAAAGGTCAAAAAATGATTTTTTCATATGTATATATATTGGGGGGAAGTTTTAAGTAAAAAATATGTTTAAAAAAACTTTTTTGAAATATAGTCAAATTCTGGCTCTTAGTGACCCACATATTTGCTGATGTGGCCACACTCCTTTACTCCCTTCACTTTCAAAAAGCTAGAGAGAGAAAGTGATGTAACATTTAATGGCCTAGTAACTTGTGTGTAGCAGAAAATAGCATGAACATAGTGAGCATTTCATTAGAATAGATTCCTAATGAGAATAACAAGAGTGCTTGGGTGGAGAGAGCAACAAAAAGCATAACACCTAGTTAGATAGCATGAACAATACTTAAAAAGAGAGAGAAATTAATCTATTGACAACAAGTTGAGGACCGGATTTACATGGAGCCGGTCCCCCCTCCACCCCCCCTCCAAAAGGTTTTGTATTATGGTTTCTCCCATCAAAGAGAGACATTTTACAATACAATTCTTTGTGTTCCTTCAATACTATCTAGTGCAATGAAGATGGAAACTTCAAGCACTAAGCAGAACACTTATTAAACACAACATCAATTCCCTCACGGTCTCAGACCCAAGACCTCACACACCTTCGAAGATGGTGAGAGCTAGCGGGGTATGAGAGTAGATTGAGAGGAAGAAGGAGTAGTCTTACGAGAAAGATGTACATCTCCTCACATGATCACTCATATTAGCATAGCTTAGCTTAGTAATTAGCATGATGGAGGAGGTGAGCATGCATTGAAGCTTGGCTCTTGGTTGGATTTGCATCACAAAGCCAAGTGTGATGGTGTAGGCCTCCCTTCTCACAAGCTTGGAGTAGGTGATAAGCTTTCCATTAAAGCTTGAGAAGGAGAGAGAGAGATTCTTCCTACTCCACACATGGACTAGTGTGAGTGTGTATACAATAATGCCCTTGAAAAAGCAGCCCCCTCTCTCTCCTGGTCGACCCCTCTTGCTATTTTCTCATTCTGACACACCATTGGTCCATGCCAGGCTTAACTAATGAAATTTAAGCAGCATAAGTGATAGCCTTCTGACATGTGTCCCCGTTTCCCCTTTTGTGAGAGATTTAGCTAATTAATTTATTCAACTAAACTCTCATTGGACCCCTTTGCATTAGAAAAGTTCGGAGGTCATTTGGAGGGACTTGTAAGAAATTGTATTTCTCTCTCTAGAAACTTTTTTTAAAATGCACTTGCACCTTGTGAGTACGTCCAAAGGACAACCAGACACTTTAAAAAGTAGATTTATATTCCCAATCGTCCTTGAAAACGGTCACTTTTTTATTTAATGCGAGCATCTTTTTCAGGAGGCAGGTGCGGCGCATTCAAGGCAGCTTACGTCATCACTGAAAGTTGAAAAGTCACAAACTATCAAATAGTGATAGATTTTGAGGCTTTTGACACCACCAATGCGTCCGGAACGCCAAAATACCCTAAAAATGAATGTCTACTTGTCTCATTCCGATATCCGGAGAGGCAAAAAATGTCAAAAAACCCCAAAAAATGGGCTTTTTACTTAAGGCGCGCGAGGAGGCATTCTAAAATGCTAGAATGCCCCTCTGCACGCCGTTAGTACAAAGCTTCTTTTAGTGATTTTTGGACAATTATCTTTCAAGAAAGCCTACCCATGTTTCTCTATTCCACTTTTGCACCATGCTCTCTCTCTCTCTCTTTCTCCCTGTCCCTCTCCCTCTCCTTTCTATAGCTTAGCATATTTAAAGAGAGAGAGAGTGAGAGACTCCCATTACTAACAGCGCGCGTGGAGCATGTTTTGACCTCAAAAAACACCTCCTCGCGTCGTTAGTATAAGGTAACAGAAAGACTCTCTCTCTCTCTCTTTCCCCCGCCTTACTTCCTCTCTCTATAACACTCACACATACACACAGAAACACATACACTGGTGGATGCACATTACTAAAGGCGCGCATAGAGACATGCACACCGGTTGTGCCTCTCTACGCACACCTTTAGTATATATATATATATATATATATATATATATATATATATATATATATATATATATATATATATATATATATATATATATATATATATATATATATATATATATATATATATATATATATATATAGAGAGAGAGAGAGAGAGAGAGAGAGAGAGAGAGAGAGAGAGAGAGAGAGAGAGGCTCTGTGTGTGTATGTTATATTTGTGTGTCTGTGCGTTTGTGAGTGTGTGTGTCTCTATGTGTGTGTGTGTGTGTGTATGTTATATTTGTGTCTCTGTGTGTTTGTGTGTATGTTATATTTGTGTGTGTGTGTGTGTGTGTGTGTGTGTGTGTGTAATCAAAATGCACTTTGTAGAATTGTAACAATGGGTGTGCTTTCTCACTCTTATATACCCGAAATTATGATCTCTAAGGCTAAGATGATGAAGAAAAAACCTATGTGATAGATGGAGGCCTTTTTAGAGATTTTTTGACATTTTCCTCTCAAAAAGCTCCTTAAAAGAGGAAAAAAGGGGCTTTTTACTAACGGCGCGCGATGAGGCATTCCAAAATTTTGGAATGCCCCCTCGCGCGCCGTTAGTAAAATGTTCTTTTAGGGGTTTTTGACATTCTTTGCCTCTTTGGATGTCGGAGCCAGGCAATTGGACATTCATTTCTAGGTTATTTGGGCGTTCCGGACGCATTGACAGTATCAAAAGTTTCAAAATCTTCCACCACTTGATAGTTTTGTAACTTTTTGAGTTCTAATGATGACGTAAGTCGTATCAAATGCAGCGCATCTACCTTCTGAAAAAGGTGCTCGCATTAAATGAAAGAGAGTGATCGTCTTCAAGGACTACTAGATTATTAAATGAGGAGAGGGACACCTTTTATATTTTTGTTAATATCAATCTATTTTTCTACGTAACGTAGGCTCTTCTCTCATTGGAGGAGCTTATTTTCCTCTCTCTTCCAAAAGGCCCTCCAAAAGACCTCCGAAATCTCCTAATGTCTCCTTGCCAATAGGAATCAGGCAAGCCATTGGGCTGTTGACTGCTCATTGGACCCCTTGGGAGACTGTCCAATAGTCTTGTAGAGAGCTTAATTCTTATTGTTTCTTTTATTTAGTGTTTTTAAATTAATTAAACTAGATTTACTCTAGCCTAATTCTCATTGGTCCACCTCCATGGCCATCCAATAGGATTTGGGTACACCTTGTGGGCATTTGAGCTAGGGAGCTGACATGTGTCCCTCATTCCCTTTGTGTAAAGGGAGCTTGTGTGTGTGTGTGTGTGTCTGTGTTTCTCTCTCATCCCCTACTTGCAAGGCTCGCCCCCTCCTATGTAGGAGCCATGAATACTTTTTTGGTACACACACAAAGCATCGAATTTCCCTAGTGATGACCTTTGTACACAACCTTTGACTTTTGGAACCTTAACATTTTGGAAGTCTTAATGGACTGAACCTTAGGGTCTTTTAAGCCCCATTGTTGCACCTTGATCTTTTACAGATTTCCCCCCCTTTGGATCCCTATTTTCCCTCCTTTGGATCGCTATTGTGGCCGGTCTGCCAGCTTAACCAATATTCTAGCCTTTTCTCCCTTGGCACTTCCCCATATTAAATGATCAGTTTCACATGAGAAAATCATTTAGGAGATTTAGATATTAGTTATTTATGACAAAGTGACCTCCTAGGTCCACATCCTACATGTGTCTAAAAAAAAGGCTAGAAAAGCCTACTCAGAACTAGCTTCTTGAATGCCCTTGTCCCCTTAACCCTACACAACATTAGCCTTAATCCCTAAAAGTTAGGATTCCTTACAAGGCCCATTCAAGGTCCATATTTCTCCTAATGAGTCAAACCAACATCGACAACCCATACCAGGTTGCTGAAAGGATCAAGATGGAACTTGGGCTTGCGGAGCTAGGCGATCCATTCAATGAGTATACAGCTAGTATTCTCATTGAGAAAGAAGGCAAGTTAGTGGCTAAGCCAAAAGATGGTGGTCCAAACTAGTTACATCCAGATGATCAAGAAGTCAAAGAATGAAATCTTGGCACAAATGAGAACCCAATAATGGTAAAAATCAACAAGCATATGAAGCCAGAGATCAAAGAAAAGGCAAGGGCATTGTTCGAGAAATACAAAGATGTATACGCATGGGAACACACGGATTTGAAAGGAGTAGATTCAAAAGTGCCTCAACACCGCATTCCATTGAAACTAGATACAAAACTAATATGGCTGCAGAGGTATAGAATGAACCCCAACCATGCCAAGCAAGTCAAAGAACAAATCGACAATCTACAAAAAGCAGGGTTTATTACTGAATTGGCAAGCAACGACTGGCTGTTTTCGATTGTAGTGGTTCCGAAGAAGAATAGGAAGTTGCGGGTATATGTGGATTATCAGAAGTTCAACACTCAAAAAAATTAAGGATCCACTCATACTATATGCTATTGGACGATATTGATGGCCACGAAATGTACAACTTTATGGATAAATACAATCAGTGAAAGATTGCACTAGAAGATCAAGCAAAAATGACATTCATCTCATTGAATGGGAAGCATTTATGTATCTAGTTATGCCATTTGGGTTATGTAATGATCCAAGGACCTTTTAGTGCTGCACGATGGAGATCTTCAGAGCAAGTTTTTGGCTATATTTATGGAGACAACTTCACAATCTTCTCAATTGAAAAAATGCATCTTTTATTTCTAAAAATTGTTTTTGAGAGATGCAAAGAGAAGCGAATGTGCTTGAATCCGTTCAAGTTAGTATTTATGGTTTGGAAAGGCCAGCTTCTAGGATAAAACATCCCTAGAAATGGTATTGAAATGACAGGGTACAAGGTGAAATGTATTCAGCAAGGCCGAGCACCTACTAACGTATCTGAACTGAGCTCATTCTTGGGGTATGTCAATTTCTACAGAAGATTTATTCATATGTTTGTAGAGAAAGAACTTCCGCTCTATGAATTGAATCAGAAGGGGAAGAATTTTGTGTGGACCCCAGAATGTGAAGTCAGTTTCTAGTGCCTAAAGGAAGCGATCATCATGAAGCCAATCCTTTTTCAACTTGATTGAGATGTGATTTTTCACGTTCATGCAAATGCATATGGTATGGAAATTTGGGAGGTTCACTATGTGTAAAACTACCATATCACATGCGTTCAAGACATGTTTGTAAAACCCCTTATTAGTGAATTTCATTGAAATATAATGTACCCTTTTCTTTTAAAATTTGTAATTTTTTTGCAAATTTGAAAAAATAGTACCCTTCTGTACATACATTTATGTAAGTTTCAAGAGCTTTAAATACCCTTCTGTTGAACTCACGTGATAGGTTACATTTTTCTTAGGTGACCTCCCCGAGTATGGTCATGATAGGAGCAATATTGGCTCAGTCTGATGGCAAGACAATTTATCGAGTTTACTTCATCAATCATCAATTCAACATAGCTGAGCAAGGATAGTCGACTATAGAACATGAGGCACTTGGAATGGTTTTCAGTGCTACAAAGTTCAGACACTATCTATTGGGAAAGATGTTTCAATTTTATGGCAATCATCAGGCTCTGATAATTTTGAACAATAAAGTCATTATCCAAGGCAAACTGATTAGGTGGATGATATTCTAGATGGAGTTTGAATTCAGGATGTTTCATAAGCCAATAAAAACTCATTGTGGTGCAGAATTCTTGCCAAGAAGTAGTAAAGGATACTCAAAAATTTCATTGAGAGATGATCCAGTGGATGCTGGATCATTTCAAAATTCAGCAGCTAAAGGACCAAACCTAGAATGCTAGGATGTTCAATATGGAGGATTTCTAGAGAACTGGTTCGAGGCGAATAAAGACATTGAGTTTGAAAAGTCTGAAAATTTCACCATCATTGGAGGAGCCTTGTACAGACTAGGAATTGATGAGGCTCTTCGATGGTGTGTGCCTATGCAAGGAAGGATGCAGGTCATTACAGAGGGTCACAATGGGAGCTTTGGTGGTCATTTCTCCAATGATATCACTTACAAGAAGATCCTACAAGCAAGTTCATGGTGGTAGACAATGATGGCTAATGCTGGAGCTTTTTGCAAAGGATGGGAAGGCCAATAATAGTAGATATGACTCCTTTGACACCAGTTCAGTCATTGGGAGTATTCATGAAGTGGGGGCTTGAGTTTATGGGTCCATTTAAAAAAAATCGCCTCCAAAAAGAATAAGTATTTTGTAATGGCCACCTATTATATCATCAAATGGGTAGAGTCTAAGATATTACCAAATAAATCTACAAAAGTACAACGTGGTTTTCTATGAACATGTCATTTGTAGATTCAGCTCTTGTGTCTAGTATCATTCCTGGAGCTCATCTTGCTCTTCTATTCTTTTGTCTTTTAAGCTTAGAGAAATCCTTTGGCTCATACTATTGTACTCCATTCTAGTTGTACTGATCTGAATACACAATCTAGTTCCAAATTTAGGCCCAGGTTCAGTATATTTATCATTTCCATTTCAGCTATCATTATCTCGATCTGACATGTTGTCTACTAAACTTTGTCTGCCTGAAGTGGTCTAGCTAACTCTACTAAACCTAGAGTAGCTGTGGAAAGAGACCAACTCATTCCAAACCCATTCATGTCCAAGAGGGTAGAATTGGCAACAAGGACTTGCAAAAAATCAAGGGTTGTAGAATTGGCAACAGCGACTTGCAACAAATCAAGGGCTAACTGATTGATGCGTGCGCCTAAGATAGTACTTGATGTATCGCAATAGTCTCTCTACCAAGTTAGTGGTGTCAACTTGCCCATGAGGAAACATCCGACAAAATTTTGGCCACATGAGGCACCAAATGCAAGCCTCTCAAGCTCGTTAGTAATGTACCTAACAAAGTTGCTGTGGGTTGAAGAATCAGAAAGGACTTGCAAGTATCTGATGTCAAAGTCCTCTTCTATAGCAGATTACATTAGATTCTCCATCACTGATTGCAGACGGTTATGCGTCTCCTTAGGAACATACAAAACAAAAAAGGATAGTATCAAATGTCAATGTACCATGCAGCCTCAACATGAGATAAGAATTATATGTGGCGAATCAAGTGCTCCAACTCAATCTTTTTGGTGTGGAACCAACACACTACAATTGACTTACTGAGCATTGCAATCTTTTCTTCCCATCTTCCACCAATGACCCTCATCTATTTGGACAACTTGTTCGATGGTCTGCAACAATGGAATCATACACTCCTAAGGTTGGACATCCTATCCTCAATGTGAACTGCAAGGCAAAGCTTTCTTTGGTTATGCGTGCAATACTGTTGCATATAGTGGCACGCCAACGACATTTCTTTTCAAGCTGGAATCTATTGCCATGCATTTTTCCTTCAGAAGTGCATGCATATGAGGAGCATCCAATCATCCTTGATAACTAAAATGAAGGGTTTGTCTCTCTCATGCACGACATCAGGTTTGTAGGTTTAGTAGTATAGCACCTTCCCTTGCTCTTTTAGCCTTACGGCCTCATTGTACATTTAAGACCATTGATGGTCTCCTAAGTTCCCTACAACACACACAACAGAGTTAAGAAACATAAGCAAATTCAAGAACGTAATGGTAGAATCTATAGGAATATGGAGAGGAGGGAGATGGTTGCAAATCTGCTTGATTTTTTTCACTATTTCGAAAAGCTTGTCATAAAGAGACATATTTTTCTTCTTTCTAAGTCTTTAAAAGGAAGTAAATCTTTTGCTAGATGAGGATATTGAGGGGCAATCCATTGCAGGCATCCAATGAAAGGTTGAACTTCCTTGCGGTCATTAAGTTAATCTGGAAAGTTCTGAAGTTTCTTCAATACATGTTCGTGCATTTTTATACGTCCAATATATATTTCTACTCCTAGAAAGGCTACTTGTGGTTGGCACAACTTAATATTTTTTTTAGGTTGATCACTAGGCTTGTCTTTAGTAGTTTCTGTATGAACAGGTGTAGGTACTTTATGTGACTTACAATGTCTTTGGAGTAGACTAGGATATTGTCGATGTAGAGAAGCAAAAAATTCTTTGCAGTTGGCAAATAGGATTTCTATCCGCTCTTGACATAGGGATGGTGCTGGCTTAAAACCCATGTGAAGAACATTCCATTCATACATGCCTTGTGGTACCAAGAAGTTAGTTTTGTACCTGTCTTTAGCCTGAACTTTGAATTGCCAGAAACCACTCTTTAGATCAAATTTGGAAAATACCTTGCAATCTTTAATTCTTCTCAACAAATCATCCTTTAAGGGTAAAGGAAACCATTTGGGCTCTAACCAATCATTGGTTGGTTTATAGTACTGGCCTCTTTGCAGTTGGCAAATAGGATTTCTATCCGCTCTTGACATAGGGATGGTGCTGGCTTCAAACCCATGCGAAGAACATTCCATTCATACATGCCTTGTGGTACCAAGAAGCTAGTTTTGTACCTGTCTTTAGCTTGAACTTTGAATTGCCAGAAACCACTCTTTAGATCAAATTTGGAAAATACCTTGCAATCTTTAATTCTTCTCAACAAATCATCCTTTAAGGGTAAAGGAAACCATTTGGGCTCTAACCAATCATTGGTTGGTTTATAGTTGATTATTTTTGCGCTTTTGTTTTGAAAGATTGGTGACTTGACTATCCTTGATATAAACGGGCTCACTCAAGAACAAGTATGAAAAGTTATTGAGTTTATCTACAATTTAGATCATTATGGGATCCACTATAAAGATCTTACACAATAACAATCAATGTCGATGATAATCGCAACATTCCTTGAAATCCAGTGATTATCATAGACAGTGATTATCGTCGTGTAAGATCTTTATAGTGGATCCCGTAATGAGCTGATTTGTAGATAAACTCAAAAACTTTCCATGAGACCGTCTATATCAAGGATAGTCATGTCACCAATCTTTGTGACACCTTTGAGTGTTGTTGTCGAGGAAGATGAAGGGGTTTCAGCTTTTACCTCATCTGTTTCCATTTTGATTGGATTTATCTTTCTCACTTCTTCTTCAAAGCTGGTATCTAAATCATCGTTTGAAGACTCATCGGGGTCTAGAAATATATGTGGAAGAAAGATATCCAGTTCATCTAATTCTTCTTCTTCATATTCTACACAGCTATCATTTTGAAAGATTGTCCATCCAAAATCTTCTGGCAATATTGTCCTTACTACGTCACCCATTTGTTGCCTTTACTGCCAATTTTGTACATGAGCATTTACTCCCCATCTTTGATAGGGATTAAAGCCATCATGAATGTCTTCATTTGAGAAAGGTGACATTTCTAGTGGAAACTGTGTTACAGACTCGATCACTAGTTTTTGAAGAACAACAGAGAACATCCTGGGGAAATCTTTATGGTTTGGGCTACCACAAAAACTAATTACTTGCTGTAAATCTGCTTGCTGTTTCTCATTTGTTTTTTCTTTATCTTTTTTATTAGGAGAAAATACCCCCCCAGAGAAAAAAAATATGAGTGTGAGACTGGGAAAAAATAAATAGTTTGGAAAGCACATGATATTGCAATGCAACAATTTCCTTTAAGGCATTGCTATGCCAGTTGGAGGTCAACTCCAAAGGTCGAAGACGTGTATTGGGTGTTGGCAAAATATAGGGGAGACTATAAAAAAAAGTTCCTTTTTCTCAATGGATACCTTCGTCAAGAGATTAGTTCCATTAGAAACAAACTCGAATGCAATAATTCTATTGCAGAAATTACATCTGAACATCCCTTCATAATCTTTATAAGTCTCTAGATGTATGCGGGCAGAGGGGGAGGATTATTTCGTCGATGTGAGAAGTTACTGCAGACGGATAGCTCGCGCCTTGAGAGTCAGGTTAATCAAACCGCATCTTATAGACAGGTTTTGCCAAGAGAGAAGAAATATCCTTCTTAGATCTCGATTGGCTTAATACCTTGTATTGATCAGTTGATCCAAACCGTTGAATATTCAAAGGCACTGGTTGTTGAACTTCATTTAAGAGCATCTTTGAGATATTTAGCTTCCATTTTGAAGGAAACTCTACTTCTTGCCAGTTTACCATTTCAGGTAAAGTTCCCTGAGTAGTGTCATCCACTTTCATTACAATATTTTTACCTTTGGTTTTAAATGCATCTTCTCGTAGGTAACCAGAATTATACACAGAGGGAAGACAAGTGTTGAAAGTTTTGATGATCATTCTACAAGAAATTTGCAAATGATTTGAGCTATGCTTTATCTAGGCCATGAGTTTTGATTAAGAGAGAGATTACTGCATCAAAATATTTATCATTAAGACTAAAGGGGAAGTTTGGAAAACATTCTATATATATGGGACCATTGGATAAACTACCTTTTAGAATACTAATAGTTTGATCTTGTAGATTTCTATGCCTAGTATCTAGCAATGCTCCAATACATGAAACATTAAGACCTTTTCTAAACAAGGGTATTACGCCAACATCTATATATCCTGTATGTACAAATTGATGAACTTTGCGTAATTCCCGATTTCTAAACTCAAAAAGCTCCTCAAAGAATTGGATAATATGATTGTTTGAATCACTATCCCTTATTGTTAGCTTTCCATGAGTTTCATGGTACAAAGTATTAGTAGAAAGGGTAGATACCTTATTGTGTTTGTACACCTGTGCAGTAGAGACCTTTGGTAAGCTCCATTTCCCAGTTGGGTTGGCTACTTCCACTTCCACATTATCTAACAACAACTTCTTCAAATAAGATATGATCATTGCCATGTTGAGTGTTAAATTATGTGTAAGGAGTAGCTAGATCTCTAGGGTGTCAATGGATTGCGGTTATGCAGAGCACTAGATTGTCGGGTAAAAGGAGTCTGTAGAGAAATGATATCTCTGTCTAAGCGGCACCTTGCCTTGCGATGGCAACAAAACAATGAAAGAATCTCCAACCACCGTGTCTACGCAATCCTCACGGGCACTCAAAGTCTACTAGTGATACCTCACACGGTTAATCATAATCAACAAGCACCAATGGATTTGATACCAATTTAGGGGTGGAATTAAACTAGAAGCATAATTATGCAGAGAAACAACAATTGACACATATATAATTGAAACTGAGGAAACGCATATTGCTGGAGATTACAGAGGGTTATCTTCCAAAGCTAAGAGTTATATAGATGGCAGATATATGTCACAAAGCTAAGAGCTGTAGAGAATTCTCTTCTCACAAAAGAACTTAACAATGCTAGGCCTCCTTTTATACAGGATTGAGCATTTACGTAATTTACAAGCTGGGCTACATGTCCCAGTATTATTTAAAGTGACTTGTAGGTTAGTGGGATTTTTGTCATGCTTGAAGTCACTTTTATTCTTTAGTGTGAAGTCACTGCTTATGTCACTTTGATACGGGAAAGTAGATTAGCCACATTGTTCGTATTTCTTGGAAGAAATTCATAGGTGATGTCAAAGTGACTTAGCTTGTAGGCCCATCGGTAGATTCAAGCATTGCCCACTTTTCCAACATTCTTCTCCTTGAGAAATTTGTCAAAGTGCTTTAGGTCAATTCTTAGGGTAAACGGAACTCCCATCAAGAATAGGTGAAAGGATAAGATTGCATTTATGCCTGCCAGGAGTTCTCATTGAATGGAATGATAACGCAACTCAGCATCTTTAAAATGACCAGAAGCCCATCTGCACATGATAGGAGTATCATTATGCAATTCACACAAAATTCCTCCCCAAGCGTCTTCAGAAGCATCAGTATAAACAATAAGCATCCTGTCTTTCATAGTTTTTGTATGAACACGTGTAAGTGCTTTATGTGACTTACGATGTCTTTGGAGTAGACTAGGATATCATCGATGTAGAGAAGCAAAAATTCTTTGCAATCGGTAAATAGGATTTCTATCCGCTGTTGACATAGGGATGGTGCTCGCTTCAAACCTATTGGAAGCACGCTCATAGGATGGTGCTAGCTTCAAACCCATTGGAAGCACCATGGTGAGAAAACCTTTTTCATTTCCTAAGCAAAAAAGGTATGTTCCTTCTAGCTATGGTTCTAGTCCTAGTTCATCAGAAGAAATAGAATAATGGGAAAGTCAACAACCACCACTTAAGCTAAATCTCTCAAAAAAGGAGCAGCAAAGGTATACCCCTTTGCCTTTGTTCAAAAATATAGTAGAATAGGCAAATTCTATTGCTCAACAAGAAGAATGGAAGAGATTTATACACCAAGGGCTATGACCAGCACAACCGTGCAATAGAACTGAGGAGGTTTTTCACAAACTCAATGTGATGAAGAATCAAGCCTTGACTTCAAACTCTCACCCCATGAATGAGGCCTTTGAATAGATTCAAATCTGTAATAAGAATGATAAAGAAATCCTAGAGGCTATCGAGCAGGTAAATACCAAATGTGACCAGTTGCATCAAAAGCTTAATTCTGTAGAGTCTCAACTAGCCACTGTCAAAGCTAAGCTTGACCATGTGTTTGGAATAGTGCACCATTTATCAGATTTGGTTTCCCTAGCACAAGTCACTACTAAACCTACTTCTGAATGGATCCCTGATAGAAATTTAAATCGCTGCAGTAGAATTGAATTTAATCCAAAATATAACAGGGCCTTTTACTCTGAAGCATGGGTCAAGTTTCATGAGGAGTAATCATTTCAATTTGATGCTCTATGGTATTTAGGATCAGTAATCTCATACATCAATCAAGCATTGGTCCCACAACAGTTGACTCAACTGCTTTCTTATGGAATTATAGTATCCTATGTTGATAATTCTAAATAAATAATTAACAAAGTTGTCTCCTGCAAACTTGCTCTTGGGAGTGGTAAAATGTAGGTTAACCTCTACTTGCACCCACATCCTAATACTGATCTTACCCTCGATGCCGCCATTATTTCACAACTTACTCCTTATACCATTGCCACTGATTCTTCTGTTCAATTTTGGCTTAATGGTACTCCCTACACTGTTTTCACTAAACCCCGTGGCACTTTTTTAATGGGAAGGAGGTAATGCACACACTACCCAATCCACAGAAGGATCAAACTTATCTAGTCTTGTTTGAAGCAGAGAAAAGAAGGCACTCATCTGAGCTTGAACTGATAGCCTCTCAATTGGCTAAGCAAACTAGCGACAATCCCTTGGCATATTGGGATAAAGAGGAATATTGGATTTCTATTCTTGGAGAACCTCAACCTAAAGGACTGAAATCCACACACCCTGGAATGTATTTGGAAGATACAAAGATGTGCAATACCAAAGTAGATCAACTTCTCAAAGATGGATTGATTTCTCCCTTCAACAATGCTTTTTCATGTTAAGAATTCTCTGTCAACAATCATTAAGAACAAAAGCATGGAGAAAAGAGGTTAGTAATCAACTATAAACCAAGCAATGATTGGTTAGAGCCCAAACGGTTTCCTTTACCCTTAAAGGATGATTTGTTGAAAAGAATTAAAAATTGCAAGGTATTTTACAAATTTGATCTAATGAGTTGTTTCTGACAATTCAAAATTTAACCTAAAGACAGGTAGAAAACTAGCTTCATGGTACCACAAGGCATGTATGAATGGAACGCACTCCCAATGGGTTTGAAGCCAACACCATCTCTGTGTGTCAAGAGCGGATAGAAATCCTAATCGGTGACTGCAAAGAGTTTTTGTTTCTCTACATCGACAACATCCTAGTCTACTCCAAGGACATTGTAAGTCACATAAAGCACTTACACCTGTTCATACAGAAACTAAAAAAGAGATGACTAGTGTTCATTCTAAGAAAGATTGAGTTGTGCCAACCACAAGTAGACTTTCTAGGAGTAGAAATATCTACTAGATGTATAAAAATGCAGGAGCATGTATTGAAGAAACTTCAAAACTTTCTAGATGAACTTAATGACTGCAAGGAAGTTCAATTTTTCATTCGATGCCTGCAATGGATTGCCCCTCAATATCCTCATCTAGAGAAAGTTTTACTTCCTTTTAAAGATTTAGAAAGAAGCAAAGTATGATTTTGGTATGACAAGCTTTCCGTTACAGTGAAAAAGATCAAGCACATTTGCAACAATCTCTCTCCTCTCCATATTCCTACCGTAAGCCCCTTATCATTTATTCTAATTCTTTTGAAGAGTCTTGAGGAGGAATTATGTGTGAATTGCATAATAATAGTCCTATCATATGCAGATGGGCTTCTGGTCATTTTAAAGATGCTAAGTTGCATTATCATTCCATTCAATGAGAACTCTAGGCAGGCGTAAATGCAGTCTTATCCTTTTGCCTATTCTTGGTGGGAGTCCCGTTTACTCTAAGAAGCGACCTAAAGCATTTTGACAAATTTCTCAAAGAGAAGAATGCTGAAAAAGTGGGCAATGCTCGAATCTACCAATGGGCCAACAAGCTAAGTCATTTTGACATCACCTATGAATTTGTTCTGGGAAATACGAAGAACGTGGCTGATCTACTTTCCCGTATCAAAATGACACAAACAATGACTTCACACTAAAGAATGAAAGCGACTTCAGCCATGACAAAAATCCCACCAATCTACAAGTCACTTTAAATAATATTGGGACATGTAGCCCAGCTTGTAAATTATGCAAGTGCTCAATCTTGTATAAAAGGAGGCCTTGCAGTCTTAGCAAAAGGAGTTCTTTTGTGAGAAGAGCATTCTCTTTAGCTCTTAGCTTTGGAAGATAACCCTTTGTAATCTCCAGCAGTATGAGTCTCTTCAGTTCAATTATAAATGTGTCAATTGTCATTACTCTATCAAATTATGCTTCTAGTTTAATTTCGCCCCTAAATTGGTATCAGAGCCAGTGGTGCTTGTTGATTATGATTAATCGTGTGAGGTATTGTTAACCACTGGTGTCCACTTCTAGTAGTCATGGGCCGGGCGGGTTTGTCGGTCCAATAGGAAAAGGGTAAGAGTGATTGCCGATGAGAGGTGCACTCTAACTGGAACATTCAAGGGTTAGTTGGCTAAGCATGGGCGCCCAAGTGTGAATTGGCGAGCTCATATAAAAGTCACCTAAACCTAAAAATCATTCATTTTCTCATTTGTGCATTGAAGAGTGCTCTTGCTCCATCTCCATCTTCTTTTTCATCTCCTTGTGTGTGTGTGTGTGTGTGTGTGTCCTATGTGTGTGTATGCGAGAGAGAGAGAGAGAGAGAGAGAGAGAGAGAGAGAGAGAGAGAGAGAGCATTGTGATGGCATGGTGGCTGCAAGGCGGTTGAGCATGACACGACGGTAGCTCCCTCTTCTTCGCGGCGAGGATCCTCCATGAAGGCGAGCGTAGGGCGGTGAGTGACACACCCTTGCTTTCTTGAGCTTTCTACATTAATCTGGATGTGTGCTTGCAACCATTTGTGGCTCGCACATAGTGTACAACAAGTCCCTTGCTTTGACACGTGCGATAGACACGCACATTTCTGGCACCATTGCCAGGGAAATGCCCTACACTAAGCTTGAATAGCACTCTATGCTGCTTTGTGGTGCTATTTGAGATGTAGGATAGGTAGAGAAAGAAGGTGTGTGGTTGTTGAGAAGGATTTGTGAACTTTTTTTTTGCTGCAGTGTACTGTTTTCTATTAATAAGGTCTTGCAATGTTCTTTTTTTTTTGATAAGGTGCTAGATTTAAGGTATTAGATCTATAATGTTAAATCTATAAGGTGAAGTAAGTAGATCTATTAGTTGATTAGTTGTTGTAGTACTGTGTTAAATAGCGTGTAACAGTAGCTCTGTTAGTTGCAAGTAGGTAGGTTAGGCGTGTGTGTGAGCATGCGGCGTGACCGTGGAGACCTTCCCCCCCCCCCCCCCCACAAAAAAAAAAAGGAAGGACCGAGATCGGGAACATTCCCCAAGCTCAAGTCCAAGCTCAGACCTCAGTCACCCTTTGGACTTACTTATTTTAGCCTCATGCCTAAGAAAAAATCGACCCTTTTCAGGACCATCGGAGCTTCGAGTAACCGAATGTTGTGCTGTAAAGCACACCATGATCCCTTGAGCGATATGATCGTTTTGAGCTACCACACGGTCTAATCCAAAAAATGGTCTTAAAAAGACTTTTTTTTTCAAAAAACGAGTGAAAACGAGGTACAAAATGCCTAAAAAAATCAAGCGGTTAACCTTCAAGGGTATTCGCCGACGCTTGTAGGGTGCCAAAGGCACATGCATCTATGCTCTGGTCATGTGCTAGAGGCCGAGCAACTAGCAATCAATTTGACTTACACAGGCTCTCAATACCCACCTACCTTAGGTTTCGGGCCCTCGACGGGGACCCAAGGTAGTACAACCCAAGACCCAAACATAGCGGCTAGTGACTCTTCATCTGACTACGATATTATGGAAGGGAATCCTACACCAAACCCCAAGCAAGTAAACTAAAATGTACCTGTCTAGGCTCCAGAGCCTGGATCTAGTGTGTTTAGTCGCTTTATAGAACCTTTAGTAGAGCTACTCACTCTGAACATGTGGCTAGTGAAGTTAACAAAGGTGAGAGAGAGGTAGATTCACCTTTGGTATCTCAGGGGGAGCCTATACTCCCCAAGAGTATCCACGTCGATATCCTCCCCCTCCCCTTCTTTCATAGAAAACCCTGCAAAGCAATCACTCCGCGAAGTTCCACTACCCGATGGTATGAGTCTTGCGGAGGTGCAAGAAGTTGAGTGCTATATGCAAGCGGCTAGGGAGAGGGAAATGGAGAGTTTCCTAGAACAATGCCAAGCCATATAGGGAAAGGCCTTTGGGACAACAAGCAAAGAAATCGAGCAATAGGGTGCTTCTGAGTTAGTAGGAAATGTGGTTCAAACTGTGGGGACAACGATGCTTCCACCTCAAGGAAAACCTCTAGTATGTTGCCCCTTGCTGGGCCTAGAAGGGTTATTTCTCAACAAAAATTGGGAATATGACCTACAAACTAAAACCTTGAATGACCTGTACACGGGTTACACATACCATATAGGTTGGTTAGAAGTTGTAAAATCTACTTCTAGCACCACAAGTCTAGAGGAGCGGCAATAGATGGTCTGCAATGTCATCCATAACATCATCCAATTGGAGAGGCAAAATCAAGGGATTAACATTCCTTCAACGGGCCTTATGAGATTCTTGGATATGGTCAAGGACAGAGAACCGACACTATTAGAGATGGAAAATCCTTTAGTGAGTCCAATGGACCCTTCATATACTGTATCGCCTGGAGTTTCGGTACACTTTGAACCCACAAGTAGTAGTTTTACTTTTCCAAATTTAGCTTATCTTTCTCTTGATGACACCATGGCAACCATGCCTACCCCAATGATGGGCATGCCAAGAAACACACCATGGACCTCATTTGTTAGTAAAGCACTACTACATGGTAGCTCAATGCCTGCAATAGTACCTACAAGTGTGTACCAATCGTATACACCTATGGGTCCTCGTACTCATGTAGCCCCTACCCCTCCCATTGTTTCAACAACCACAACACCCATACACCTATGGGTCCTCGTACTCATGTAGCCCCTACCCCTCCCATTGTTTCAACAACCACAACACCCAAGCTCTTATATCAATGGGACCGCACCGGCTAGCATTATCATGTCACATCCAACGTCTCCTATGCCTAGGGCCACACATATGAACTTTGGGCCACCACATGGCCCAACGCTGTAGCAAAGTTGGAACCCAAGGGATTTCTATGTGCCAAGCCCAATGAAAATACCTACTCCACATGTAGTCTTTGGAGCACCTTCACCCACGGTGCCTACTCACTTAGGTGACTTGGCAACGTTTGCTCAAGCTATCGGTTGATCTATTGCTGAGAATATGTGTAACATGCCTGATAGAGAGCCTAGAAGTAAAGCAGTACAAATAGCCAAGATCACAGAAAAATTTAGTGGAGACGGGGATGTGAGAAAGCATATCGAAGTGTTTGAATAAATATGGAATTCTCTAGGAGAACACAATGACCTGCATAAGAGTAATGCTTTAAGTCTAACCTTAAGTAAGAAGGCTGGGGATTGGTATATAACCCTAAGGGTGGAAGAAAAAACAATTTACTGTACTCTTAGGAGATTGTCCTTGAAAGAATACATACGAGAGGGAGTGCTCTGGGGTATAGCCTCTCAGCTCCAGAAAGCCCAACCAGTTGCTTGATAGATTCATTCGGGGATCTTGACATGAGGATATCTACAATGGCCTAGTCATTAGAGGTATCCCACATGGGAAGTAGTCACCACCAATGCGATCCAATCAGAGGATAATTTAATGATTCAAGGAGAAAGAGTGCCTGTTGAGCCTAAATCTAATAGCTCGCAAGCATCAGGGCATCAGCCAATGGCCCTAAAGCCTATTTCTAAGGAGCCAAAGATAACTGAGATGACTTTAGCAGATCTCACCAAGGCCATTCAAGAGAGTCTTAGAGACAATTGTGCTCCGCAAAACAATCATATGTATCCAAGAAGAGAGCAACAATGGTGCTCATTATGCTATGGTCCGCATAGTACCAATGAATGCCCTACTTTTAGAGTAAAATTCAATGGGAATTGCAATGCCTGTGGGAGGTATGTTCATCAAGCTAAGGACTTTATAGTATTTAAGCACGCGATGGCTAATAGACCAACCTTAGCATGGACAGACACACCTCGAGTGTTTGCATTGATGTCGGCCCCACCTCTTGAACAAAAGTCACAACACATGGTCCCTAGGGACCAAAATGTTGTTCAAACAACACCCTTACCACCTCCAGTGCTAGGCCACAACCACCACATCCAAGAATCACTTCTGTCAATCAAGTGGGTTGTGAGTCATCTACTCTTGTTTGATGCGCTTGAAGAAAGTCCACAATACTACCTAGAAGACTATTGGGGACAAGTCAAACCTATCTATCAAGTAGCTGCTCTTGCTGTAAGATGCCAAAATACCAATTACATTGCCAAGAGACCAGCTCTTCAATGCTATGAGTGTGGAGGTCCACATCGTCTGTCCGAGTGTCCTATTAGGCTACAAAAGAACACCACACTAATGCAAATCAATCAAGTGAGCACGTCTGCAATGCTGATACTCGTGTGTAATCAATGTGGCATAGATCATTTGATTGCCCAATGTCCAAAAAATCCAAATTCAACGAAGATCACGCGCCATTAAACTTGATTAAGGTTACCAACGAGCAGCCATCACAAAGTACACATGTGGTACCAATAAACGTACTCACACGATTGGTGCTCCAAAAACAAATTTATATTCTTGAAGAAAGAGACACGGCATCACTTCCCCAATCTCAAAAGAAGACGAAAACACAAAGGAAGAGATCGTAAAAATCAGTGAAGTCAGACCCTGTCATAAAATCTAATATCTAACCAACCCAAATGATTTTCTCATATTAAATTGATCACTTAATGTGGGAGAATAAACGGGAACAAGTGTTAAGATATAGATATGTGCTTATAGATCTATCTCAACACGGGGCCAATGGTAAAGGGGCCCAAAAGGGAGATGGTCTATCAAAGAGCAAGGCTAACCAATGGAGCATAAGACCTTAGGGTTAGCTTCATTGAAGACCTCCAATAATGTGTGTAAAAGTCCTTTGACCTTAGGTAATCTAGGGCTGCTTGAGGTGGGAACCCGGCCCAAGCTCGAGGTGCTTGACTTGCTTGAGATGCTTGTCGTGCTTGAGGTGTTTGTCCTGCTTGAGGTGCTTGATTAAGGTGCTTGAGGTACTTGACTTACTCCATGCTTGAGGTGCTTGACTTGCTACATGATTAAGGTGCTTGAGGTGCCTTGAGATGCTTGCCTGAGATGCTTGTGGGAACACCCCGTAGTCCAAGTGCTTTGTCATGCTTGATGACTAAGGTGTTTGAGCTCCTAAAGTCAAAAGCATCCCTACAAAGGGGGGGGTGAGCCCTTTTCCTAGGGATTAGAGAGAGAACACACACTCACACTCACAAGGGAAGCCCCAGCTTGAAGAGGCAGCAAGGACACACGTCAGGTCCCTACCCATGTTACCTTCATGTGTTGCATGAAGCCTATTGTCTAGGCTTCAAAGGGGTCCAATGATAAATTACTTGAATTATCTAATTGTTTTTGCATTTATCAAGTCCTCTCTCTCAAAGGGGAAAGGGGGACACTTGTCCCAAGGCTACCCATGTTGCTTGTAATGGCTCCTGCTTGTGATTGGCTAGGCCTGGAGGGGTCCAATGAGCTTCAAGCATGAGCTACAAGGGGGGGTCGACACAAGCAATCTAGGGGGGTGCTTAGGGGGTATACTCACCCACACACACTCACAAACGCTCTCATTGTGTACTATGAAAAGTGCAAGAGCTCCCTCTCCTTCTCCAAGCAAGTAGAGATTGAGAGCCTACACCAACACTCTTGGCTATGGAGTGCAAATTCAACCAAGAGCCATGCTTCAATGCTTAAGCTTGCCATCTCCTTCTTCTTCATTACTATGCTATTATGTATGCTAGCAACAAGAGTATGATAAGTGAGGAACTAATTCTTTCTCCTACGAAATGTTTCTTCTTCCTCTTCCCTACCCTCATTCCCTGCTAGCTCTCTCCACCTTCGAAGGTGTTTGAGGTCTTGGGACTGAGGCTTGGGATAGTTGAAGCTTTCTTCAAGTTCATGTTATGCTATGATTGTGATGCATGAAGCTTTCCATCTTCATTGCATCACCTAGGTCACAAGGAACACAAAGAATGTATTGTAACAAGTCTCTCTTAATGGGAGAAATCATAATACAAATGCCTATTGGAGGGGGGACCGGCTCCACATAAATCCGGTCCTCAACTGTTGTCATGTTCTCTAAACTCTCTCTCTTGCAAAAGTATTGTCTATGCCAAGTTAACGAATTGCTATGATTATGTTGCTTACTTCAATTATGTCAACCCGCTATGCTCACAAAATCATTTCTTGAAAGTACTCTCATTAAATTCCGCTACTCTCACATATTAAGGCAAATTCCATTACATTGGTATCAGAGCATTTGGTTTCTCTTTTCTTGCTTAAGAAGAGAGGTCCTTAAGTAGCCTATAAATGGTTGATGTTGTTAATTATAATAGAGTAAGTGGAACTGGGATCTAATATCGGTTTTGTTAAGCCCACTATGTGGGGGATGGTGCACACCTCAGGAGCTTTGGACTTAATAATGGAGTCTTTTTAGACTTGCCTACGGCTTTACCATTATTGAGCCACAAGAAGTCCGAAAGGAGCTAGCCCTTGGAAACTCTCCTATGTTAGACCTACTCCTCTACTCTCTATAATT
This sequence comes from Adiantum capillus-veneris, assembly GCF_014529385.1. Classification (NCBI taxonomy): domain Eukaryota; kingdom Viridiplantae; phylum Streptophyta; class Polypodiopsida; order Polypodiales; family Pteridaceae; genus Adiantum; species Adiantum capillus-veneris. The sequence continues at coordinate 23,072,975 of NC_140933.1, read as the reverse complement.
AACCACTTTGAGCCGTGGGTGTAGATACTTAAGAGCCAATTTTCAAAGGCTAAGAGGAGTGGCAACTAAGGTTTTGAATTGCCAAAGCATACACTAAGTACATACATAAAATTTCGTTAACATGTCTGACAATAATCAAGAGAGTAGAATGAACATTGATAGCTTTGATTTTGCACATGAAGGTGCTAATGATGATGCTCCCATGTTTGTGAATTATCTTGTGACTAGGTTGCAACAAGCTATGGGCAACCCTACTTTGCAAGCCGAAGTTACTCAACAACTTCGTGCCTATGGAATTTCCCTTCCTCTCCAAGAGGAGAGAGAGCTTAGGAGGCCTCTTGAAGAGACCCCCAAAAGAAGACTCTCTCCCATTCGAGAGGAGGAATCCAAAGAGAAAGAAAGCAATGAAAGTCTAAGTTCTTCGGAAGATGTGGCTCCACGAAGAAGGCGGTCTAGACGATCGCCTACTCCTCCCAAGAGGAAAAGAGAAACCCATAGTCCTTCTCCTCATCACTCTGAAAGGCAAGAGAGGAAACAAAGGAAGAAAAGGGCTAGGAAGAGGTCACCCTCTTCTCCTTCTTCTTCACCTTCCTCCTCTTCCGATGAAAGTTATGGCTATTCTCCTAGAGAATACAAGAGGGGAGGACATCACAAATCATTTCCTGCATGGCGAAGGTCACAAAAGCTAAAGAAGTTCAAGGAGGGAGGAAAGAGTATCTCTTTTCTCACCTACGATGGCACCTTTGGTGCTACTGACAAAGTGTTGGCCTTCATCCAGCAATTTGATGCGGCCTTTGGGGACGAGGGCTTCACAGAGTCCTCCAAGCTACGTCATGTAGCTATGCACTTCCAAAAATCAGCTCGTCAATGGTGGGCTAGCCTTCGTGGCAATGGAGAAGCCCCAAAGACATGGAAAACTCTACGAGTTTCCATCATGAAGCAATTTTTGCCAAGCGATACTAAAGATAAAGTTCTTACCGAATGGCGCGGCTTGAAGCTTCTCTCTCATGAGTCTATCAACAAGTATGTAGACAAGTTTTGGGATTTACATCTCAAAGCTACTGTCTTTCAAAAGATAGACTTTGCCGAGCAAAGACAAAAATTCTGTGCGGGATTACCTGAAGAGATGGCCGAATATATCAACTCTCAACGGCCCGGTACTATTACCGAAGTAATCCACCACACCATGGTTGCTTCACGCATCAATTTCCATCAAGGGGCTAGACGTAATGTCAAGCCCATGGAAAACAAAGATAAAAATGATGCAAAGGGGAAATCCAATGCTCAAAATAATTCCCAAGGCACTTCCAACAACAACAACAACAACAACAACAATCGGTCCAAGGAGAAGGGAGTTTACAAAGGTAAAAACAAACTCTCTCCTGAAGAGCTTGAATCTTTTCGCAAGGACCATAAGTGTTTCAAGTGTGGAGAGCAAGGACATGGCTATCGTTCTTGCCCCAAGAAGAATACTCGCAATGAGACTCCTAGAGCTTCCACCATCGAAGCTCCAAAAGAGGATGCTCATTGCAAAGGATCATCACTCTCCTATGCTTGGGGAAAGGTAAGAGAGCATGATGCCTTCATCTTGTTTGACCCTGGCTCTACTCTTAACTTCATATCAATAGAGTTGGCCACCAATTTGGGCATTCAAGCTTTTGAGATGGGAGATATAGGAGTCGCTGATGCAGCTTTCAAGGGACAACAAGCCTCCGTTACTCCCTTGATTGGGAAGTTGAGGCTTCATGTCCAAAGCTATGTCGACAAAGAAGACTTCCTCATCTCTCCTCTCCAACATCAGGATGTTATCCTAGGGGCACCATGGTTTGATTGCATGGCTGCCAACATGAAGTTCCCTGAAAGGAGAATTTACTTCACTTACAGGGGAAAGAACATGTATATAGATGCTAGTGAGCGTGGTCGCACTATTCCACTTGTAAATCCTCTTTCTTTTGATAAATCAATGAAGAGCTCAGTTTTTGCGTACATGATTTATGTCAAAGAGTCTCTAAAAGCTAATAACGTTTCATCAAATGAAAATGATAGGAATCAAGAAGAGTTAGACTTGTCTACTTTTCTAAAAGGATTCCAAGATGTGTTCATCGATGATATCTCTATGGACCTACCTCCAAAACGAGGGGATGATGACCATCGTATTGAGATCCTTCCAGGAAGCTCACCGCCTAACAAACCTCCTTATCGAGTCTCACAAGCTCAACAAGAGGAGATTATGAGGCAAGTTCAGGAATTGGTAGACAAAGGGATGGTGAGGCCTAGTTCCTCTCCCTTTTGTTCTCTAGTCCTTTTAGTGCAAAAGAAAGATGGTACATACCGTATGTGTGTGGACTATCGAGCACTAAACCATATCACTATCAAAAACAGATTTCCCGTGCCTTGGGTAGAAGATCTGTTTGATAAGCTACAAGGCTCTACCTACTTCAGTAGGATTGACCTTAAGAGTGGCTATCATCAAATAATGATAGTGGATGAAGATATCCTAAAGACCGCGTTTCGCACAACATTTGGTCTTTATGAATATCTAGTCATGCCTTTTGGCTTGACTAATGCACCAGCTACTTTCAATCGTCTCATGGAGAAAATTTTTAGACCATATCGTAAATTCACTGGAGTGTTCTTTGATGATATCATCATCTACTCCAAATCTTTGGAGGAACATAAGCAACATCTCCAAGTGATTTTTCAAGCCTTAAGGGAAAACAAACTTTTTCTCAACCAAAAGAAAAGTGAATTCTTCCTTCAAGAGATTCAATATCTAGGTCATATTATCTCTCACGATGGTATTTGTATGGATCCATCAAAGTTAGAGGTAATAAAATCATGGCCTAACCCAAGGAATCTACATGAGCTAAGAAGCTTTATTGGTATGTGTGCATACTATAGACGCTTCATAGCAAAATTCTCTCAAGTAGAAGGACCACTTCACGACTTAACAAAGAAGAATGTTAAGTTTGTATGGACTGCTAAGGAGCAAAATGCTTTTGAAAAACTCAAAGAGAAGCTTACTCCCCAACCAGTCCTCGTGCTTCCGGATCTCTCAAAGCCATTTGAGGTCCAATGTGATGCGCGTGGTGATTGCCTTGGAGCGGTTTTGCTTCAAGAAGGGCATGCCATAGCATATGAGAGCCGAAGTCTCAATGGTGATGAACGAGTCTTGGGAATTTATGAGAAAGAGCTTTTAGCTGTTCTACATGCCCTAGACACATGGAAGCACTACCTATTGGGGACTCCATTTATCCTACGAACCGACCACCAAAGTCTCAAGTATTTCATGACGCAAACCAAGCTTTCCGACAAACAAATGAGGTGGGCAAATTTTCTTTCGCAATTTAATTTCCATATTGCTCACATAGCTGGTAAGCACAATCAAGTTGCCGATGCACTTTCACGAAGACCAAAAGTTAATGCGGTGTCTATAGCTACTCACAATGATCTATCCTCTATGACAGATGAGTATGCTACTGACCCTGACTTTAGAGACATAATGTCAGCCCTTGCTTTGGGGAAGAAAGAGGAACCATTCACCTTGCAGGATGGTTATCTTCTCCACGGCAATAGGCTATGTGTTACCCATTCCCTTCGTGAGAAGGTTATGTATGAATCCCATGCTCCTCCATATGCGGGGCATAGAGGTATTCAACCTACTCTCCGAGGAGTAGAGACGTACTTCTATTGGCCTACCATGAAAGTGGACATACAAGAGTATGTATCAAAATGTGTAGTATGCCAAAAGACCAAGTATGATAGAGGGAAGCAACCTGGATTACTCCAGCCATTGCCTATTCCAAATTCACCATGGGAGAGTATATCCATGGATTTCATCTTTGGATTACCCAAGTCTATCCATGGGAATACAGGAATATGGACAATAGTCGACAGGTTTAGCAAGCAAGCACATTTCATTCCTGTCAAAAAGACTATTAAGGCACACCAAATGGCAACTCTCTTCATATCTCAGATTTTCAAGCACCATGGATTACCCACATCCATTGTGTCAGATAGAGATCCTAGAATGACCAGTAATTTCGGGAAAGGTCTCTTTGAAAATCTAGGAACAAGATTGAATTTCTCTTCGGCCTATCACCCACAAACGGATGGCCAAAGTGCGATAGCCAATCTTACGATACTTGATCTACTCAAGACTTATGTTACCGAAGTAGATCAACGCTCACAATGGGAAAAGTACTTACCTCTTGTAGAGTATGCCTACAATAATACTGTACATACTTCTACGGGAAAAGCACCTTTTGAGATCATTGAGGGAAGACCTAAAAGTCCCTTGCTACTCAAAGTACATGGGAAGATCTTCGCCGCCGATGAGTATAGCCGTGACCTACAAGAATCTTTTCAAAAGATTAGGGAGGCTATATCCATCTCTCAACAAAGGCAAAAAGCTGTTGCTGATAAGCACAGAAGAGCCTTAATGTTCAAAGAAAATGATTGGGTCTTACTCAAGTTTCCTAAGGCTCGATTAAGGCAAACGACGGGCAAAAATCCTACGGGCCATCAAAAGTATTATGCTAAACTAGAAAAAAGATACTATGGTCCTTTCCAAATCTTGAAGCCCATTAATGAGACGGCTTATCAACTCAAGTTGCCCAACCATTGGCTTATACACAATGCCTTTCATGTAAGCCTGCTTAAGCCCTACAAAGGAGAGCCACCAACTGAACCAATTATTGAAGACCCTCCCGAAGTTGAAGACCAAGAAGAGGTGCTACAACCCGAAGCTGTCCTTCGGCATGAAGACAAGGTACTACGACATGGTAAGATAATCCGACGGTATCTTATTAAGTTCAAAAATTATCCTTTTGAAGATGCTAGATGGATGCAAGGAGTACAACTTAAGGATAGTATGAACCTTGTCAATGCTTACAATGCTACATTAGAGTAAGCAAATGTACAGATTTCTTTTAAATGACTCATGTTTTTGTCTTATATGACTAGTCCTCTTTTTAATTGTGCACAAATTTAACTAGTATGCATGCTTAGAATCATGTTTGTGATGACGACGTCTCTCAAACACCAAGTAGAATTTGTCACTCTACTTTGGGAGAATGAAATTGACTAAAGAGCAGACATGCTTGCGGCAACTATGTCTCCCAAGCACCAAATGGATTAGTCATCCATCTTGGAAAGATGTCGTAGGGTAAAAAGGGATCCTTTACCCGCTAAGTACGATTGACTAATGACTAAGACTTTATCTCTTCTACCTCATAGTCGAGGACGACTATGATTTCAAGAGAGAGGTAATGTCATAAAATCTAATATCTAACCAACCCAAATGATTTTCTCATATTAAATTGATCACTTAATGTGGGAGAATAAACGGGAACAAGTGTTAAGATATAGATATGTGCTTATAGATCTATCTCAACACGGGGCCAATGGTAAAGGGGCCCAAAAGGGAGATGGTCTATCAAAGAGCAAGGCTAACCAATGGAGCATAAGACCTTAGGGTTAGCTTCATTGAAGACCTCCAATAATGTGTGTAAAAGTCCTTTGACCTTAGGTAAGCTAGGGCTGAGCTTGAGGTGGGAACCCGGCCCAAGCTCGAGGTGCTTGACCTGCTTGAGGTGCTTGTCGTTCTTGAGGTGTTTGTCCTACTTGAGGTGCTTGATTAAGGTGCTTGAGGTGCTTGACTTACTCCATGCTTGAGGTGCTTGACTTGCTACATGATTAAGGTGCTTGAGGTGCCTTGAGATGCTTGCCTGAGATGCTTGTGGGAACACCCCCTAGTCCAAGTGCTTTGTCATGCTTGATGACTAAGGTGTTTGAGCTCCTAAAGTCAAAAGCATCCCTACAAAGGGGGGGGCGAGCCCTTTTCCTAGGGATTAGAGAGAGAACACACACTCACACTCACAAGGGAAGCCCCAGCTTGAAGAGGCAGCAAGGACACACGTCAGGTCCCTACCCATGTTACCTTCATGTGTTGCTTGAACCCTATTGGCTAGGCTTCAAAGGGGTCCAATGATAAATTACTTGAATTATCTAATTGTTTTTGCATTTATCAAGTCCTCTCTCTCAAAGGGGAAAGGGGGACACTTGTCCCAAGGCTACCCATGTTGCTTGTAATGGCTCCTGCTTGTGATTGGCTAGGCCTGGAGGGGTCCAATGAGCTTCAAGCATGAGCTACAAGGGGGGGTCGACCCAAGCAAGCTAGGGGGGTGCTTAGGGGGTATACTCACCCACACACACTCACAAACGCTCTCATTGTGTACTATGCAAAGTGCAAGAGCTCCCTCTCCTTCTCCAAGCAAGTAGAGGTTGAGAGCCTACACCAACACTCTTGGCTATGGAGTGCAAATCCAACCAAGAGCCATGCTTCAATGCTTAAGCTTGCCATCTCCTTCTTCTTCATTACTATGCTATTATGTATGCTAGCAACAAGAGTATGATAAGTGAGGAACTAATTCTTTCTCCTACGAAATGTTTCTTCTTCCTCTTCCCTACCCTCATTCCCTGCTAGCTCTCTCCACCTTCGAAGGTGTTTGAGGTCTTGGGACTGAGGCTTGGGATAGTTGAAGCTTTCTTCAAGTTCATGTTATGCTATGATTGTGATGCATGAAGCTTTCCATCTTCATTGCATCACCTAGGTCACAAGGAACACAAAGAATGTATTGTAACAAGTCTCTCTTAATGGGAGAAATCATAATACAAATGCCTATTGGAGGGGGGACCGGCTCCACATAAATCCGGTCCTCAACTGTTGTCATGTTCTCTAAACTCTCTCTCTTGCAAAAGTATTGTCTATGCCAAGTTAACTAATTGCTATGATTATGTTGCTTACTTCAATTATGTCAACCCGCTATGCTCACAAAATCATTTCTTGAAAGTACTCTCATTAAATTCCGCTACTCTCACATATTAAGGCAAATTCCATTACAGACCCCAGTTCAAAGACCAACATAGGGACTGGTGATGACCCCGTATATATGAACGATACTGAAGAGGATTTTGATTCAGATGAAACAATGGAGATGAAAACGACCACTAAGAAAGAAACCAACAAGGAAGATTGTCATGAGCCACAATGGCCAGGATCGAAGAAGAAGATAGGAACTTATCCAAACCCTACAGAGGAGATCGAGCGAGTCAAGCAATTAAGAAGTTTGGTAGAAGATACCCAAAGGGATCTAGAACTAGCACCTACGCAGATCCAGATTACAAACACATTGTTTCCTACACAACAACAACCTCACAAAGTCCATAGACCCGTAGCCATACCTAGTGTCATCCAAGAAGAAAGTGACTTAAGTCATGGGAAAGTGAGCGTACTCACTTCTTGTTGGAGATAATGTTTACAGAGGGACTACCTAATCCTATCAAAGAAATGGAGATCCCATCTTCCCCACATCAAGGGAGTGAAGTCCAAAAGGTGCAGTTAAATATTGGCAAATTGATGGATTTCATGGCTTCAGAAGTCAGAACCACCATCATTTCCAAACTATATGGAGATCCTGAGCTATTCTTAGCTCTTGGAACTTTTCTCAATGGAGAACTGAAGGTCGGGCTACCACAATTTGCACAAATGGATGGAGCTAGGGAGATGCCAATAGAAGAGGAACACTTAGATCCACAACCCAACCTGGATGAGAACCCTATTGTAGAAATACCTGCTAACAAGTTCGGAAAAAACTTTGAGGGCGATGAATCCAATGCAACCATACCAATCACTACCAAGGGATTAACTATTTAAGGGAATTCTTGATGGTGGTGCTAGGGTTAGCATTGTGACTAAAAATTGCTAGGAAACTATGGGAAGACCTCACCTTGGGACCACAACCATAGTAGTAAAGATGGCCAATGGGTCTATTGTTAAACCTATTGGGATGCTAGAAGATCTCAAGATCAAGGTCTTTGGATATAAAATAAGAAATACCTTCAATGTTATGGATTTCTCCAAGCACACTATGGCATATGAGATGATCTTAGGACGTCCTCTCATGAGGGAAGCAAAAATGGTGCATGACTGGTCTAAAAACCATGTCTACTTGTAGTTCCAAGATTCTGTCATTCGAGTGGATCTTGTAACTATCTGAGCACATCCTCTAGGAAACAGGTTTATAATTGCTCATAGATCTGACACCACAGTCCACTCGAACCCATTGCAATATTGTTACACATGTAAAGTGGACACTAATGTTGGGTAAGATTCTCCTTATATGGATGTATTACCTGGGATGACTAAGTCGGACACTGTGGATTGGGTCCACTTAGCAGCAACCATAGACACTTGGGGAAACAGGGGGACGACCTAGGTAACACATAAGGGGGATGAAATGCCACCAATCATACCCTTAAATATGCTAGAAGCAATGCATATAGCTTTTGATGACCTACAAGATGAAGGTTTGACTGGCATTGGAACCAGTATCATCTTACAATACTATAGTCCACATGATTTAGGGTCAAAATCATCAATTGAAATTGACACCGAGGACAAAGAATTTCAGTTAAATCTTAGTGCAAATGTGGGGACAAACCATTCAGGGCCCAGTGGTACCCTAGATGACAATCTATCCAAGGGAGCAGAAGACACAAGTAGCGATTCATCTAGTGACTCTTCACAAGAGATTGGCCGTAATTGAGAATTAGACAAGAAGAGTAAGATACATAAGAGGCGACAATATCAATCAAATGTGTGTGCTAGAATAAATAAAAAAGAAATAAGCCAAAGAACACGTAGAGCTTAAAAATATCCAAGCAAGAGTTGAGGCTTGAGAAAGACAACAACATCTTAGACGCCAACGAGAGGCTAATCTGGGAATCACGAAAGCATTCTTTGAGGACACTGATGATGATTCATGGGAATCTGAGCCACCTCTACAATATTCAATTGAGCTAAATACCCTATAATATAACGCCTTATTGGACACGGGTGCTAAGTATAATATGCTATCATATGGGGTGTGGTGTTAGCTAGGGAAGCCACCTCTATCTGAGAGTATTATCTAAGTCAAGGGTGTCAACAATAAAAAAAACACAATTTTTGGTATCTGGCACACTTCTATCATTTATGGCAATGGGGTTATAGCTCAAGACTTTTTGGTCATGCCTGCTAAAACTATGGAGGGTAATATAAACCTAGGACGCACGTGGATGATAGCCACCAAATGCACTATCGATTGGGGGACTGGGGGTGTCACAACGCAGAAACCAACTCTTAGCCCTGCCACTCAAGCCATAGTCCGTGAGATATTGCATCTTAAGGAAATAAAACCCAAACCATTGCATGTCCAAGAGGTTAAATCATATGTCCCTATAGCCAAACTCTCTAGAGCTTCAACTGCCGTAGTTGAAATAAAGCTTGAGAGACACAAGACCCATCCTAGTATAACAAAGAAAACATACAAGTGGGTCCCTAAAGCTTCTTTAACGACCATAGCTAGTGTTAAAAGATAGGATCCTGGTAAGAGATGTCCCACTTGCCCCAAGAAATATAAAGAAACATTGTGTTGGATTCCTAAAAAACTATTGGAAGCCCAAGGCTACTATGAAGGAAATGATCAAATATGGGTGCCAAAACATAAATTGTGCTCTTACCTATCACTTGGCCCATGTGAGCCCAATCTTGTAGCTCCAAAATGAATTGACAATCACGGAAAGAAAAAAATCACAGAATGCTACACACCCGCTCCAGAGCTAGTTTGGGTACCAAAGAAGAACGATTTGTTCCACCTAGCTCAGGAATAGGGAAGTCAAACGAAGCTTCTTGCTCTTCATGTAGTTTCTATACAGAAATAGAAGATTCGACACAACCCTCCACCTACCATTGTACATATCCATACAAACAAGGAAGAGTTTGCACCTCTTGTTGTAAGCACCACCTACAACAACGTTGCAAATAAAATTATGGGAGAGTACCTTACCACCCTTGCAACTAGATGAAACCCATAGGGTGGTCGAAAACTATTGGTTAAAGCCTTCATCCATAACAACTTGGAACAATTGGTTTCAAAAGGTGACGAAATCATTCCAAAAGGTATGATCTACCCAAGGGAGGGGGGAGCGTTTGCTGACATCCATCATTCACTTGCTTCCCTCTCAACCTTCCTCCCTGACCTCTTACTCTCCCAATCTTAGGGAATTTATATATAAAGCCTTATACTCACAAAAAACAAAAACAAGAAAGTAAAAGAGCAAGAGCCACCGAACAAAAATCTGGAAACCTACGATTTCTATACATAACACAAAATCATAAAAACACATTATGCACAAGGACACGACCTTTTGACATGACCCTTGTAATATTTGCACTCTAACCATCATCTATCTGAGTGTACAGATATGGCTAGTATGCTAGAGTCATCCACTCCTGCCTTGGGTGAGAGGTACCCTCGTTACATTTCACAAGTGTTTCACATGGTCTTTCCGGTGCTTGCCTGCGAATGGGATTTGGTAGGTACGCTAGGATGTGAGAGGAATTTTGACGAGTTAGAATGGTTAATACGTCTCTTGACCACGAATGATCCACACTTAGTAGAAAGCATTTCTTCCATTGTACATGCCTACCCTTTTGACCAAGATGACTATAGACGTTGTGAGCGGGATGAAAACACACACAGCGCCTCTATAACGACCTGACACACACTCTTGGGAAGATACACACACACACTATGGGGCACCACTCGGCTTTCACAACACACCTGGCCGAGACAGGGAACACACCTCTGGAGTGAGAGGAGAGAGACTATCCACTTGCCCACTCCACACACACACACACACACACACCCAAAAAAACTCAGCTCAAAAGAGGAGAATTTCTGATGTTTAGATACAATTGAGCTTGGGCCAACACCAATGGGGCAAATAGCTCACACAATATGGGTAAAATAAGCCAGATATAATCACAAACTGGAGCAGAAACTTCGTCAACAATCAAATTTGTCAACAATCAACCAAAATGCACCATAGGCATATCCAACTAAGACATCCGCCCTGTCTGGAGTTCCAAAAGCATAAATATTGCATGCCACATTCAACCCAACCGATAGAGACAACTCAAGTGACTCATCACTTGGCATCTTGGCTTCACCAGCCATAGCAACAACCTGCAAATCATGCACCCAAGTAGCTAAAAGCATTGTGTGAAGGTTAAGTTGTTGATATCCAAAGCACAAAAGTATCCCCGCAGCACACATATCCCTAGCATAGGCATCCACATAGCTGAGATTGGACTCATATATGCCAAACCCATTCTCATCATCATAAGCATACTCATCATCACACATAACTTTATCCACATCATAATCATGGCTATCACCACTATCCATAGCTTCTAGCATGGGTTCATCAGTCTCCAAGAATACAGATCCTTGCTCTAAACCACAATCATGCTCACAAATCGGTTCAATCACTACACATACATCAAAATATGGCTTCAAAACAGGCTCCATATCCAACAAATCCACAAAATGGCTCTCAACCTTGACCTCTTCCCTAATTTCCAAGGAACTAGTATCCAAAGATACGTGCTCATCATCAATAACCTCAACCTCACACTCACACCCAGAATCACAAGGTACACAAGTATCCAATGCATCCTCTTCAAGACTTTTCAATCCTGTATCCAAAGCATTACTCACCTCTTTAGGCTCTTCCAGAAACCTGTCAACCTGCAAGACCTCTTTACGCTTCACAATAGACCTTGGGAAGAAACGAGAAACATCATAGGATAGGCTACTTTTCACCTGCTTAGGCTTAACTTCATCTTCCATGTCAAATCCATTTTGCACATGCATACCTGTACTGATACCATGTTCCTCAAGACGCTTAAACTTCCATTCCTTGTGCTTTGCAATGAATACTGCATCTTCAAAAGACTTGGGCCTCTTCAACTCAACCTCAACCCGCAACCAAGGTGACAAACCATCAACAAAAGAACTTTTCTTCAATGAACAAGGGGGGGTCTCATCCTTAAGAGCAACACACCAACGAGTCCATAAATCTGTAAAAACTTGTATATAGGCATCAACACCTTGACAAGAACCTTGCTTAAGAGCATTGAGCTCATTCCATACTGCATTTGTATCTTCAAAAACTTGGAAACGCTCTAAAAAAGCTTCTATAAACTTGTCAAGACTCAAACCATAAGAAGAATCCACTGCTTCTTTAGCTTCCAAATCCATGAACCAAACACGGGCCTCATCTTTCAAAAGCAATCCAAATAGCCTCAAAATCTTGTCCTCATCACACATATTGTTGCTTATGCATGCCACCTCGACTTGCTCCAGAAAGTCTTCCGCATCTTCACCACTTCTTCCATGAAATTCCGGATAAGAGAAAGCCATGGTTACCCAAGTTACAATGCTTTGAGAATCCCTTTGAACACACGTGCAAGAACCCAAAACTTTTCACTACCCAATCCCTAGAAACTTCAATGGAGCTCAGCTTTAGATAAGGACAAACACATGCACATCAAATGAGTTTTCATAGTTGATCATCAGAATTACAACAGGCAAAGGACATTCCAGTATCTCTCTTAATCTTCTTGGCCCGAACATAAAGACTAGGCGCTGCTGGAAAAAGATCTTCCTGGACACATGAACATTAATCTGGATTCTTTGAGTTAAATGAAAAGGAGTGAATTGAGGGCCATTTTGATCATCCATTAAAGCCAACCATGAAGCTCCCAAGAAGGCACACCTGACTCAACCACTGATTTTGCCAAAATTTCAGCAGCATAACAGCATAAATGGCTTAAAAGACCAAAAGACCAGCCATCGTAACTTGGAAAAATTTTGACAAAGCTTCCCCAGAAGTAGAGTAATGAGAACCCAAAATATAGACTGTATCTGTATGCATAAACTGTCAACAATAGAACCCGAGCATCAAGTAGGACTCACTAGTACATAGCCTATGGTGAGGTCACAAAAAGGGTGCTCCAGCTACCTGTATCACCGAAAGGATCTCCACATTTGAGAATCCCCCAGCTCAATAAAAACCTCACGCTATCGACCCTCACACGAAGGCTAATGCAAATCGCGTATAGTCAAGTCTCAGAAATGACTATCTTCCAGAACAAGTCTCAGAAATGGCTGGGACTGCCAAATACAACCAAGTATGGCTCCACAAATGCGTACAATGACAGTTTCCACAAGCAACGTACAATCCAGCAGACAATGCGCTCAAATAGGCGCCAAGTGATGCATACCCACAACAACTGCAAGTGACATAACTGCTAGTATATCACTGTACTCCAGCTACCTGTACCTGTGTGAATCACCTGTACCTGTACCTGTCCCTGTAACCTATAACCTGTAACCTGTAACCTGTAATCTGCAACCTGCAACGTGTAATCCCGAAGCTCGAAGCAGAAGGTACTCGAAAAGAAGATCCTCCGTGGGGGCACCAAAAGAATGTGAGCGGGATGAAAACACACACAACGCCTCTATAACGACCCGACACACACTCTTGGGAAGATACACACACACACACACTATGGGGCACCACTCGGCTTAGACAACACACTTGGCCGAGACAGGGAACACACCTCTGGAGTGAGAGGAGAGAGACTATCCACTTGCCCACTCCACACAGACACACACACACACACACACACCCAAAAACTCAGCTCAAAAGAGGAGAATTTCTGATGTTTAGATACAATTGAGCTTGGGCCAACACCAATGGGGCAAATAGCTCACACAATATGGGTAAAAGAAGCCAGATACGATCACAAACTAGAGCAGAAACTTCGCTCATAGGAGGAACTTACACAGAAAAACAGCAGGAAAAGAGTGAGGAATTTGGCAAAATGGACAGCGCCATCGCGTCCGGAACGACCCAAAACCCCAGTCTACAATGTCAAAGTGCTCAAATCTGACCTCGGATGAGCAGTTTACGGCCAAAAAAGGCTCCAAAATGAGCAAAAACACAGTTGCGGCTGTTCCTCCTCTCTTCTCCACGTTTTTTCTGATCTTCTCTCTGTTTTTTCAGTTCCCACACTTAGCTTTATTACTTGGGCACCCTTGCCCTTTTAGATGACCTCAAACGGACCCCGAACAGGCCAAAAACTGACCTCGCAGTGCATAGTTGTCACCTTTTTGCATCATCCGCACACCTGGCACTCAGCTTTTTTCCAATAATGCATCTCGCCACCACGTGAAGTGGCCCCAAAAAGTGGTCCTAATGATGACCTTTCTGCGTAACTTTCACAAGAAAACACCCACGTTGTGTCCGTCCTCATCTGCGTGCAAATATTGACCTCGTTCGCCCTCCTGACGCCACTAGATGCCATCTGAAGCACCTGCTTACATCATGTCGTCGGCCCGCGGATAGCTTCCTCGAGAAGTTTGATGCGCTACCAACTTCTCATTATTGTAGAAAAAACACACTAGTATTGATAATAGTGAAAATCGCTGCACTATGTACATGCTGTCCTACCTGTACACATGTGGGCCCCACGTAACCACCTGGCTATGGAAATTGGGTAATCCTTTATTCGATGCACCATGCATGTGTATATACATATGCGCAATCCCTTGCTCAAAAAAACTCCTGACAACGTCTAGTGACTTTCTTAGTAAACATTGGTGTCTCTAATGATAAAGAAAATTTACATGATTACACGGATGACACAAATGGTCTCACGGATGATGACTTTGTTTTTCTCGACGACGAGGATAGAGGTTTAGCTTTAGGGTTCCTCCCCAATCACTACAATATCCTATTACCTTGACTCTCTAGGGGGAGTGCAAATAATTAGGTTAGGGTTCCTTATGTTGTTTAATTGTGTTCAATAAGGCTCGGTACCTATTTCCACTGATGTGCCTCTAGAAGGTGGATGTTTGGTGGTGACTACTACATAAGGATTCCTTCGAAGGATAATGAAAATGAATGTTTACATGTTACAACGGATGTTCTCCATTATATTAGGTGTATTACTTCCTTTAATCTATGCTTTCCATAGTTACATGTTTGCATCTTGTCATTTGAGTTTCTAACAATGCATAAGATTTATGAAGTTGTGACATTGCCAATTTAGATGCTATAATTTTTTCAAACTTCTAGTACCTTGTTATTCTCTTTGAAGTTGGTTGGCTTTAAGTAGGTATCAGGACCTTAGGCTAAACTAAGCCACTTAATTGATGACTTTAATTCCTAAATAGTATATTGACTGTAATAACTTTAGTAATGTTTTAGGCTATGAGGATATAGTTCTCTCTAGATTATTCCACCTAAGTGTGACTTGTGTTGTGGAAGTCTATGTGTTAAGATGGTATTTGAGTCCTCAAGTCTCCCGGCTAGTTTATGCTCAAGCTGGTATTTGAGACTTTGAGTCTCCCAGCTGGTATTTGAGACCTCGAGTCCCCCAGCTACTTGTAGCAAATATGACAACAACAAAAGAGATAAAAAAAGATAGAAAAGCGAAAGCAAATAGCACAAACTTCCTTGTATTTTATGTTGATCACATTAAGTGGTATAAGTGAAAAGATTACTAGTCTTTATACCTCGACGAGCATTCCTAGGGTTAACTACTCTTTAGTTGACATTTTTTAATTAATGTTGGTCAATCTAGTACTTACTTTAGCCCTTGCTCTTGTGTACTTCTCTTAGAGTCAACCTAATAGACCTTAACTCAATTGCATTTCATTCAGATACTATGTTTGTTCTAGTTGACAATGTTACAATTCATGTTTTTTTTCCCATTTCCTAGAATATCATGTATGCATCTAACTTATTGCACGCCTGCACATGCTTCCTTTGAGCTTTCACAATGTTGTTTTTCTTCTGCTACATGTACTCCTATCATGGATTCTGATGTTGCACTGTTATATTCCGAGGGTAAAATATACATCAAGAAGGGGGGCGTGTTAACCAACGGCATCCACTTCTAGTAGTCATGGGCCGGGCTTGTCAGTCCAATAGGAAAAGGGTAAGAGTGATCGCCAATGAGAGGTGCACTCTAACTGGAACATTCAAGGGTTAGTTGGCTAAGCATGGGCACCAAAGTGTGAATGGGCGAGCTCATATAAAAGTCACCTAAACCTAAAAATCACTCATTCTCTCATTTGTGCAATTGAAGAGTGCTCTTGATCGATCTTTATCTTCTTCATCATCTCCTTGTGTGTGTGTATACGTATGAGAGAGAGAGAGAGAGAGAGAGAGAGAGAGAGAGAGAGAGAGAGAGAGAGTGATCGAGCATTGCGACGACACAGAGGTAGCAAGGCGGTTGAGCATGCCACGATGGTAGCTCCCTCTTCTTCGCGTCAAGGAATCCTCCACAAAGACAAGTGTACGACGGTGAGAGACACACCCTTGCTATCTTGAGCTTGCTAGATTAATTTGGTTGTGTGCTTGCATCCATTTGTGGCTCGCACACAGTGTACGGAAAGTCCCTTGCTTTGACATGTGAGATAGACGTGCATAGGTATCACTAGTAAACTCAGACTGCTTGTGAGGATTACCTAGACAATGTGGTTGGAGCTTTGTTTACTGTTTTGTCGTCGTCGCAAGGCAAGGTGCCACTTAGATAGCGAAATCATCACCTGTATCAGACTCCTTTTACCCCATAATCTAGTGCTTTGCATATCCGCAATCCATTGACACCCTAGAGAGCTAGCTACTCCTTACACATAATTCAACACTCAACATGGCAATGATCATATCTTCTTTGAAGAAGCTATTGATAATGTGTAAGTGGAAGAAGCGAATCCAACTGGAAAATGGAGCTTACCAAAGGTCTCTACTGCACAGGTGTACAAACACAATATGGTATTTTCTCTTTCTGCTAACACTTTTGTACCATGAAACTCATGGAAAGCTAACAATAAGGGATAGTGATTTGAACAATCATATTATCCACCTCTTTGAGGATCTTTCTGAGCTTAGAAATCGGGAATTACGCAAAGGTCATCAATTTGTACATATAGGATATATAGCTACTGGCATAATAACCTTGTTTAGAAAATGTCTTAATGTTTCATATATTGGAGCATTGCTAGATACTAGGCACAAAAAGCCGGCAAATCACACCATTAGTATTCTACAAGGCAGTTTATCAAGTGGTCCCATATATATAGAATGTTTTCCAAACTTCCCTTGTAGCCTTAATGATAAATATTTTAATAAATTAATCTCTCTCTTAATGAAAACTCATGGCCTAGATAAAGCATAGCTCAGATCATTTGCAAATTGCTTATAGAATGATCATTAGAATTTTCAACACTTGTCTTCCCTCTGTGTATAATTCTGGTTACCTACAAGAAGATGCATCTAAAACCAAAGGTCAAAATATTGTAATGAAAGTGGATGACACCACTCAGGGAACTTTACCTGAAATGGTAAACTGGAAAGAAGTAGAAAGTTCCTTCAAAATGGAAGCTAAATATCTTAAAGATGATGTTAAATGAAGTTCAATAACCAGTGCCTTTGAATATTGAATGGTTTGGATCAACTGATCAATACAAGGTATAAAGTTCATCTAGATCTAAGAAGGATAGTTCTTTTGTCTTGGCAAAACCTGTCTATAAAATGCAGTTTGATGAACCCGACTCTCGAGCCTCGAGCTATCCTTCTACCTCAACTTCTCGCATCGACGGACTAATCCTCCCCCTCTGACCTGCATACATCTAGAGACTTATAAAGATTATGAAGGGCTGTTCAGATGTAAAATCTGCAATAGAATTATTGCATCCAAGTTTGTTTCTAATGGAATAGATCTCTTGACCAAAGCAGCCATTGAGAAAAAGGAACTTTCTATAGTCTCCACTATATTCTGCCATCACCCAATACACATCTTCAACCTTTGGAGTAGACTAGGATGTCATGAATGTAGAGAAGCAAAAATTCTTTGTTGCAATCGGCAAATAGGATTTCTATCCACTCTTGACACAGGGATGGTGTTGGCTTCAAACCCATTGGAAGCACGTTACATTCATACATGCCTTATGCTACCATAAAGCTAGTTTTGTACCTGCCTTTAGGTTGAATTTTGAATTGCTAGAAACCACTCTTTAGATCAAATTTGGAAAATACCTTGCAACCTTTAACTCTTCTCAACAAATCATCCTTTAAGGATAAATGAAACCGTCTGGGCTCTAACCAATCATTAATTAGTTTATAGTTGATTACAAACCTCTTTTTTCCGTGCTTTTGTTCTGAACGATTGTTGACATAGAATGCCTAACATGCAAAAGAATTGTTGGAGGGATAAATCATCCATCTTTGAGAATTTAATCTATTTTGGTATTGCAAATATTTGTATCTTCCGAAGACATTCCAGGGTGTGTGGCTTTCAGTCCTTTAGGTTGCGGTTTTTCAGGAAGAGAAATTCAATATTTCTCTTGTTTGGTGGACACCACAGACTGACACATAACAGGCGAATGAACACCAAACCTTGTAATACTCACTATTTTTTTTGAACAAAGTGGTGTAATTCAGCCCATGAAGATTTGTAATCGTAATATATCTTGACATACCCTCTCAGCCTCTTTGAGTCTACACCCTTGTAAGTGACCGGATGGCAGTGGGAAAGTTCCCTTAACCTTTACGTCAAAACCCTTAGTTTTGGACTAAAGGGATATTACTAGCTAAGGAGAGTTTTTGAATGTGCACTGTGAGAAGCTTCTTGCTGCTACAAATTGTAATCCACTTTTCTCCTAAACCGGTAATCAAAATTCATTTCCGAATAGCACATTGTGTTCCTTATAGAGCTCTTGCTCTACAATGTAAGTATAACCATTCTCAATTTTGTTGGGGTTTGTGAAGAGTTTCTTGTGAGCTAAATGCATTGATTTGAAGGCTAAAATGGTTGTTTTTTTATGTTTTGATCATGGATAAGTATTTCTATGCTTAAGGGGAACCTTTCTGTATAGTTCTGTTTCAATTTGCTGCACATTTTTTGTGATGGATACTGATTTATGTACCTTCCCAGATGGTTGCAGAACTCGGTAGGATTGTGCCCCTAGGTGTTGTAATACTTCTCCTTAAGTTTTGTTGCATTCTGAATTAGTTCGGACGCCGAAAAGGCGTGATGACCTAGAGCGGTAGATTGGACGCATAGTGATTTTCTTACTAGGAAGTGGTTGATTTTCCTTTGTTGTAGTATGAGTAGCTCTGTGAGTTCACTTTGGTGAGATTAACACTCTCATTAAGTCTCCGTGAGCCATCCCGAGTCGTCCTTGCATATTGACATTATGTTAGTACAAAAAGCTATGCTATAAACGTCCGTTGCGGTGACCTGCTAACATTGGCACCGTTGCCGGGGAGACCAATCCTTAGGTGTTGAGTGACTCCGTGTATGAAAAAATCCATCCCAAAGCTTTTGACACCCATTCCGCTTACACATAGACAGTGAAGCAGCTAGACGTAGGTTTAGTCATTTGTAGAGACTGGAGTCCAGACTAGCCAGTGATACTCCTTATGAGCAAAGAAAGCTGGGAGTGAAGTACAAGAGAGTATTTTGTTCTTTGATTTTTCCATGCTTAGAAAGGACTGTTCCACCACACACTTCGTTGTCGTTTTTGTACTGTTAAATTCAATTATGTTTGTGGATTTATTCTAGTTTATAGGAGAAGGTTAGGTAACAATTTTCACCATCATTTGGGGCCAAAAGGATCGAGGTAAAAATTATCAAAAAACTTATTTTGGTGTTGAAGACCATAACTCCAAAAAGTTGAAAAATTGATGGTCAGAGCTTCAAAACTGAACCAAACCAAGCAAAACCTTCAGAAAGGGGATAAAAACACTTGCTAAAAATAGACTCTGCAAAAAAAAAATCAATTTGCCTGTCCAGCATGGATCGTGATCCAGGTATCTTTCTGAAAAATGGGCTAAAAATGTTTCCTTTGCTTAGAATAGGCCCTCATGCACCAAAACCTTGAGTTTGGTTAGAAATAGAGTGCTAAAAGATCATTTAAATCAAGAAATTGGGTTGAGCAGAGCAAAACCTTGAAAATTGAAAAAAAATGAGGAAAATTTGATATTTTTCTTGTCCAAATTCAAAAAGGGAAGAGAATTGGGATCAACTAGAAGCAGGGAACCAACAAAACCAAAAATCATGACCAGATGCTTCCCAACATGGATCACGATCCATGTACCAGGTAGACATCTGACAGTGTAATTTGACAAGTACATTCTTGATTACTAAGGAAACAATTTTTCCAAAAGGTGCCATAGACAAAAAGTGAAAAAACCTGATCAAAAGACCAAAAAAGGAGTTGTTTGAAAAAAACCACAAAACAGACACAAAATCTTGCCTTTGACTTGGAAAAAGTTCATCAAATCCAAAAACAATTGGGGAATAGCATAACCTCAGATCTTTTGTCACAAACTCACAAAGTATCAGTCCAAAATCTTGCCAAACATGGATCACGGTCCATGTACCTTTTTGGAATTTGGAGCTGATATTGGGCAAGTAGAAAAGTGATAACATTTGAAGCACTTTCTCCCAAGGGACCCTTATCAAAAAAGTTCAAAAAGGGAAAAAAAGGGACAAAAATCAGATAAAGGGGAAAACCACTGGAACAGACCCTAAAACTGACTTATGGCTGACCTAAATAACCCCAAAACATTCAAAAACCATATAGCCAGCATCATTAGGCCAAGGACTAGCTGTGGGTGAAGTTTAAGTACATTCTGGTACTAAGGAACATGGATCGCGATCCATGTTCCCTTGACACATTTTGATACAAAAGTTTTACCATAGCTAGAGGGCTTAGTGGTCCCTTCAAAATTAAATTTGGATGCAAAAAACGATACCAAAAGCCCAAAACTGGCAGGAACTCTGGCAAAGTGCCAGAATTGACCTAGCTTCCAATCCAGAGGTTCATTTCTAAAAATTTTGATACCATAAGACCTCCTAATCATGCTGAACTTGATGGTATCAAGAAGAGTTCAATTGGCTTCCCAACATGGATCGTGATCCATGTTCCTTTGAGTCAGAACAGAAGCATAATTTCACCACCCAAAGAGCTAGTCCACAGTACCCTAGTGGTTCTTTCAAAATTAAAATTGGACCTAAATTGTTGATGTTGTGTGTGGAATTGTGTGATATTGAAAAACCTAGTTAAGATTTTGTTGATTAAAATCCAAAACTAATAGGAACGGCTTCAAGCTCACAGCTATCAAGCATTTTTTGACAGGTTGTAGGTACTAGAGAATAGTACCTAGCAAGTAAGATCAAACAAGAAATTCAAACTAGCTAATGAGGTAACCCGGTTTGGATTCTGCAACACCAAGTCTTCATGAATTTGTGATCAGGAAGATTGTACCAAAATAGGAATCCCAACATCTTTGACCAAGGGAGAAATCACTCAACAAAAGAAAGCGTGAATCAAAGACCACTTCCATCTTTAGAACCCATTTTAGAGGAGAGCTTCTCTGAAACTTTGTCAGAGAGATCAAACAGCCTCATGATTGAGGATTCTAAGAAGTCAAACCCTAAGGGAACAACTTCTATGGGAGCAGGTTCTTCTCAACCTGTATCTGATGTAAAATTGTTGTATTTGAAGTTTCAATTTAAAAATGTGCTTAAGGCAAAATCTATAAGGATGGAATGGACCGCTACTGTGTTAAGTTGGAAAATAAGCCGAGCAAGTTCAGAGACCTTGTAGATGTTGATTAAGACGGGGATAGATATTTCGACAGAGAGGGCATGATTTACCTAATGGTTCATAACCCCTTTATTGTGGACAAATGGGGGATGACTAGCACCAAGGACAAGGTAGATCAAGAGCTAGCAGATGAGCCACCTAAGGTGGATAGGCAAAACGTGGTGCTCAGACGTACCAATGAGAGAGAACTTCTTAATACAGATAACACGTATGTGGGACCATATAAGTTTAATAATGGAGAACAAACACTCTATTACAGATGTGACAAACCACAAATCAAGGAATTGATTGATCGTAAAATACTATATGTTTTTACGTTTATGGAGGGGAGAAGTATTCAGATGGTCTCCTATGGATCGTAAGGAATTAGAGAGATATACATATTTTGGGGGATCACTCCACCAATACTATGTAAATCCGGAAGAGGTGAAAAACACAACTACTCACACAAGACCAGAGACTGCACATGTGAATCCAGTGAGAACCAGGGTGGAAGATTCTTTTTGGACATGAACAAGTTCCAAACACAGGGACTTTAGGATCAATGGGGTCTAGGGCTTCCATGAACACACATAGGGGCAACGATGCTCCTGACGTGACTTACACCACTAGAATCCTTCTGACTATTACACGAGATCAACTTGATGAACATATATCGGATAGGATACCACTGGTAGTACCAAGGGGAGATTATGAACCTAGAGAAACTATACCAAGAGTACGAGGTGTTGTAAGAATGGTTGTGGAGTCCAGACTTATGCAGCCATCTCGAGTGGAAAAATGCGTACCCAAAAAGTATAGTGGATCAGGAGATCCGTATGCCCATGTTTCGATCTTCAAACAAGTGTTGAGAGAAAAACAGGTAACTAATTTCCATACTTAGCTTTGAGTTGATGTTAGAAGGGACTGCTTTGACCTGGTTCCAACCATTAAGCATCTTGGAATTCCCAAGTAATGAGCAACTTCTCCGAGAGTTCACTGAGGAATCCTCAAAGAGAGGAATCAAGCATAACACTGTCTCCCAGATCTATGCATTTAGACAAAAGGAGAAAGAAAAGGTGAAGTAAGCATTGCTTCATTTCAAGAAATATATAGAAAGATTCCCTGCTTGCAAACTACCTCAGGATGAGAGATTGTCAGTCCTTTTCATAGAAGGATTGCAAAATGACACGCTCAAAAAGGACTTGCACTTAAAGGCGTGTGTAACTTTTGAGCAAGTCATGAAAGAGGCGTTGTATCTGGTAGATAATTGCAAGTCATATGGAGAGGTGATTGAAGACACACACCAGGGAACAAGTAGTACCTCTTCAACCACTAGTGATTCCACAATGAAATTGGGCGGGCAAAACCCAACTGTGCCAGACGTTGAGCAAATGATCGAGGAAGTGATCTGAAGGATAAACCAAGGAAACAGGACAAACCCAAACACACAACAACCACCCACCCAAAAATGTGACACTTGTGGAGGAGATCATCCAACTCAGTGGTGAAACCTTCAACAAAGGCCAGGAGTAAATGCACCGCGATTACTAAAGTGGTGTGCTACTGAACAAAAATGGATAAACCATGAAACCCACGAATGTTTCTACAATCGGAACTATGTTAGAGAGAGAAATACGGACCACATGGAGGGAAAAAATTTCCACCCCCTCCAAGATACCAAGCATGGACAAATAATGCAATCCAAGGGCAGGAAAAACCTCAACCTATGTTGGGGCATCAACCTCCTTTACCCCAGGAAAATACGGCCATGGTAAGGATTTCTCAACCCATAAAATCACCTTCTGATTAGAGTATGGTCTAGGTAGTTTCATATCGGGAATATTTTAGACAATACCTATGAGAGGGGATTTGATGGGAATGCATATACTCTGGAGGAACAAATTCCATGGATAATTCCTGAAGAGATGCCCGAGCCCTCATACATAGCACAGCCAACTAAAAACCATTACTTGGTCGATGAAAATATGCTTATGTCTTTCTGATAAACACAATAACGAGAGCCCAACCCAGGGGATTCACTCTATATACAAAATGGGACGCCACCTGCGAGCGGACAACTTTGATAAAACCCCTATATACGACTCATATCAGGGAATATTACCCCCCTTTCTACGCTTATACGACAATAAATGAAGAAAACTCTCATACCCCTATCTTACATATAAATTTTAGGTCTCACATGATCTAACTGAGTAAAGCTATCAAAGAGTGACTGACAACGTACCTTTCCCAAAATTGATCCGAGTTCTAGTGCACACCGGTGACCAATCGTTACAAGTAATCAACACGGGGTAGTCCTCCCCCCTCCCCCTTCCCCATAAATATGATACCCCCCTCCCTTATTTTTGAGCTTGGGATATAAATTAGTGGGGGCCTGCCCCTAACTTATACGCTTATGTAACTTGTAAAAAACCCCCCCTCCCTTGCACTTAAGTGTTGCGGTAAGTTTTCTATGGTGAACCCCCCGGGGAGCCCAAGCACATGAGGCTACAAGGAATTCCCCAGTTAGTCAAACCGAGATAGAAAATTTCTTGTCCGAACCCCTAGGAAATCCTGGAAGGCAAAACAAGACAAGATAAAAGCCAAAAGAGAGAAAGATAAACAGATTTGGAAACCAAAGTACTACAAACAAAGAAACAATTGAGAAGGGAATGAGACCTTAAGGAAAGAAGCGAGGTAGAAAATTTTTCAGCTATACCATCAGGAGGATTTGTCTTGGTGGACAAGGTTTTGGAACCTTTGGACACGATTTTAAAAGCTTACGATGCAAGGCTAAAGCCTAACCAAACCCAAGAGGATAGGTGGTTAGCATACCCTCATACGGGCTATGAAAAGGAGAGACTAAAGATGTGCAAGGAGCTCATCCAAGTCGCTCAAGCGCTTATGGAATCACCAGTTCCGACTGCTGCAAACACTAAGGTATTAATCCATGAAAAAATTCAAGAGCTAGAGGGGCAGGGAATTGAAAAGGAAGACCAACGGGATTTTGTAAACAAAAAACCATTGGATACAAGGGTGGTAGCCAATACGATAGATAGAATGTATTCGCAAGCACCACTGCCAATTTCAAAAGTGGAAGAACAATGGCCTCAGGAGCTATGGGAACAGATCAGGAATAAAAAAGATGGAAGTACTCCTCTTATGCCAGCTCCTATCATAGAGATCCACTTGGAACATGAGCTCTACCCAAATGACATCCGATCATTGTATGTTGATGCAGGTACAATGATATTGGAAGACAATAAATCGCAGTCATTGAAGACTTTACCTTCATTTATTGGTAACCATGAAAGAAAGTACCATCTCAATGGAAGGCCAATCCTAAGATTATGGATACCAAAACTCTTCATGAGCTGATGTCATCCCCTATCCGTTGTACGCTAACTCTGTCAGAGTTACTGCAAATTAGACCGCATCTTTGGGAGGAGGTCGATTTTGTTTTGGAAAGAATAGGGTAGGTAATTTCGCCACCCAATGCTTCTCCAAAAACACTAAGGACACAACTGTCAAAAGCTAAACATGAGCTAGTACTAGTGAACAAGGTAGCCTACTGGTGGCGTACAAAGAGGTTAAGTTGCTAGAAATATTGGATAGTGGGGCTGGAATAGCTATAGCCACCAAAGCAATGTGGGAAAAATGGGGGAAACCTGCTCTCCAAAAGACTAGAATGAAATTTCAATTATAGACGGGTATATGGAGAGACCAATTGGCATCCTATAACAGATTGTAGTAACTTCTTACGGAATTACATATGAACGCACGTTTGCAATTATGAATTTCGATGAAAGCAGCAACTTCGATATCATATTGGGCAGACCATTCATGCGTCAGCTCAAAATGGTACAAGATTGGGGATACAACTATATCTATATAAGGAACAAGGAGGTCACTACGAAATTACTATCACAGATCATAGCTATAGAGATGTAAAATGAACCCCAAGAGAAGAACTAAACTCCACAACTAACCAAGAAGGGAGAATACCGACTTGGCTGGAGAACAAAGCTCACCATTGGACAGGAGAAGCTTCCTAAGGTGGAAGTTTAAAAAACAAATATTGCATTCTTGATAGGACTACACAAGACGAGACATATGTACTAGAGCCTTTTTTAGAGGAGAGGTTTGAACCTTTTGGATGGCAATAGATACTAGCCACTCTTGATGTTTATGTAAATGAGGTGACCCTCACCAAATTATGCGATGATGAAGTATGTGAGATCACTCCATTCCAAATGATGGATGTCAGCCTAGATCCAAAGTTAGAATGAGAAGTCCCTGCCGAAGAGGGGGTTACCGATTGACGATGCATAGTGGATGAAATCTCAGTAAGAGACCTTGACCAAACGGACAAAGAAGCTTTCGAGGACTCGACCAATAAGATGTTAGAGGACAATGTAGACAACGAGCTATCTAGTAGCTCAAGCCAAAACATCAAATGGAAGGATCGATGAGTAATCTACTATGATTTTCCGAACCAAAATCCTCAAAGAGAGTGTAAATATTAGAGTAAACACATAAAAAAATGAAACAAGACAAGAGAAGACTCAGAACTTCTGTAAACCGACAAAACGGAGTACTGGAGTACTTGAGGTTAGTAGAAGCAATGATTGCCTCAAAGACGAAATATCAAAGAGGTACATGAAACCCGACTCAACCAAAACAAAAACTAAAAAGAAGAACACACAAAAACCAAAGAAGGAGAGCAATTTTGAGAAATCAATGAAGCTGTCCAAAATGGAGTGCAAAAACAAATACAATGAACTGAAACAAACTTTGAAGGAAGTTTGGACAACAGTAATGGAAACTGACGAGGAATCAAACAATGATCAATTCGAAGCACCTTCCCACTATAAGAAGTATACTATTCAAGATAGGAAAATTGTGGTGCAGAAACCCAAATGAGATCCCAAAGAACCATGAACTTCATATGATAGGCCTGAAAAAGCCAAATGCATCAACTTAGCAAAACTAAGTGAGGAGCCTAAACCGGCATACATCGCCACAGATCTCACTGACAAAGAAAAGTGACTTCTAATCGATACACTCAGACAATACAAAGATGTCTTTGCATGGTCATAAAAAGATCTAAAGGGAATAGATCTTGAGATCTGTCAGCACACAATACCCCTTAAGAGTGATGCCAGACCACGCAATCAACGTTCTTACACATACAATGAGACTTTTGCCATGAAAATTAAGGAAGAGATAGATAAACTGAAAGATGCAGAGTTTATCTACGAGATTGAGCACAAGGATTGGTTGTCCCCTATTGTGGTAGTACCCATAAATAATGGCAAACTACGTGTCTGTGTAAACCTCAAACATGTAAATGCAGGGATAACTATCCACTCCAATAACGGATCATGTTATTGAGAGGGTAACAAGGAAAGAGGCCTATAGTTTTCTGGATGGGTTCTCAAGCTACAACCAATAGACAATTAAAGCGGAAGATCATCATAAAATAGCTTTTGCAGCAGAGTGAGGTATATTTGCCTACAGGGTAATGCCTTTCGGCGTGATCAATACCCTTGCCACATTCCAAAAACTAATGAGTCATGCATTCAAGGAATATCTCAGACAATTTCTAGAGATATACATGGATGATCTTTTTGTTCATTCTCATTGGAGAAGTGACCACATAATGCATCTAGGAAAAGTCTTTGAAAAGTGTAGAACGTATCGTATTTGCTTAAACCCTGAAAATGCGTCTTCATGGTAAGACAAGGGGAAACATTGTGTCCAAAAATGAAATTTTCACTGATCAAGAAAAGGTACAAATAATTTCCGCACTATCGAGACCAACAAAGATGAAGGAAGTGCAGGCATTTATGGGGCATTGTGGGTACTACATGCATTTTCTATATATGTATGTTGTAATAGCTAAACCGTTGTATGCCCTCATTGCTAAGTTTGAATGGATAGAAGAATGCGAGCAGGCTTTCCATAAATTGAAGCAACAACTAATTTGTGCTCCAAATTTTCAAGCACCTAACTGGAGCAAAATCTTTCATGCTCATGTTGATGCACCAGCTTATGCCTCCAGCCAAGAGAGAAGAAAATGGATTTCCCCATTTGCTACTCTAGCCAACACCTAAACAACGCAGAGAAAAATTATACCACTACGAAAAGAGAAGGATTGGGAATGATATATGCTGTCAAAAAATTTAGACACTACCTTCTTGCAAACAAGTTTGTTTTCTTCGTAGATCTTTAAGCATTGCTATATCTAATAAACAAACCTTGTAGCATTGGAAGAATTGTTCACTAGTTTATACTATTGCTTGAGTTTGACTTTATGGAAGTTGTAAAAAAGGAGACTACATACACACGAGAAAATCATCTTTCACGATTGTTTCATGGGGAGGCGCCTCAGGGTATCGATGATGATCTTCCTGATTTGTATCTTTTTAACATTGAAATGGTTCCAAGGTGGAGTGAAGAGGTCATTCCTCTACTCACAATTGGGTCATTACAGGTATAAATACAACCATCAAATTATACATCAAACACAAAATCTCCAGCTTTTACCAAGACGATTGTAC
Organism: Adiantum capillus-veneris; assembly: GCF_014529385.1. Lineage (NCBI taxonomy): Eukaryota > Viridiplantae > Streptophyta > Polypodiopsida > Polypodiales > Pteridaceae > Adiantum > Adiantum capillus-veneris. The sequence goes on along the minus strand of NC_140933.1, from coordinate 23,044,852 downwards.
AAACACGGTAAGGACGGGATAATGAGACTATGTGTACAAACCAAAAAATCCGGCTACTACCTCAAATAGCTCATATACAAAATACGTGGTTTCACAATGGAGAAATAAAAACATGCCAACGGCTAAATAGACTGGGAGTCTACTGTGAAAAATATGGAACACAGTGTCCATAAATATGTAAAATCATGTGATATATGTACAAAACAACCTCCAGTGGAACATGCCACCCTGTTTTGAGTAGTACAAGCACCCAACTAGAGTACTCACATAGCTAAGTGTTGGAATTAGGGTTGCGAGGAAATTCCCACATCTTGGAGAAGACGAAGGAAGCTCAGGGCACACAATGGACAGTATGTTACTAGTGTCCAATGGAAAGATAGATAGCCCTAGAGTGATGGGCGTATATTCAATGCTCGGGGGAAAAAACCTCCTTAAGAGGAAAAAAATGCCCTAGTGGTCCTAGTGTGTTCACACACATCACTACCATATGTATATGGTAACAAATCCCCCCTGGGGTGATGCGGTGAACGAGAGCTGGCACAAGAGTAAAGGGAAGTGCCATGCCTTGAGGACATGATCAGTCCACAAAGGGAAGTAATCCCAAAGCTTTGTGGATAGCTTCAAGCTTCTCACAAGACAATGCCTCTGTGAAAAGATCTGCAAGGTTGTCTTGTGTTCGCACATAAGCCAAACTGATCTCTCCTGCTGAGAGCCTCTCCCTGACATAGTGGTAATGCACCTAAATGTGCTTTGTCGATCATGAAAAATTGGGTTCCTTGCAACTGCCAATTCACTCTGACTGTCATTGTAGATAGTGTTTGCAGTGTCCTGTCCAACACCCAAATCAGCCATCAGGCATCTGAGCCATACACACTCAGCCTCACAACTAGAAGTGGCCAGAGTAGGTTGCTTCTTGCTCAACCATGATATACATGAACTGCCAAGAATTAAACAAAAACCACTCGTGGACACTCTTGTGTCAAAACAACCAGCCCAATCTAAGTCTGAGAAAGCATGTAAGTCTGGCGGCAATGATCCTCCCTTGGGATAAAACAAGCCAAGATGTAAAGTTCCACTAAGGTAGCAAAACATCCTGTTGACAACCTGTCAATGCTTAGACCCTGGGCTATGCATAAATTTGTTGACTTGTGAGACTGCAAACTGAATATCCAGCCTTGTGTTGCATACATAAATGAGGCAGTCAACATCAATTTGGTAAAGAGTGACATCAACAGGGTCACCAGCATCATGTAGACTCAACTTCAAACTTGTTTCCATGGGAGTGCCAATAGGTTTGCAATCCTCACGTCCAAACTTACATAGTAATGTCTCTATGTAACTTTTCTGACACACGGCAATACCACCATCACACTACTTAAACTGTATACCCAAGTAATGATGCAATAGCCCCAAATCTTTCATCTTCAAAGTAGCATTCAAATAAGCCTTAAATTCAAAAATATGTATCTCATTTGGTCCAATATCAGCAAATAATTGACATAAAGAACCACAATGAGAAGTACATCACCCTCGCGCTTTACATACAATGTGCTTTCTGTTGGACTATTACGAAAGACTTGTTACATCTGCACACTTTGTCCTCTTGTCCTTTCTTGACAAAACCGTGAGGCTACGTCACATAAACTTCCTCAAATATGTCACCATTCAAGAAAGTAGTAACAATGTCTGATTGATGTACATCCCAACCAATATGAGCTGCCAATGCACAAAGAAAATTCACAGTAGTCATATGACAAGTGGGAGCAAAATTCTCTTCATAATCTATGCCTTTTTGCTGTGCATAACCCTTTGCAACAAGTCGAGCCTTATGGCGATCGATCTCACCATCCGGCTTGCGTTTCAACTTGCAAACCCACTTCGTACCAATGGCCTTTCTGTTAGGAGGCAAATCACATAAAGTCCATGTGTCAATTTCTATAAGTGCATCATATTTTGATTGCATGGCAGCCATCCATTTTTTGGAATAATGTGCTTCATCAAAAGACAGAGGTTCCTCAAGATCATGTAAGCTAGACATAGCCAAAGCATAAAAATCTGATGCATAAGATGCATGGCGAGAGCCTGAATGAGTACGAATAGACAAAGGTGCATCCAATTTACTGTCATGCAATGTATGCACCAGCCATTTTGGCATACCTCTAGCCTGCTCATTTTCAGCCCGTTCCTCCGCAAGTACATCATGTACACGTGCATCAGTAATAGGCTGATCTGTAACATTTTCTGAAACCCCCATAGGATGTACATTTGCCTTATTGGAATTTACATTTGAACTTCCACTACTAAAAGAAGGTAGCAAAGTGTCATAAATGTCCTGTGAGCTTACATTACTGTCTCTTGTACATGACAACAAGGGCTGAACAAAATCTTCCACAAGCACTACATCTCGTGAAACCAGAATACGCTTTGTTTGCAGATGATACAACCTGTAACCTTTGATTTTAGCACTATAACCAACAAAAATACATTTGACAGCCTTATCACCCAATTTTTTGTGTTGTGTTTGTGGAACCAAAGCATATGCCAAACAACCAAAAACACGCGTGTGCTCAATAGAAGGCTTTCTATCATGCCATGCTTCATATGGAGTAGCAAACTGCAAAGCTATCGTAGGACACCTGTTTAGTGCATAAGAGGCACACATGATGGCCTCAAGCCAAAAAGAATGTGGCAAAGCTTGACTTTTGACCATACATCGTGCCATTTCCATAAGTGACCTATTTTTCCTCTGAACAATACCATCTTACTGAGGTGTATAAGGCACTGTGCATTAGTGTTTTATCTCACGACTAGCCAGAAATGCGTTAAATTCATGAGACATATAATCCCCCCCACGATCGTAATGGAGGGTGCCCATAGTACATTTTGATACATTTTCAGCCATAGCCAAAAATTGTTTGAAGCACACAAAAACTTCGGACTTCACTTTAAGCGGAAATACCCATGCATGCCTGGAGTAATTATCAATGAAAGTCACGAAGTAAAGGTAATTGCCAAATGACGAAGTTTTCATGGGCCCACAAACATCACTGTGCAGCACAAGTTGCAACCTACATGTGGCCCTAACTGAACCATCCTTTGGAAACTTCGAACGCTACATCTTACCCAAAATACAACCTTCACAAATATGTTTGACAGGTGCTTCAAGAGGCGGTAAACTGGCAAAATTCAAATGATCAAAACGTGCATGTCAAACTTTTGCATCTGAAAGAGCCCTTGAATTTGCAACTGCATTTGCAAAATTTTGTCCACACTTGTCATACAAAGTGAGCTTATAAAGCCCATGGCACAAAATCCCAGATACAACAATTTACCAAAATTGAGATCTGAATTGTACATCTGTCATCCACAAATTTGACTACAAGTCCAACTCTAGCAAGTGTAGATATAGACAAAAGATTCTTCTTGATCCCAGGTACATAAAGTGCATCAACAAGAGTGAAAGAATTGCCATTTGCAGCAGTAAGCACAATCTTTCCAACTCCCTGAACCGGATCAGAGGTATTGTTGGTACAAGTGACTAAATTACTACGAGGGACAAACTCGAGAGAGGTGAACAATTCACGATGTGACGTAATGTGCTTTGTAGCACCACTGCTATATAGCATAAACAATAGGAGACTATAAGGCACATGTTATGCAAAAAACGGCACTGACAAAAATTTTGTACAAAATGACAAAATAGTCTGTGCAGTACTGCATGTAGTGGAAATGAAGGCCAAAATGAATCCGAATAAAAAATCTGAGCATCATTATGAACGCTTGTCAAAGCTCACTAAAATCAAAGAAAATGAGCAGACATGTGCTGGAGCTGCTGCGACTAAGCCCGGGAGGACGCAACCTGCTCCGATACCAATTGTTGGAATTAGGGCTGTAAGGAAACGCCCACAGCTTGGAGAAGACGAAGGAAGCTCATGGCACACAATGGAGAGTATGTTACTTATTGTGCAATGGAAAGATAGATAGCCCTAGAGTGATGAGCGTATATACAATGCACGGGGGAAAAAACCTTTAAAAGAGGGAAAGAATGCCCCGACGGTCCTAGTGTGTTCACACACATCACTACCACATGAATATGGTAACACTAAGTACTTAAAAAACAAGACCTTTCTAGAGGGGTGGGACAAGGCAAGAATGAAAACTGTAGAAGAAGAGGCCAAACACTATCTACTCATTTCCAACTGATGGGGGCTCTTCACAAGCCAAGCTCCCATACCCCTCTTCTCTCGTCCCCACCCCATGAAAACCCCCTCTTAGGGAGGGAGTGATAAAAGGCATTGGAAAAAGTAAGAAAAAAATAAAGTATGATTATGTAAATATATAAGAAAGGTAAAATAGGCCACCTCATGCCTGAGGGTAGCCCATCCCCACCTTGCCTCCTTTTTCTTCACTGTTGTCCCACCATGTGTCCCTTTTCCTCTCCTCCACTCAAAAGGTCAACCCCCTCTCTCTTCCCCTTGTCCTTTCTCCTTTCTCTCTCCCCTCAAGCTACCCCACCTCTCATCAATAATGCATTATAACTCACCAATAATGCACCCTAACTCACATGCAACTTACCCTATCTTCCAAAATAGTATACCCCACCCCCTCTTTCTCTCTCCTATCATATCCCATGACCCAAATACCCCCCTCTCTCTAAAGGGCGCCATGTCTCTTGTCTTGTAGCTAAATAACCTCCCCCACACTCACACACACTCTGTTTCACTGAAAAAGGTGCCCACTAACCCATCCCCACCCGATGGTTACTTGATTTTTCTTGTGTTCACACACATCTGCACACAGATTCACCTCTGAACACACTCCCCTCTCTCCCCTTTGTAATTAATTTATTCTCCATGTCACCTCTCACTTTTTTTCATCAACCCATCTCTCTCTCTTAGTCTCTCTCTCATGAGACTGCTGTTCTGACACATATACACACAGCCAGACAAGTGGGGCCCATAGTCACATGGACTATGTAGATAATGATTTATTCATTTCTAAATTCTAGAATTCTTCCCCCCTCCTCCCCTATATAAAGAGGGGTCACCATCACACTAAATACACACACAACATCACCAAAGAACACACTATGCACTGTGTGTGCCTAGTGCACACACACACACCCACACCATCACCATCACCGCAATCACCATGCTTGTCTTGAGCATGACCTCTACACCCTTGGCTATGGAAGATGAAGGGCAACTAAATGAAGGATGATGGCCATAACCCTAGTGCGAGTCTTCGCCATCAACTCCCACCTATCCGCCATGTGCTCTACCACTCTCTCCCTTCTCATTCCCCTACCCTATGCTCCCTATTTCATCGCCTTATTCTCTAAATAAAGCTTGAGGTTTTGTAAGTATGTTTTCTTGCAATGTTTTGCCCATGTGAGGTGTGCGGAATCGCCACCTAATCTTGTGTTTGGAGTGAGCTTGTGTATGTGTGAAGGGTGTGCGGATTCTCCATCCTTTTGTTGTGCCTAAGTACTAAGCCACTATACCCCCTCCCTCTCTCTCTCTCTCTCTCTCTCTCTCTCTCTCTCTCTCTCTCTGAATGAAGTAGCGGGTTTTGAATGCTATACCGTCTGTGATGGTTATTCAGGATACTTTCAAATACACATAGCCTTGGAAGATCAGCTAAAAACCACTTTTATCACGCCATGGGGTTGTTTTGCATACAGGGTTATGTCATTTGGTCTCACAAACACACCTGCCACATTATAAAGATATGTCACATATGTTTTTCAACCGTTCTTTGGAACATCCATAAGAGTGTTCATTGATGATTTTTGTATATATAGCTCCCGTATTTCACATTTAGAAAAGATAGCTGAAGGTTTGGCCAGGTTGCAGAGCCTAGGTGGGCAATTAAATGTGGATAAATGTCACATTGGGGAGAGTAAAGTGATTCTACTAGGCCATGAAATTTCAGCAAGAGGTATCAACGCCGACCCAAGTAAGGTGTCCGCACTCATAGCCCTACCTTCGAAGACCAACGACCGCACATCAACTGGTCTCTTTTCTACAGAAGGTGAGGTACTTAAGTAGATTCATACATCTACTATCACAACTTGTTCTACCACTGCAACAACTCACTCAAAGATCAACTTTCACTTGGGACGAGGAAAGCGAACATCACTACAACAAGGTAAAGGAGGTCTTAGACACTCTGCCAACTATCTCACCACCTAAGTGGGATGAAAAATTCTATGTCACCTCAAGTGTTGGTGATGACTCATTGGGGGCTGTGCTACTCCAAAAGGATACGACGACATCTTTCATGAGGCCAATCTACTTCTCTAGTCGAATGATGACAGCAGGAGAGAAAGGTTTCACCCATGTGGAACACTTAGTCCTAGCTCTTAGATTTGCAACTACAAAGTTTAGGTCATATTTGCTGCCTAAGCAATTTGTGATTCTAACCACGGATGAAATATTTCCCTATGTTGTACAACACATGGATGTGTCTGCTAGAATTACTAAATGGCTAGTTCGTCTGCAAGAGTTTGACTACACGGTACAGGTAGAAAGCACGACAAGGGCAAGTTTGGGGGGACTCATGACCTACCAAGTCTTTGAAGGGAAGGAGAAGAAATCTAAGGAAGGAGAATTCCGATTACCTCCAGTACCACCGATGGTAGAAGGAGCATACTCTCTCTACTTTGATGGAGCCAACAAGCGAGCGTCCGACAAAGCAGCTGCAGGCATAGTGGTCTTTGATGACAACGGGACAAAGGTATTTTCGTTGGGCCAATTGTTAGATTCACATTCTAACAATGAAGCTGAGTATGCAGCACTAACCAAGGGTCTACAATGGTGTGTCTCACAAGGTGTACAACGCCTTAATGTATTTGGAGATGCTCTACTTCTGGTAAGGCAAGTAAATGGAGCATGGACATGCAAGAATCCTAGTTTAAGGACTCACTTAAGTGGTGTAAAAACCTTGTTGGGTAAGTTTTAAGAAGTTCAAATACACCATATCCCAAGGGCTCAAAACCAAGAAGCAGATGCCCTAGCAAGTGAAAGACTACAGGAAGTGGTGGTTGGAGCAATAAAACTAAAGCTCCCTCTATTTCAAGGAAGTGATGCCTTGCCTGACATCATGCATTTTTTGGAAACAAGGGAATGCCCATCAGATTTAACAAAGGGACAGAAGCAATGGCTGACGCGGAAGGCCACAAGGTATCGACTCATCAATGACGGTTTGTACTGTAAGGGTAAGGACCAAATACTCAGGAAGGTCCCTCTCTCTCAGGAAATCACGGGAGTAATTTCTAGTTGTCACGACGGGGTTTGTGGTGGTCACTTTGCCCTAGACATAACAAGTAGGAAAATCTTGCAGGCAGGCTTCATATGGCCTAGCCTCAACCGTGATGTACGCCACTGGTGCAAAACGTGTAAGTTGTGTCAAAAGGCCAGCACTAGGTCACTTATGCCTAAACCACAGACACCTATTCTCTCATATGGCCCATTTGAAAAATGGGGTATCGATGCCATTGGGCCATTACCTAGGGCCAACTCAGGAAAATTCTACATTATCATGGGGGTCGACTACATGACTAGATGGGCAGAGGCTACAGCCACCACTAGAATCACAATGGTAGAGGTAGCTAAATTTATCTACGAGCACATATGATGTAGGTTTGGCACACCTTTAGAGATCATCTCTAATAGAGGGCCAGGTTTCAGAGCAGACTTGGTAGGAGAATTAATGCAGAAATTGGGCATTACAAGGAGGCACTCTTCACCATATTACCCTCAATGTAATGGCCTAGTTGAAAAGGTAAATGGAATGGTTTCTAAAATTATTACCAAGCAGGTAAACAATCATCCTGGAGACTGGGATAAGTATCTACTACCAGCTTTATGGGCCTACAGAACTTCATTTCGTACATCCTTGGGATTCACACCGTATCATCTAGTATTTGGTAAGGAAGCAATCTTGCCCATTGAAGTGCAACTACAAAGTCTCAGAGTAATGGAAAGCCAGCTTCAACAGCCCAACATGCATTTGAGATATCACATCATCAACTTGGAAAGACTGCAGCTGGACAGAGAAGAAGCAATAAATTATTATGTAGCACAAGCAGAGCATAGACAGCTTAGCTTTAACGAGCATCTCCGGAAAAAAGAATTGAAGAAAGGAATGTTGGTGCTCCGTTACGACAATCGCTTCGACACGCGCAAGGATAAGAAACTCCTACTCCGATGGGAAGGTCCTTTCATCATCAGGAAAAAGTATGCCAATGGAAGCTACCAGCTTATGGAGGTTGATGGAAAACTTCATAAAACCAGGGTAAATGGTTGGCGACTTAAACCTTATTTTGTTCAATTTGACCAGGCTCCACCAATTGACATTCCAGATGAGGACACACCATCAGCCGCCACCTCCGACGATAATGATCAAACAGATGAGCTAGAGACATGAATTCCTCTAGCCAAAAGGGGAGGGCTAATGATGGGCGCTTTTCACAAGCCAAGCTCCCATACCCCTCTTCTCTCGTCCCCACCCCATGAAAACCCCCTCTTCGGGAGGAAGTGATAAAAGGCATTGGAAAAAGTAAGAAAAAAATAAAGTATGATTATGTAAATATATAAGAAAGGTAAAATAGGCCACCTCATGCCTGCAGGGTAGCCCATCCCCACCTTGCCTCCTTTTTCTTCACGTTGTCCCACCATGTGTCCCTTTTCCTCTCCTCCACTCAAAAGGTCAACCCCCTCTCTCTTCCCCTTGTCCTTTCTCCTTTCTCTCTCCCCTCAAGCTACCCCACCTCTCACCACTAATGCATTATAACTCACCAATAATGCACCCTAAATCACATGACACTTACCCTATCTTCCAAAATAGTATACCCCACACCTTCTTTCTCTCTCCTATCATATCCCATGACCCAAATACCCCCCTCTCTCTCTAAAGGGCGCCATGTCTCTTGTCTTGTAGCTAAATAACCTCCCCCACACTCACACACACTTAGTTTCACTGAAAAAGGTGCCCACAGACCCATCCCCACCCGGTGGTTACCTGATTTTTCTTGTGTTCACACACATCTGCACACAGATTCACCTCTGAACACACTCCCCTCTCTCCCCTCTTGTAATTACTTTATTCTCCATGTCACCTCTCACTTTTTTTCATCAACCCATCTCTCTCTCTTAGTCTCTCTCTCATGAGACTGTTGTTCTGGCACATATACACACAGCCAGACAAGTGGGGCCCACAGTCACATGGCCTATGTAGATAATGATTTCTTCATTTCTAAATTCTAGAATTCCTCCCCCCTCCTCCCCTTTATACAGAGAGGTCACCATCACACTAAATACACACACAACATCACCAAAGAACACACTATGCACTGTGTGTGCCTAGTGCACACACACACACCCACACCATCACCATCACCGCAATCACCATGCTTGTCTTGAGCATGACCTCTACACCCTTGGCTATGGAAGATGAAGGGAAACTAAATGAAGGATGATGGCCATAACCCTCGTGCGAGTCTTCGCCATCAACTCCCACCTATCCGCCATGTGCTCTACCACTCTCTCCCTTCTCATTCCCCTACCCTATGCTCCCCATTTCATCGCCTTATTCTCTGAATAAAGCTTGAGGTTTTGTGAGTATGTTTTCTTGCAATTTTTTGCCCATGTGAGGTGTGCGGAATCGCCACCTAATCTTGTGTTTGGAGTGAGCTTGTGTATGTGTGAAGGGTGTGCGGATTCGCCATCCTTTTGTGGTGCCTAAGTACTAAGTCGCTATACCCCCTCCCTCTCTCTCTCTCTCTCTCTCTCTCTCTCTCTCTCTCTCTCTCTCTCTCTCTCTCTCGATCTCTCTCTCTCGATCTCATTCCCTTTCCTCTTCATCATTACTCCCAAGCATCCATCTCTCTTGGATGAAAACTTTGTTATGGTGGTTTGTTGTTTGCGTCCTAGCCGCTGAAGCTAGGTGGTGCCCCTGTTTGCTTTCCTATGACAGGCTCGAGGCGCTCCATTCGGTCCCCGGTGTTTTAGAGGCCGTCGGGGGTTCGGGGTTCGGTTTGCTCCCATCACAACCAATTGTATAGGTGGGGAAAAGACAAACAACTATGACTGAGTGCTACAGAAAGCGAATACTATGTTATCCTAGAACAAGCACACTCAGGACAGCCAGGGGGACATTTCTCTACTAATAAATCAGCATAGCTCGTGGTACACTTAGGCATATGATGGCCAACTCTGTTTATGGATGCAGAGACCTATGTCAAACAATGTGATAAATGTCAACGCACAAAACCACCCCTACGGAGAGATGAAATGCCATTAAGGCCAATGATGGGGTACATGCTTTTTCCAAATGGGGCATTGACTTTATTGGTCCCATCATACCTCCGAGATATAGTCGTATGCACAATACATCATAGTAGCAACAGACTACATGACTAAATGGGCGAAAGTAAATGCAACCCAAAGAAATGATGCACAAACTACAGCTCAACTCCTTTTTTAGCACATCTTTACAAGATATGGTCTACCCATAGAAATAGTGAGCGATAGGGGAACACACTTTTTAAACGACATCATTGAAAGCCTCCTTGACAAATTCATGGTGGTCCATCGCAAATCAACACCCTATCACCCGCAAGTTATAGGCAAGTAGAGAGTACCAACAAAATCTTATGCATTGTACTCACCAAAATAATCAGTGACTCAAGAAATGATTGGGATCAAAAGCTACACACAACATTATGGGCTTACAGAGTAGCTTTTGAAACTTCCATCGGGATGACTCCCTTTAACCTGGTGTTTGGGATTAATGCAATCCTACCCATGGAATTCCTAATCAAAACCCTACAAGTGGCAACACAATTAGAATGGATGGGCATGAGCTATCGGAGAGACTAGACACCTTGGAACAATTAGATGAAACCCGAATTAGAGCGATAGGTGGGATATATGCTCAAAAAAAACAAACGAAGGCGTTCCATGATCAAAATGTGATTAATAAGGAGTTCTAAAAAGGGGATTACGTTTTAATGTATACCCTCATGCAACACTCCAAAAAACTCAAAAAGCGAGGGATGGGGCCTTTTGTAATACATGATATATCACAAAGAGATGCCATCAAGCTCGCAACATTAGCAGGTGAGGAGATGCCAAATTGGACAAGTGGTTGCAGATGAAAGAAATTTCTTCTTCTACTGACACGAGAAGAACTCGAAACTATACATGCAGCAGCTCAACGCAAAAGTCAAGCACATGACATTCAGGAACAAGCATAGCAGGAAGCCAAAATCAAAATATTAAAGTGCAAGGAGCAAGCAAACTTTTAGAGAAAAGGACAACAAAATGATTGTATCAATACTACTCCGATAGCATCCATACAAACGGTGGCTACATGGTTAGGTTGAATGGATCTACAAATTAATTTACAACTTGCTGATGGCACCAACAAGCGAGCATTAGTGGACACCGGGGAAAGAGCTAATGTTTAACTACTCCACTTTCAGAAAACTCACAAGGGAACCTCTAATCCCCAACACCATGGGATTCAATGTAGCAAACAAAAGCACAATGGACAGTCTGGGATACATAAATTTACCAATCACAATTGGTGGAACTGTTTATCCGCATCAATTTCATGTAGTCAAAGATCAGGATCTTAACGAAGCTGAGAGTGCCATGGATGTGCACTTATCAAAGCATGCCAAATTGGCAGGACAATACCTTACAACTCAGACCAGAGGACCAATATTTTGCCATGCCCTTTGTACAAATAGACCATGTATGGGAACCTCTACCATCACCACAAGTACCAGTTCCACGATATTACCCAACCGTGGTCAAGAAAATATGGGTTAAAAAATACATCATGGAAACCAGCCCAAAGAAATTGTGGATACCAAAACGACAATGCAATACAAGTCAGCCTACATTGCCTCAATAGAAATCCGACCTTGCCAAACGGAGCATGTTCATCTGAGACGACTCACTCTAGGAAGGGGGGAAAATGCATCAAGATTATCATTTTGTATATATTATTATCATATTATTTCTTTTCTTTTCTTTTCTTTTTCTTTAAAACAAGCTTTTCAGAGCCTTATAAACTCTTAGCCAGCATAATCATGAGCCATACTGACACCATCTAATACCAGGTTAAGAATATGTATGTATGAGAGGTTACACTAATTTTGGCTAGTTTTTGGCCAACTAATAATAATTGTAAATAATTTTCTTTTATGAAAAAGAAAAAAACGATAGATAATCAACAAAAATTGATAAGTCCAGCCAGGAAAGTCGGAATTGACTTTTGAAAGCAAACACCGAAACTTCACAGCAAGGACTTTGAACATGGAAAATATAAAAAGATTTGGCACACGATGGATTTTGAGCCAACTTCTAAAGGATCAAAACGGTTGATCAAGCGTCATTTGTCGACCGAATATGAGAATGAAGAACGATTCAAAATGCAAGTGATATGAACAACAAGATACGATCAATGGAGGTAAGTACAAATGGAGCATTCCGGGTAGACTAGGAACATATAGTCAAATGGGGCAACATAAGCTCATTTGCACACACACACACACACACACACACACACACAGAGAGAGAGAGAGAGAGAGAGAGAGAGAGAGAGAGAGAGAGAGAGAGAGAGAGAGAGAGAGAGAGAGAGCCACAACCATAGAAGCATAGGGTTTTTGGATTTGTTTCTGCACTCTGCGACGACCACCTCGGTAGCTCTTACTACACCAGATTCGATAGGTATGATCATTAACCATTCTGCATCAACATTGCCAAAACAACATATTAGAGTAGTACAAAGTCACAAAATTTGCAAACTAACAGGGCCAATGGAGGATTTCAAAACTTATCAAAAACCAAAAACCTTTCATCAGTAAACCCCAAGTAGCTGGCAGAATCAGGTAGGACAAAAACAGGAGCAAAAGGTGGTAGAACATGGATTGCAATCCATGTTACTCAAACCCTAAAATCAAATAAAATTGTACAGAAGCATCCAGAGGTGACCAGGAATAACCTCCCCTAGCTGGAATTGCAAAATGCTTCCCAACATGGATCACGATCCATGTACCTTTTTGCCAAAATTAGGGTAGGAGTGGCTCACTAGTTGGGGAATGCAAAAATATGACTGTTGCTGCAAAAATAATCACAAAAATTTCTCTTAAGATCATTAAATCCTCCTGGTTTGCTACCTTTAGTCTACAAATGGTCTTTTGGTCCTTTTTAGAGGAAAAAGGGTAGGATTCCAACAAAAACTCAGGGAAAGGACAATTGGTAGGATGCCAACAAAACCCATGGAGTAGGGCTAGAAGTAGAGTCCTTGAGGAGTTTTCAAATTGCTACTTAAGCCAGTCGAGAGACTTCACACTCTCCTCAAAGCCTATCAACAAGGAAATGTAACATAAGGATGCTTGTATGATCAAAACCAAGCACAAGATTGCTTGCAAAGTGGTGAAATTTGCCGGAATCGATTTGTCCTCTCAAATGGATTCAAATTCTGATGGAATTTGACAAGGAGCCAGGCAAAGTTGTGAACTACAGACACAAATCATTGGGAATCGAGGCAATGACAGATATTAGGCAAAGCATGTGCCCAAAAATGATTCCAAGAAACAGATATGGTCAAAACGGAAAAAACATGGCTATAAACTAGAAAATGGAGCAAAGTAAGGAAAAACATGTCCAAATCTGAAACAATTTCACCAATGTACTAGGAAGATCTTTGGGAACATATGTGCAAAGAAACTGTATCAAAATTCATCTAAACATGGATCACGATCCATTTACCTTTTTTCCCAATCAAAGAAAAACCCATGCCATCTGATCTAGTATGTTCAAAAAAGCCAGGCCATGAATTTTCAAGACATTTGAATTCCAAAATCCACTTCAAAATGCCAAATTTCTCCAACTCTGCAGAGAACTTGCAAAAATTATCCCAAATGTCAAACCATTGATCCAAATCCCAAAATTTTTGGACCAAGGCACCATCTAGATGAACCCTACCAGATGGTATCATCAGATTTCCAAAATGTTTTCCACCAACATGGATCGCGATCCATGTACCTCTAACCCTAAATCTAGAGAAATTTGCACATTAGCATCACCATATGCCCATGAACAACCCCCCCATTTGGATTTTCAAAATGCTTCCAAACATGGATTGCCATCCATGTTCCTTTCTGCCAGAATTCATCTGTTACATTATGCCCTTGTGCCTATAGTAATCCTAGATGCACTGGTCAAATTTGGGGTAGTTTTAAGAAAGTTTGCGTGTTCTTCAACTTCTGAAGGTTTTGATCAATTGCTAAACCCTATTTCCAATACTAAATTGACCGTAGGATGCCTTGAAGGAAAACACAAAGGGCGTGGAATGTTGTACCTTATGAGATAAGAGATATCTCCTCAAATGAGAAGGCTCATATCACAAATCAGGTACCCAAAGCAATACTGGCTAACATATTCATCGAAAGTTTTCAAGCCACGGATGGAGAAATACTGAAGGCCACTATATGCCCATGGGAAATGTGGACACTGCACCAAAACCCAGAAGTACAAGCAGGTTGCAGGTGCCTACAATTAACAGCTTCCTACGATTACCACCCTGGGGAACAGACTTCAAACGAGCTTATGAACTCATAAGCTCTATTCAACGTGCACTGTGAGAATCTTCTTGCTACTACAAATTGTAATCCACTTTTCTCTTGGATCGGTAATCAGAATTCATTTCCAAATAGCACATTGTGTTCCTTGTTCTTGCTCTACAATTTAAGTATAACCATTCTCAATTCTATTGCGGTTCACGCCACATTGCTTGTGAGCTAAATGCATTAATTTGAACGTTGAAATGGTTGTTTTTTTATGTTTTGATCACGGATAAGTATTTCTATGCTTAAGGGAAACCTTTCCGTATTGTTCTATTTCAGTTTTTTGCACATTTTTTGTGATGGATCGTGATTTATGTACCTTCCTAGATGGTTGGAGAACTCGGTAGGATTGTGCCCCTAGGTATTGTAATACTTCTCCTTAAGTTTTGTTGCATTCCAAATTAGTTTGTATACCAAAAAGGCGTGATGACCTAGAGCGGTGAGATTGGACGCATACTGATTTTCTGACCAGAAAGTGATTGATTTGCATTTGTCGTAGCATGAGTAGCTTTGTGAGTTCACTTTGATGAGATTGACACTCTCATTAAGTCTCTATGCCCCATCCCGAGTCTCCTCCTTGCATATTGACATTATGTTAGTACAAAAGCTATGCTGTAGACGTCCGTCGTGGTGACTCACTAACATCTCTTTATCCCAGAATTCCAAGGGATTGTCGCTAGTCTCCTCATCCAATTGAGAGGCTATCAGCTTAAGCTCAGATGAGTGCCTTCTTTTCTCTACTTCAAACCAGACTAGAAATATTTGATCCTTATGTGGATTTGGTAGTGTAGGCATTACCCCCCCCCCCCCCCCCCCCCCCCCCCCCCGCCCCCCCCAATTAAAAAAGTGCCATGGAGCTTAGTGAAAACAGTGTAGGGAGTACCATTAAGCCAAAATTGAATAGAAGAATCAGTGGCAATGGTATAAGGAGTAAGTTGTGAAATAATTTCAGAATCGAGGGTAAGATCAGTATTAGGATGCGAGTGCAAGTAGAAGGTAACCTGCATTTTAGCACTCCCAAAAGCCAGTTTGCAGGAGACAATTTTGTTAATTCTTCCTTTTAGAATTATCAGCATAGGATACTGTAATTTCGTAAGAAAGCAGTTGAGCCAGTTGTTGTGGGACCAATGCTTGATTGATGTATGAGATTATTGATCCTGAATCCCATAGAGCATCAAGTTGAAATGATTGCTCTTGATGAAGCTTGACCCATGCTTCAGAGTAGAAGGACATGTTATATTTTGGATTTTATACTGCAACCATTTAAATTTCTATCAAGGATCCATTCAGAAATAGATTAAGTAGCAATTTGTGCTAGGGCATCCAAATCTGATAAATGGTGCACTATTCCAAACGCATGGTCAAGCTTAGCTTCAACATGGCCTAGTTGGGATTCTATAGAATGAAGTTGTTGATGCAACTAGTCACATTCGGTATTTATCTACTGGATAGCTTTATCATTCTTACTTCAGATTTTGAATTTACTCAGAGGCCTCATTCATGGGGTGAGAGTTTGAAGTCGAGACTTGATTCTGCATCACGTTTGGTTTGTGAAAAACCTCCTCAGCTCTATTGCACGGCTATGCTAGTCGTAGCCTTGGGTGCATAAATCTCTTCCATTCTTCTTGTTCAGCAATAGAATTGGCTTGTTCTACCATATTTGTGAACAAAGGCAAGGGGGTATACCTTTGTTACTTCTTTTTTGAGAGATTTAGCTTAAGTGGCAGTTATTGACTTTTCCATGATTCTGTTTCTTCTGATGAACTAGGACTAGAAGCAAAGCTAGAAGGAACATATCATTTTTGCTTAGGAAATGAAAAAGGTTTTCTCACCATGTCAGTAAGACGTGGTTGACTGTCATCGAAAAATTTTGGATCATCAGAATGATCATCAAGAATTAATTCACTTGTAGGACTGTCTGCTGATTATTCTTCATCAGAATCATACTCAATATATTGAGCAATAGGGATATCTTTTGTTTGCAGAACATTGCAGTAGATTACTTCATAGTCATAGTTATCCTTCAATATAGCATTTTTGAATTTTTTCTTTTGTTGAGGACATTCTGGAGCACTATGTGTTGTTTGTTGTACATGTAGCACCTTACCTGTTTTCTTTCTTTCTTTCTGAGTTTATGCTTCTTGCGTGCTACAATGAATTTTTACCATACTTGTTTTTGTGGTGTTTAATCTTGCAGGCGCACTTTGTTTTGTTTTTGCATCCAAAGGTTTTGGCCTTTGTCTCTTTATCACAGAAGCTAGAGTTAAACCCTTTCACCTGCTTGATTTTCTTTTTAATCCTTACCCTAGCATATTCTAGACCAGTAACTTCATGTACAAAAGAATTGATCTGTTCTAGAGAAATGTTTTCATCAAGATGCAAGCCAGCTGCTTTGATTCTTTCTTTGACTAAATTTGCAAATGACTCAGGGAATGAGTTGATATAAGATTGTTTGTATTCAGCTTTAAAATACCCACCTACAAATTGATACATCAAATGTGTCATGTGTTGTTGGTATTTCTTAACCTGAGTTAGGTCACATAGTTTTCTCCTGAAAAAGGCTTCTTTATTCCTTTCTTGTCTTTTGTTGGTTGACCCCAAAAATTACATGACCAGTGCTACAAAGAATAGTGAAATTATAGTATCAAAATTTTCACAGCCTTCTGGTCCTCCTTGCATGATATAAGCTTTGTTGTATGTGCTAAGGTCATCCCACCAGGCTCGCAACATTTTGTGAAATCCAGCAGTTATCATAAACACTAACTGCCATTGTGTAAGATCTTTATAGTGGATGACTTAATTGTAGATAAACTCAAAAACTTTCCATACTTATTCTTGAGTGAGCTCGTCTATATCAAGGATGTTCATGTCACCAATCTTTGTGACACCTTTGAGCATTGTTGTCGAGGAAGATGAAGGGGTTTTGACTTTAATCTCATATGTTTCCATTTTGATTGGATTTTATCTTTTTGACTTCTTCTTCAGAGCTAATATATGAATCATCGTCTGAAGACTCATTAGGGACTGGAAATATCTATGGAAAAAATATATCCAATTCATCTAATTCTTCTTCATAATATTCTACACAGCTATCATCTTGAAAGACTGTCCATTCAAAATATGCTCACAATATTGTCCTTAATACCTCACCCATTTGTTGCCTTTACTACCAATTTTGAACCTAAGCATTTACTCCCCATCTTTGATAGGGATTAAATCCGAGTGTCTTCATCTGCGAAGGGTGACATTTCTAGTGGAAAGCATGTTCCGAACTCGATCACTGGTTCGTGAAGAACAATAGAGAACATCCTGGGGAGATTTTTATGGTTTGGGGTACTACCAAAACTAATTACTTGCTGTAAATCTGCTTTCTGTTCCTCATTTATTTTTTCTTTACCTTTTTTATCAGGAGAAGATACCCCCCATGCAAGAAAAATATGAGTGTGAAATTGGGAAAAAATAGATAGTTGGGAAAGCACCTGATATTGAAATGCAGTAATTTCCTTTAAGTCATATTCACACAAAATGTACAAATTAATACCTTTACATGATACTCAATTCTAAACTTAGAAAGTTCCTCAAAGAGATGGGTAATATGATTGTCCGAATTACTATCCCTTATTGTTAGCTTCCATGAGTTTCATGGTACAAAGTGTTAGCAGAAAGGGCAAATACCTTATTGTGTTTGTACACTTGTGTAGTAGAGACCTTTGGTAAGTTCCATTTCCCAGTTGTGGACTGGCTTCTTGCAGTTCCACATTTTCTGACAATCGCTTCTTGAAAGAAGATATGATCATTGAAATGTTGAGTGTTAAATTATGCCTAAAGGGTAGCTAGCTCTCTAGGGTGTCAATGGATTGCGAATATGCAAGGCACTAGATTGTGGGTTAAAAGGAGTCTGATAGAGTTGATGATGTCTATGTCTAAGCGGCACCTTGCCTTGCGACGGCAAAAAAAACAACAAAAGATGCTCCAATCACAATCTCTAGGCAATCCTCACGAGCACTCAGAGTTTACTAGTGATACCTCACATGGTTAATCATAATCAACAAGCACCAATGGCTCTAATACAGAAGAAAGACAAAAGAAATATCCTTTTTAGATCATATATTGTGGAATTGGAGCTGATCTCTTAAGACAACTAATTCCAGTGTTAGAAGATTTCAGCTACTAGTGTGAGAAGATTTCACACAGCAGACTGGACAGAAATCAGAAACTAGACTGGAATTTGGATACTGGAATAAGAATCAGACTTATGTATCAAAAATAATATTCAGATTCAGATTCAGAGTACTAGACAAGAAGTAAGTGTAACTGGAATATCTGCCATGATTGGGATTACAGATAAAAGATTGCAATGAATATGATTTACAAAGAGAGTACTGCCGACAACAACTACCAATGACTCTCAAGTACAAGTGTAGCCAAAGTGCTAACCCAAATGATAACAATTGACAACCCGATTACAATGTAATGGGACCTATTTATACACTTTGGGTTTACTGTAGTAATTACCATAGTAACTACTAAGCAATTCGCTGCCCGTCTCATAAGAGAATGTTCCCACCTAGTGAAACTATCCAGCCGTCTACATCCTTCCCTTCTTTCTTGAATTTTGGCAAGATTCCAAAATTTTTGAAAAATTCCCCTGTCTGATTCTGATGTGAGACTGAAAAATCCATTGTCTGGTTCTGATGTTGGGAATCGGGCTTGACCACTACCAGAGTGGCCATACAAAGATTGCGAGAGGCAACTGAAAAGGCCAAGGTAGAGCTCTCATCGTCTACCTTCCAGCTGAGGAAGAAAAGTCGGCACTGAATTCTGAGATGGAACTACCCAGTATCCTTCCTTTGGACCGTCTTCCGTTTGCCCTTTGACCTGGAGGGTGCCTGAGAAGTCCCAGTACCACCATTCCCCTTATGAATCAGTTAGTAAATGGCCTCCTGCTCAAGCTGAACCCGCCTTTCTGTGGTCATATCTACTTCATAAGGCATGAGGTAATGATAGGTTTTGGTGCCAGGATCATAGAGTGTACGCCTGCCCTTGGTAATCTTGGTTCTAACCAGCTTATGACAATGAAAAGCAGTATGGATCCATCCTTCTAGAAGAGGCTAATTAGTTTTGACTCGAGCTTTGAAAAGAATCTCAGCCATCTCCCTATACTGTGGTGTCAGGCTCGCCTTAGCGGCAATATCCTTTTCAGGCAATTTAGAAGATTCGACAGTAAGTTGCAGCAACGGATTAGTAATCTTGGTCAGGCCTCTGATCTGAATATCCCACTGACCCATACACATGCGGATCCTATGATTCTCCTCTTTCAATGCCTGAATATCATTGAGTTGGAGAGCATCATTGAACAGCATTTGCCAAGTCTTCCATTCCACAGTCGATCGCTCATACCAATCCTGAAGCTCATCAATAATATTGAAGTATGTAAGGCAATCCACTGGTTCTGGATGTTGAGGATACAGTGTTGGAAAGAATCTTGGCAGCTCCGTCTCTCTTGCTAGAAAAGAATACAAGAGAATTGAAGAATCAGGCACGAATTCTAAAAAATTGAGAACAACCTGGTTCTCTTGCTGCATCATCTTTCAGTGATTCTCACTAGCTGGAACAAGTTTCGGAGAGCAATTGTCTGTGCTCCGACTGACATTCTAGTATGAGGTCCTTTGCTAGTGGCTGTCTGATCCTCAACAATGGCCCTGACTCTCTGATCCAAAACTCCTATGGCAGTTTGCATCTACACCAAAACCTCCTGCAACTGTTCCCTAACATCCTTCATACATCTGTAAGTTGGTTTGTTTCCCAGCAGAAGTCCTAATTCTAGGGCAAGAGAGCAAAAATCTGCAGTAGACTGTCTTTGCAAGTGTGGGTTGGTCACTGTCTCTTCAGTAGTGAGTATCCATTCAAGAACTCTTTCCAGTAGCTGGACTGTGCTGGGATGCACAGGCAAACGACAAGCTTCTTGATCATGGAAAGCCGTTGATTTCCAATGCTCCACCATTTCCCTAGCTCCAACATACAGCCTCTGAAACCGTTCCAAATCAAATAGGAGATCATCATCCTCCAGATATTGTCTGGTTATGGAGGCCTGCTAATGTCTCAATTGCCTGTTCAGGATAATAAGCTACAAAGAATGTTGATGATCAGCAGCTGATCCCTCATCCTGCACTTTCATTTTCCCTTTAGCATCCCTATTGAGCTAGGACTGATCAGCTGGCTGATTCCCAGTGTGACTGGGCTACTGTTCTTCAGACTGCTGATTACTCGACTGGTGCCCTTCATTCTGGCCTTCCTGCTGGCCCTCATTCTGGCCTAGCTGGTCTCGCCTCCTTTAGTTGGCCATGTACCACTAGTACTAGGTCTTGGAGGTGGAGATGGTGGTCGAACATCATCATCATCATTTGTATGCCCTTCTTCTTGGTCATCCTCCTCCTTAGCAGCTCCGTCGTCCTTGTCTTCATCTTCCTTGTCCTCTTCTGCTTCATCCGGGGAAGTCTGCTGCTCAATATAATCCAATACTTCTTGATTCATCAAAGCATTATTATACTCAGTCACTTTATCCTGCAAATCACTCTGCATACTTTCCATCAAAGACTTCAAATTTTCTAAATCAAAAACAACATTGCCTGTTGGATTTAGAATTTCAACCAAGTTGTTATAAATGTATCTGTCAGTACGAAAACCCTTCAGAGCTGTATGGCAAATCAACACGGAGTTGAATTCCACCCACTTCATTTTGAGCATTGTTTCAGCCCGTTCTGAAATTCTCAGTGCTTCATTCCTTTGATTCTTGATGATCATTATCTCAGATTCAGCCTTAGCTAGCTTCTTGTTTAATAGCTCAATAACCCTCTCTGAATGAGCTTCCAATACCCTATGTTGTATATTCTTCTCATCTCGTGCTTTCTAGAGCTTCTGAATCTGATCTTCAGTCTCCTTCAAGTCAGCTTTAGTCTTTTTCCCTTCATCTTCTGACCCAGCAGCCTCTAACAGTTGTCCCATACAATTGACAATAGTATTCCAAGAAGACTGTATGAGGATTGAACATTTGTCCTTTACTGTAGCTGGATCAGAATCAGTAGGCTCATATATTGTTACTGGAGCCATGTAAGGTAAAGTTGCATAATCAGCTTTTCGTAGCATAAGATGCCCTTTCAGTGGATGGGCCTGCATTTGCTACAACTTATCCTGTTTGACCAGGTGCAAAATTGGTTCAGGATTTGGAATAGAGACTCCACCTGGCAACGCTGAAGAAGTTGGGCCTTTGCCTTTTTCCACTTGGCCCTGGCCTTTGTCCACGTACTGATCTGCTGCCTTCTCAGAAGTTGCTGCCTTGGCCTGATCTTTTCCAGAACCAGTAGTAACTGCACTTTGTCCTACTGAATGGCTAGGCACAGTATTCTGAGTAGGTTGCTTCTTTGTTTGGCTCAACTATAGCTTTCTCAGTATTCACAGTCTTGACTTGGATTTCTATCTGCCTCAAAAACGCACTACTCTTCGTTAGTGTAGTCTTTGGATTCTTTGAAATGCCAGCTTGTTCCTCAGTGGCTTTCCTTTTCAGATCTGTTGAAGTAGTCTGACTATCCGTTGCTTCGTCGTCTGAGGACAGCTCAATGTTCTTGGGCTCAGAAACTGGCTTCTCACTCCAAGCCTTTTTTACCTGCTCATGAACATCTGCAGCAGTGGCCCAATACAAAAATTCCAAACATACCAAGCTTTAAAAATATTCTGGGATTTTAGCTTGGAAGTTTTTTGGAGCACATTGTGTGATAGGATTTGACAAAGGTTAATAGAAACCTTTGGATCCAATGTCTTGGCCAACAACATAGCAAAGAGTTTCTCAGATACATACGTTGGATTGTTCTTAAGGCTTTTTGCTTCAGCCACAAACATGTAAGCAGTGGAAGCTTCCAGTCTTGCTACTAGAGCACCTTGACTACTTACCTTGCACTTACGCTTAGCCGCTTCATCCTCCTTCAGGGCTATACTTATCTGTTGCGGAGTTTCCATAGAGCGTTTGGGCTCATTGGGCATCCGGAATGCAAAAGCTATGGTCTCTTATGTAACTGACACCTTTCTACCATTCACCATGGCACTTCCATCTTCAGCGTTGAAAGAATCAAGAACCTGCTTTATGATGTCTGCGTCAAAAGAAATTATTGTGGCTTGCAGAACAACTCTGAGATCCCATAGTTGCAGCAAGGTCATTGCTTGGTCAGTGAATACATAACGCTGGATTTTGCTGTACGGTATGATGGGAAGGCTTGCCTTTGTAGCAGCAACTATGGCTTGGGTTTCCTCAAGAGACTCCTGCATCTTGTTTGAGCATTTCCTCACTGTGAAGACGATGAAATAGGCGAAGGAGAAGAAGACTTACTTGATGTGTCAAAGCCGTACCCTGGTGTCGCTGTCAAGGCTACCTGACAGTCAACGGTCTCTTCAGAGGTCAAGGTCTACGGCTGTAGCGAAGAAACCTCGGAGCTCGGCGATGGTGAATGAATAATAGGAAGAAAGCGTTGCGCAGAGGATTTGTGAGAAAAAATGCCAACTCTCCTGACTGTTATACGTGTTCGCGCCATAAAAGCTCCACCCCTTGCCGTTCCTAGACTTGTGTGCGTTGCTACTATTGTGGCAGACATGCATTGGACAAGACTGCGACCCATCCTTGAAATGATTACTACTGGCGTGCCATCCGATCGTTGGGTGCTTAAAATTTGAAAAGTGTGTTCCCACCGGTACAAGACTGGTTTCCAGTCTGGCTTGATCATATTGGTACTGGTTCTAAGATCACTTTGGTCTGGTTCTACTAGTACTGGTTCTGAAATTGGAACTGGTTGCACATGAAAAAGCCCAAAAATATCTGATTCTGGTATCCCTTCCTCAGCAGTTCCCAGTTCCTTAGTACCTTGTTCTTGCCCATTCTCTCTAGCCTCCAAATAATAAAGCTTGATATTTGCACCATTATATACTCCTGGCAACAATAATCCAGATAAATCTTTCAGTCTGACTATACCATTGGAGAAGACCCAGTCTACCTCAAATGGTCCTGCCCAAGAAATCTTCAATTTTGGCTTCTTTGGACCCAATCTAAACTAATATAGAAACACCAAATCTCCTTTCTGAAATTCTCGAACCTTAATTCGGGAATCATGCCAGTGCTTCCTTCGTTGTTGAACAATTTCTTGTTCCAACATAGCCCGTTGCCTGAGTTCATCTAACTGCATCAGTTCATCTAGGCGCTTTTTCAGATTGTGGTTGAAGTGTAAGCCATACTTCACAGCCATTCTCAGACTTGGGATCACAAACTCCATGGGAACCACAACTTCAGTGCCATACACCATTCTAAATGGTGTCATTCCAGTAGTGACCTTATAAGCTGTCCTATATGCCCATAGAGCAGTCTGGAGTTTCAAATCCCACTGGTCTGGTTTCTTTTCCACCACCTTAGTGAGAATAGTCTTGATTGTCTTGTTGCTACTTTCAGCGTGTCCATTGCATCTGGGATAGTAAGGAGTAGATTTTCGATGCTTGACTGAAAGCATATCCAATAGGATTTCCATAGTGTCATTGATAAAATGTGTTCCTTGATCTAACACAATCTCTACTGGACATCCATATCAGCAGACAATATTCTCAAATAGAAACCTTGCAATTGACTTGGCTGTGTTTTCAGGAAGAGCCTTAGCTTCAACCCACTTGGTTACATAACAAGTATCCATTACTATGTACTTGTTCTTCCTAGGGGTAACCTTCTTAAAAGGTCCCATAAAATCTAGTCCCCATTTCATGAACACTCCTAGTGGTTGTATTGGCGTCAAAGGAGTCATATCTGCAGCTGTTGGTCGACCCATTCTTTGGCATATGTCACAAGTTTTACAAAAACTTTTGACATCAGCAATCAGTGTTTGCCACCACAGACCAGCTTGCAGAATCTTCTTGTAGGTTACTTCGTTGGAAAAGTGTCCACCAGATTCACCATTATGTGCTTCTGAAATCACTTGCATTCTTCCTTCCATAGGGACACAACGTCGAAGTATACCATCCACACCCAGTCGATAGAGTGATCCTCCGATAATAGTAAACTTCAAGCTTTTTATGACCAAAGCTTTCTTCTGGTTCTCCTTCCAGTCCTCTGGAAAAGCACCTTGGGAAAGAGATTGATAAACATCGTACCATTCAGGATCAACTCATTCTCCTGCTTCTAATTGAAATAAGTCAGTGTCCACTAGTTCATCTCTCAAGGGTGATTTTGAATAACCTTCCGTACTTCTTGAGAGAAAATCAGCTCCACAATGATTCTTGCCAGGCTTATGGAAAATTTTGAATTCAAACTCCATTAGGAACATCATCCATCTTATCAGCCTGCTTTGAATAATGACTTTATTAATCGAAAACAGAAGAGTCCGTGCTTCCCGTTCTGCCCGCCGGTGTCGAGAATGACTGGACTGCTGTGAGACTTGCGCCTCATCAACCTGACTATGCTCCTCCTGAGCCTCAGTGTCAGTCATCTTCTCTTGCTTGGGGTCAGACTCTCTTCCTGACTCCTTAGGAATAGGGTCAACACAAATGTGGATTTCCGGCCACGACTGGATTTAGGTGCCATTGTTGAAAACTTCCAATTGGGAGAAGAGTCTTTCTGTCAACGAGCTTCAGCTCGAGCCACCGTGATCACCAAAATGGAATTGGAGCTGATCTCTTGAGACAACTAATTCCAGTGTTAGAAGATTTCAGCTACTAGTGTGAGAAGATTTCAGACAATAGACTGGACAAAAATCAGAAACTAGACTGGAATTTGGATACTGGAATAAGAATCAGACTTATGTACTGGAAATAATATTCAAATTCAGATTCAAAGTACTGTACAAGAAGTAAGTGTAATTGGAATATCTGCCATGATTGGGATTACAGATAAAAGATTATAGTGAATATGATTTACAAAGAGAGTACAGACTGCCAATGATTCTCAAGTACAAGTGTAGCCAAAGTGCTAACCCAAATGATAACAATTGCCAACCCGATTACAATGTAATGGTCCCTATTTATACACTTCGGGTTTATTGTAGTAACTACTAAGCAATTCACTGCCCGTCTCATAAGAGAATGTTCCCACCTAGTGAAACTATCAAGCCGTCTACATATTGCTTCAAACCAGACTAGAAATATTTGATCCTTCTATGGATTAGGTAGTATAGGCATTACCTCCCCCATTAAAAAAGTTCCACGGGGTTTAGTGAAAATAGATAGGGAATACCATTAAGCCAAAATTGAATAGAAGAATCGCAGGCAATGGTATAAGGAGTAAGTTGTGAAATAATGTGGGCACTGAGGGTAAGATGATTATTAGGATGCGTGTGAAAGTAGAGGGTAGCTTGAATTTTAGCACTCCCAAGAGCCAGTTTGTAGAAGAAAATTTTGTTAACTCTTCCTTTAGAAATATTAGCATAGGATACTGTAACTCCATAAGAAAGCAATTGAGTCAGCTATTGTGAGACCAATGCCTAATTGATGTATGAGATTACTGATCCTGAATCCCATAGAGAATCATAATCAACAAGCACCAATGGCTTTGATACCAATCTAGGGGCGGAATTAAACTAGAAGCATAATTTCGCAGAGCAACAACAATTGACACAGATATAATTGAAACTGAAGAAACTCATATTGCTGGAGATTACAAAGGATTATCTTTCAAAGCTAAGAGCTATAGAGATGGCATATATATGTCATAAAGCTAAGAGGTATAGAGAATGCTCTTCTTACAAAAGAACTCCCTTTGCTAAGAGTGAAAGGACTCCTTTTATAGAGGATTGAGCACTTTGCGTAATTTTTTGTATGAACAAGTGTAAGTGCTTTATGTGACTTGCAATGTCTTTGGAGTAGACTAGGATGTCCTCGATGTGGAGAAGCAAAAATTCTTTGCAGTTGGCGAATAGGATTTCTATTTGCTCTTGATAGAGGGATGGTGCTGGCTTCGAACCCATTGGAAGCATGTTCCATTCATACATGCCTTGTGGTACAATGAAGCTAGTTTTGCACCACCTGTCTTTAGGTTAAATTTTGAATTGCCAGAAACCACTCTTTAGATCAAATTTGGAAAATAACTTGCAATCTTTAATTCTTCTCAACAAATCATCCTTTAAGGGTAAAGGAAACCGTCTGGGCTCTAACCAATCATTGATTGGTCTATAGTTGACTACTAATCTCTTTTTTCTACGCTTTTGTTTTAAACGATTGTTCACATAGAATTCTTGACATGCAAAAGCATTGTTGGAGGGAGAAATCAATCCATCTTTGAGAAGATGATAGTATTTTGCTATTGCACATCTTTGTATCTAGGTAAAAGCATGTATTGGTTGTACCACTTTTGCACCTTGTGGTGGTACCCTTTAAAAAAAGTGGGGTCCGGTAAAATTTTTACAAAAAAACTCAAAACTTGTTGGATTTTATACTTTTAGATTCTACATAAAAAAATCTATCCATTGATATATAACATGCTAGTGTATTTTACATGTAACACATGAAAATGGGGCTTGTAAAGTGGTACCAAAGGAGTGTCCAAGACACCCCTTTTTCATACCACCAATACATGCTTTGGCCCATCTTCCAAAGAAATTCCAGGGTGTGTGTCTTTTAGTCCTTTAGGTTGAGGTTCTCCAAGAAGAGAATTCCAATATTCCTCTTTATCCCAAAATGCCAAGGGATTTGTCGCTAGTTTGCTCAGCCAATTAAGAGCCTATCAGCTCAATCTCAGATGACTGCCTTCTTTTCTCTGCTTCAAACCAGACTAGAAATCTTTGATCCTTCTGTGGATTGGGTAGTGTAAGCATTTACCCCCCCATTTAAAAAGTGCCACGGGGTTTAGTGAAAACAGTGTAAGGAGTACCATTAAGCCAAAATTGAATAAAAGAATTGGTGGCAACGGTATTAGGAGTAAGTTGTGAAATAATTTGGCACCGAGGGTAAGATCAGTATTAGCATGTAGGTGCAAGTAGAGGGTAACCAACATTTTAACACTCCCAAGATCTAGTTTGCAGGAGACAATTCTGTTAGTTCATCCTTTAGAATTATCTGCATATGAAGTAAATATTTTTCCAGATGAGGATATTGAGGGGAAATCCATTTCAGGCATCCAATGAAAGATTGAACTTCCTTGCGGTCATTAAGTTGATCTAGAAAGTTTTGAATTTTCTTCAATACATGCTCCTGCATTTTTATACATCTAGTAGATATTTCTACTCCTAGAAAGGCTACCTATGGTTGGCACAGCTTGATCTTTTTTAGGCTGAGCACTAGTCCTGTCTTTTGAAGTTTTTGTATGAATAGGTGTAAGTTCTTTATGTGACTTACAATGTCTTTGGAGTAGACTAGGATGTCCTTGATGTAGAGAAGCAAAAATTCTTTGTTGTTGGCGAATAGGATTTCTATCCGCTCTTGACAGAGGGATGGTGCTAGCTTCAAACCCATTGGAAGCACGTTCCATTCATACATTCCTTGTGGTACCATGAAGCTAGTTTTGTACCTGTCTTTAGGTTAAATTTTGAATTTCCAAAAACCACTCTTTAGTTCAAATTTAGAAAATACCTTGCAATCTTTAATTCTTCTCAACAAATCATCCTTTAACGGTAACAGAAACCGTCTGGGCTCTAACCAATCGCTAATTTGTTTATAGTTGAGTACTAATCTCTTTTTTTTGTAGATGACAGGTTTTGAAAAGACAGAAGAAATATACTTCTTAGATTTGGATCGGCTTAATACCTTGTATTGATCAATTGATCCAAGCCGCTGGATATTCAAGGCACTGGTTACTGAACTTCATTTAACAACATCTTTGAGATATTCAGCTTCCATTCTGAAGAAAAATCTACTCCTTGCCAGTTTACCATTTTAGGTAAAGTTCCCTGAGTGGCGTCATCCACTTTCAGTAACCAGCTTCCACTGGTTACTGAACTTCATTTAACAACATCTTTGAGATATTCAGCTTCCATTCTGAAGAAAAATCTACTCCTTGCCAGTTTACCATTTTAGGTAAAGTTCCCTGAGTGGCGTCATCCACTTTCATTACAATATTTTGCCCTTTGGTTTAAGAGGCATTTTCTTGTAGGTAACCAAAATTATACACAGAGGGAAGACAAGTGTTGACAATCTTAATGATCATTCTATAAGCAATTTTCAACTGATCTGAGCTATGCTTTAGATCTAGGCCATGCATCTTGATTAAATGAGAGATTACTTCATCAAAATACTTATTAGTAAGGTTGTAGGGGAAGTTTGGGGTATGTCAATTTCTACAGAAGATTTATTCATATATTTGTAGAGAAAGAACTTCCGCTCTATGAATTGACTTAGTAGGGGAAGAAGTTTGTCTAGAACCAGAATGTGAAGCCAATTTTTAGGGACTAAAGGAGGCAATCAACATGAAGCCAATCCTTTGCCAACTTGATTGATTGAGATGTGATTTTTCATGTTTATGCAGATGCATCTAGTATGGCAATTTGGGAGGTTCACTATATGTAAAACTACCATATCGTGTGCGTTCAAGACATGTTTATAATACCCCTTATCAGTGAATTTCCTTGAAATATAATGTACCCTTTTCTTTTAAAAACTATAATTTTTTTTCAAATTTCAAAAAATAGTACCCTTCTATACATACATTTATGTAAGTTTCAAGAGCTTTAAATACCCTTCTGTTGAACTCACGTGATATGTTACATTTTTCTTAGGTGAAGTCCCCGAGTATGGCGATGGGAAATATTGGCTCAGCCTGATGGCAAGACAGACTACTGAGTTTACTTCACCAATTGTAGATTCAACATAGCTGAGCAAGGATAGTCCACTATGGAACGTGAGGCAGTGGGAATGGTATTCAATGCTACAAAGTTCAGACACTATCTATTGGACATATGTTTAAATTCTATGGCGATCATCAAGCTCTGCTAATTTTGATCAATAAAATAATTATCCAAGGCAGACTGATCAGGTGGATGATGTTCCTGATGGAGTTTGAATTCAGGATGTTTCATAAGCCAATAAAAACTCACTGTGGTGCATACTTATTGTCAGGAAGTACTAAAGGATACTCAGAAATTTCATTGGGAGATGATTCAGTGGATGCTGAATTATTTCAAAATTCAGCAGCTAAAGGACCATACCTCGAATGCCAGGATGTTTAGTATGGAGGATTTCTAGAGGACTGGTCCAGGTGAATAAAGACATTGATTTTGAAAAGTCTGAAAATTTCACCATCATTGGAGGAGCCTTGTAAAGACTAGTAATTTATGAGGCTCTTCGATGGTCATTATAGAGGGTCACAGTGGGAGCTTTGGTGGTCATTTATCCAGTGATATCACTTACAAGAAGATCCTACAAGCAGGTTCATGGTGGTAGACAATGATGGCTAATGTCGGAATTTTTTTCAAAGGATGGGAAGGCCAGCGGTAGTAGATATGACTCCTTTGACACCAACTCAGTCATTGGGAGTATTCATGAAGTGGGGGCTTGAGTTTATGGGTCCATTTTTTTTAAAAAAAAACCTCCAAAAAGAATAAGTATATTGTAATGGCCACCTATTATATCATCAAAATTTGGGTAGATTCTAAGAAATTACCAAATATATCTACAAAGTCCAACGTAGTTTTTCTACAAACATGTCATTTGTAGATTCAGCTCTTGTGTCTAGTATCATTCCTGGAGCTTATCTTGCTCTTCTAGTCTTTTGGCTTTTAAGCTTAGAGAAATGCTTTGGCTCATACTATTGTACTCCATTCTAGTTGTACTGATCTCAATACACAATCTAGTTCCAAATTCAGGTCCAATTCTAGTATATTTATCATTTCCATTGCAGCTATCATTGTCTCGATCTGGCATGTTGTCTACTAAACTCTATTTTCCTAAACTAGTCTAGCTAGCTCTACTAAACCTGGACTAGCCGTCCAAAGAGACCAGCTCATTCCACACCCATTCATGTCCAAGAGGGTACAATCGGCCGGCAACAAGGGCTTGCAAAAAATTAAGGGTTGATGCATGCGCCTAGGACAATACTTGATGTACCGCCATAGTCTCTCTACGAGTCTTACCATACACTGAGCGAGCTTTACCAAGCGAATGGTAAAACTGAGTAAGACCCATCACAAAGACTAAACACTCAAAGCAATTAAACACTATTTTTAGACAAGATATCTTGTCCTCTGTCCATGTTGAGGGTTTGGTCACTCAGTTGTAACACATTAGATGCCTTACAAATGCTTGATAGGTGCATTGTTTAAATTGGACGACTTTTGTTCAAATTCCACTATATGAGTTGACAATAGGCATACCACTGACCAACACTTACTCTTCTTGATTTTTAGGAGCCATGGGATGAGAATATTGGAGAACGTCACAAACATTCCCTATGGCTCAAGTGCCTAATGCAACCATCCCTTATATCTATAAAGACTCAAAAGGCACTCTCTATAGAATGAGGACTATTGGTAACTTGTTAAGGTGTATCAACCACTGTTGTTAACTAGACCTTTTTGAAAAAAATATCTTTAAGCTATTATCACTAGCTTGAAACTCAAAAGTCAAATAACTATATTTCAAGACCTAAAAAATGGATGAAATTACAATTACACTCTTTTTCTTAATAATTGAAAAGTAGTCACACTACACGGTTATGTACCAACCCATTGAGGCCTCCCTCCCTCTCTCCATCTCTCTCTCTCTCATAAAGCCTTGTATGGCCATTGTGTACCAAATTTGTACATTTCTCGTGGGCCCACACTAATTGCCCTAGTAGGTCTCTCTGATTTGATTTTGTTCTCCATTAGAAGGAATAACATGTATTCCACCATCCACACAATCTTTTAAAAGTCTTTCTCCTTTACTATTTTGGAGGCTAACAATTAGGAGATTCTGTACCGTCTTCTATTTAACCTTGCTAGACATCCTTAATGCCGGATTGCAAGGAAGCGACATCTCTCTCTCTCTCTCTCTCTCTCTCTCTCTCTCTCTCTCTCTCTCTCTCTCTCTCTCTCTCTCTCTCTCTCTCTCTCTCTCTCTCTCTCTCTCTCTCTTGAAGCACCTCATCTTCTCTCTTGTCTGTATTTTTTACCTAGTTGTTTTCTTAAAGAGGAATCTCATCATTAATAGAGATTTTTAGTACATAGAAAGAGCAGTGGGGAGGTCCAATTTTGGAAAAGGAGGAATGAAAGGAAACCTTTTGAGATTCTCTCTCTCTCTCTCTCTCTCTCTCTCTCTCTCTCTCTCTCTCTCTCTCTCTCTCTCTCTCTCTCTCTCTCTCTCTCTCTCTCTCTCTCTCGATTATAGGCCAATGCGGGCGACTTCCTGTCCATGATTGCATTTCAATCAAAGTGGTCGATCGGTATCTTATAAGCATGTTTGTTCCAGTCGCCTGACTTGTACACACAATTATAGGCCAATGCGGGCAACTGCCAGTCCATGATTGCATTTCAATCGAAGTGGTTGACCAGTATCTTGTAAACATGTTTGCTCCAGCCGCCTGACTTGTACACACAAAGAGAGAGAGAGAGAGAGAGAGAGAGAGAGAGAGAGAGAGAGAGAGAGAGAGAGAGAGAGAGAGAGCAAGAGAGCGAGAGAGGTGACAAACAATATATTAGGCCCTTTCACTTCTTGCTTCACTCATGTGATATTCCCTCAATGTGCTAAAAGCAACGGATACCATTGGTTGGGTGCAAATGCTTTGCTCGATGTGTAACCACATGGATAAGTGCCCAATATGGCGGGTAGGACATCATCTCTCTATCTCTCTCTATAAGCCATCCGTTCGTCTACATCTAAGTGATGGCTATGTCCTATCTGAGGTCCTATCTATCATGGAAATGCAAGCTAATCAAAAAGATGGGACTCAATGAGAGAGTCCATTGTCAACTTAAAGCTATGGAAAATAAATTATTATGCATGATCAAGGGTGCACCATGCAAGATCTAAGGTTGTGGTGGTGTGAAAATTATTTATCACTTATTTTGACAGATAACCAAGCCGGCATCGTGGTCACACCAAGAAAGCTGAAGCTTAGTAGAACGAAGCCCTGCTTTTGCAACTATGCCAATTTAAGCATAGTAGCAAAACTATGCCGATGATTTGTTTAATTGCAGTCTAGTCATTGACAGCCTTTTCTTTGACGCGTAGACGTGGAAGCAACATAGAGGTTCCCAGTCTATCACTACTGCAAATCTCTCTCTCTCTCTCTCTCTCTCTCTCTCTCTCTCTCTCTCTCTCTCTCCTCTAATAGGTTCTTCATCCACGTGCCAATTGCATTTGTCTTTTTGTTGCTACACATTATCAGGCATTTTTTTGGATAAGCATGAAGTCACTAAGTCATTTCAAAAAGTTTGCCCACTAGCCTCATGTATATATGTGTACATAGCCCTGCATGTTTTGGAAGTGGCCTTGTAAAGATTCATGTACAAAGGTGTGATTTTTCCAAGATTGAATGTTGATGTTTTGGGTTTTTTGAGACTCCAAAATATGATTTTTAATAAGTATTCTCAGCGGTGCTTTATAGCTTGTGAATCAAACTTGTACATCATGAGTTATGAGCATCTGAAGTAGACGGCCTCAACTTAGAAGGTGATTATGGGTGCATGCGAGAAGGGAAACTAGGCCAACTTGGGGATTTAAGATTATAAATTCTGAATTTTTATATTTTTGGAGATAGCCGAGGTGATGGGCTTCGAGACGTGTGTTACGGTGCGTCATTCGGTGACCGGAGCAGCAAGGTATGCCTCCGGGAAAATTGTCTGAGAAGTCCTCTCATGGTTTGAAAGAAGCTGGGAATTTTTGGGGAAGTTGGGAAGCTTGGGAGGATGGTGCCAAGTAGAAATGGAGTAATCCCACATGGGGGGGAGAAACATAAAATTGGAGGGTATAAGGGGGGGAGTAGGCATCCCCTAAGGTTGTATCAAAGGGGCAAATGGAGCATCTCTTGCCTTGCTAATGGGGATAGTTATTTCCACATTATGCATACATTTTTATGCCACATTTTTCGACAATCTTTGAACCCACATCATGTATACATGTTTATTCCACACCTATCTATACTCTCTGCAGTTCTGAGAACTCTGAAACTTCTGCAAAAATTTCTGCATTGAATTTCAGAATTTCTGCTGAAATTCTATGCTTCTGACTTCTTTGAATTTCTGCAGGTTTTGATGACTGCAGGGGGCTGAGGGAGCGCGAGGAGGAGAAGAGAGTAACGAAACTTTCCAACTGGAATCTGGCGCCTTATTTAGGGTTTTGCCCAAGAGTCTGCCGTGTGTTTAGGGTTTCTTGAGCTTTGCACGTTGACCTTCAGACCTGCACACTGCCTTGCAAGCCTTGCGAGCTGCCTGTCAAGATGCCTTTCGTGACCTTTGTTGTTTTTGCTGCGCGCACCGGCTGAGTTACCTATGCTTGCTGCTGCCTTGCTCGCACCTACCCTTGCTTGTGACACTTCCTGGCTGCACAGCGCCACCTTCAATGTGCTTTGCGACAACTCAGCACCAGCCCCACATCAATTCAGTCGGTGCACTACTTCCAAGTATTGCCCCGGCTTTTGCCCTACAAATTGGACCGCCGCAACCCTCGTATTTTCTACCCTTCATAGGAGCTGGACCCATAAGATTTTCTCTTGTGTGTCCTACGTTAGACTTTCTTGAACAGAGAGGTCTTCTTTTTTGTTTTGGCTTGCTCTCTTGGCTTTCCGTATCATTGATGTGTGTGTGTGTGTGTGTGTGTGTGTGTGTGTGTGTGTGTGTGTGTGTGTGTGTGTGTGTGTGTGTGTGTGTGTGTGTGTGTGTGTGTGTGTGTGTGTGTGTGTGTGAGAGAGAGAGAGAGAGAGAGAGAGAGAGAGCAAGAGAGCTTCTTTGACTTCTCCACAATTTGCACTAGCTAGCTTTTGGGACCCATATTCTTTTAGACATGAAGATTTTCATGTACGCTGCTTTTGGAAGGCCCATGGCCTATTAAAAAAGTGTCAGGGCCTCAATCCTGGGCAAATAAGCTTGGGAGCACTACTGAGACGAGGACCCTCACACATTGTACTTTGTGAAGCATTAACAATAAAGATATACCAAAAGGGGTGCCACTCTTCGGGGCCAATCTCTTTGGGCGCGAAACTTCGCCGTGCCGTGTCGTCTCTCTCTCAGTTTTATTCAGTTCTTCAGTTTTTTCACATGTTGTGGTAGATTCTCGACTTGGAGTAATCGAGTCTGTTACAGTGGTATTAGAGCTCAATTGATTCTTCCTCTACGAAGAATCCGATCCCTTTACTGACAACATGGATTTAGTCGACAAATACCGCCAAGATGAAACTGTGGCGTGTGACTGTTCTAGCATGGGCGAGAACAATGAAGATTCTAGTGGACATCTTCCATCCTCTAAAGTTTCAGAGGATTACCGGCCATCTCCTGCTATCGAGCACGAAAGGATGGAGATACAATGGCAACAGCAAGTTGAAGCTTGTGCCCAACAGATGCTTCGGTCCGAGGCACTGAAGAAGTTGACTACAGCTAGGTCTCTTGCCTAGGCGGTGTATTCAGAGAATGAGTTTGAAGAAGCGGTAGAAAAACAAGATAGCAGACTCATGAAGACCAAGAAGTTGCCCGGAAGTCAAAGTCGAGCAGCAGAACATCCAGGCTACTTGGGTCAAAAAACTTTTGAAAATGCCAAGAAGGCAAAGAAATGAGTTTGATGCTCGTTGGTGTTGTGGGAGAGAGAGGGTGCCCATTGTGAGTTCTCACTACCTGGATAGGTACCTGGCCACTTTTTTGGTCCCTAGACACTTGCCCCCACCCCATTCCTTGGTCAAATGGTCACCAACAGCTCATTTTTCACCCAAAAAAGGCCAAAATTGGACCAATTAAAAGGTGCCCAAAGAGAGAACCATGTTGGCTAAGAGGAGAGAGAAAATTACTTGGAATAAGAGCCAAAAATATCCCCTTTTCAATAGCTGCAATTTGCTGCACACTTTTTTTCCTAATAGAGACTAGCTGTTTTGGAGCCTTTGAGAGATACCAAACTTTGAAAGCTTGTAACTCTCTCGTCTATTGTAGGAATCAAGCATATGGATACTCTATGGAGGTCTACACAACACGAGATTCATCTTTATGGTATTGGTTTTTATCAATTTTAATCATGGTTTGGGCTGGGGATGTTTCCGGCCCAACTTTCCAAGCATTCGACATAGGTGTTTTCCGCAACTTTATGGTGTTCCCTTCCGACGGTGTGGTGTGTGCAAGGCTATAGAGGTCCTCATTTTCCTTCTTGTTTACATGACAACATTGTTTTGGTGCCCCCATGGAGGAGAAAGTGCTCCTATGCTCCAATCCCTATGAAATATGTCTATTCTGCAGGTAGTGAATGTAAAAGGGATGTGGGTCCTTATGGACAACCGCCTATGTATGTGCAAATTGTGGGCAACACTTGAGGTGGTTGTATAATTGGATTGTAGCCTTTGGAGGGTCATGAGGTCTTGTAAAGCCAACCTCTGGGGACCAGGTTACCTGAAGTGAGGTGGATTAGGTACTAGAGCGATCCATCAACATCCCTGGAGCTTCCAACGTCACATGTAAGTGTCTTTGTGGCAATGAAACATGGAAGACGAGTTCCCACAGTTTCATGGATTGACTAATGAAAATGCACAAATGTTTATTGAAAAGTTGGAAGTCAATTGCTTACTGCAAAATATACTAGACCAAGCTATATTGGTGCGACTGCTGCAATATAGTTTACAGGATGAGGCAAAAGTTTGGTTACACAATTTTGAGGAGTTGATGCAGGCACAAAATCCAGGGGTGGTTTTGGACTACAATCGTGTGAAGCAAGCTTTCCTGGCACAATACTAATCCATCAAAGTACCTGACAAAGTTTGGCATGAAATGTTGGGGTACACTCAGAGGGATTATCAAAGTGTTGATGATTTTGTCATGCAATTCACCCATTTATGGGATAAATGGGCCCGGGGTTTTGGGAAATGAGATCCCTCCATCCACGTTAAAGAAGGACCATTTTGTGGCAAACCTAAAAAGAAAGTCTGAAGTTCAAAGTTGAGTTGAAAAGGCCCACCACCTTCGAGGAGGCAGTCGCCATTGCCAGAAAGAAAAAATGGAAAGCTCAACAGCTTAATGAATATGAGAAAGTGATCCCTGAGCAAAATAATGGTAGCCAAAAGGAGGAGAATGAGAAAGAAGCTGGAGACCAACCTGTTCAAAGGGCTGCTAATACCGAACAATCTCAACAAAATATTCAAGACATGATGACCATGATGCAGGAATTACGACTTAGTGTTCTTGGTGTTGAAGGTGGACGTGGTAGAGGGATGGCTCAAGCATGTGAGGCTCATCCTAATGCTAATGAGGGTCGTGGACAGGGTCGTGGACAAGGTGGTTTTGAGACGCAGAGGAAGCTCATTCCTAATTGTTATAATTGTGGTGAGCTTGGTCACATCAGCACTTATTGTCCAAAGCCAACAAGGATGGGAGGGGATATGCTTTCACTTCCTCAGCAGATTCCTAGCAGAGATAATGATTATGAATTGGATATACGGGGAGATCAAGGTACTGGATAGGAAAATGCTCTGGGTTTTGGATTTGACTAGCAAACCATGCCAAGGTGAAATGTTTGGGGATGATCAAGAATTTGGAAGTTGAAGTCTTTAGCATGAAGGTTATGGTGAACTTTCATGTTATGCAGCTAGTATGGGAGCCTTTCCTCTCAATTTGGGACGACCTTGGTTGAGAGTTTTTGGTGCCGTGCAAGATTGGGACAAGGGCACAATTGGTGTGCATGGCAAGAAGGGTGAAAAGAGGGTGTTTGATATGACTACCAAACAAGCTATGGCACTTGAAGATGTGAGTGAGAATGATGAGTCCGAAACTACCAGTGATGATAGTTATGAAGAATCAGAAAGTAGCACTACTTTGAGTTCCAGTGATGAGGATGACGTGTCATTCTTGTTGTTGGACGAGTAATAGAGAGAAGTTAGTGAAGTGCTACAATTATTAGGGAGCTTCAAGCCATTTAGAGCAACTTGAAGAGTTGATGCAACCTCAACAGGAACTGGCAGTGAAGAAAGAGTTTATTCAAAATATGTTGAGTACTGATTTGACACAAGGAGAAAGAAAGGAATACTTAGCAATGTTGGACAGGTTTCCAAATCTTTTCATTACCTCATATTAGGAAATAAGGGGCTTTGTTGGGGATCCTGTGAAGATCGAGCTAGTTGAAGGCGCAAAACCAATCAGACAGAAGTTAAGGAGGATGGGAAAGGAGCAGATGAATGCCTTAAAGGAATAAGTGGATAAGCTATTGGATGCAGGGTTCATTGTGCCATTTTTTTATAATGCTGAATGGGTGAGCCCTGTAGTGGTTAATCCAAAGAAAGATAGGCGTTGGAGATTTTGTGTTGGTTACAAGCCACTAAATGTGGTGACCAATAAAGATCCATACCCTTTGCCTTTTATTGATCAATTGTTAGATGTAGTGGTGGCTAGTTTTGAAAGATATAGTGTTTGTGATGGGTATTCAGGATATGTTCAGCTTATCCTTGCTCCTAAAGACAGGAAAAAGACTACTTTTATCACGCCATGGGGTTATTTTTGCTCTTGTTTCCTTCCTTTTGGGTTGACAAATGGGCCAGGAGCCTTTGAAAGAAAAGTATATTGGGTCCTTACCCTGTTCCTTGGGAAGTTTGTCAAAGGATTCATAGATGATTTCTGTGTATACAGTTCAAGGAAAGAGCATGTTCAAAAGCTTGAAATGACTTTTGCCAGATATGATGAATGCGGGGGTCAACTCAATCCTAAAAAATGTCATTTGGCACAGCCACAGGTGAAGCTTCTTGGGCATGTTATTTCAAAAGATGGAATTGAAGTAGATCCAGAAAAGGTGGAGGCTTTGCTACTACTATCACCCCCAAAAGATACCAGAAAGTTGGCCACTTTCATACAAAAAGTTAAATATCTGTCTTGCTTCATACCCTTGGCATCACATCTATTATATCCATTGCAACAAACGATGATCCCTTGGAATGGTCTCATGACTGTGACAAGGTTTTTGACAGAGTTAAAGAGGTTTTGAGTATGCTTCCCATTATGCATGCTCTTGATTGAGAAAAGGAGTTTTATGTTAACCCATCAGTGGAGATGATGCTATCGGGGCTATGTTATTGCAAAGGGGAAAGGAGTCTTAGTATATGAAGCCTGTTCATTATGCTAGCAGAGTAAAAACTCCTCATGAAAGAGGCTTTTTGGAAATTGAATTGGTGATGACTAGTATGGTTTATGTTTGCAGACGATTCAAACACTACTTGCTGCAAGCGTCATTCACCTTCCTCACTAGTTATTCATTGCTTCTGCAACTGTTCAATAATTCAAATATATCAAAACAGTAATGAAATGGGTTATTGAGCTTCAGGAGTTTTACTTCACCTTTTTGGTGGAGAAAAGTACTAGGGCAACCCTAGAAGATCTTCTCACTTATAAGGATACTCTAGTTTTGGTTAAAGAAGATGTGGTGTGGAAAAAGAAAGTCGAGACTCCTGCCATTTCTAATGCTTCATTGTTGTCTTTGATGGTTCTTATCGAAGAAGTCATGTTGCTGCTTCAAGAGGCATTGTCATTTATGATGCAGAAGGGACGCTTATGAGAAAGCAAGGGTTGAAACTTGATGCCAAAAGTAGCAATGAAGCAGAATACATGGCTCTTGAAGGTGGTTTGCATATTTGCTTACAATTGGGAATTAGACGCTTGCAAATTAAGGAGATGCTTTGTTGGTTGTAAAGCAAGTGTTGAGAGTATGGAAGAATAAGAACCCTAAACTGAAAAATTTATGCTTCAAAGTGAAAGCATTGCTCAAAAAGCTCGAAGCATGGAGTTTGCAGCATATTGAGAGGTCTCAAAATGAAGAAGCTCATGATGTTGCTCAAGAGATGATCACTTGTGTGTTTGTGGTAGAGGCGGATGCCCCTTTATATCATGGGAGGGAAATCTTATCAAAGGAAGTGGACTTTCTATTGACAGGTGTTCTACCTGAAGATTTATCGTTTTCTAAAAACTATGCGTTTATAAGAAAAGGCAGGAAATATAAAATGCTTGATGATGTGATTTATATGAAAGGAGGTGATTTGGTTTTGCGTCGTGTACCTTGGAAAGAAGAAATTTACAAAATTTTGGAAGAAAATCATGAGGGGTCTTGTGGAGGCCATTTTTCTATGAAGATCATGTTGCACAAGATCGTGCAAGAAGGCTACATATGGCCGAGTATTCAGTGCGATGTTAATCATTGGTGCAAGTTGTGTTTGCCTTGTCAAAGGATGGGAAAGATAATTTTGAAGGCTGAATTGCAAAAGATAATGTTAGCTTTTGATGTGTTTGAGAAATGGGGTCTCGATGCTATTGGACCCTTACCTATGACTAGCAAGAGCAATGCTTACATTTTGACAGTAGTCGATTTTTTGTCACGACGGACAGAAGCCAGAGTTGCCAAATAGATTACTATTAAGGAGATGGGAAAATTTGTTTATGAGTACATATGTTGCAAATTTGTTGTGCCACTAGAGCTACTTTTGGATAGAGGACAAGGATTTAGAGGAGAGTTGTTTGACTTCTTATGCGAAAAGCTCAATATACAGCATAGGTACAGTTCTCCCTATTATCCACAATGCAATGGTCTTAATGAAAGGTTCAATGGAGAGTTGGTAAAGATCTTGACAAAGATAACTCATACACATGGGAAGACTTGGGATTCATAGTTGCCTTCTGTGTTATGGGCCTACAGAATGGCTATCAAGACGAGCACAGGATTTTCCCCTTACCACTTGGTTTATGGCAAGGAAGCTTTATTGCCAATTGAAGTGGAAATCCCTCCTCTCAAGTTATTGTCATTGGAAGATGAGGAGCAAACAAATGCATGGCAATAAAGGTTATTGGATTTATAATGCTTGCAATTGGATAGAGTTTTAGCTTTGGGTTACTATGAGGAAGTGTCAAGAAAGGCTCAGCTAAAAGCCAATGAATGCGTAGAGTATAAGAAAATTGAAAAGAGTGATTTGGTGTTGCCATACAACAGTAAATTGAACAATACCTTTCAGAAGAAATTTCAAATCAAATGCGCAGGTCCGTTTACTGTTGTAAGAAAATTTAAAAATGGCACATATTAGTTGGCCAATGTAAATGCTTCACAACATAAATATCATGTTGATACAATTGTGACTGATGAAATGCTATCAACAGAAGGAGACAATGTGGAGACATCTGAAAATGTGGATGAGGTTCTAGGGATGAAATACAATAGTTATTCACCCTAGGGACCTCTGATTGTCATGAATGATTAAGCAGGCAAGGGGGCATTGGAAGGTTATGTCAGTCATTTTGTGGATAAGCATGAAGTCACTAAGTCATGCCAAAAAGCTTGCCCACTAGCCTCATGTACATATGTGTACATAACCCTCCAAGTTTTGGAAGTGGCTTTGTAAAAATTCATGTACAAAGGTGTGATTTTTCCAAGCTTGAATGATGATGTTTTGGGTTGTTTGAGACTCCAAAATATGATTTTTAATAAGTATTTTCATCCGGGCTTTATAGCTTGTGAATCGGGCTTCTACATCATGAGTTATGAGTATCTGAAGCGGGCGGTCTCAACTCAGAAGGTGATTGCAGGTGCATGAACAAAGGGAAACTAGTCCAACTTGGGGGTGTAAGATTATAAATACTAAAGTTTTATATTTTTGGAGATAGCCGAGGTGATGGGGTTCGAGCCGTACTGTGTTATGGTGCGTCGTTCGGTGATCGGAGTAGCAAGGTATGCCTCGAGGAAAATTGTCCGAGAAGTCCTCTCATGCTTTGGGAGAAGCTAGGAGTTTTTGTGGAAGCTGGGAAGCTTGGAGGATGGTGCCATTGGCAATGGAGTAATCCTAGATGGGGGGGAGAAAGTGGAAATTGGAGGGTATAAGGGGGGGAGTGGGCACCCCCTAAGGTTGTATCAAAGGGGCAAATGGAGCTTCTCTTGCCTTTCTAATGGGGCTGGTGGGTGTTGGGGGAGAGAGGGGGCACCCACTGTGAGTTCCCAGTGCTTGGACAGGCTAGTGGCCACTTTTTTGGTCCATGGACACTTGTCCCCACCCCATTCCTTGGTCAAATGGTCACCAACAACTCATTTTTCACCCAAAAAAGGCCAAAATTGGACCAAT
The DNA here is from genome assembly GCF_014529385.1 of Adiantum capillus-veneris. Classification (NCBI taxonomy): domain Eukaryota; kingdom Viridiplantae; phylum Streptophyta; class Polypodiopsida; order Polypodiales; family Pteridaceae; genus Adiantum; species Adiantum capillus-veneris. The sequence continues at coordinate 23,003,015 of NC_140933.1, read as the reverse complement.
TAAAAGGTGCCAAAAGAGAGAACCATGTTAGCTAAGAGGAAAGAGAAAATTCCTTCAGATAAGAGCCAAAAATATCCCATTTTTAATAGCTGTAATTCTCTACACACTTTTTTTCCTAACAGAGACTAGCTTTTTTGGAGCTTTTGAGAGATACCCCAACTTCAAAAGCTTGTAACTCTCTCATCTGTTGTCGGAATCAAGCATATGGATACTCCACGAAGGTCTACATGACACAAGCTTCATCTTTGTGGTATTTGGTTTTATCAATTTTAATCATGGTTTGGGTTAGGGATGTTTGCGACTTGACTTTACAGGTGTTCGACATAGGTGTTTTCTGCAACTTTATGGTGTTTCCTTCCGACGGTGTGGTGTGTGCAAGGCTATAAAGGTTCTCATTTTCCTTCTTGTTTGCATGCCAACATCATTTTGGTGCCCCCACAAAGGATAAGAAAATTGAAAAGAGTGATTTGGTGTTGCGATTCAATAGTAAATTGGACAATACCTTTCAGAAGAAATTTCAAATCATATGGGAAGGTCCATTTACTGTTGTAAGCAAATTAAAAAATGGCACATGTGAGTTGGCCAACTTAAATGGTGCACAACATAAATATCATGTTAATGGTTATAGATTGAAGAGGTATCTGGCATGTTTGATGACGATTGTGACTGATGAAATGCTATCAACAGAAGGAGACAATGTGGAGACATCTGAAAATGTGGATGAGGTTTCTAGGGATGAAATGCAGTAGTTAATCACCCTAGAGACCTCTGTTTGTCATGAATGATTAAGCAGGCAAGTGGGGGTTGGCAAGCTATGTCAGGCATTTTTTGGATAAGCATGAAGTCAGTAAGTCATGCCAAAAATCTTGCCCACTAGCCTCATGTATATATGTGTACATAGCCCTACAAGTTTTGGAAGTGTCCTTGTAAAAATTTGTGTACAAAGGTGTGATTTTTCCAAGCTTGAATGCTAATGTTTTGGGTTGTTCAAGACTCCAAAATATGATTTTTAATAAGTATTTTCAGCCGTGCTTTAAAGCTTGTGAATCGGACTTGTGCATCATGCGTTATGAGCATCTGAAGCGGGCGGTCTCAACTTAGAAGGTGATTGCGGGTGCATGAGAGAAGGCAAATTAGGCCAACTTGGGGGTCTAAGATTATAAATACTGAATTTTGATAGTTCTGGAGATAGACGAGGTGATGGGCTTTGAGCCGTGTGTTACGGTGCGTCATGATCCGAGCAGCAAGGTATGCCTCAAGGAAAATTGTTCGAGAAATCCTCTCATGCTTTGGGAGATGCTGGGAATTTTGGGGAAGCTAGGAAGCTTGGAGGATGGTGCCATTGGCAATGGAGTAATCTCACTTGGGGGGGGAAAGTGGAAATTGGAGGGTATAAAGGGGGGAGTGGGCACCCCATAAGGTTGTATCAAAGGGGCAAATGAAGCTACTCTTGCCTTGCTAATGGGGCTCGTGGGTGTTGGGGGAGAGAGGGGGTGCCCACTGTGAGTTCCCAATACCTGGACATGCTGGTGACCATTTTTTTGGTCCCTGGACACTTGCCCCCGCCCCATTCCTTGGTCAAATGGTCACCGACATCTCATTTTTCACCCAAAAAAGGCCAAAATTGGATCAATTAAAAGGTGACCAAAAAGAGAACCATGTTAGCTAGGAGGAGAGAGAAAATTCCTTCAGATAAGAGCCAAAAATATCCCCTTTTTAATAGCTGCAATTCCCTGCACACTTTTTTTCCTAACAGAGACTAGCTTTTTTGGAGCTTTTGAGAGATACCTCAACTTCGAAAGCTTGTAACTCTCTTCTCTGTTGTCGGAATCAAGCATATCGATACTTTACGGAGGTCTACACAACACGAGCTTCATCTTTATGGTCTTGGTTTTCATCAATTTTAATCATGGTTTGGGTTAGGGCTGCTTCCGGTCTGACTCTACAACTGTTTGACATAGGTGTTTTCCGCAACTTTGTGGTGTTTCCTTCCGACGGTGTGGTGTGTGCAAGGCTATAGAGGTTCTTGTTTTCCTTCTTGTTTGCATGCCAGCATTGTTTTGGTGCCCCCACGGAGAATAAGAAAATTGAAAAGAGTGATTTGTAGTTGCGTTACAATAGTACATTGGATAATACCTTTCAAAAGAAATTTTAAATCAAATGGGAAGGTCCATTTACTGTTGTAAGCAAATTTGAAAATGGCACATATCAGTTGGCCGACTTAAATGGTGTACATCATAAATATTGTGTTAATGGTTATAGATTGAAGAAGTATCTGGCACGTTTGATGACAATTGTGACTGATGAAATGCTATCAACAGAAGGAGACAATGTGGAGACATTTGAAAATGTGAATGAGGTTTTTGGGGATAAATTGCAGTAGTTATTCACCCTAGGGACCTTTGTTTGTCATGAATGACTAAGCAAGTAAGTGGGGGTTGGCAAGCTATGTCAGGCATTTTTGGATAAGCATGAAGTCACTAAGTCATGCCAAAAATCTTGTCCACTAGCCTCATGTATATATGTATACATAGCCCTGCAAGTTTTGGAAGTGGCCTTGTAAAAATTCATGTACAAAGGTGTGATTTTGCCAAGCTTGAATGCTGATGCTTTGGGTTGTTAGAGACTCCAAAATATGATTTTCAATAAGTATTTTCAATTGTGCTTTATAGCTTGTGAATCAGACTTGTACATCATGAGTTATGAGCATGCGAAGTGGGCGGTCTCAACTTAGAAGGTGATTGTGGGTGCATGCGAGAAGGGCAACTACGCCAACTTGGGGGTCTAAGATTAGAAATGCTGAAGTTTTATATTTTTGGAGATAGCCGAGGTGATGGGCTTCGAGCCGTGTGTTACAGTGCGTCATTCAGTGACTGGAGCAGCAAGATATGCCTCGGGGCCATTCTTCCGAGAAGTCCTCTCATGCTTTGGGAGAACTTGGGAGTTTTTGTGGAAGTTGGGAAGCTTGGAGGATGGTAGTAATCCCACATGGAAGGGAGAAAGTGGAAATTGGAGGGTATAAGGGGGGAGTGGGCACCCGCTAAGGTTGTATCAAAGGGGCAAATGGAGCTTCTCTTGTCTTGCTAATGGGGCTCGTGAAGGAGTACGAGCGGAAGTGCGACGCGAGAAAGAGTGCGAGAAGAAGAGCACGACGATATGGTGAACTCGCTCTACCGTAATGTGTAGAGCATAGTGAGTTCTTATTAGGTTTTTACAAAAGAATATGTGTACATACCTGGCGGCCCGCCCACTTACCTGGGCGACCACATTGGGCTTTATACCCCAACAACCTCCTGCTTAAAGTCCAATGTGGTACTTTAAGTGTGAGAGAAGCTACTATACAAGTTAATATACAAGAGATGTAGAGAAGTGATGTACTACCCTACACCTAACTGCTTGCGAAAATGCGCAAAGCTCTCTGAGGGAAGTCCTTTTGTAAGTAGATCAGCAGGATTTTCTATGGTGTGAACTTTGACAAGCTGAAGTTGCTTATCCTCGAGCATTTCCCTGATGAAATGATACTTCACATCCACATGCTTTGTCTTTGAGTGATAAACTGGATTGCGAGCCAATTGTATAGCACTTTGACTATCACAATATAACACAGGCATCTCTTCTTTGATTCCCAAATCTGTTACTAGTCGATTAAGCCAAATTGATTCTTTGCATGCCTCTGATGCTGCAACATATTCAGCCTCTGTAGTAGACTGAGTAACACAATCTTGTAATCTAGAACGCCATGATACTGCTCCACCAGCCAATGTAAAGACATACCCTGACGTAGACCTTCGGTTGTCTAAGTCACCTGCATAATCTGAGTCTGTAAAACCCTTTACACTTAGCTCCTGACTCCCATAGCATATACGCATACTCTTTGTAGCTTTCAGGTATCTCAATATTCCTTTCACTGCCTCCCAATGTTTCTTGCCTGGGTTTGACATGTATCTACTTACTACTCCCACTACAAATGCAATGTCTGGGCGAGTAGCAATCATTGCATACATCAAACTACCCACTACAGACGCATATGGAATCTTATCCATTTCAGCCTGTTCTTCTTCAGACACAGGAAAATCTTGTTTGCTAAGTTTCACATATGGTGGCAATGGAACACTCAGTGCCTTTCCCTTCTTCATATTGAAACGTTGCAAAACCTTGTCAATATACTCTGTTTGAGATAACCAAATCAACTTCTTTGATATGTCTCTCTCAATGCGCATACCAAGTATATGACTTGCCTCACCCATGTCTTTCATGTCAAACGATTTTTCCATCTTTGACTTCAAAGCTGAAATTTCTTCCAAGTGCTTGCCAGCAATCAACATGTCATCCACATACAAAATAAGGATCAGCCAACTACCATCCTTAGCCTTCTTTGTATATAGACAGTGATCGAACTCACTACGTTTGTAGCCTTGAGAAAGCATAAACTTGTGGAATTTATGGTACCATGCCCTCGGTGATTGTTTTAAGCCATAAAGACTCTTTAACAACTGGCATACCCAATCTTCCTTGCCTTTCTCAACAAACCCTTCTGGCTGCTGCATGTAAATTTCCACATCTAAATCACCATGCAAGAACGCTGTCTTGACATCCATTTGGTGCAACACCAAATCTAATATGGCAACCAATGCAAGAAAGCATCTCAATGTAGTCATCTTGACCACCAGAGAGAAGACTTCATCAAAGTCAATGCCTTGTTCTTGCTTAAAGCCATTGGCAACAAGCCTTGCTTTGTACTTTGGCTGACTATCATGAGCGGTGATCTTATACCTTGTAAACCCATTTACAAGGTAGAGCCTTTTTGCCCTGTGGTAATTTAACTAGCTTCCATGTCTTGTTTTTATGCAGAGCTGTCATCTCTGACTGCATGGCCAATTGCCAATTCCTGGAGTCCTTCATTTGCACTGCTTCCTTGTAACATGAAGGCTCATTGCAATCAGTCAACATGACATAGTTCATAGATGGAACAAACCTATCAGGAGGTCGCGTGACACGTCCAGATCTACGCACAATAGGTGGCGCAGGCTCAGCCACAACCTGTGGTTCCACTCTGTCCTGTCCTTGCTCCTCTTGAGCCCTGACAAGGAGTACGAGCGGAAGTGCGACGCGAGAAAGAGTGCGAGAAGAAGAGCACGACGATATGGTGAACTCGCTCTACTGTAATGTGTAGAGCATAGTGAGTTCTTATTAGGTTTTTACAAAAGAATATGTGTACATACCTGGCGGCCCGCCCACTTACCTGGGCGACCACATTGGGCTTTATACCCCAACAGCTCGTGGGTGTTGGGGGAGAGAGGGAACACCCATTGTGAGATCCCACTGCCTAGACAGGTGCTTGGCCACTTTTTTGGTACTCAGACACTTGACCCCACCCCATTCCTTGGTCAAATGGTCACTGACAGCTCATTTTCCACCCAAAAAAGGCCAAAATTGGACCATTTAAAAGGCGCCCAAAGAGAGAACCATGTCGACTAAGAGGAGAGAGAAAATTCCTTCAGGTAAGAGCCAAAAAGATCCCCTTTTTAATAGATGAAATTCCCTTCACACTTTTTTTCCTAACAGAGACTAGCTTTTTTGGAGCTTTTGAGAGATACCCCAACATTGAAAGCTTGTACCTCTCTCGTCTGTTGTTGGAATCAAGCATATGGATACTCTACGGAGGTCTACATGGCACAAGATTCATCTTTATGGTTTTTGTTTTTATCAATTTTAATCATGGTTTGGGTTAGGACTGTTTCTGGCCCGACTTTATAGGTATTCGACATAGGTGTTTTCCGCAATTTTATGGTGTTTCCTTATGACGGTGTGGTGTGTGCAAGGCTATGGAGGTTCTCATTTTCCTTCTTGTTTTCATGCCAAAATTGTTTTGGCGCCCCCACGGTGGATAAGAAAATTGAAATGAGTGATTTGTGTTGCGATACAATAGTAAATTGGACAATACCTTTCAGAAGAAATTTCAAATCAGATGGGAAGGTCCATTTATTTTTGTAAGAAAGTTTGAAGGTGGCACATATCAGTTGGCCGACTTAAATGGTGCACATTATACATATTGTGTTAATGGTTATAGATTGAAGAAGTATCCGACATGTTTGATGACAATTGTGACTGATGAAATGCTATCAACAGAAAAAGACAATGTGGAGACATCTGAAAATGTGGACGAGGTTTCTAGGGATGAAATGCAACAGTTATTCACCCTAGAAACCTCTACTTGTCATGAATGACTAAGCAGGCAAGGGGGGGTTGGTGTCATGCTATTTTTGGATAAGCATGAAGCTACTAAGTCATGGCAGAAAGCTTGTCCACTAGCCTCATGTATATGTGTACATAGCCCTGCAAGTTTTGGAAGTGGCCTTGTAAAAATTCATGTACAAAGGTGTGATTTTTCCAATCTTGAATGCTGATGTTTTAGGTTGTTTGTGACTCCAAAATATGATTTTTAATAAGTATTTTCAGTCGTTCTTTATAGCTTGTGAATCGGACTTGTACATCATGAGTTAATAGCATCCGAAGCGGGCGGTCTCAACTCAGAAGGTGATTGCAGGTGCGTGCGAGAAAGGAAACTAGTCCAACTTGGGGATCTAAGATTATAAATATTGAAGTTTTATATTTTTGGAGATAATTGAGGTGATGGGCTTCGAGCCGTGTGCTACGATGCGTCATTCGATTCGAAGCAGCAAGGTATGCCTCTAGGAAAATTGTCGAAATCCTCTCATGCTTTGGGAGAAGCTGGGAATTTTTGGGGAAGCTGGGAAGCTTGGAGGATGGTTCCAAGTGGCAATGCAGTATTCCCACATGGGGGGGAGAAAGTTGAAATTGGAGGGTATAAGGGGGGGAGTGGGCACCCCCTAAGGTTGTATCAAGGGAGCAAATGGAGCTTCTCTTGCCTTGCTAATGGGGCTCGTCCGTGTTGGGGGAGGGAGGGGGCATCCATTGTGAGTTCCCACTACCTAGACAGGTGCATGGAAACTTTTTTGGTCTCTTGACAGTTGCCCCCACCGCATTCCTTGGTCAAATGGTCACCGGCAACTCATTTTTCACCTAAAAAAGGCCAAAATTGGACCAATTAAAAGGTGCCCAAAGAGAGAACCATGTTGGCTAAGAGAAGAGAGAAAATTCCTTGGGATAAGAGCCAAAAAGGTCCCATTATTAATAGTTGTAATTCTCTACACACTTTTTTTCGTAACAGAGACTAGCTTTTTTGGAGCTTTTGAGAGATACCCCAACTTCAAAAGCTTGTAACTCTTGGTTTTTATCAATTTTAATCATGGTTTGAGTTAAGACTGTTTTCGGTCCGACTTTACAAATATTCAACATAGACGTTTTTCACATCTTTATGGAGTTTCCTTCCGATGGTGTGGTGTGTGAAAGGCTATTAAGGTTTTTGTTTGCACGCCAACAGCGTGACCACGTCCGTGGTGCCTGATGACATAAATTTGGATTAGTTTCCAATAACTAGAAATTAAGCCTCATGTGACCATGCCCTAAGTGTGAAATGAAACTCCATCTAATGCACGATGCATGCAACTCACACATGCCTTCATTTGCGGTGCACGTGCTGTGGGGATGTGTAGTGAGTGAATTACAACCATATTTTTTCAGGCAGCGACCTGCAACGAGAAAGTGTTCATGATTTATGAATCATTTTAAAACTAGTCCTCTAGACAGTCCGCAGTGCCGCGGACTATTTTCAAGAGCTTTTGGATATCGTTCAGACATGAGAGAGAGAGAGAGAGAAGAGAGAGAGAGAGAGAGAGAGAGCGAGCCTGGCAAGAGCTTGGCTAGTGGAAACAGAGAGTAGCGAGCGACGAGGGCAACAAAAATGGCAGCTAGGGCCAAGCTCTTGGGATAGGCCATTGCCGCCTCTACCCTGTCTTCCTCTTCCCGTAGAAATGGCAGCCGTTGCATGTTCTTGTTCCCACCTGTTGACGCCCGATCTCTTGGGAGAGGCCATTGCTGCCTCCACCCCATCTTACTCTTCCCTGTCTCCTCCCTTTCCCCTGCCATTGTGACTATCTTAGGCAAGAAGAAGCCCAAGCCTTCCCCCAAGGCCGTCAAAGTCGTCCCCCGCTAACGAGCTGGAGATTGGAAAGTGGTACAGTTCATCCTCAAGAATTTACATTCCTGAGTGTTTGTTAGCCAGATTTGACGTGCCTTCCTGTCTCACTGGAGAAGTACCTGGAGACTATGGATTTGATCCCTCGGCCTTAGCAAGAAACCTACAGTCTTTGTCAAGCACCAAGCCTATGAACTCATCCATGCGAGGTGGGGCTGGTTTTGTCCTCCCTGAGGCTTTTTATTAGTATGGAGCCACTTGTGGAATATACGCAGTATTGTTTGAGAGAGAGAGAGAGAGCCAGGGCCATGCGCATTGCAGGCGACAGGCTATAGCCGTGACCTAAAGCCATGTTTTTTTCGGCAATGACTTGCAGCGGAAAAAATTTACCTTGATCTAATCAACTTAAAACTCCTCAAACCAGTCCGCAGCGGCGCGGACTGTTTTTAAGAGATATTTGGACCTCTTTCAGATGCGAGCAATAGGCCTTAACGTTGGGTCGTTAGAGAGAGTTGACTCTTGAGCATCTTGTTTTGTTTCTGGGACGGATCTGATTTTGAGTTCCTGCATCGCATGACGCCAAGTCTTCCAAAGTTTCAAGGAATCATGGCCATTGGGGTCGCCAGCCCAAGGGAGTTCTTAGACATCAATAGTTTTTTTTTCAAAGAAACGCTTGTGAATTATATTAGAAGGGGCTATAAATTACATCTTTCGAAGGCATGGAAGCCTTGATTGGGTGAGTATACAAACTGAACTCATGGGGAAAGTTATAAGAAAAAAGATAGATACAATTACTGAGGCGAGACGTCATTACCAATTACTGAGGTGAGACGTCTTGTTTGGGTGAGTATACAAACTGAACTCATGGGGGAAGTTACAAGAAAAAAGACAGATACAATTACTGAGGCGAGATGTATTAAGACATCAATATTGGTGACAAGCGCAGGGGCATCATAATGAAACTTTATGCTGACACTACTCCCAAAAATACCGAGGACTTTAGGGATTTAATGTGTACTTGATAGAAGGGTTCAAGCAAGTCTGACAAACCTTTGCAACTCAAGGGCTCTTCACTAGTTCAAGGGCTCTTCATTTCACACGGTGATTCCAAACTTCATGTGCCAACAGTGTTCTGGAGAAATCATTTTTCCAAACGTACAAATTGTTTCTCCTTGAATATGCCAAGAGGAAATTTTAAAAAATTAGGTTTTTTTTTTGTCTTTGCATTATTTTTTTCTAATTTGGGGTAGAATTTCTCCTTGTCCCCTTGCTCTCAAGCGGCATTTTTGAAATTGAACAAAGCATGATATTAAGCTGAGTTTATCCCCAACATTGTATGTCCAGGAGAAGACACAATGTTGTATGCTAAGTTTGCCCAAGGGAGATTCATCAAGAAACACAATGGCTTTGGTGTTCTCTCCATGGCCAATGTCGAGCCCAACAATAACGGCTCGGGGTTTTTCCTCTACACTATCGAGACCCAGTGGCTCGACGAAAAGCATATTGTATTTGGATGTGTTGTTGAGGGCATGGATGTGGTGAAGAGCATTGAAAGTGTGGGCTATTTGAGTGGCAAAATGTAGTCCACATCCTCACAATTCACCATTTTTCATCATCTTTCTTCTTACGTCTACCCATTCTTTCTTTCATCTTTTTTTGCATCATCTACTGTGAGTACCTACTTTCACAGGATGGCTCAACAATTGATCGGAGAGAAGATCTCAAAGTTCAAGAAGCTTACCTTCTCTTTGACAAAGATGGCAATGGAAATATCACCACCAAAAAAATTATTCAAGGTTTTTATAAGGACCAAAATGGATTTGTTTTTGCTACAGAGATTTTCCACGTGATGACAAATCTAGGAGAGAAGTTGATAGATGAGTGGGTTGATAAATTGATTTGAGATGCAAATGTTGATGGACATGTGAATTATGATAAATTTGTGATGATGATGCTTTCAAAGTAGTGCTTTTGACATGTGTAAAATGTAAACGATGCACAACCATGCTTTGCTGCTAAAATGAGCAGGTTGTATTTGAAGACTTGATATAAAAACAATTTTTTAATCCCGAAACCCAGAAATACTAGGGCGGTGCCCAAGTGACACAAACCTTACTTGGGGGGGGGGTAAATACAAGTGTAATCATGAATGTGCTCTTTTACTTTCCATGCTCAAGGAGACAAAAGAAAGGGATATTCTTTTGAAATAATTTGGTGTCATCCGAACAAAGGTCCACCAAAATAGCCTTTTTTGCCTCTCTTTCTTTGTAACTTTCACGTGTCTTCTATCACCACAATACTACATAGTGTGGAGCATGTTTGTAGATCTGAGTGAGATTTGTGTTATGAAAATTTCTTTGGTTGTGCTAGCATGTTGAGTTGTGTATTCCTTATTGCTCAAACTTCATTTTAGATGGCTTCCATATAGGTGTTTAGAATGAATTCTCTAAGAGAATCTCATGTTTAATCAGGTCCAAAATGTTGTTAGAGGAGAGACAGCTACATAAGCTTCTTGAAGTTTACTTGGATTAGCTTGCTCTGTTTTTTATTTGCTCAAAAAATCTCGCTCGCTCTTTGGACTTCCTCCTCTCTACCAAGTTAGTGGTGCCAACGTGCCCATGAGGAAATATCCCACAAAATTTTGGCCACATGAGGCACCAAATGCAAGCCTCTCAAGATCGTTAATAATGTACCTAACAAATTTGATGTGGGTTGAGCAACTGGAAAGGATTTGCAAGTATCTGATGTCAAAGTCCTCTTCTATAGCACATTACATTAGATTCTCCATCACTGATTAAAGATGGTTATAGATTACATTAGATTCTCCATCACTGATTATAGATGGTTATGCCTCTCCTTAGGAACCTACAAAACCAAAACAGATAATATCAAGACTCATTTGTCAATTTACCCATGCAACCTCAACATGAGATAAGAATTGTATGTGGGTAATCAAGTGCTCCAACTCAATATTTTTGGTGTGGAACCAACACACTACAACTGACTTGCTGAGCATTGCCATCTTTGCTTCCTGTCTTCCACCAATGACCCTCATCTACTTGAACAGCTTGTGTGATGGTCTGCAACAATGAGATCATATACTCCTAAGGTTGGACATCCTATCCTCAATGTGAAATGCAAGGCAAAGCTTTCTTTGGTTATGCCTGGGATATTGTTGCATATAGTGGCATGCCAAAGACATTTATTTTGAAGGCAAAATCTATTGCCATGCATTGTGCCTTGAGAAGTGCGCATAAGGAGCATCCAATCATCCCCAATAACCAAAATGAATGGGTTGTCTCTCTCATGCAAGGAATCAGGGTTGTAGGGTTGGCAGTATAGCACCTTCCCTTGGTCTTTTATCCTTAGGGCATCGCTATACATTTAAGACCATTGATAATCTCCTACGTGCCCTACAACACACACAAGATAGTCAAGAAACATAAACAAATTCAAGAATTGTAATGGTTCTACATAGGTGAACCCATGTAAGATGCGGGCACATAGGTAAACTTAGGCAAACTAAGGTCACATAGAAAAACCTAAGCAATGCATGAATGCATAGGTAAACCAAGGAAAACTATGGTCACATACGTAAACTTGAGCAATGCGTGGATGCATAGGTAAGCTTGGGCAATCTATGGTCACACACGTAAATCTAGGCAGTATGTGGTCACACAAGTAAACCCAAGCAAGACCTACACCCATGCATGGAAATGAGGTAAACACAATGGAGAAGGCTGATGATTAACACAATTCACCTTGCATACGTAGTTGATATGAAACCATTTGAATTTCCCTAGAAACATGAAGGATTTGTACGTTACTTGGTCCATTAGCGATGCCATGTTGATGTGTAATGCTTCCTTTGAGATGCTCATCCCTGCAACTGGGTGGCCCATGTGAACATCAAAGAGGTCCTCCATGCACTAGTCCCTAACAATAGGATGCACTAGAAAGTTGAAGAGGTCTTCTCATTGTCTATACGCATGGCCTTTGTGGCCACAATGCAGCCATATGGTAGCACTTTTCATTATGATTGTAGCATGTTGATACAAATAATGAAAGGGAACCCACACTTCTTTGATGTGCACAAACTTTGATGACCTTTTCCCACTCTTCTGTCACCCCTCATTGTTGGCAAGCAAGTTCAACAAAGGTCTTGGATCTTCTATGTAACTTGACTAGCCTAGCTTTGTGTATGATGACAATATTGTTTAGCACATCATCATCTTGGATAGTATGTGCTCCTCAATACAATCTTGAGTACTTAGAGTGTGAAAGCATGAATAGGTGGACAAAATAGTTGTGCCTAGGACATAGCTATTTATAAAAGTGTTTGACAAAATGAAAACATCTGGGGCATGTTATGTATCACTAGATAGCTCTTCAATAGGAGAACCTAAATCTATAATGGGTGCAAATTTTAAAGTTGATTTGCAAAAAAATTACCAGCCTCCACTTTTGTAAAAAAATAGCTTCCAACCCTTGAAAGTGTACGACCCATTCATGCTTTCACCCTAGAAGGCTCTCCCTTTGGTCATGTAAATGTGGGCACTGTGGTCTCACACAAAAAGGATCCCCATCACACTTATGAATCTACTCCGATGACTGATGTGTCACACACTCACATATGTCTGATAGTTCCTTCACAAGCATGGGTGATAATCCTTGGTATCTAATGTTAGTGCACCATGTAGATGAAAAAGGAAGCCATGGTTTCTTGGAGCCCAAGATGTCCATTTGAATGGCATGAAAAAATGATCCTTTCTCGATCATCTACACGTGGAAGCCACTTTTTTTAGGTGCATGATATTTTCTCCCATCTTTGTCACATACGATCTGCAATGAATCCCTAATTTTGACCATTTATTCAAGTTTAAGAAGCCTTGCTTGTCAATAATTTTGAGAGTGTCTAAGGCAATGTGGAGACCATTTTATATGCAAGCAATCATGAGGTTGTATGTCGATCTATTAGAACAAAGCGCATTTGAAAGCATTGATCATGGATGAGTGGAAACCTTCAAACAAGTATGCTATCTCTGCTAAAGTTATAGCATCTCAAGTGAATGGCCCAATGTGATCCTAATATCTATTTTGAATTTAGGTATTTATTTTACTTATTTGCCAAAGTCTTGGGTAGGGGAATTTACTAAGGGCCCCTGGGCTAGTATATAAGCACCACCTTGTAAATCTCTTATTCATTGCCCAGTGGGTTAGTCCCCCCCCCCCCCCCCTCTCTCTCTCTCTCTCTCTCTCTCTCTCTCTCTCTCTCTCTCTCTCTCTCTCTCTCTCTCTCTCTCTCTCTCTCTCTCTCTCTCTCTCTCTCTCTCTCTCTCTCTCTTTGATAGTAGGTCTTGAGTTCAACTCTCCTTGTCGGATAGATCTTTAAGGTTTCTTGGGATAGTTTCCTATGATGTTAAAATACTCTTCTTCTTCTTCTTCTTCTTCTTCTTCTTCTTCTTCTCTCTCTCTCTCTCTCTCTCTCTCTCTCTCTCATGTATTCTCACCATTGCTATACGCTTTTGCATCATCGACATTGGCATGGTATCCGAGATTTTGGCTTAGTGATTGCAAGAAAGAGAAGAGAACTAGCATTGCGGTGAAGAGGAATATAAGAAGCTTTGGCCAAAAACTTTCTAAAATACAGGTAAAGTAACCATCAGGAGGTGAGGACAATGGTGTTCTAAAATGCTTGGACACAGACCATCATTTCCTACAACATTTTGATAGGTGCACGTTTTTGGTGATCCTTGTAGTGCATACTGAAACACTGCCGGTTTTGGAGCCATCTTTCACAAGCGTTCCAAAACACATAGAGGGCAAGCTCTAGCAATAGAGTTTTGAAATTTTAATCCAATACCACACTTGGGAGTATCTCTTGAGGCAATGAGTGGTGGTGGGCTAGCTCTCAGCGTTTTGAGATGCTTGCATGAGGAGTCCTTGACATAGAGGTCAAACTCTAGCAATAGCATTTTGAAATTTTAATCCAATAGCGCATTTATGAGTAGCTCTTGAGGAAATGAGTGGTGGGCTAGCTCTCAGCGTTTTGAGATGCTTGCATGAGGAGTCCTAGGGGTGGCCATTTTTGGCTTGGCATGGACGAGCATTTTGATATGCTACAGGAATTGGAGACCTTTCATAGACACATTCTTGCAAGCATTTTGTAACGCTCTAATGACTGGTGGTTTTCTTTAGGTTTGAAGTGGCATCCAGCGACATGTAGCCTCGACATCCATGATGACATCTTGCCCTCAAATGATCAACACCAACAATTGGCAATGGATACCGCATCGACTAGTACCCAGTGAGTGGTCTATCAAGAAGTGTAGTTCTCAAGGAAGCTGTCAATTTGTTGGATTAGGAGTGTGAAGCCAAAAGAAATAGTACAAGTTCACTAGAGGACATAGGCAAAGTCAAGCTTGACAAGGATGGCAGGGCCAACACCCACTTAGCATCCTATGGATGGGTGGCGTTCTCAAGGAAGCCATTAGTTTTTTTGCCTTGAGATTGTGAAGCTAAAAAAAATGCACGAATTTGCTAGAGGACAAAGGAAAAGGCTAGTTTGACAAGGACAATAGAGCTAGTACTCAATTAGAAGCCTCTATATAGTTGGATTTCTCAAAGGATCTGGCAACCCATTTACCTCAATATTGTAACGCCCAAGGCAAGGTTCAAATCTTGCAAAAGAACAAAGTCCAAGGAATGCTGATCTTCCTCCTCTTAGTCGGCTCCTCAGGAAAGAGAGGTCTCGTGATGCTTTCTCTTCCCTTAATGTGTGTCATAGTACCTTCGTGTATGTTGATGTAGAATATTTCAAGCTCGTGTGCGTTGGAGGTTTCTGGAGCACTCATAGGTTGAGAGGAGAGGTATATCAAGCTCTTCTTCTCACTCTCCTTCGTTGGCGACGATCACGAACAAGGCATGTAGAAGAACTTACTTCTTGAATTTCAATGACACTGCAACCTGGTAACAAGACCTTGATGAAAGCTTTTAAGGCCTCTAAAGCCTCCTCCTCTTCTGTTCTCCAATTTGCAAACTCCTCACGCCATTCGTCCATGTTGTAGATTGCACATCTTCATTGCTTGTGGACTGAAGGTCTGTGTAGCCCTCCTCAGTGGGGGCACCAAAATGATAGCGGGAAAAAGAGCAATGCAATCGGGTGGCCTCTGTACTCGTGCACACTCCACAAACCACGCCTCATGCAAACAAGCAAAGAACAAAACAAAGGGGGCACCACCCTAAATTAAGAGGTTTAGGGACCTCACACATAGTGCACATAGGCAAGTGAGACTTCTGGCATTATGATGGCATCAAAACATATGGCAAAACACATAGAAACGAAGCTTAGGGACCTTATGTAGCATATATATACACAAGACATCAGCTTAACAATACAACGGCATCTGATCATACATAACAAGGATATAGAGAAGCAAGCCAAGGATGGCATAATCCCTTGTCAAAAACAATCAACCCAGCAAGTAGGTATGATCCTACTAGCAACACATCAATACCTTAGAGAATGATGGCGAGGATGGTGGCCATGGAGCATGAGAGAAGACTCCTTATTTAGGTTTTAGGGCTAGTAATGTAGCATACTAGAGGGAGAGAGAGAGAGAGGGGGGGAGAGAGTAGAGCTCCATCCATAGCTCCTCGTTGTGAGCAATGTCGTCATAGCTTCGTTGCTTGGTGAAGTGGGTGAAGTGTTGGTTTTGAGTGAGAGAAGGCCTCCTTATATAGGTTTCTGACAGGGTTTAGGATTAGGGATAAACATGCTTAAATCCGCTGATTGGGGTTACTTTTTGCTTAGGGTGGTCAACAGATTGAGGTCACCTGATATGTCACCATCAAGATATTCTCTAGAGTGATGTGAGAGGGGAGGGTAAATGCTGATTTTTTTGATTGTGACACATGGGGATAAGGCCTTGACCAGCATTTAAGAGCAGGTAAGGTGGCTGTTGAAACTGGAGGTTCTGCACATGTCAGGGGGGGACCTGCGGGGGGGAGGTGGCAGCTGGGTCCTCCTGAATATCAAATTCTCAAAAAATCCTCAACCATGGCTTCTTTTGACATGTGTTCTTTGAAAAAATCAGCATGTCTCTTTTCAACTCAAAAGTCTTTATCCTTGTTGACTCACCTTTACCATAAGATTTTCTCCTTTTCTCCTCCTGTAACTGCATTGTTGATGCCCAATCACTGCTTCTAGTAACAATGAACTGTTACCTACCAAATACTTATGGTGCAGTAAAAAATATTTACCATGGGTAGAAAAAGTTACTGTAGGTAAAAAGTGATTTGTATTTACCATGTAGGTGCAAAATATTTACTGTAGGTAAAAAATATTTATTGTGGTAAAAAATATTTACTGTCGATAAAAAAGTGAAAACGGAGTATGCTGTGCTGTGAGTCCACACGAATATCCTCGTGTAAATTTCACTAGAAATTCACACCTAGAATGGGCTATTCTGTAAGATATAGGTTGTAGGCATGCATAAGAGCTCGTTCCCACGTATCTTCTGTCCATGGCACTTTTTACTCTTTGGTGCTTGTGAAGTAGATTTTTCTTCTCTTTTGAGATCCCTTGGACTAGAGTATCCTCATCTCCCCAACAACTGACTGTGCCTTTATTGCATCTTCAGAAGGGGTCCTAAAAACCATGCATCATATAGCCCTCCCCCTTAAGCTAGAGGTATTTGATGCCTCTAGCTGTAGGTTGTGCTACAATAGGGTTCTCTTGAATACTTACCCACCTGGTACCAATTGAATTTGCCATGTTACTGCTTTCTTGGGTGATGCACCCTGTTTAGTCCTTTCTGATGAATAATTGTATCCATCCATGACTAACAACTGGTCTCCTAGATCCTTGAAAGCCATACCCCATCCATTGTCAATATCCGCTTTCACTGGTAGCATTCTCTTTTTTTTCTTTTTTTCTTCTCTTTTTTCCTTCTTTTTTTTTCTTTTTTTGTCTTTTTTTTTTTTTTGAAACGACTATGTACATGATTGTTACCTTAGTTGGAGCTCGAATATGATGAGCTCTCCTCTGAACCATCCTTAGCATTGATTTCACCAGCATATGGCTGTGAAAGACGACATTGGTAGGCCTTCAATCGCCAACCATTTACCGGGGTCTGATGTACCTTACCATCTAGGTCACCTAGTTGGTAACTACCATTTGAGAGCCTCTATATCACTACAAAAGGGCCTTCCCACTTAAGCAAGAACTTACCATCCTTCCTGCGATCAAAGCGATTGTCGTATCTGAGCACTAAAGAACCTTCCTTGATACCTTTCTTGACAAGGTTGCGATTGAACTTCTTTCGTTTCTTCTCTGCCTGGGCTGCATAGTACTTCACTGCTGACTCTAGATCTAGCCCTAACCTCTCCAAATCGATGATTCTTCCTTCCACCTGCTTCTCTTGACTATCCTCTTGATGTGTTTTTAGAACTCGGAGGCTCGCTAGCTCCACTTCTATAGGCAATAGTGCCTCTTGCCCGTAAACCAAGTGAAAAGGTGTATACCCCAAGGATGTTTTAAAGGATGTTCTGTAGGCCCAAAGTGCTGTATCTAGGTGTTTGTCCCATGCCTTAGGATGTAAATGCACTTGCTTAGTGATGATTTTACATATAAGACCATTTACCTTTTCCACAAGACCATTGCACTGAGGGTAGTATGGTGTAGAGTGCCTGCGCTTGATTTTTAACTTGCTCATCAATTGCCCGACTAAATCAGCTCGAAATCCTGGTCCCCTATCCGAGAGAATCTCCAAAGGTGTGCCAAAACGGCAACAAAGGCATTCAAAAATGAAATCACTCACGTCCTTGGCTGTGATGCACTTTGTGGGACGAGCTTCTGCCCATCTGGTCATGTACTCCACCCCCATAATGATGTATTCCTTCCCTGATTGAGTGCAAGGTAGTGGCCCTATTGCATCTATCCCCCATTTTTCAAATGGCCCATAGGTTTTGATTGGATGCTGATTTTCATGGGTAAGACGCCTTGGTCCAGCTTTTTGGCAAACCTCACATGTGCGGCACCAATGTTGTACATCTCGATGGAGGCTTGGCCACGTGAACCCTGCTTGTAAAATCTTTCTGCTAGTAATCTCTTGTGCAAAGTGGCCACCACACACACCTTCATGACAACTAAACAAAATATCCTTTATCTCTTGGGATGCAGGAACTCTCCTTAAGACAGCATCTTTCCCTCTACAATACAAGTTCTCATTCACTAAGCTATAGCTGGTAGCCTTTTTTTCCAACCACCTACGTTCACTTTTACTCATACCAGAGGGTGCTTCACAATGCTCAAGAAAGTAAAGTAAATCATGCAGCTCCTCCTTTCCCTGGTATAAAGGACTTTTCACAAGGATAGCACCTACTATGAGAGTTTGTAGTTCTTCACCTGCTAAGGCATCTGCTTCTCGATTTTGATCTCTAGGTACAAAGTGCACTCGAACTTCTTTAAAACCCTTCAACAAGGCCTTTGCTTCCCTCATCTTAACAGACAATTTGTCATTTTTACAGGCCCATACACCAACCATTTGCTTAACAATCAACATGGAGTTACCAAAAACATTTAGCTTTGTGATGCCCTGAGAAAGACAACATTGCAACCCTAAAACAAGGGCATGGTACTCTGCCTCATTGTTAGAATGAACCTCTTTTAGATGAAACCCTTTTGCAAAGATCTTCTCCTTCTCTGGACCTAATATTACTATGCCTGTTGATGCCTTGTCTTTGGTCCTCTTGTAAGCCCCATCAAAATACAGATTGTGTGCTCCTAGTAGAACTTCAGGCTCCGGGATAGGCGGTACCTTACTAGGTGCCTCTTTCTTGGCCTTCTCATAACACCTTTGTGTGAGGACATCTACCAAACAAGCACGGGTGGAATCCTCTACTTGTAGTGTGTAGTCAAACTCTTGAAGCTGCACCACCCACTTTGCTATTCTTTGAGACAATTCCATGTGTTGTAGGGCATATGGAAAAACCTCCTCAGTTGTGATCACCACAAATTGTCTCGGAAGTAAGTAAGACCGAAACTTCTCCACTGCAAACTTAAGAGCTAGCACCAATTGCTCAGTTGCGTTGAAACCCTTTTCAGCAGCTGTCATCACTCTACTAGAGAAGTAGACTGGTCTCATGAGAGATGTCTTTGGGTTTTTTTGCATCAAGACAGCTCCTAGAGCTTCTGGACCTACACTAGGATTTACATAGAATAATTCACCCCATGTGGGTTGTAGGATGACAGGCAATGAGCTCAAAATTGTTTTAACTTCTTGAAAGCACCTTTCACCCTCCTCACTCCATGTCAATGTAGTGTGTTTAGTGAGCTGCTGCAAAGGATAGATTGCCTGAGAAAGGAGATGTATGAATCGTCCCATGTAGCGAACCTTTTGAATGAAGGAGACTAGTTGCTTCACGTTTGAAGGAGTAGGTAAAGCTAACAATGTCTTTACCTTTTCAGGGTCAGCCTCAATACCATCTTGAGACACAACATGGCCTAGTAGAGTGACCTTGCTCTCACCTATGTGGCACTTGTCTTTATTCAATTGCCCACCCAATTGGGCCAGACGGGTGAAACCTTCATCAACCTTGGACAGATGTACTTCCCTAGAGCTGTAAATGCAAAAATCATCAATGAAGACTCGTATGGACTTACCAAAGTAAGGTTGAAACACCAAGTTCATAAACCTCTGGAAAGTAGCTGGGGCATTAGTTAAACCAAAAGGCATAACTCTATAAGCAAAACACCCCCAAGGTGTTATGAAGGTAGTCTTTCTTTGGTCTTCATCTGCAATTCTGATTTGGAAGTAGCCTGAGTACCCATCACACACTGTGTACCTTTCATGACCAGCCACTTCATTTAGTATTTCATCTTGAAAAGGCAAAGGAAAATGGTCCCTTTTTGTGGCTGCGTTTAGAGGCTTGTAATCCACACATACCCTCCACTTCCCATTTTTCTTTGGTGCTACCACAACTGGAGACACCCACTCAGAATCTTCCACTGGGTAGATAAATCCTGCCTTGAGTAATCTTTTTACTTCTTTTAAAAGTGCATCTTGTTGCACTAGCCCTAATCTCCTTAGCCTTTGCACCACTGGTTTGGCACCTTCCTTTAATTGGATATGGTGTTGGGTTACCGTCACTCCTTTAATGTGCTCGTAATCAGTTATAAAGAGGCCAGCATGCTTCTTTAGTACCTGCAAATAGGGTTCTCTCTCTTCTTCTAGTAGGTCCTTAGCTAGCATCTCCTCTAAGCTTGTGGCTTCTTCCTTGTTTAGAGAGTCTTGACCACCTTCTCCTTCTGGGTTTCGCAGTATTATACCCATGACTTCCAAAGAGCTAGCATCCTCCTCAGATGACTCATCCTCAGATGAAGAGCAGCTGCTTGTGCTCCATTCATCCATGGAAGTCTCCATCTCTAGGTCTTGTTGTCTACCTTGCTTCATGTCATACACAATTTTTTGTTGCTTGCCACCTACCTTATGATTTGGTCGCAACTCAAGGGAACCTGTCTCCCAATCTTGCCTAGCTTTCATAGCCATAAGCCAAGGTCTTCCAAGATTTAGCGGATAGCCCTCCCCCTTAGTTGGGATCACATAAGCATCAATTGATATTGCCACACCAAAAGCTGAAACCTTCACTCCATTAACCTTTCCCACACAAGCCACCCTTACATTATTTGCCATCTTATCTTGTAAGGAAGTTTGCTCGTTTACTTCCAAACCCAACCTGTGCATTAATTTCTCTGTCATAACACAAATCTTGGCTCCACCATCTACGTACACATTGGAGACTCGCTGACTCTTAATCTCTGCATCAATGACTGGCACAATATCCTTCATGCCTCTTGCACTAATAGACCCAACTGACTTTGCCTTAGCCCTCCTGGTGCTGACCATCTTAGACCAGGTTCTACGCATCTTTGGGGAAAGGTGGAGGATTTGCTGCCATGAAATCTTTGGTCCTTGCTTACTCACATCTGCTACCAGGTCGTAAGGTATGGATCCTACCCCAAGTGGAAAGTCTTCTACTCCTATGTGCCTCCTTGACCTACTCTTCCTTTTCTTGTCTCCTATCACTTGGGAGGAACCCTCATTCCCTTTATCTGGCTCTGAAGCTTCCATTTCATCAGTTCTTTGTCTCCTAACTCTCTTTATTGGCATGGCAACAGCTTCCTCCATTTTTTCTTCCCTTTATCCTTACCATTGTCAAGACTTATGACAGAGAAAGCCCTGTCCTCCCCTCCCGATGGTAGTGGAGGGATCTCTACTGGTGCTTGTGGTGGTGGAGGAGGGGGTCTCAATATTTGGATTGGTGGAGCCACGTGTGCATTTTGTCCATTTAGTGGCCTAGCTCGAGGAGGAGTGACTTGCTGGCGAGGAGGCCGTCTTTGATTACCATTTCCTTGATAGCGTCGTGGATGGGGGCAATAATACATGCCGTGACCTACCTTTCCACAGTTGTAGCAAAGGTACTCACGTGCTTGCCTTTGTCCTTCTTGTCTATTTCGTTCATTTCCTGGCTGGGGAGCCCTTACACCTTGAACCAGATTGATGGACAGGCTCTCTAGTTGATTGGTGATTTGTTGAAGTAATTCTTGTTGAGAGGACTCTTGGTCTGTTGCTCCTGTCCGTGCTACTACCCTTGCCGTAGGTTGAGCTAGCGGTGGAGGCTCCATTCCCCCTTGTAGTTAAGCTTGGAATTTTAACTTCCTATCCTTCTCCCTTGCATAAGTCATAGCTTTATCAAAGGTATCTGGAAATTTACCTTTTACCTTTTCTCGAAGGATGGGGTAAAGCCCTGCCAGGAAACAGTCCTTCTTTAGGCATTCTAGCGCCCTTTCTCCTTCACCTAGTGATGCACACCATTTCTCCCACAGGTTGGAAAACTTTCCTTCATAGCTTCTATAGTCATTGGGTGATGTTTGGCGTAGCTCTAAGAGCTGTCTCCATATCTCCTCTAGGGGCTCATGGCGGCAAAATTCTTCGATGAAGGCCATCTTTAAGGACTCCCAGTCTCTTCTTTCTTCAGGTGCCAAAGTTTGATACCATAATTTTGCACCTTCCCTCAAGACCAAAGGAAAGGCCCTTAACTTAGTAGCTTCGTCATCCCTTCCCGATACCAGAAAGGCCATTTCCAAATTATCCAAAAAGTCTGGAGCAACCTCCCCATGCTTACCATAAAAATTAGGGAAGGCCATAAGTGAGAGAGTAAACAATTACACAAACAGCTCCAATTTATTTTAAAATAGAGTATGTTAATTATAATTTGGAGCTTTAGCACAACTTAGCTCAAAATAGGATGAAGATCGACACATCAAAGGAATGGTAATAGTCTAGTAAGGGTAGAATGACAGGATGAGGAGAGTGCAAGATTTCCCCAAGTCTCTCGGCTCCAAACAACAGGGCTATTCTTTGCTGATAAAAGATTTTTCTATCAATACAAATATTCACACGGATGTGACGCACAAAATGGAAAGGAAACATGCGGGGATCATCATTCTCATTATTGGCATCCATACTTACACACAAGAGCCTAGCTTAGTTGCACCACCTTGGGACCAATGAGCCTGATCAACCACAGAAGGTCAGCACCTCGGATCACTTCGACTCTTCCTGATGCATCTGTAAGACGTAAGGCATGATGGCAACACTTTGTACAATGCTGAGCCTTTTAGCAAGCAAAAATTGGATGCTATTACCATAATCAGCATGACGAATGAAAGTGACACCATTAATGTGCAGCACATCATCAACTAAGATAGTTTCCTTAGATTGAGATAACTTCTTGAAAATTAGCAGCAAAGGTAGGGCAGGGAGGCTTTTCACCCGGTCTCCAAAGCACTTTGGACAATATCCAAAGTGATCTTCACGCGGACAGGAGGTTGGCTTGGGATTGGTGGTGTCTAGATTCACAAAGTGCACTGGGAGCACTCGCAGACGGGCGGCAATCTTGTAGGCAAGCCTTCGCCTCTTTGCTTCAAGAGGATTTAGGGGTGAGAGTCGTGGTTGCAAGTTCGAGGTTGAAGTTGGTTGCTCACTAGCCTTTTTCTTGCCTGTAGTGATCATGTAATCCCTTATTAATGAGATTAAGCCAAATGTTACCTTACGCTTGAGCACGCCCTGCGGCCTTGGGCCACTTAGGTGTAGATGTGATCTTCCTCCTCTTAGTCGGCTCCTCAGGAAAGAGAGGTCTGGTGATGCTTTCTCTTCCCTTAATGTGTGTCATAGTACCTTCGTGTATGTTGATGTAGAATATTTCAAGCTCGTGTGCGTTGGAGGTTTCTGGAGCACTCATAGGTTGAGAGGAGAGGTATATCAAGCTCTTCTTCTCACTCTCCTTCGTTGGCGAAGATCACGAACAAGGCATGTAGAAGAACTTACTTCTTGAATTTCAATGACACTGCAACCTGGTAACAAGACCTCGATGAAATCTTTTAAGGCCTCTAAAGCCTCCTCCTCTTCTGTTCTCCAATTTGCAAAATCCTCACGCCATTCGTCCATGTTGTAGATTGCACATCTTCATTGCTTGTGGACTGAAGGTCTGTGTAGCCCTCCTCAGTGGGGGCACCAAAATGATAGCGGGAAAAAGAGCAGTGCAATCGGGTGGCCTCTCTACTCGTGCACACTCCACAAACCACACCTCATGAAAACAAGAAAAGAACAAAACAAAGGGGGCACCACCCTAAATTAAGAGGTTTAGGGACCTCACACATAGTGCACATAGGCAAGTGAGACTTCTGGCATTATGATGGCATCAAAACATATGGCAAAACACATAGAAACGAAGCTTAGGGACCTTATGTAGCATATATATACACAAGACATCAGCTTAACAATACAACGGCATCTGATCATACATAACAAGGATATAGAGAAGCAAGCCAAGGATGGCATAATCCCTTGTCAAAAACAATCAACCCAGCAAGTAGGTATGATCCTACTAGCAACACATCAATACCTTAGAGAATGATGGCGAGGATGGTGGCCATGGAGCATGAGAGAAGACTCCTTATTTAGGTTTTAGGGCTAGTAATGTAGCATACTAGAGGGAGAGAGAGAGAGAGGGAGAGAGAGTAGAGCTCCATCCATAGCTCCTCGTTGTGAGCAATGTCGTCATAGCTTCGTTGCTTGGTGAAGTGGGTGAAGTGTTGGTTTTGGGTGAGAGAAGGCCTCCTTATATAGGTTTCTGACAGGGTTTAGGATTAGGGATAAACATGCTTAAATCCGCTGATTGGGGTTACTTTTTGCTTAGGGTGGTCAACAGATTGAGGTCACCTGATATGTCACCATCAAGATATTCTCTAGAGTGATGTGAGAGGGGAGGGTAAATGCTGATTTTTTTGATTGTGACACATGGGGATAAGGCCTTGACCAGCATTTAAGAGCAGGTAAGGTGGCTGTTGAAACTGGAGGTTCTGCACATGTCAGGGGGGGACCTGCGGGGGGGAGGTGGCAGCTGGGTCCTCCTGAATATCAAATTCTCAAAAAATCCTCAACCATGGCTTCTTTTGACATGTGTTCTTTGAAAAAATCAGCATGTCTCTTTTCAACTCAAAAGTCTTTATCCCTGTTGACTCACCTTTACCATAAGATTTTTCCCTTTTCTCCTCCTGTAACTGCATTGTTGATGCCCAATCACTGCTTCTAGTAACAGTGAACTGTTACCTACCAAATACTTATGGTGCAGTAAAAAATATTTACCATGGGTAAAAAAAGTTACTATAGGTAAAAAGTGATTTGTATTTACCATGTAGGTGAAAAATATTTACTGTAGGTAAAAAATATTTATTGTGGTAAAAAAGTGAAAACGGAGTATGCTGTGCTGTGAGTCCACACGAACATCCTCGTGTAAATTTCACTAGAAATTCACACCTAGAATGGGCTATTCTGTAAGATATAGGTTGTAGGCATGCATAAGAGCTCGTTCCCACGTATCTTCTGTCCATGGCACTTTTTACTCTTTGGTGCTTGTGAAGTAGATTTTTCTTCTCTTTCGAGATCCCTTGGACTAGAGTATCCTCATCTCCCGAACAACTGACTGTGCCTTTATTGCATCTTCAGAAGGGGTCCTAAAAACCATGCATCACATGCATTACCCTACACTTAGGAGATTTTTCTTGAGAGAGTACATAAGAGATGGAGTGCTTTGGGATGTAGCATCTCAGCTCCAAAAAGCCCAAAGTGAGAAAGGTGAGTCATTGAGCGACTTTATTAGTCGCTCAAAGAATCTGAATTCTTGTTGTAATCCCAATGAGCATTTGAACAATAACCATTCTCTTAATAGATTCATTAGGGGACTACGACATGAGGATATCTATAATGGCCTAGTCATTAGAGGTATCACTACTTGGGAAGCGACCACCACAAATGCAATCCAATTGATAGAAAATTTAATGATTGCCAAGAGAGAGTGTGTGTTGAGTCAAAGTCTACTAGCTCGCAAGCATTTGGGCATGAACCGATGACCACAAAATCTATTCTTAAAGAGAAAAAGATAGTTGAAATGACTTTGGCAACCTCAGCAAGGCTATTCAAAAAAGTCTTAAAGATAATCGTGCTCCACAAAACAATCATATGTATCCAAAAAGGGAGCAACAATGGTGCTCATTTACTTTGGTCCACATAGCACCAATGAATTCCCTATGTTGAAAGTAAATTGAATGGGAATTGCAATGCACGTGGAAGGTATGAGGATCAGAACAAGGATTACATAGTGTTTATATGTGCAATGGCAAATAGACCACCTTTGGCCTGGATGGACACATATTGAGTTCTTGCATTGATGCCTGCCCCACATGTTGAGAAACCATCACAACACATTGTCCCTAGAGCTCAAAAATATTGTTCAAATCACACCATTACCACCTCTAGTGTTAGGACCACAACCTTCGCATCCGCAAGTCACCCTTATGAACCAAGTGTGTTTAAAACCATCAAGTGCTTGTATGGACTGCGAGGATGGCATGGACCCTAGTATTGCTTATGGAATTGATAAGCTTGAGGAGTGTCCAAAATACTACATGGAGGACTCTTGGGGATAATTCAAGCCTACTTATCAAGTAGATGCTCTTGTAGCAAGAGGCCAAAACATTAATCTCACTGCCAAGATGCCACCTCTTTAATTCTACAAGTGTGGGGGACCACACGGTGTAGTTGAATGTCCTATTAGGCTACAAAAGAATGCCACACTAGTGCAAACAAGTCAAGGGAGCAATTCTATGATGCCAATATTCTTGTGTAACCTATATGGTATGATCATTTAATTTCCCAATGTCCTAATAATACAAATGTTCCAAAGATCATGCTATTGAACTTAATGGAGATTATTGAGGCAACATCACAAACTCCACCTGTGGTACCAGTAAATATACTCACATGGTTGATGCTATAGAACCAAAATTATGTCCTTGAAGAGAGGGATGTGGCATCAATTGCTCAATGAAAGAAGAAAAAGAAAACAAAAAGGAAGAGATGGCACAATGCAATGAAGTCAAACCCTACTTCAAAGACCAGTATAGGGACTCGCAACGAACTTGTGTATATGGACGACCCTTAAGATGATTTAGATTCAGATGAGATCATGGAGACTAAGACGGCCACCATGAGGGAAAAAAACAAGGATGATCATCATAATCCATGAGTAACAAAAACCAAGGAACCCACTAAGAAGATCCGGATTTACCCAAACCCTATAGAGGAGATCGAGCAAGTCAAGCACTTAAAGAAGTTTGGTAGAAGAGACCCAAAGGGAGCTAAATCCAACACCTATGCATATTCAAATTATGGACACAGTGTTTCCCATGCAAACTCGTCCTCACAAGGACCACAGATCCCTAGCCATACCTTGTATTATTCAAGAAGAAAGAGACTTTAAGACCTCAAAAATTGGGCGCTACTCCTTTCTTGCTAGGGAGAATGTTTAAGAAGGAATTGCTTGACCCTATTGAAGAAATGGAGATTCCATCTTCCCCATGTCAAGGAACCAAATCCCAAAAACTGTCATTAAATATCTCCAAATTAATGGATTTCATGGCTTCTGAAGTCAGAATCACCACCATGTCTGAATTGTATGGAGATCCCGAGCTATTTGTAGCTCTTCAAGCATTCCCCAATGAAGAACTAAAAGTTAGGTTACCACAATTTGTGAAGATGGACATGGCTAATGAAGTGCCAATTGAGGAGGAACAATTAAATCTATAGCCCAACCTAGATGAGGACTTTGTGGTTGATATACCTGTCAACAAGTTGGGACACTACTTCGAAGGCGATGAATCCAATGCGACCCTACCAATCACTACAAAAGGATTGACTGTGCAGGGAATTCTCGATACTGGTACTAAAGTTGGCATTCTAACTAAAATTTGTGGGGAATCTATGGGAAGACCTTACCTTGGGGTCATGAACACAACGGTAAAAATGGCTTATGGGACTATCATTAAATCTATGGGAATGCTAAAAGATCTGAAGATCAAGGTCCTTGGACACAAGGTAAGGCATACCTTCATAGTTATGGATTTTTCCAAGCATCCTAAGTCTTGTGAGATGATCTTAGGACGTCCTTTCATGAGAGAAGCAAAAATGGTGCATGATTGGTCTAAAAACCATGTCTAATTATAGTTCTAAGACTTTGTATTTTAAGTTGACCTTATAAATGGTCGAGTGCATTCTCTAGGGAATATATGTATAATTATCCATTGATCTAACACCACAATTTACTCAGCTCCATTGCAGTATTGTTATACATGTAAAAAGGACAGTGATATTGGGGAAGATTTCCCTTATATGGATGTATTACCTGGAATGGATGAGTCAGACATCGTGAATTGGGTCCACCTAGCAGCAACCATAGACACTTGGGGAAATAGAGGGATAACTTGGGTAACACCCGAGGGAAAGAAAGTGCCACAATCGTACCTGTAAATATGATATGGGCAATGTCTATAGCTCTTGATAACATACAAGATGAAGACTTGACTGACATTGAGACTAGAAGTGCCTCAAAACATTGTAGCCCACATGATTCATAGTTTACATCATCAATTGAAATTGACTCTGAGCTTGATGGAGAACATGGTGGCAACTTGTAATAAAAAATTAGAGAAGATGAGTAAAAGATTTAAGACGCGACGATATTGAGCAAATGTATGTGCTCGGATGAATGAAAAGAAATTCATTGTGGAATGGCTCAGTTATCTGGAAGCATGTAATTCTCATCAAAAGTCGGTAGACAATTGGGGCAAATACCTTCAGAGTGTCATGTGGTGTTGTCCACGACCCCTTGACATTGCAAAAGAGAGATTGTAGAGAAGCCAAAATTGAGTTGTACTACAAGGAGATGTCAAAACTGAGATCTAGCTCAAGGAAGTAAAATCATAGTCCATAGCACAACAAGATCTCACAGTCTTACATCATATACGTGAGAATTTCAAATCTTACACCATGGGGGAGCATAAGGTTGTGTACACAAAGTATGAAAGAACACCTACCAATGGAAGTAATGAAGTATATGATGGTTTGAGGAAATAGACTTAGCAAACCTAGGTGAGTCAAAACCTCTTTTCATCGCCCAAGACCTAACAGAGACCAAGGAAGCTATACTTAAGGAGATCCTCAAGCAATTCAAGGACATATTTTCTTGGACATATCGCGATATGTAGGGCATTCCACCTTCCATAGTGCAACATACAATTCCAATTATTAGCACTACCAAACCAGCCCAACAATGACCCTATCCGATGAATCCTAAGTATGTGAAGATTTTTCATGAAAAACTTGAAAAGCTTATCAAATGTGGATTTGTATATCCTTTTGAGTACTCTAAATGGGTGTCTCCAACAATTATCATGCCAAAAAAGAATGGGAAACTCAAAGTGTGCGTGGACCTCAAAAAGGTTAATGTAGCCACTAAGAGGGATCGTTATCCATTATCATATTCAAAACATGTGCTTGAAAAAGTAGTAGGCAAGGAGGCTTATAGATTCCTAGATGGGTACTCAAGTTACAATCAATTCACAATTGCACTAGAGGACCAAGCTAAAACTACCTTCATATTAGAATTTAGAGTGTTTGCATTTCATGTTGGTGTAGCCAAAGTTGGCCAACACCAAGAAGTGTGATATGTATTGCTAAGGTTGAAGACAGGTGCAAGCTCGAGATCTAAAGATGGTATAAAGACCCTAGGTCAGCAAGTGATAGCAAAAATGTATGGTATATGCAATATTTGAAGGTCAAAAGAGCTCTAGAAAGGGCAACTTGTGATGGACGGTCAGAGTGTTAAAAGTGCTAGGAACTTGCCTTGGAATGTAGTGTCCAAGATGCTTTACAAGCGGGTCCAGACGGCTCCTCAAACGGAGTCCCAATGTGAAATCTATGGCTAACCAAAGTTGGAAGGTTTTGCAGATCCCCAACGGACAAGGTAGGTAGCTGAGAAAGGTGGCCATGGCTGATGTGAGGTGATAGAGTTGACTTGTTCAAGTTGTGGAGTAGGTTGGTCTTTTTGGATCATCAATCAGAGCCCGAATGAGAAAGTTATGGCCGCATCGATAGACGTGCCATCTGGTGGCTTTTGAGCTTCCAGAAGATAGAGTACAACATGTGAACATAGCCAAAATAAATAGCTCCACAATTGGGTTTCCAGATAGCAAGATATGTCAAATGGAAGTTTGGTGTAGTTAGCCAGGAGCAGCTACACCAAAATAAATAGCTCAGCAATCAGGTTCCCAGATAGCAAGATATGTCAAATGGAAGTTTGGTGTAGTTAGCCGGGGGCAGCTACAAATGTTTTTTTCCCTTTTTTGTGGCCTCAATTTGCAAGCTTGAAGGTCTTCAAATGTGGTGAGGATTAAGGAGTCTGAAGTAAAAAACAAGGGCTATCAACCAGGCTTTATGCCTTGGGCACTGGACCAGTGAGAAAAAGGTGACACTTCTTTAAATGTTTGGGGAAAAAGGTGTCGGGGAAGATTTTTTCATGAGCATTTTTGAGCCCAATGGAGCTGGAGCACCGCGGAGTGCCATGTGGTGCTCGCTTTATCCCATATGCAAAGTGGGGGTGTAGAATGCCATGGTATAAGGGAAAGACCTTCGAGCAGGCTTTATGCCTTGGGCACTGGACCAGTGAGAAAAAGGTGACACTTCTTTAAATGTTTGGGGAAAAAGGTGTCGGGGAAGATTTTTTCATGAGCATTTTTGAGCCCAATGGAGCTGGAGCACCGCGGAGTGCCATGTGGTGCTCGCTTTATCCCATATGCAAAGTGGGGGTGTAGAATGCCATGGTATAAGGGAAAGACCTTCGAGCACTTGGGGAGTACAAGTGAGAGAGAGAGAGAGAGAGAGAGAGAGAGAGAGAGAGAGAGAGAGAGAGAGCTGTCAAGGAAGTTGGCCATCATGGAGCCATGACATGCTTGGGTGTGGGTGCTGCTGAGCATCGTGCGCGGCCGTGCACGATGGTGGCTAGGGCGCCTGATGGTGAGTTTTGGTCAACGATGGCAAAGACCGTTGGGAAATGCCCTTGGGCAACGGTAGAGTGATGTTGTGGAAATCCCGATGGTGGGCGGTCTCCCATGGGCCATTTCCCCCACAAAGTTTTTTGAAGGGAGTTGGCACATGGCACTAGCGCTAGTTCTAGTGTCCCCCCCTCCCGAAGATCTAGAGAAGTGGTAATGAGAAAGAAAGTGTCGGGAAGTTTATCGGGAGGCCAAAGCCTACCACACAAATCACCCAAGAGGCTCAATCAAATTGAAGTTGCTAAAAAGGGTGAGGCCCCTCTGTAAAACCACCTTTTTACTCATTTTAGTGGGTTTTTCCCCAATTTTTGAACTGTGCAAGGTTGTAACATCCAAGTATGGAGGCTTTGAGGCTGTTTTTAGTTTAATCTTGTTGTTTGTGGCATGTTAATTCTTGTATGTGCTCTTTTGTAAGCAATTTGAAGCCGTTTCCCCTGTTTTTGGTGTTGTTTCCCCCTTCCCTGTCAATACCTGCGGGGATGTGTGTGCTTGTGGACCGCGTTGTGGTGCAAAATGTAAAGAATGAGGATGCAAGAGAGCTACACAAGACAAGCACAAAGCACACAGAGATGGAAAACTTCTTCTTCTTCTTCACAGAAAAGAGAGTACAAAATGACTAAGTGCTAAAGCTGAAAAGTAGCACATATGTACATGCGGTCACTAAGTGTGAACTCGCTAGAAGCGTACTAGGCTGGCACTATATGTGTAGTCCAGCTGTAGAATCACTGGCAGAGATCCTCCGTGTCGGTCACCTAACGCGCCAGTGAGTAAATGCCGTAAGCGGCCAAGACCCGTAGTGGATGCCAGCTCAAGGTGTAGAGCTTGACATCTCAACACTCCCCCTCGAGCTCTGCATGTCGCAGAGTCCAAGCATAGTTCGGAAACGTCGAAGCTTCTCAGCTCCGAGGGCCTTGGTAAAGATATCCGCTATCTGCTCCTCTGTGCTGACGTAGACCAAGTCGATGTTGCCCGCCAACACTCGCTCTCGAACGTAGTGTTAATGGACCTCTATGTGTTTGGTCCTGGAATGGAACACTGAGTTCCTAGCCAACTGCATGCTGCTGAGGTTGTCACAATGGATGAAAATCTGATGGTCCACCTGCACTCCCAAGTCCTCAATTAATGTGTGTAGCCAAGCTACCTCGCACGCCGCAACTGCTGCACCTCTGTACTCGGACTCTGTGCTCGATAAAGCAACCGTAGGCTGCTTTTTGCTGCTCCGAGTAACAGCAGCACTCCCAAAAGAGAACATGAAGCCACTCGTAGATCTCCTATCAACAATGCTACCTGCCCAATCTGCATTTGTATACCCATACAATGCTAATGGTGCATCTGCTGCATAGAACAATGCGTAGTCAAGAGTACCTTGCACATACCTAAGTGTGCGCCGTACTCCATCCAAATGTGGCTTCCTCGGAAGCTGCATGAACTGACTCTCCAAGCCTACTGTGTAGCTCAAGTCTAGCCTCGTGATAGTCAAGTAGATTAGACTACCCACAATCTTCCTGTACATGTTGACATCCTCAACAACATCACCCTTCTCTGCACTCAGCTTTGCATTCACATCCAAGGGAATAGAAATTGGCTTACAATCAGCCATACCATACTTTGACAACATGTCCAAAGCATACTGTCTCTGTGATAGCCATACACTCTCTGGAGTCCTGATCACCTCAATGCCAAGAAAGTAGCGCAACTCGCCTAAATCTTTCATTTCAAACTCCTGTTTGAGAAGACCCTTCACATGGTCAATCTCCATAGCATTGTCACCAACAATAATAAGGTCATCTACATATATAGTAATGACCACAATCCCCACATCACTCTCACGTACATAGAGTGAATGATCAGCATGAGCTCTCCTAAAACCAATACTGACAAGATACTTGGCAATCCTATCATACCATGCTCTAGAGCCCGCTTCAAACCATACAAAGCTTTGAGAAGTCTGCATACATAATCTGGGTAACCTGGATCGACATAACCAGGTGGCTGATCCATATACACTTTCTCTTGCAACTCACCATTCAAGAAGGCATTCTTTACATCCATTTGATGCATAATCCATCCTCTAGATGCAGCCACTGCTATGACAGCTCTCACAGTCGTCATCTTTGTCACTGGAGCAAAGGTCTCCTCATAGTCTATGCCATACGTCTGTGCATAACCCTTTGTGACCAGCCTTGCCTTGTGACGCTCAATGTTACCATCAACCTTATGCTTGGTTTTATACACCCATTTACAACCAATAGCTTTCTTGCCACTTGGCAATGGCACCAACTCCCATGTGTCGTTTGCTTCCAATGCAGCCATCTCTTCATTCATTGCATCATCCCAATTCACATTTCCAACTGCATCCTCAAAACATGTGGGCTCCACATCCTGTATCACCTTAGCCATGTAGGCTTGGTGATGCGCTAGATACCCATCATAAGTCAATTTCTGAACTGGATTTTTGACTCTGTTAGATCTGCGCGGTCCTAGGTCACTCCTTTGCCCTCTAGCATTTTCTTGTACTTTCCTTACACCAGGTGTCCTGACAACCGGAATTCCAAATTCCTCATCAAGACTTTGTTCAGAACCATCTGAATCCATGTTTATATGTGAAAAACCTGATGATGCATCAACCATAAGGGGAGGTTCATCAACCTTTTCCTTTCCTTTTCGTGATACATTCCCTGTACCTGCTGGTGGAGTAACCTATGTACGTAGTCTACCATTCCATGGCTTCTCAACAGAGCCACGAGAAGAGGACTCTTGTGGTCCACTCAAAACCTGTGACTGTGGCCTCACATTTTGTACAACCACATCATCTTTTACATCAGCCCCAATAGTGCCATGTGCATTACTGTACCAACTGCTCATCTCATCAAAGACTACATCTCTGCTCACTCGTAATTCTCGTGTAGTAGGATTGTAGCACCTGTACCCCTTTTGTTCAAGGGAATATCCCACAAGAATACATTTCTCTGCTTTAGGATCCAATTTCCTACGCAACTCATCTGGTACATGCACGTAAGCTATGCAGCCAAACACTTTCAAGTGTGCCAAATCAGGCTTTGTACCTGTAAACTTTTCCTTAGGTGTTACATCATGCACCGCAGCTGTAGGTGTCCTGTTCATAATGTACACAACTGTATTTACAGCTTCAGCCCAGAAATGATGAGGCATGTTCTTCTCATTCATCAATGCACGTGCAACCTCTGCAATGTGCCTGTTTTTCCTTTCTGCGACCCCATTCTGCTGTGGAGTATATCTGCATGTAAACTGCCTGCATATACCATGCATTCGCAGAAAATCTGAAAAATCATTGGAGAAGTACTCTCCCCCTCCATCTGACCTCAATATCTTGATTTGCATATCTGTCTCCTTCTCAATCATGACTTTGAAGTCTTGAAAGTGACCAAACACTTCGCTTTTGTTACGCATGAAGTAGACCCATACTTTCCTTGTATGGTCATCAATGAAAGAGACATAATACCTGCAACCATGTATACTTGCAGTATCGGTTGGACCCCAAACATCTGTGTGCACCACCTCAAGTGGCTTTTTACATACATTGCGCTCATGTGGAAATGAGCCCTTTGACTGTTTTCCAAACTGGCATGCTGCACACACTTTATGCATACCAT
The DNA here is from genome assembly GCF_014529385.1 of Adiantum capillus-veneris. Lineage (NCBI taxonomy): Eukaryota > Viridiplantae > Streptophyta > Polypodiopsida > Polypodiales > Pteridaceae > Adiantum > Adiantum capillus-veneris. Next base: position 22,968,811 of record NC_140933.1, on the reverse strand, counting down.
CCACCTTGAATTTGGGCAAACCTTTTACAATCTGTTTTGATTGCATGTTGTGCAATCTTTGCTCATTGACATGGCCAATGCATTTGTGCCAAATGTCAACATCAGCCACAACACATGTGCCCTGTGCAAATAATGCAGCTTTTACCTCAAGCATGTCTACATTCAGCGTAAACATTCTGCCCACACATTTGCCCTCTGTGATCAGCTTACAGCCATTCTGGAAATCTTCTACATAATAGCCATTTGGATTGAAGCGAACCTGCAAACCCTACTCAACCATTTGTCCAACAGAAACAAGATTCTTTGTAATATTTGGGACATGAAGTACATCTGCTAAGTACTTTGATTTCCCACTCTTCGTATTTAGAGGTATGTCCCCTACATGAGCAATGGGGTGAGCTGTGTCATCTCCTGTCTGCACATAGCCTGACACATCTGGTTTGCGCATATCTCTAAACCACTCTCCACGAGACGTCATGTGATTAGAGGCACCTGAAACCACATACCAAACATCATCTTGGGTGGAATTCTCTGCAGTCATTGTATTCATTACATGCTGCATAACAAACATGCGCTCGTTTTTGCTGTCATCTGCATCTCTGCTAGTAGATGCATAGTTGCCCTGTTCTCTCTTTCCACTTGCTTTTCCCTTTGGACAGTCACGTGACATGTGACCTCTTTCACCACAAGTCCAACATTCTCTGCTATCTGGAGTATGTTGCTGCCTGCTTGATCCTACACCACGACCTCTTTGACTCCCCCTGCCTTGAGACTGGTTTCCCCTGCCACCTGTATTGTTTTGATTTGATTGACCTTCCAGAAATTGGCCCCTGCAACCCCTTGGGCCTCAACCACGACCTCTACCTCTACCTCTGTTGGAGTTAGAATAGAAGGCATGTTCAGAATTATTTCTGCCATGAGAAGAAGATGTGTCAAGGTTCTTCTCCTCAAGAATAAGCATAGAAATCAAATCTTGGAACACGGGGATGTCGTCTCTTGTATTCATGGAAGACCTAAAATGTACATACTCATCTCCTAGACCATCCAAGCATGCACGGACAATGTCATCGTCTTTCACTGAGACTTTAATAGATCCAAGAGCCTCAATGATACTCTTGATCTTCAAGGCATAATCATTGATTGAGAGGTTGTTCCTCTTAACCTGATTTAGCTCCGACTTTAGTTGAAGCTTCCTGGCCTTGGTGTTCACCTCGAACACTCTGCCTAAGTTTCTCCATGCAATGGCGGGGGTTTCAGCATCCTGTAGATAGACCATCATGCCATCTGTGATGCTCATAGAAAGCCAATACATCACTTTGCTCTGGCCTTGTTGCCAGTCCCTCAAAGCTTTCCTTTGTTCTGCTGTAGCATTTGCCTCGGGAATCTCTGGTTCCTTTTCATTGTCTCCTTCTACATAGTCCCAATAACCTTTTCCTTTTAGGAAATTTGTTATTCTGAACTTCCATGCAGGGTAGTTATTTTTTTCAAGCTTCTCAGTAACAATCTGACTGAAACCGTCAGACATCTTGAAGCACTAAGACAAAATAGCTACAATCTGCAAAAACCTGCAAATCTGTCGAACCTGCTATCGTGGTACCTGTAACGCTTTCTACACTCAACGAGTTTCCACAATCAAGCGTACATACAACCACTGTACTTGTACAATAAATCTCTGTATACTGCACTTTGGAGACCTGTTCAGAAACTTGTGCGAAACGAAGGGATTGTGATGCTCTTGCTCTCTTAGCCTCTCTTGCCTGCACGAGGCTCTGATACCATGCAAAGAATGAGGATGCAAGAGATCTACACAAGACAAGCACAAAGCACACAGAGATGGAAAGCTTCTTCTTCTTCTTCACAGAAAAGAGAGTACAAAATGACTAAGTGCTAAAGCTGAAAAGTAGCACATATGTACATGCGGTCACTAAGTGTGAACTCGCTAGAAGCGTACTAGGCCGGCACTATATGTGTAGTCCAGATGTAGAATCACTGGCAGAGATCCTCCGTGTCGGTCACCTAACGCGCCAGTGAGTAAATATCGTAAGCGGCCAAGACCCGTAGTGGATGCTAGCTCAAGGTGTAGAGCTCGACATCTCAACACTTTGCCCATCTTGTCGGACTCGAGCACTTCATTATCTTTGCTGCTCTCCTCTAGCAAAGTTGTTGAATCCACTGCACTTAAAGCATGCTCCAAAAAATGAACCAAATCTAAGAGGGATCACTTTCAGACCTGCACCTACATTAATTACCATGCTCTTTGGAGAAGGTTTAAGTATATCCGAGTAAATGCATACTTTATTTGCCGCAGTCTCCACCTTCCTATGTGTTGGAATGAACAGAGGAATACCCAGGGTGCTTGCAAGGTCTCCAAGGTTATCCCATAACCACATTGGTAAGTTGACGAAATAAACCCACATGGGCACAAATTCATGAAGGCCTCGGGGAATTACAAGTCAGGTTCCAAGGTAGAACGCAAACTAGACAGCGATTGAGGTATAGCGGTCTTTTGGCTAGGATCTTGTCAGTTATAGTGGAATCGTTGAATCTAACAGTGAAGAACCCTTTGGTTAAATATTGGACATAGTCAATCGTTTCACCATGGTTTAGGACCGTCAGACCAGAGATCCACCTGATGAGCTCTACCTGTGATGGTATTATGTCCATAAAGCCAAATACCAAGGAAAAATTGGCCACCACGGCAAGCTGGTTTTTAATCAGCGTCGACAGGATAGATACCATGCACGCATTTTCCACTTCCACCAAGTGTGGTAAGCTTTTCTTCAGGGCCTTCCGTCTCCCCAATTGAAGGGACGTGGGTAGACTCCCCTCGCCTCGCCCCTTCAACAGACCTCTTAAGGTGACCATCCTGCTGAGTCTTGTCACTTTCTTACTCACCTCCATTGGGACCGGATGGTTGTGCCTCTAGATGATGGCGCCGAGAAGTCCCTCCGCCCACTATCTCCGCATACGAGACCTTAGGTAGAGGCAGGATCTCCATCAATACTCGATAGATATCAAGTACTTGTAGCGGACTTACACTATTCACCTCCGATGGGAACGGCACCTAGGTGCTCAAAACTAAACCAAAGTGGGTAGTAAAAGTAGCGTTGAAGATGAGGTGCACCGAAGATAAGTCACACAGAAGATGCTAAGCTAGGCACACAAAGGATGATAAGCATGCTATGGATCCGGAGACAAGAGAGATCGCCCTGCAGCTAGTAGCAAGCCCGATCATTGAATGGCTAAGTGTCATTTGAAATAATTCTTAAAACCAGTAAAAAGGTTTTCATGGAAAAAAAACACGAGAACCTCCAGACCATGACAGTGGGCCAAATGGGAGTCAGTCGCTCGACCAATGGATCATGGAGGCCTCAGAATTCTTAAGCTAGTTGCCCATGATGAGGCCCTGTGGACCAAATTTATAATCTTCTTCGCTAAACATGTCCAAGCTTGTGCTATAATGGTCAAGGATACGTTAGATGCAGCTAAACTTTGTTTGAAAGGTGGGAAGTGGAAAGGGGTAGAGTTTCAAGACAAACTTCTGGTGTCGACGTGGTCTAGCTTAAGTCTAGGTGGCATCTCATGGGAACTGGTGTGGAAGTGCAAAAGAGCAGTTGGGATATTGGGGTGGGGGAAGGAAATTAGGTACTTCAAGAACTCCATATTGCGCTCATCCCTCTAGCTCACTAAAGTTTTAGAACCACCACAAATCCCCTATTGGATAGAAACTGCTAGGAAAGTGAATAATAAGGGTCTAAATGGGCTTGTTTACTTCTGAGATGGTAATAGTAAGAGCTAGAAAACCATTGACTTGTTGGAAACCCAGTATCAACTAAATGGCTATGAGATATTGTTAGTCAATAGAGTGATAAAAGAGCTGGACAAGATTGTAATGCCAATCTGTGAATCCGGGTTTTGAGTGGAACGCCTGGAGAGGGCCCGAAAGTAGTCTTTCTAGAAAGCCCATTCTAAAGGCATCTATCATGTATTAATGCACAAAAATAAGTGGTTTAGCTCCCTCAACAAAATATGAAAGAGACAATGACCAGAAGAACGATGGGAGGAAGTCATGGAGAACATCTGGAAGCCAAAGTGGCCGGAGTTTATGAAGATATTTTTGTGGAAGGTGATGTGGGGAGCTCTACCGACGTGCATAAAGATCCAGGGAAGGGGAATTGGGTCCGATCGTTGCTTGGATATGGCCTACCTTTTCATGGAATGACAGGCGATCAGAGGCGTGGCAAGGAAAATATGCAAGTGGATCCAAAGGACATGGCAGATCAGGTTCTTTAAGACTGATTTGTTCCTTGATGGCAAGAAGATGGGAAGCCCTGCTCTTCTTATCTGCACTCAAACTTCTTCTTTCACCATATTGAGGGAGATCTTGATGTAGCAAGCTTCTCAGAGATTATACAAGAAAGCAAAGTGATGATCTCTACGCTCGGAAGCAAGCAAGACTCGAGAGACTGGTCTAGGGCTACCCATGCAATGTTGTTGACCTGCGAGAAGTAAAGGCTCAGAACTATAGTTCAGGTTATGATTTACCTCGGTGAGAGGTGGTAGACGTCCATTTTGTAATCTTCAGCACCTCAAGGCTCGGCCTGAGCTTGAAGCTGTTTTGTAAATTCTATGATGTGCTTAATACAATCCACTCACAAATTAAAAACTGCTCTCTCTTTTTTTTGAGAGTTGTGTTGTGCAGAAGGTTGAATTGCCCTTTCTCCCTTTCCTGTTTGCTTTTACTCAATCGAAGGCAGCGCCTTCGTCTACGGTAGACCACTTTGCTGTGTACACTCTACCTACTGATGAGCTTCTCTCTCTCTCTCTCTCTCTCTCTCTCTCTCTCTCTCTCTCTCTCTCTCTCATACACACACGGGAATGATAAGTAACTTTATTAGATAAAGATAATGAAAATACACGACAAATCAGAAGAAGTTTCCCTGGGTGAAGTTGAAGTTCCCACAAGAGGTGCGTACGAACATCAAAGTGGCGAAGAAGGCAAGCTGGTTGTGCTCCAAGTCCAGCTCCACCAGGCTCTCCTGTTGTTGGTACGTACCCAGAACAGAGTGAGCCGCTGGCAGAGGCCCTGCATCCAAGAAGCCCAAGCACATGACATCCTCACTCACAAACACCATGGAGCTGGCCCCATACATGGGCCACTCAGCTGCGCCTGTGCCCTTCTTATCTCCAAACACAAAGCTTATCACATTCACAGGCGGCCCCACCCTCGTCGACCCTAACCCTGTCGCGTTGTAGCATGTCTCAAAGGGCGCCCTCGCCGGAACCCGCCTTATCCCGCTCTCCGCTCGCCGGAATGCATCCACCAACGCCACATATGCTGGCCTTACAAGCTTTGTGTAAGGCTCTGTCGTGCTTACCTCCAACCCTCCCCTAAATACCTTTGGATGTATGGAAAGAGTTGTGTCCCCCACTTTCACTGAAAACAAGCCTACCCTGTAGCCAGTCCTTTTCTTTGTGGGCTTCAAAAGAGGGGTGTGCTGCAAGTTGCTCATGAACTGCAGCCCTGGCAAGAAGGTGTAATTGCTTGAGCCTAGAAAGAGGGGAGTCCGAGTCTGAGCATTTCCTGACAAGCAGTAGGCGAATCGGCGTGGAAGCTTTTGATGGATCGCCAATGCGGAGGGTAGAGCAAGCTTACCTCGCCCCAAGCCTGCGACGCCGGTTGGTTGTTGCGGTGATGGTGATGCGCAGAAGAATTTCATGCCCTTCACTTCCACATCATGTTGTCCTGGGTTTATTCCATCAGTGGCATTGAAGGTGAAGCTATCTGCCACCAGCTGCATTTGTTTGGCGATAGGAAAGTCGACAAAGACCGGAGATCCGCCTCGAATGACGGTGCGAAAAGTGGTTGAGCTTGGGGGAACGAAGGGCAGAGTGGCATCAGAGTTGGGGGCTTCGTCGCATTGCACCGATATGGAATTCTGGGCTATGTCAAGCAAGAGCAGCTTGGGCTGAGGGGGAGTGCCGATGTGGAGCTGGGCCACATAGTGGCCAGAGGTGTCAAGCCAAACCTCTGCTAGGAGTCCATGCTCTGCAGCAGCAGCAGCAGCGGCAACGCTTGCAGCTATACAATATACAACAAGGATAGCTCGCACAAACCTCATTTTCAACTGATCTGGAGTCTGCAAACCATTTGAGATACGAGGAATTTATATATAACCAGCGTGTCACTAGCCTACTGCTGTCAACAGGTTCATTGGTAAAGGCCAAGTTGGCCACAATGCACTCATTCACCCGATGCTTTTGACTTCTCCAATTATAAAATTTACAATCCTTTCACTCTTTATGTCAACAAACCATGGGCTGACTCCCAAACTCAAGCGTCAAGACTCAAGAGCCCTTTCCAGGTTTTGGCCTCCTTTGATTGATACTTTTAATTGTTGATAATTTGGGGGAAAAAATATGGGCTAGGCGAGGATTAACCTCATGACCTCCCATTCAGGAGGCTAATGTCTTACCACTATCTTGTGCAACTGTTTTGTTCACATCCAATTCACACTACTATAATGGAATCGCACATAGTTGACGAAGTTCACATTTAGTTCACATGCAAGTTCACAATGAGTTCAACTTGCCTGGTCTTCATCGATACGCGGTGTCAATTTTTAATCGTGGATCCCCTCTACAATTGAAGTATCAATTAGTAACGTGCGTTAGTTCAACCCTTTCCCATAGGCCACCCTGGACACTATATACTACAAGGTATTTATTGAAGCCCAAGAGGTGGGATCAACGATTAGAACAAATCTCAAGGAGAATAGACAGGCAAAAAGAAATTGATGGCATTCACCAGGTTCCCGGCCCCAGTTGCCAATCTCCTTCCCCTTATTCTCTTGCTTCCGTGTTTGTCTTCTTCTTCCCTTGTTGAGAGCAATAGAGCCACCATGCAAGAAAAGCCTTTTCAAAACCTGTCCAAGCATATGATTTCCCACCTCCTTCCTCCACACACACACACACACACACACACACAGCTTGTGCAAGCCCTCTATTGCTTTCCACCTTCCCTGCCTTCGTCTTATCAAGAGAGAGCAAAAGAGACCGTCATGTGAAGCCCCTCTCTCCTCCCTTCCTTCCACCCCACATAAACTCCCCCCAATACTTCTCCGCCTTGCTTGTCCAGAACTGTTCCTAAACATTCAAAAAAGAACTCCAAATAAAAACCCCCAAAATTTTGATTCTTTTTCTATTTGATTGAGGATCTCTGCCAATTGTCCAATTCACCCATCTCATGCACGCTCCTCCACAAGCCGCTAGGTGGGATAGTCACGATGCCATGACTGTCCACTTACCTCTTTGCATCTCCCTCCGTAACTAAAAGGGGGCACCCATTGCGGGTGCTCAGATGTGAATCATGATCAACAAGGGTTGCAAAAAAGCCACCATAGAGTCTCCAATTGGTGGCCACCATCGGTGTTTCCGCCCAACAACACTGAGTGACACCACATAGTACCATTACCAAGACAACCATCTACGGTAGCCACCAACATAGAGAGGTCCCCCACAAGGGTAGTCTCCATATGAAATATCAGTGACACGTCAATGCTCCGGTATAAGTACCACAACCTCACAACCTGGTTATGCACATGTGGGACAATTCTTGGAGACGTGGCACTCCCTTGTGACCCCCCCCACCCCCCCCAATTAGAACCTCTATAGTCTTGCAAAGGTGGGGGAGTTGGCCTAATAGTAAAGGGGAGGGGCTTTAAGCGCGCCCTCATGTGGGGGTGTGGGGGTGTGGGCACAATCCCATTAAACTAGCTGATGTGAAGCATCAAATGGCAAAAAAAAAAAAGAACCTCCATAGCCCCACAAAAGTGTAGGAAAATTTTGATTGATTCTCCAAAACTGCATCATCTGGAACCCAATTGGGGTGTAGGAAAGACGATCGCACATCGATCTTGTCGGCCACATCCCAAGCTCCTAAATCCAATTTTCAAATCAAAAAATCCTCCTCTTTAGAAGCCCAAAAAAAAAAAGACATAATTGTTGTCCAGAAAAAAGTTTTTCAGCCATAACAGCATCATTTTGAACCCAAATCAGGCGCAGTAAAGCCTGATCAAATCCTACATCAATCTTGACTTTTCAAGGCTCTACTTCAATCTAGATGCTATGGAATACATTTATACAATCTCCAAAGCCTTCCTAGTGTCCTAAGGGAACGCTTTGAGTAAGAGCAAGGAGTCATCCGCAAAAGGCTTCAGTTGGTCATTGTTCGACAATGATAGCCCTTGAATCACCCATCTTGTTAACCCCATATTTTAATAATGGGTGGGATCCAATGGCTAATAGGAGAGGGGCTAGTGGGCAGTCATGTTTGATAGGCCTTCTGACCTCAAACACCCCCACAATACTCTCATTGAACAGGAGCTCAGATTGGCTACCAACACCAACAATACTCTCATTGAACAGGAGCTCAGATTGACTACCAACACCAATAATACTCTCATTGATGTAGAGTGCGCAGGTGATGGAGAAGTAGAAAAGAAGACTACGCACACACACCAACACACATTGAGACACACACACACACAATCGTTACCTTGCAGCAGCAGCCATTCAACGTGCTGCTATTCTCTTCTTCTTCACTTTTAACTATTATCCAAAGTATATTTACAGCATAGTATAGTCAGTGTCCGACCACCCATAGCACAATGGACATATTCTTTAACATCATATTCTTTAACACTCCCCCTCAAGCTCAGAGTGAGCTTGCATATGATGGATTCCCAATGCTTCACGAAAGTAGCAAAACTTCTCCTTTCCAAGAGCTTTTGTGAATATATCCGCAACTTGATCATTTGTCTTCACATACACCAAATCAATCTCATTTGCCAAAACTTTTTCTCTAATGAAGTGATAATGTACCTCAATGTGTTTAGTGCGAGCATGGTAGACTGGATTCTTTGCCAACATGATGCTGCTAATATTGTCACAATATATAATGACACTGTCAAGATAGTCAAAACAAAATTCTACCATAAGTACTCTCAACCATGACTCTTCACATGCTGCCAAAGTTGCTCCACGATATTCAGCTTCTGTACTTGATAATGCTACGTTGATTGCTTCTTGCTACTCCAACTTATCATACCATTGCCAATGGAAAATGCATAACCACTTGTAGATCTTCTATCCATAAAATCTCCTGCCCAATCTGCATCTGTGTAACCATAAAGACAAAGCTTCCCATTCTTTTCATAAAACATTCCATAACTGACAGTGGCTTTCACATATCTCATAATCCATCTCACTGCATCAAGATGACTTTTACATGGCTTTTGCATGAATTGACTCACAACACCCACTGCATAACTCAAATCTGGCCTTGTTATTGTCAAGTAAACAAGGCTTCCAACCATCTTGCGGTACATAGTGACATCCTCAATGTAATGTCCATCGTCAAACAACTTCACATTTTGATCAAGAGGTGTATCAACCGGTTTGCACGCTGTCATTCCATACTTCTCAAGCATATCCAACGCGTATTGTCTTTGTATCATCCAAATTCCTGATAAAGTGTTGACAATTTCAATTCCCAAGAAATATCTCAACTCACCAAGGTCCTTCATGTTGAATTCTCTCAACAAACTCTTCTTGACATGCAAAATTTGCTCATCATGACTTCCAGTGAGAATCAAGTCATCAACATAGATAACAATAACGACGATCTCTCCATCAACATGCTTCAAAAACAATGAGTGATCAGCAATAGACTGTTTAAATCCAATCTTCTTCAAGAATCTGGTTATCTTTTCACACCAAGCTCTAGATGCTTGCTTCAAACCATACAATGCTTTCTTCAACTTACACACATAATATGGAAACTCTGGATGTTGATAACCCTCTGGCTATATCATATAAACTTCTTCTTCCAAGTCACCATTCAAGAATGCATTATCCACATCCATTTGCCATAACTTCCAACCAAACATACTTGCCATTGCTATCACCAATGTGATTGTTGTCATCTTTGCAACTAGACTAAATGTCTCATCATAATCAAGACCTTTTGTTTGTGCATAACCTTTAGCAACAAGCCTCGCTTTGTATCTTTCCACACTACCATCTGACTTGCACTTGACTTTGTATACCCATTTTGAACCAATTGCTTTCTTTCCACTTGGCAAGCGAACCAAATCCCAAGTGTCATTCTTCACAAGAGCATCCATCTCATCATCCATAGCTGACTCCCATTCTGATTTTCCAATTGCCTCTTGAAAACATGTAGGCTCTTTATGTTGCACACGTGAAACCATGTATGCATAATGTGTACACATGTAACCGTTGTATGTCAATCTATCAACTGGATAACGCACCCTCTCTGATCTTCTCAACTATGGTGCACTCTTCTCTTCAACTCTTGCATATGGGGGTACATATTTCTCAATATACTTACTGCCAGGTGTCCTCAAATGTGGTAAACCATGCTCTTCATCGAAGCTTTCATCTCCAGAACTCTCTTCAACCACTTTCTTCTTGCCTTTCTCGTCTTGCTTCTTATCTCGCAAAGGACCGCTCCATGGGTTGACACTTCCTGTACTCTCCTCAGCCATATGTGGTCCTGAAATAGTTCTTGTTGATGGTCCTGGCTTATCAACAACATGACGCACATTCTCTTGCTCTTCATACTCATCTTCTATCATCACTGGCTTTGGTTTATACCATGGTTCATGCTCACAAAATCTGACATCTCTACTGACATAAACTTGTCTTGTCGTAGGATCATAGCACTTGTAACCTTTCTTTTCAACTGGGTAGCCCAAGAATATACACTTCACTGCCTTTGGCTCCATCTTCTTTCTTGCTTCATTTGGCACATGAACATAGCAAACACATCCAAAAACTTTCATGTAGGAAACTGTTGGCTTGATCCCATAAAGTCTCTCATAAGGTGAAATTTCATGAATGGCAGCTGTTGGTGTTCGATTCATAATGTGTACTGTTGTATGAAGTGCTTCATCCCAATATGTTAATGACTCTATTCTTTCTCTCAGCAACTCCATTTTGTTGTGGTGTGTATCTGTAAGTAATCTGTCTTCTTATGCCTTGTTCACGTAAGTAATCATCAAAACTGTGTGACATGTACTCTCCCCCTCCATCTGTACGTAGGCATTTAATTTGACAACCATTCTCTTTCTCAACCATAACTTTGAACTCCAAGAATACCTCAAATGCCTCTCACTTTGCCTTTAGAAAGTAAACCCCAGTCATTCTACTGTAATCATCCGTAAATGTGATAAAATATCGACAACCATTTGATGTAGCATGATCACAAGGTCCCCAAATATCTGAATGAACAATTTCCAAAGGACTTTGGCTAATTCTCCCCCTCTTTGGAAATGGTAAACGAGATTTCTTTCCAAATTAACAAGCTTCACAAACATGATCAAAATTCAATCTGCCAAACTTTGGTAATCCACGTACAATTTGATTTGATTGCATATGCTTTAATCTTCTAAAATTGACATGACCAATCCTCTTATGCCATAACTCTGCCCAATTATCTTGAGTGGCTGATTTGTTTGCATACATACCACTGTGTAAACATGGATCTCCAGCTTCCAATGAGAACAAGCGACCTTTCTTTCTTCCACCTGCCAATATCTTGCCTCGTCTGCCTTTGTGAAACTCCTCTATGAAGCAACCATAACGATTAAAACGGACTCGCAACCCTTAGTCCAACTGATGCTAAATTCTTTGTGATTGAAGGCACATATAGAACATCTCCCAATGTGTTGTATGTCCCGTCTTTTTCTAGCAATGGAATTGAACCAACATGTGTAATCCGATGCATAGTATCATCACCTGTAGCGACAAACTCATCCTCTTTTAATTTCTCTTTTTTGTCAAACCATTCACCATGATATGTTATATGATTTGTGGCACCACTATCTAAATACCAATCATCTGTATGATGTGGCTCCACCATGCTTCCAACAACATGCTCCATAGGAAATAAATGTCCACTCGATCTATTGTCATATATATTTTGATCATGAGAATTGTATCCAGCAAAGTTTCCTCCATGTCTGCCATAACCTCGGCCTCTTCCACCACGATCACGATTTTGATTTAGCCTTGTGTAACATTCTCTTTCAAAGTGACCATAAATGCCACATCTGTTACAATATCCATCTCTTTGAGGATGTACAAATCGTCCACCTCCACGTCCACGAGTTTGGGCTCTCCCCCTGCCTCTTTGGCTATAATCATTGTAACTTTGACTTTGTTGGTTTTGCCATTGACCTCTTCCAGCATTGTTTCCACGACCATAGTTTCCTCTTCCACCTCTATTGTTTCTGGAATTGTTATTGGATGTAGAAGGACCTGACTTGCCTAACTTCACCTCTTCTTGCAAACAAAGGTTTACTAACTCTTCAAAATCAGGCATGTGTCCTCGAACAGATATAGATGTATCCAATGACTTGTATTCAGGTCCCAAACCATTCAATGTCACTGAAACTAAGTCATCATCTGGAACTTCAACATTAATGCTCGCAAGATCTTCCTATATTTGCTTTATCTCTGTCACATAATATGATATGGATCTATTTCCTCACCATACACAATGTAACCTTTGCTTCAAGTGAACTTTTCGTGGTTCTGTATTGGAGCTGTTCATTCTTGCTAGTATCTCCCATGCTTCCTTTGGAGATTGAGCCTTCTTCACATGTGGTATAAAGAAGTCACTAATGCATAATGAAATCCAATGCATCACTTTCCTTGAATTCTCGATCCACTTCTTGTAAGCTTCTACTCGTGCTTGCCATGTTTTATGTACTTCAACATTGTCTTTATTTGGTTCCAAACCAACCTCGGGACACTCTTGTTCACCTGTAATATAATCCCATAAACCTTTACCCATGATAAAGTTCTCCATCCTGTAAGACCATATGCTGTAGTTCTCTCTCGTTAGCTTCTCTCCAACAATCTGTGTGACTTGAGTTGAACTTTCTGCCATCTTCACTCTCTCAATTTCTTCCAAAGGATTTTGACAAAATTTCGGTAGAGTTTCGTTTGTATTTGGACAATATCTCAAGTGACAATCTCAACCAAAGTGCTCATAAACACTGACAGAAAATCTCTCACTGCCAAGGGAAAATCCACTGACTCACTTTGCCACAGACTGACTCAGTATTATGCATAAATACTCTAAAACAATGTCCACATGGACCTGTATGCAAATGCAATCCATACACTGTCCTTTACCACATATCCATACATCCACCTTCTTCCCATAGTCGTAAACGACATATGAGGTCTTTCGCGGGGCCAGTCGGGGGTTCGCTCCAGTACCTAATCCACCTTGCCAAGGTACCAAAGCTCCCAAGGCAAGGCTTCAAAAAACCTCACTCGACCCTCACAAAGGCTGCAGTTTTCCAAAATACATTGACCGCATATCCATACATAACCACAAAGTACTCAATCTGACAATATAACCGCCTCAACTTCTTCCCACAACCTTTCTTACATAGGCGGCTGTCCATAACGGACCCACAACAACCAAACATAATCTTCGATAACACAATATCATGATGCAAAAGCTCTATGTCGCTCTCCAAAACCTGTGTAAATGCTGAATTCTTCACCTGTAACCTGTAAATCTACTGCCGAGTACAAAACTGGACATCTCTTATGCTTGTGTGAGCTGGCTGTTTGCTGCAGAAAATTGCAGATTTAGCAAATCTGAGTATGCCAATGCGTCCGGAATGCCCAAAAACATAAAGATAGACTCCTGGATCACTGTATTCCGAGTTCGGGTGAGAGAGTTATGACCAAAAAACCTCTCCTTTTTGCTGTTTTCCAGAGCTGCGGAAACCTGTGTATTGACCGTAGCTCCTTAAACTGAGCTCTGATACCACTTTGTAGAGTGCGCAGGTGATAGAGAAGGTAGAAAAGAAGACTACGCACACACACCAACACACATTGAGACACACACACACACACACACACACACACACAATCGTTACCTTGCAGCAGCAGCCATTCAACGTGCTGCTATTCTCTTCTTCTTCACTTTTAACTATTATCCAAAGTATATTTATAACATAGTATAGTCAGTGTCCGACCGCCCATAGCACGATGGACATATTCTTTAACATCATATTCTTTAACAATTGAACAAGAGCTCAGATTGTCTACCAACACCAAGTGTGCAAACCAACCGTGGATGAATGACCATATCTTATCATAAGCTTTATCCAAATCCAATTGAAGTAGGATATACTCTTGCTTAGTAAAAGCAGCATACTCTATGTCAACCATTGCTGTCAGAATATTATCATAGATTGACCTTCCCTTTGTAAATCCATGTTGGTGGGGAGTGATGACTTTATCCATAAGGGGAGAGAGCCTGAGTGCTAGAGCTTTGGCAATAATTTTATAAGCTATTGACATCATAGTTATGGGGAACCAATGCTTCAGCTAAGAGCAGCACACTTGTTTGGGATAGGATTGATGAGGCCCCTTTTGATGCTAAGGTCCATGACTCCATTGACCAGAGCTTTTGGTTATCCATTCATGTGATAGGGGACTTAGGATCTCCCAGTATTCGTTGAAAAATGTAGTAGTCAAACCGTCCTATCCAAGGGATTTCTCTTTGCCCAAAGCTTGTAGTGCGCAAGAGCACTCCTCCTCAGTGAAAGCCTCTCTAGAAAGTCGGCTTCAGAGTGGAAAATCATTTTTTTTAACGCTCCCAAGTATAATAAATCTAGCTTCATCTATTGGAGGGGAGCTGACCTAGGGATTGCCAATAATATGTCGTAAGTGGTCGAGCGTCAGTTTAGCCATTTCATCATGGTCCTTAACTTCCTTTCCTTCCCTGTCGGTGAGTGACATGACAAGTCCCTAATTTCTCTTTACTTTGAGAGCCCTAAAGAAGTGTGCTTGATTGATAGTGGAGGAAGGTTTCTCTTGATAATATTTTGGCCTTCCTCACCTCCTCCAATAGGAGATCGGTCAAGTCCACTTTAGCTAAGAGCCATCTTTTATGCTCAGCTTCAGAGGCAGATCCTTCTTGTTTTTTGGAGGTTAAAAGCTTCACTTCATCTGCTAGTTGCTAAAGGTGCTCCTCTCGATATTTCTTCCTTCTAGGGCTTGCTATTTTGATTGCTTTCTGAATATTCTTAGCCAAGATATCCCAGGTCCTAGGGTTTACTGAATCCACATTTTTCCGAAGCTTGCTCACAACATTCAAGGCTTACTGAATCCACATTTTTTCGAAGCTTGCTTGCAGCTTTCAAGGCCAAGATTTTGAATAAAGGGTCTTTGGCACTAGTTTGGTACCAAAATAGAACACTTTCAGTGTCCTTTTTCAACAAATTTAGTTTAAATGCTACGTGTATTATACAATATATTTAAGACAACCCTCTTGATATGCTTGAATATGGTAGGTAGAGGGTCTTTTAAAAATATAACCTTGCACTTCAGAAGCTATCATGATCAAGAACTATACTCATCAAGTGGACCTCCATAAGACTACGATTGATGATTTAAAATATTTGACTTAATAAGCTCACAAAAAATAAAGAGACCGCATAGAAAATTTTACATGTCTTTTTGACAATTGTGCTATAGATAATTGCAAGTTTCTTGTGCAAAACAATCTACTTGAAAGTACATAAAATAATGAAAAGTTCTACGTGTTTGAAATGGCCATTTCAAGTGTATCATTGTATACAAAAACAAGTGAAAGGGTCACGATGGCTTTCAAAAACAATACGAAAGTGATAAAATCATTAGCTTGAGCTTAACTAGAATTATATAAGGTGAAGCATTGTTTGAAATTGTCTCTTTTATCAAGCGACCGAGTCTCCTCCTTGCATGGAAGCAAACCTAAAATACTAGCAAAATTTTTGAAATTTGCAATACTTTTGAACTAACTTCTCACATATTTTTTTCAATTGTTTTTCTTCCCTTTACCATGGTTTTCTCATTAATATATATATATATATATATGTGTGTGTGTGTGTTTGTATAAAATATAAATAAATAAATATGTATATGTATATATATGTATAGAATCTACTAAAATTTGTTGGGGTATAGGCGCTTGTGCCTTGCTCGGCTGCCCAGAGTCTGGGTGCCCACTGACTTGTATACTTTATACATAGCATAAGTGTATAGGGGGCTGCTCTACTCTTTGAGTCTCCCCACCCATATCTGTGTGTCGTGTGTCTCCTTCTCTCGCTCACTCTCCGTCTGAGGTGCTCTTCGATCCCCTTCAATTGGTATCAGGGCGACAGGTGTGAGAGCGTAGATGGACGGCTTCACGATGAACTTGTCAGCGATGGCGGAGAGGTCACAGATCTGAGCAAAGAAATAGAGGAGGTTTGTGGACAGCCATACAGAGGCTTGCAGGAGAGCTCTCAGGAGCTTCCTAGTGCTCACAGATCAGAGTTCCTCTACAGATCAGCCCATAGTGTACATCATTTTCCCTCTTCGGGCAAGCTTTGCAACGGCTACATCGGCGACATGTTGGAGCTTGGAGCTTCCATAGACATGGAAGCATTGTGAGATTGATGCATTCAGCTCACGCATCGAGGTGGGAAGTGAGTTTGAGCCTTTCTATGAGCTCAAAGAAGCACAAAAGAAAGTCGTTCAGTTTTTGGCAGTTTGACAGCAGTCTACTGTTTTGCTCATAACTTGAGCTATAGAGCTCCGATTCCAAAACTTTTTGGTTCAAAACGGATCTGGCTTCGAGCTCTACGGCTTTGTAGAAGGAATTGTTTTCTGATTCGGAGTGCAGGTGGGTTTGAAATTAAAAACACAGAGACTGTTTTTCATGACAGTTTTGGGCTCTGTTGTTTTCTTTGCTGCAGACAGCTTACCCGTGCACACTGCAGGGTAGCAGGCACATATGAGGTGTTACAAGATCGGGTTTGACTTCCAGGTACAGGTTGAGTCTAGTACTCCCACAGGTGTTGCCAGTTGCAGTTGAGTGGTTCTTTTGCAGTGTTGTGGCTTGCATACATGGTGTTTGAGCGGGTAATGCTCTACGTATGCTTATTTGGTGAGCAGTAGATCTTGTGAGCAAGTGCAGAGGTTGGTTATGGATGACATGTATGATCACCTGTGGTACTCTTTGTGAGCATTTGTTGGACACAGGTTTGCAGAGCTTATGCATGTATGTTGAGTGTAGTTTGATGCGCATTGATTGCTCATTGTATTGAGCTTGTAGGACAATGGTTATTTTGTGTTGATAGCCATTGTGCGTCGAAACTCTGGCAAAATTTTCCCAGGAGTTTTATGCGCATCATTTTTGCGATCTAGGTAGAGATTGCGGGTTGCACTCAGCATTTGTGTGCGATGTTCTCTGCAGGTGGGAGATTTGTGCGTGTGTATGCATCGATACCGCATAGTGTGGGCTTGGTGATTAGCTCACAGATTGCAGTGTGATACTAGAGCAGGCGAGGCTTGTATTAACATTACAGGAGCTCTATTTTGGAGTGTGTCTCACAGGTTTTACATTGTGTTTCTTGCCATTTTTGTAGACAGTTTCCAGGTGTTGTTGGTGAGGTGGTTTTGCTTTCTAGTTTGCTACATTGTTCTCATGGGAGAGACAGGTGATCGCTCAGATTATGATCTCTCCGAAATGTGCATGTTTGATGGGTCAGACTTTGCAACATGGAGAGAGTGTATGCTTGATGCATTGACACAACGAGGGTTGCATCGACCATTGAGTGGTGATGCGGGTAGACCTTCAAACATGTCTGACGATCAGTGGCAGGAGCTAGAGGAGATGGCACTATCTACACTCTCTTTGCACCTTGCGAAATCTGTATATGCTCTTGTTATGTATGAGACTACTTCGAGAGCACTTTGGCGCAGATTACATGATATGTATGATAGATTTGAGTCATCACGGACTCGTGTGAGACATGTACATTCACGAGCACGCCGACAGGTGACATGTTGGTATTGTGGTCATTCTGGACATGTTAGACGGCGCTATTTTCGTCGTATGCGACATCGTAGGAGACATGGAAGTCTCAGAGATGTATGTAGTGATGCCATGGACTCAGTTGCTTTGACAGTTGAGGCAGATGTAGTGTCGGAGTATACTAGTGACGGGGATGTCACTTTTACCTCGAGCTATGTACGAAATGCTACACATGTGGATAGTGCACTCCCTTCGCAGTGGTTGCTAGATGCAGATGCTATGTTTCATGTCATGCCGCATTGTGAATGGTTTTGTAGCTATTCTAGTGGGATGCTTGGCAGTGTACGTTTGACCGATGGATCGGTGCATGCGATAGCAGGTGCAAGAGATGTGAGACTGTCACTACCGAGTGGTGCATCTTACTTGTTAAGACATGTGCGCTATGTAGCAGATTTGACAGTGAGTTTGATCTCGATTGGTCAGCTTAGAGATTGTGGATGTCAGATTTCGCTACGAGAGCGAGATTTTGTGATGCATTTGGGTTCGCTAGTGATTGCGAGAGGTGCCAGGAGTGGTACAGGTTACCCATTGCATTTTGGATCACGGGAGAGACGGTGTTGTCTCTGTGATCATGCAGCCAGGTAGAGAGCTAGAGAGCGAGAGAGCAGGCGAGTCTCTTTTGCTCATGCGTTGCAGGGTGCTTTGCATGGAGTGCAAAGTAGTGAGCTCGTTGTGCACACAGTTGGGGAACGACTTGAGCAGTCACACAGAGAGGTGACAGAGTCATACATGCATGCTTTGCTAGTGACTGAGCAAAGCAGAGAGTCAGTTGTGAGAGATACTTCTATGTAGGATAGACAGGTAGAGCAGTCTTGCTCTAGTGAGTCACGACAGGAGGACGTTGTGCAAGAGTCTATGCATACGGAGTTAGAGCATGAGAGATCTAGTGAGTCACAGCAGATTGAGTGGTTATGTTTGCAGTGGATGATTGCAGAGGAGGCTGAGATGTCAACGATTATGCAGTCATTCCTTTCTATGCTCGACAGTGAGCATGGGGATATAGTTGTGCAGGATATGTCTTCCAGCAGACACCTAGAGAAGTTGGTTTGCTCTGAGGTTGCATGACAGGTTGATGCGTCTTTTGTGGACAGTCAGGAGATGCATGTGGCTGACACACCTTGTCAGTCAGAGATGCCTATTTCCAGGGATATATCTGTTGATGCATGCTCCGTAGAGCTAGCAGGGCCCGCTAGCATTGCATCGGCATTCGGTGGTCTCATGTATGAGATGTTGATCTTGAGACCGGATATCCCAGCTGCAGTGGGAGCATTTGCAGTTGGGGTTGTCAGTCGTTTGTTGACTGATGATGGCATATTGCACGAGGGAGATATGCAGGTATTGCATACATACTTGCAGTACGTGTGCGGTACGTCTGGTGGTGTATGGACTTACACGGGAGCAGGACAGTCGGATGCACACGATCACAGCCAGCCAGTGCGTATCGGTGATTTTCTCTCACCTTTTGTAGTCTTTAGACTAGGTTCCCTTGCTTAAAGCCACAGTCGCCTTTAAGTGGGAGGTTGTTGGGGTATAGGCGCCTGTGCCTTGCTTGGCTGCCCAGAGTCTGGGTGCCCACTGACTTGTATACCTTATACATAGCATAAGTGTATAGAGGGCTTCTCACTCTTTGAGTCTCCCCACCTATATCTGTGTGTCGTGTGTCTCCTTCTCTCGCTCACTCTCCGTCTGAGGTGCTCTCCGATCCCCTTCAAAATTATGCAAGTTGAAGTCTTACTTTAGCATTTTAAAAGAATAGGATGCAAGAGAAATCAAGCCATGTAAGAATGTGAAATGAAAGGTGAAATAAAAAGATCTGTTTAATATTTAAAATGGAAATAGCATTTAAGGTAAGACTCAATCATCACTGAAAACATTGAAAGTATGGCTAACTCAACTCTCCTCTGAAGATTCTTTTAGAAAGCCAAAAATATATGTTTTTGATGTGTGTGAGTTTTAGAAAGTGATACATTGCTTACCCTTTCCATTGAGGACTCAAAGTGGCAAGTAGAAGTGCTTTGGTAAGCAACAATTATTGGATCATTTCAAATATTCAAAACTCTGTATGAGAAAACATTGATATTTTAATTCTTGAGTCATAAGCATTCAAAACCTCCCAAATATACCAAGTACGCCTAGCCAATTTTGTTTCGGGTTGATTAAGTAGAATCTATTGAGATGCTTTTGAGAGCTTTGAGGAGAAAACAGGCGCACATGGCATGTGGCGGGAGAGAGAGAGAGAAAGAGAAAGGGAGAGGGGAGATGTGTAGTGCATTACCTCACTTGCCTGTGGGAGGTGAAGCCGCCTAGGGCAAGTGGACTTGAAGGAGGTCGTACGCGTGAAGGGGGGAGAGAGAGAGAGAGAGAGAGAGATTTGTGCAATAGAGCAGAGCAAAGCAGTGAGCTCTGAGTATTTTTCACTCGTTGTTGCAGCATAGCACGAGCAAAATTTCTTTTCGCACTTGAAGTTCGATGAGCAGTCTGCAGATTGTCTTTTCACAACAAAGCAGAGCCAATGGGTGGGGCGAGTTGCAGGTGTGATGGGAGAGCAAGACAAGCTAGGGAGATAGAGGTTTTTTTCCTTAGGATGTGAATTGCAATGCTACATGGGAGGCCCTCCGTGTAGGGTCACAATCTCTCATTTCTCTTCTCTATCATTGCTCTGCACGAGAGGGCCATGGTGCCTGCCCTCAGGAGGAGAGAAAAGAGAGGCGGTCGAGGCTTGCATTGTTTCTTGCTAGCTATGTGCTTCATTGGGCCTCCTTGGAAGACTGTTCTCTATGTTGTGTAGTCTAGCCAAGGCACATGAATGTGAGGAGGTTGCGTTGCTGGCAGTCGACAGTTGGAGTGGTAGATGGGAGGACATGCTAGGATTGGAGATCATCGGGTGCAGACAGCATAGTGTAGAGAGAGAGAGAGAGAGTTTTGTTCCTCTGCTCGATAGCAATAGGTCCTTTTCTCTCTCATGATGTAGTTGGGAGCTGGGAGCTCTCCGCCATGCACCGGTGAGCTCAACTGCGTCTGCACATGAGAATATGTTGCTCGAGATCGACGAGGGGGGCAAGTATGAGGAGACAAATTAGGCAGGCATGGAGGACAGCAGGCACGAAAACGGTGCCAAAGATGGGTGTAAAGCACGGTGCTATAGGTGAGTGTGAAGCAGGAGGCAAGCAATGCACGATAGGAAGGAGATAGAGACACGTGCAATGGAGGTGGAGCCTTGAGGAGGTTGTGTTCTGTCACTTGGGCATGATGACGGGCATGGGAACACCCGCATGCCATGGCATTCATGCTTCGCAAAGGGAGGAGGAGGAGGGAATCTTTTGAAGATTCCTATTAATAAAAGTAGATAGACCGAGTAGGAGGAGCAAGTAGATCAACTAAATGTGTCATAGTACATGGTATGGAAACAATTGGGGCATCTAAAACCTTGGTTCAATGTTATTGTGGAGGACTCAAGATTTTCAAGAGTTTTTGCACAATGAAAAAATCAAGATAGAGTTCAAGCAATGAGATTTAACCGAGTTAGGGAGCCCAAAAAACAAGTAGTTTCTTGGTTTCAACATATAAAGTCGTTTTTAGTTGACAAACTACACTAGAATACTTTCAATTCTATGAGAGCACCTTTGTAAGGCCAAAATTATGCTCTTAGTCACATGCTCAAGTATCAAATTATATCCATAACTTGCAAGTGTCTTGGAAACTAGTACTTGAAGGGCAACCCATTGTTTTGTAACACTAAGTAGTAACACTTCGATTTTACAAGCATGAAAAAGGTCATCTCTACATAAAGATATAAGAATTTTATGACTAGTAAGAAAAAAAAAAGCTTGAAATTTTACTAAAATGTATGATTTAGAACTTACCATAATTCTCTCCTTAGGCTTGTATTTTGATGTGAAGAAAAATCCAATGTTTTCTTTTCCTGATAACCAACCTGTTGTTGAAGCAAGGTGTAAATTACTTCTTTCTAACTTGACAAATAAATTGTCAAAACTTTGGTAGCAAATAGGACACTTTAGTGTCTCAGGACACTTAAATGTCCAATTTCAGGGGACTAGTGCTAAAAAGGTGAGCCCATGTAGCCAGGGGGATTCACCATGAAAAACTTACCGCACCACGTAAGTGTAGGGGAGGGGGTTTTTTACAAGTTACAAAGACGTATAAGTTGGGAGGGGGGGGGGGGGGGGGGGGGGGCTAATAATTTTATCTCCCAAGCTTAAAAATAAGGGAGGGGGGTATCATATTTTTGGAAGGGGGGTGGGGGGGGGAACCTAGCCCGGGTTGATTACTTGTAGCGATTGATCACCGATGTGCACTAGAACTCGGATGAATTTATGGGAAGTTTTTATCAGGTTACATATCCAATTTTGTATCAAGCCGTTCATTGCTAAGGGTTGATTTGGAGTAGGTCAAGGGTTGATTTACACCAACTTTGGATGGGCCAGAATTGGACGAGTAGCCAGAGTGTAGGTTGATCAGGCACATAGTTTGAAAGTCAAACTAAGTCACACTAAGGGGGTACATCTAGTTATCAACAAAAGAAGTTCCTTAGTATATTGTCAGTCACTATGGTACACACTCTTTGACTACTTTTACTCAGTTAGATCACGTGAGACCTAAATTTTATATGTAAGATAGGGGTATAATAGTTTTTCTTCATTGATTGTCGTTTAAGCATAGAAAGGGGGTCATATTCCTTAATATGAGTCATATATAGGGGTTTTATCAAAGTTGTCCGCTCGTAGAGGTGGCGTCCCATTTTGTATATAGAGTGAATCCCCCAGGCCCTGTAGGAAGCAGCTTCTTAGACCCTTGTGGCCAATGGCCTTCTCCTTTGGCTTTTTTATAAGTCATGCTTAGTGGAAAGTGATATGATAGACACTGAGCGATTACCACCTTCATTTCCACCAATGAGGATAGCCAGTCAGTTTGGTAAGATGTCGTGTCGGCATATTGTAGGCTGGTGTATGTGAACCCAAGCATGCTACTCTAGGGGCCCATCTCCCACATGTTCACAAGCACCCATCTCTCACAAAGGGCTTAGCCATTTGGATCTTTCAACTAGCATGTTGGATATATTGGTTCTATCATTTCTCTTCTCCACCATAGTAAAGTCTCCTACCAAGAGCCATTCCCCGTCAACATGGATGCCTTTCAGGAGATCCCATAGCTTTTCTCTTTCCTTCATCGAACAAGGACCATATATGTTGATGATGGTGATATGCTGATTTGCCCACTTTATCCTAACTCTTAGAGCTCTCCTAGAGCGATGATTGACCACCACCTTGGGCTCAAGATCCTTGTCCAGAACTGAAAGGACCCTGCTATACACATCTACACCTTCTCCTTAGAAGATAAACTTCTTCCCTACAGCTTGTTGTCTTTTGCTAGCATCATCAAGGTGATGCTCCTAGATAGCCCAAAAATCTATGCCCTTGCCTTTTCTGACTTCCTCGAAGAAGAAGGAGCTCATCTTAGATTTTGATCCCCTTCACATTCCAAGTCTATTGAATTACAAATTCATCCATTATTGAGAGAGGGTTGTGGAACTCCTCCACCTCAAGGCACTCTTCTTATGTGTCCTCTTTCATGTTTCCCTCCTCCACTAGTCCGTTCCCCTCCCCCCTCAGTTACCATGAGGTTTTCCAGGTTGGCATCCCAAAGAACCACAAAGATATTATCATAGAGAAAGGGATTTTGGGAAAATTAAGTGGGGCTTCTTTCAGTCGCCCCATGCTTGGGATTTCAACCGCTTGCATGAGATGTTAAAGATTTGGTGCCATCCTTCTTCTTGTTTTCTAAGCGAGGGAGACATAACACTCTTTTGAAACACTAGGGGTGATGTTTTTTTAGACATAGAACACGAACCGGTATCTCAAGGTGTCCTTTTCATTGCTAAGATGGGCCTTGACATGTTTCCCCAAATTCCCTAGGGTTTCCTTGCTAGTATTAAATTGCCCATCTTCTTGTCGGACCATATCTTCCATTGCCTTCCCTACCTCAACAAGACTTGGAAAGTAACTAGCTACATAAAATAATCCAGCTTACCTCAGGAGTAAGTAATTGATTGATCAATTTTTTTTAAAAATGATCATTAGAGCTTGTTTTGAATTAATTCAATATAGTACGTGCAAACTCCGGCATATCCT
Source organism: Adiantum capillus-veneris (assembly GCF_014529385.1). NCBI lineage: Eukaryota > Viridiplantae > Streptophyta > Polypodiopsida > Polypodiales > Pteridaceae > Adiantum > Adiantum capillus-veneris. The sequence continues at coordinate 22,944,703 of NC_140933.1, read as the reverse complement.
TTGTAAGGGGGTTTTCAACACGTACAAAAAGGTCAGTTCAATGCGTGCAAAGCCCCCCTGCGGGATTTGAGACCATTGACCCTAATCATATCCTTAATGCAAGTTACTAAATTTCCCCTTGGTCTATGGTTTTTCTTTTGAGCGTAATGGCAAGATTCTTCAAGAATCAACATTGTATAGAGTAAAGTACTACAAACTTTAGTGCATGTGGAACACAAAAGCCTTCTTCTTCATTTAAGTCAAAAGGTGAGAAAAATCTTTGCATTGTGAGCGCACTACTCAAAATGGCTTTTCGGTAGGTGGAAGGGTTGCAATGTGCATGACTCTTATACTCGCACTTAGAGACCAAAGCAACCAGGGCTTTTGCTAAAAAGTCAAAAGACGAGGCCTTCTCAAGTTCCCATGTTATCTCTTGAATTTAAGTGTCTGCCTTGGAATGCCGATGCATACTAGGGTAAAAGCCCCCAAAAAAGACATGTGTGCACACCTATTAAGGTAAGCGGGCCATATATATAGCATAAAAATGGGGGAGCATCGTAGACGCTTTGAAAGTGAGGATCTCCTCACTAATGTATGTATAGTAAGAGCGACAATATATATTGAGAGCAGTTTCGCACTCCAGAAATGAGATGCTCTTTCAGAAGAAGTGCGAACCTTTGGACACAAGAAACTTGATGGTGGCAGCTTATAAATAGAAGAAACAAGTTGTACAAAGCTCTCCAGTAGGTCCCCAAAACGAGTTTTTTGAGTCTTATTAGGGAGAATAAACCAAGATTCCGACTTGAGCAAAGAAGAAAAAGGTCGCTGAAGTAATGAAAGGCGCAAGCCAAGCTTTAGTTGGTGGTGCACATGGAAGAATCAACGACCGTGCGAGGCTAATAAAATACATTTTCGTTAACCAGTGAAAATAAAAAACTTGAAATTATCACGATTTTTAGGTCGAAATTTGTAGCTTTTGTCAGTAATTACGCTGAAATTTGTATAAATATCCCGGTTTTCTTAAAGGCAAGCTTTTTAGGTCGAAATTTGTAGCTTTTGTCAGTAATTACGCTGAAATTTGTATAAATATCCCGGTTTTCTTAAAGGCAAGCTCAAAATCTAACCTGGATTTCAAAAATTCAACTGGTTAAAATGCACCAGAGCCCAGATTTTTGTGCACGACTTGAGATTATCTTGGTTTTTTGGTCAAAATTTGAAGCTTCTACCTGATAATTACATTGAAATTTGTGTAAATATTCCCGGTATTCTTAAAGGCAAGCTCAAAATCTAACCTGGATTTCAAAAATTCAACTCGTTAAAATGCACTAGAGCCCGGTTTTTTTGTGCACGACTTGAGATTATCTCGGTTTTTAGGTCTAAATTTGAAGCTTCTACCCGGTAATTACGCTCAAACTTGTGTAAAAATTTGCCGGCTTTCTGAATGGCACTAGACCCCGTTTTTTTGTCCGTTGTTGCTATCAGGTTGGGAAAGAAACTAGTGCATCGCACATTTGGGTGGTGGTGGGGGGGAGAGAGAGAGAGAGAGAGAGAGAGAGAGAGAGAGAGAGAGAGAGAGAGAGAGAGAGAAGAAGAAGAAGAAGAAGAAGAAGAAGAGAGTTTTAACGTCGTAGGAAACTATCCCAAAACCTTAAAGATCTAGCCGACGAGGAGAGTACAGGCCAACTGGCAGGTGTGTCAGGCCAACAGGTGGGGGGGGGGGGACTCGGGACGCAGAGAGAGACAGAGACTGTTGATTAATGGTGATGAGCGTGTCGAGGAGGCAGAATGGGATAGATGGAGAGAGTTGCAGCACGATAGATAATTTTTTTCATTCTCGGTGAGGGCGAGCCAGGCTGTTTGCAGTGCTCTTCCTGCGTCACGATCCCAGGAAGGAGAATGGTGGTCTTCCTGCGTCACGGTCCCAGAGAGAGAGAGAGAGAGAGAGAGAGAGAGAGAGAGAGAGAGAGAGAGAGAGAGAGGCATGGTCGATCACAGTTCTCCTGTAGATGGTTACAGGAGGGAGAGAGACGCACATTCTTTTGCTTCTGAACCCGCTTCCTGTGTACACAACAAGGTTGTCACTATGCCATCAAAGTGCGCAGCCGTTGCTGATTGTGCAATGGTGCAATAAAACGCAGAGACGGTGGCGATGGCGAGGCAGATGATGGCGACCAACGGACTTTGCCTTTAAATTTTCAGATTCTCAAAGAATCTCAGAATCTGGGACGCTAATTAATGAATATGAGAAGAAAGACCGAGTAGTAGTTTAAGTAGCTTAAGTATCATCATGTACTTTTAAAGAACCCTGTGCAAAGGATACGCCAACGCTATTTGTAACGTTTTGTTATTAATTCAAGACAAGCCCGTCATAGCACTTTTATAATAAAAAAAGTGGGAGAGTGTTGCTTTTGTTGTGTAGATTGTCCATTCAAGATTTCGCCTCTATTTGTCAATTTGATGGATGCAGCATTGGGGTTCTTTTTTGTATATCAGATCCCTATGGAATCTATATGGCCATGGCTAGAATTGAGCATGGTGTTCATGTAATGGGTTTTCCTTCTTAATATAACCTCTCACATATTGTGACAATTGCAAGAACCAAAAAAAACAATCACCTCTATTTTTTGCTTAACTAGGGTCCAGAAAGAAAGATCACGTAACTAGGGTGATGGTGGGGAGAGAGCAACATAATCTAATTGATAAAAGCATTATGGCAAGGAAGATCTAGAATGTGGTAGGGTTGTCTAGTACTGCGAGCTGCCACTAAACTGGCCTCCTTACCTTATGTGGCCACAATTCTGGGGCAAAGTTGCTTTTGTCAGGCACTTTATCCATTTTGGGATATACTATTTGTTTTTACTGGATGAAATGAAAATGTGAGCTCTCCTTCAAAACGTAGATCAATAACTTCCTTATGTACGTTTTGATAGTCCTTCCGGGCACTGTTTGCTCTGTGGGAGAGGGCTTGCGATGGTGGCAACCAGCATGGCCGTGCTCGGCAATATGTTTTTAGTTTGTATGGGTTTGTGGCTTCCTTGTAAAAAGCCACTTTCTATGGACGGGTTGGTGGAGGTTATCGTATGGCCTCTTGTGCATTTGTGGCTCACTCTGAGCACAGATTATCGTGTAATTCTTTTTTGATTTTATAATATATCCACTCATACTATGTGAGCAAAAAAAAGCCCCAGGATATCATAAAAGCTTGAAAAGGACAAGATTGCCCCTCAAAAATCAACCCTAGTCACCATACTCTTGCCCCCAACAAAAGATTCACAAACATAGCTTTGCCAACGCTCACATAACCCGATCTGTAATGTATTTTCGTGCCTGAAATTATTATGAAAACAAAGAAAAACTTGTTGGCATTTGCTAGTGTATGATTTTAAGGGATGGATTTTCATGTCTTTGTCGTATTTCTTTTTTTTTCCAAACTCACTATAGTGAGTGTATATTGATATTACAAAACCAAAAAAGTTACATATGCTCCTTCCAAGCCATGGCATCAACAGGCAACTAAGACCAAAGAAATCGTTACACCAGTTGATAAAGGGTGCCCTGAATTCATACGACACCAAGGAGGACTTGTGCTGGCTTGGGGTTGCCACTAAGTAGAGGCCCTGCCACAACACACCCCTTGACTGCCAAGCCAGCAATGGATACTACACAAATCACTTTTTTCTTGCCATTCTTTTTAGCAGACTCACAGTGGTGGTTGAAGGGCCTGAAACCTTGACCATACGACCCATGAGGTCTAGTGTTTGGTGATGCCAACCAACTTCCTTAGTAACTAGCTCTGCCTTGTTCTACACCTCCACTGAATTTAAGTTGTGCTAACCAACATCATCTAGTATTTCTAAGAAGGAATTTAGAAGCGATTTGGGTTCATCTCTCATCTCGACTGATGAATCCCCAATCTCTTTGCTCAGCCCACTCCTTGAGGGTGCTATTGGTGAGACTCCTTCCTCTCGCATCTCCTCGGACCAGTCGCCTGTCTCTGTAGTCGCCTCATTATCAGCCAAATCATGTTCATTGGCCTTCACTTCAGGCATGGGTTTACTGCAGATGGTTTATCCTCCCTGGAAATGTGCCTCCAGGTTGTCCTGATCACCCGATTGCGAGCAGCCTCAACCTCGGGCAGTCCCTAGTGTAATGCCTGATTTTGTGGCATTTGTAGCATGCAGTTGGGAACGAGGAGAATGCTAACTCTTGCCAAAAAGTGCCGAAGCTACCCATGCTTAAATCAAGATATTCAGGAATAGGTTTGCTTATATTCCACCGGATACATATTTTTATGTCCAAGTCCGATCTCACTCGCTGCAGCTTTGGACTAAACAACACCCGACCCAACATAGCACTCATGGAGTCTACATGATCATGTAACTAGATTGGGAAGCCTTTGAACCTAACCCAAACTGGGAAAAAGTCCATAATCTCTTCGTTTGTACTGAACTTTGGCGTCCACAACATAGCATATGCAAAGTAAGAAACTCCCCAAATGCCTCCTCTCATGACCAGTTCTTGTACAGTTTGCTATGAGGTGCATGTTGCCACATAGAAGCCTTTTTTGAATGCTATAAACTGGCATATAGCATTTTTGTTCTTAGTAGTTGCAGCTACCCATCCCCATAACCCTTGAGACAACATTCAGTGGCCCATAAAGTAAAGCATCACTAATTGAGCACAGCAAGTTTGGAGGCTTTGAAGCATTGTCTCTAGGATGAATTTTGTTTGCGTCACATACCCATCTTCAACTTTACAGTGGCCCCGTGAAGGATTTCCTCTGCTAGCATGTTGGCTCTAAAGGGAGAAGGCTTCCTAATCTTTTTTGGATTGGATTTATTTGCATAGGAGTCTGAAGCCCTTTTCCTCCCTTCTGAGGTAAAAACAAAATTTGCATTCTGCTTGGAGGGGTCCACCGGCAATCCCCCTTCCCCACCATAGTACACTTCCCACATCTTCTATGCTATATATGATCCAGTTTAAAATTTTCAAGAAAGGAGAGGGCTTCTGTGTGTCACTCATTGATTCAATTCAAACAAAACCTTACAAAACATCTAATCTGCACTATAAAAGTGAAGGGTAAGTTTCTAGGAAATGAAAGACCTTTTGACAATGTAAAGTCAAACTTAAGAGTTTATTTTATTTTTCCATTGGAAGCTATAAAGAAACTTCAATTCTCAAATTTGAAAGATTTTTTTTGTCCTGGCCATTTGAAGGTGGCTCTACTTTGCTTTGCATTTTGAAGGTAAAAAAGAACTCCTCTTTTTGGCCTGCCCAAAGGGCTAAGGCCATAGTGGTGCATTCCCTTTTTTCTTAGTGAAAAATGTCACATGTATTTTAAAAATAAAATTAAGAAATAAAAAATAACCTATATAGTTTTGAGTGGCTCTTGAGAGGATAGGTTCATTGGATTGGGTGTCTTTTGAGTGGTTCTAGAGATTAAAGGTTAGGTGCAAGCTGGAAGCCTTAAGTGAGGTTAGTGGGAGAGCATATAATGAGTGGATGCATTTCATTCTTTCCTCTTTTGGAGTGGAGACTCCTTGAGCTCCGTGGAGGGAGCTCTCATTAGGTTTAGGTCTCATGAAACCCTAGTAGGCTTTAGCAAAGTGTGCTCAAGGGCGCCGGCCTATGGCGGTTCTTGGTCGTACGTGCGTGCTGTGCATGGGGTGCCTCTGTGCGCTCTTGTGTTGCTCCCATATGTCGTCCTGCTCGCCGGCTTGTGGTGGTTGTGGGCCGCGCTTTTGCTCTGCTGTCCTGCTTCACTTCTGCTCTATTGTCTTGCTTCGTGCATGAAGCCATGGTGGCATGTCGCCCTGCTCGCCGGCTTGTGGTGATTCTGGCCCTCGCTTGTGCTCTACTGTCCTGCTTCTTGCATGCACTTGTTGAGATATGGGTGGCTTGTCTAGCGTGGTTTCTCTCGATGGTCTATGGCGTTGTTGGGCGTGATTCAGTGCCCTGCCTCTCCGCAGTCTTGTGTTGCTGTGGTTTGCCGTCCTGCTCGCCGATCTATGGCGAATCTGGGCCGAGCTTGTGCTCTGCTATGCTTCTCTGCGGGTGCCTCGTGTTCTTGGTTCGCTAGTCTATGGTGGATTCGGGTTGTGCCTTGGTGCTTGGTTGCTCTGTATCTCGAGGTTTTGCTGCTCTGTTTGCTCGTCCCCTTTGTCGATCTGAAGAAGGTCTTGAAGACGTGGTACCGTGCTGCTCTGTTAGGACGTCCCCTTCGTCGATCTGTGACGGACCTTGGACGTCCATCTGTTGTGTTGCTGCTATTTCTGGCGTGGTCGTGCTGTATTGTTGTCCTCTCCGTCGATCTGTGCTGGATCGGGCTGTTTTGTTGTGCAGCTCTGCTGCGGTGTATTGCGTTGCTCTGTTGTGTCGTCCCGCCTGTCGATCTATGGCGGTTCGGTGTCGTATGTGGCTTGTCGATAGCATCTCTGTGTTAGCTTTTGGTATGCATCAAAGAGAAGTTTTTCCTACTTTAATTTGTTGCTTTAATTTCACTTGGGTATTTTATTTACTGTTTTACTATGTTTCTTGCACGGTGGTACGGAGCCATTGGCGGGATTGGATGGTTTGGTTGGCTGATTGTATGTGGAGGTCGAGCACAGTATGTTCCGGGTTGAATATTTTGAAGATTGTATATGTAACTTTTATGGTGTTGATGGGGTTTAAAATTGTGCAATGTTTTCGAAGTTGTTTATTTCTCGAAGTTTGTCTATTTTGTTGATAGATTTTGTGCTTTAGTCTGCTATAGAAAATTTATTTTGGTATTGTGTCAAGGTGCTCTTAAGATTATTTGGATTGGCTGAGCATGTGGTTAGGGTTTGGGGATTTGACATTGAAAATTTATGGCTCCTTGGTTATTTTTTTAATATAAGAAAAAAAGAAAATGATTTAACTTTGTATGATCTCAAGGTTCATTGTTTATATTGTAAAGTAAGAATGGAAATAAATCCGTTTTGATGTGGTGATTTAGAATGATTTACTTCAAATCTTTATAAAGTTCTAAGTTATTAGTTTCTCTTCTTTAGTTGCCCTAATTTACTTTAGTTGTAGCTCTCATTTCATTTGCACCCTTGCACCTCTCTTATCCTCTCTCCTCTCTCTAAAAATAGTTGAGTTTATTTAGGCTGCACCTCTATTTTCCTCTCTCTTCTCTCTACTAATAGTTGAGTTTATTTTCATTTATGTTTGTGGATTTTATTATTATCGTAAAAGTTGAGGTAGAGTTAATGAAAAGAGGAGCCTTTTCTCTTTCTATCTCTATGCAGTGTACAGGTCGTGACCCAATATTATATAATGATAGATGATAACAAATGTAAAAATCTGCATATCCTGCCAACCTTTGAGTGGAACTTTCAAACTATCTTTCTTGAAGTACTCAAGATTATGCATCAAGTTTCGCTCTTTGAGTTGTAAGTATATAAAAGCTAAAGGTATTTTGAAGAACCATCACATTTTACAAGCTTCCCATTCTGAGATCACTCTTGCAGAGAGTTATACTCCCTCTATAGTACAGTCTCCTAAACTTTACAGCCACATCTTTTATCAAAGCGATAGCAATACTCTTTATAGCTAGGCCCTATGGATTCGAACATGGATGGTAATATACCTCTGCATTTCGTTTCCTCTTTTGTTGGAAATTGTCTTGAATTTGCTCTTGATTATAGATGCTTTCACAACAAATTCAAGCAATGACTACTTCGAAACTTTAAGTGCAGCTCCTAGTACTGAAAACTTGCACGAAGTTGTGTCTGAAAGTGGGGGCCTTGGATCATCAAGTAGTTTGGTGAATCCTCCAAACTCACCATTTAAAAAGCTTAGTCCCAAAGCCAAGCTCAAGAAAACGTCTCCAAAATCTATTCAAAAGGCCCTTAGTATTGCAAGAGGAATCGCCTCTGTGAGAGGTTAGCTTTGTTTCCAGTTTCTGTGGCTTATGAATGTGTAATTGATAATAATAGTATCGTGTGCCATGTGTTGTAGGGCGAACACCGCTTGGCTCTTCAGGGATTGCCACTCCCTCTGCCGGTGTGAGTCGTTTGTTGGGCTTAGCATCTATTAAAGAAGAGCCAAGACCTATAGTTGATTCCTTTGGATCTCAATTGGCATTGAGTCAATCTACACCTGAGCTTCTTATATCTGAGCTTTCTGATGCTATTAACTACCGTTTTGTCTTCGTTGGCAAGGTGCTCGCAAAGTATGGCACATATAAAATCCAAAAAGCAAATTACAGCAGATTTTTGAAAGTTGATCTTGTGGACAAGGTTGCACATCATACTATCACTTTTGTTGTGGCAAAAAATTATATTGAACAATTTGTCAACACATTTGTGGTGGGTGATTTTTTACGTATTGAGGGGCTTGTTGTGAGGAAAAAGAATCCTAGTGATGGAGGCACTTGTCAGCTTGCTCTCTATGCTGATGCAACTACATCTATTGTGAAGTCTCCTTCATTCGACTTTGTGCTCACTCTCTTTCCCGAGCATAAGATAAAAGATATTGTCTCATCATGGACTCCTTCAATTGAAGATGTTGTGCCTACTGTAGCTTTTATTGTTATCAAGGTGGAGAACACGGCCAAAAGTGATGGCAGTAGTGGCACTAGACTTATTGTTGCCGATAGTCTTGCCGATGTTGATAGAGCAACGGTAAGCTTCTATACGTAGCTCTAAATCCTCTTAGTAGTGTTTTGATTCTTTGTTATTGCTGCAGCTTTTGTTTGTGCCCTCTCGAAAGGCTGACTTTTATAACATATCCAATGAAGTCAAAGAGAATGGATTTTATGATTGTGTGGCTCACAACATAAATTTCTTCAAACAATTCTCCAACACATTGTCTGTCGTGAACTACACTATTTTGCTGCCATTGCCCTCTCAATTGAAGTTGCTTTTCAAAGATATCCGTGTTAAGAAAATTGCCAACATGGGATTTGGAAAAACGGTGAGTTCTTATTCGTAGGTTGTCTGCATTGATTGTGCATTGTGTGATTTTTTAAGGTTAATTTTAGGTGTTCGGTTCTCTTGAGGTTGTTAACGTCAACAACGTTGGATTGGAGTATTTATGTGGAGTTTGCAAATCTTCCAAATTTCAACAACTTTGTTACAAGCAAAACAATGAGGATTTGAGCTTTGGCGACTGACTTGGGAGTTCCTGCTCTTCAAGCAAAGCTGGTTCCTTGTGACGGTAAAGGTATTTCCGTCACCTTGCACGGGAAGATTTTTGACCAAGTCCTTCGCCTACCATCTTCTTTTTTGCATTTGTATGAAACTGATCTATTGAGTTTGAAAGCTTCCTTGTGGTAATGAAGAGAGCTGGACATTTTTCAATTGATGCACAGGGGTATGTAACAAGCTTTAAATCTGAATAGGAAGATGCTAGCTTTGCTAATGTGCCTTGCACTTCTCTAGGAAGGTCATATTTTGTTGAATATCCTTTTGTATCTAGGCATTATGGTGGGATTATCTCTTGGCAATATTTTTTTTTTTGGTATAAATGGCATCCAATGTTCAATCGACTCAACTTTTTGGAGGACATCTTCTTGTAATCAAGATGTTTTAAGGGCATTGTTGTTTGTATGTGGTGTAGATATCTTTATCAATTCACTAGAAAATATTATGTCCAAGCATATTGTTGCAAAAATTCATTCTCAAGACTTGGAGATCGCAAGTGTGTGGCTGAAATTGTGGAACGACGGCGTGTGGCTTGTAATGTTGACGATAAAACTCTTGAATCTTTAGTTTGCCAACGTATGGGTACAAGAACAAATTCTGCTTTGCTTTCAATCAACTTGATCACTCTAGCTTGCCATGTCTTGGAGTTTCAATGTATTGTTCATGTGTTTCAAGAACAAAATCATCAACATTCCTTCAATGTCAATCCTTGTGTTGCATCTTCTTCCTCCTCTCATGGTTTGTTGGTATTTATTTGTCAAGGTGGATTGTTTGTTTTTTCGCAATCGGCTTCAATCGAGAAACGTAAGAGTTACTCTTGGCCTAAAGATCTTGCCGCTATATTGGTTGATGTTGTGAAGACTTTTCCAAATGAGACAACATTACATATAGCTTCTCAATTTTGAACACAAGTTTGTTCTTCTTACACTTTGAAACAAATTCAAAACAAAGTTTACTCAATATGGAAAATGTTGCATGAAGACAATGTTGTGCCTCAATCAAATAAGAGATCTAGGAAACTGAAATATGTAGTGGAAATACAAGACACTCCTGCATATGCATGTTTAAGTTGTGGTAGTCTTGTGTTCAAAAAGAATTTGCATCGTTTGAATCTACTTGAAGCATCTTTTCTTCAAACCTTGATGGGATTGCAAACATTTAACTCTACTGCAGACAAAAAAGTTTGTTTCTCCTGCAAGCAAAGCTTAAAATCTCAAAGGAAGCCGCTTTTTTGCATTTATCCACATTGTCTGCTCAATGAAAGTATTGCAAGCATTGCATTGTTAAATGCAATTGAAAAACGCCTTGTATCACTTCGCATTCCTTTCACTCAAATACGAGAACTCAATTATGAGGGTCAGTTTGGGTTACGAGGGAGTGTCGTTAATGTCATGGCAGACTTAAAAAGAATTCAAGCAATCTTGCCGCATTTTAGTAATGAGCACGCTAAAATCCTTGTCGAGATTAAGCGTAAACTTAAGTATGCCCATGCATACCTTAGTGGTGGTGTACGTCCCTTTCATGTGCTCCAAGCATTGAAAGATTTGATTGGCATCCCTTTATACATAGAGCACAAAGCCTCCATTAATGAAGCTTGGGTTTCTAGTTTTCACATGAGTCCAAATGTAGTGTTGCATGAAGAAGATGAGGTTGATGAGTTAGTGAATGAGCATTCAGACACCCTTGTCCATGGCATCTATTCTTCACAACAAGTCATTGATCATAGTGCACATGTCCATAGCATCGCACCATGTGAAGGATTTTCCCCTTTGAGCCTATTCAATGATGCCGATTGCGAAGAATTATCATTTCCAGCTTTGTTCTTGGGAAAAAGAAGAGCCTACACAGACCTTGCGAAAAAAAATTACTTGAAGGTGGCGCAATGGGAGCTCAAAAACAAGGATAGATTCTTTCCCTTGGATATTGAAAATTTGTTCTTCAAAGTGATGAAGATTATCATCGGCAAGGTGCTTGGCTCTATATGGGTGCGTCTACTCAAGGGAAAATTACAAGGCAAGCAACTGTGCGCAAAAGATGTTCAAAACAACACTAAACATTGAGCGAATACTATCATCCCAACTAGGATATCATGACTTTGAATCTTTGCGAACGTCATCAGATTACAAGGCCAAACGCAAGCGCAATGTCTTCGCCATGATTCGACAAATAGGTCAGCCTACCTTTTTTATCACTCTATCATGTGCAGAGCAAAGATGGAAGCCATTGCACAAATGTCTTGCTACGCTTAATCCACAAATCAATGAATCTAATTTCCAATCTAGTGCACACTATATCCGCGCATTGGTTCGTGCAGATCTTATCACTACAACTCGATACTATGTCCATAGATTCAACGCACTCAAGAAAGAGTTGAAACGAAATTCAAAAATACTTGGCCAAATCATGGATTTTTTCTTTGTCATCACTGAATTTCAGCATAGGAGAAGCCAACATGACCATGGATTAATTTGGATTGACAATTCTCCAAAGCTTGGGATTTCTGATGACAAAGAAGTGATTGCTTTTGTTGATAAATACATCTCAAGTAACAAAGATGAATTGGGTGTTGACCTACAAAAAGTACAAATCCATTCCCATCGAAGAACATGCAAAAAAAGAAAGAAGCATTACCGTTTCGGATTTCCAAGACCGCCTGCACGGCAAACGACTATCTTGTGCCCGATACAACCAAGTGAAGAAATGAAATCCATGCTTCTTGCAAATAAGAAACAACTCGAAAGCCAACTTGCAACTTTGCCACATTGCCCTGAAATGAGTTTTAATGATTGGTTATCCTCTTTAAGCATGGATGAAGACATGTACCTTGAGACACTCTCAGTATCGCTCTCAGAACCAACACTTTTGCTCAAAAGACAACCAAAAGATATATACACAAACAATTTCAACAAAACAATGTACACATTGTGGGATGGCAATCTTGATATTTAGTTTATTTTCAACCCTCATGGAGCTGCTGCATACTGCACATCATACATGACAAAAACAGATTCGACCACAAGCAAAGCAATCAACAAAATCCTTGACAAATGCAAGAAAAAGAGTCTTCCCGCAATGGAGCACCTTAAGAAAATTGGAGGTGCCTTGATCAATGCTCAAGAAATCACAGCTCAACAAGCAACATACATTTCACTATCTCTTCCATTGCATAGCACAAGCAGCCAATTTATCTTCATCAATGCATACTTCCAAACCCAAAGAACACTATTGTTAAAGAGGAAGACTTCCTTGCAAACACTTCATCCTGATGACACAGACATATTCTTTGATGATCTCGTAACAAAGTATACAAAACGACCAGCTAGCATAGGAAATCTTTTCTTGGCAGAGTATGCAAGCAACTACACTATCTCACAAGGGACACACCACAAGTGCAAGAAGGCTCGTATCATCAGATATACAAAGTTCAACAAGGAGATCAATAGCGAGAGACATTACCACCAGCTATGTCTATTGTTTTTGCCGTTGACAAGCGATGAATGCACATTCGATGCTTTGACATCAACTTGGAGGGAGAGATATGAGTTTAATATTGCAACAATTGCACAAAACATGGAGCCTTTCACAAAACTAGAAATCAACAATCAAGAATCATCAACATCATGCTAAATCTCCTCACAAGAAACTCAACAAGAACGGTTCACTTATGAGCTTGATCTCAACCTACCAAGCACAAGGCATCATACCACTCAACTACCAACATCGTCCAGATTCCTTGGCATGCTAAATAAAGAATATCACTCAATTGTCATGAGTTTGAATATAGAGCAAATGATGATATCATGACACGAAAGAGAGTATACCCTAATGACAGAATCCACCTTTTTTTAACAAAAGGTGCCGAAACAAGAAAAACCTTTACTTTGCGTGCAATCGTCCAAGGCCTAGTCCGACACTATGCACCTTCGATAGAAGGGAGCATTGAGCTTCCAACAGCATTGTTGATGGCGTATACAGGCAAAGCAGCATTCAACCTTGGTGGAACAACCATTCACTCTGCATTGCACCTTCCATTGATGCTGATTGAGATGGTCCCTCTTTCCAACGACACCCTCAATGACCTATCCCAAACACACGCAAATCTCAAACTAGTTGTCTTTGAAGGGGGTTTCCTTAATAGGTAACAAACTGTTACGTATTATTGACACAAGATTCCGATCTATAAAGCACAAACACAACGAGCCCTTCGGTGGTCTAGATGTTATCTTCTGTGGTGATCTTTGCCAAGCAAGCCCTGTTTGTGATCGTTGGATATTCAGCGACACAAACAATACACTTGACATCCTCAAACCATCAAGCTGGAACACACATGTCACATGCGCTGAGCTAACAACACCAATGCTCCAATCAAATGACTGTTTATAGAGGTCTTAAATAGGATACATGTTGCAGAGAAAACACAAAGAGACTTGGCATTTATCAATGACACATTTGCAAACAACAACTTTGACATTTTTACAACACCTCATCTTTTCTTCACAAATAAACTAAAGTCCAAGCACAACCAAACGGTCTTTGATAACTTGCAAGAGACACCATACATCATCAAGGCTCATGACAAATTCCACAAAAAATGCTCAAAGAACCTAGTCATTCCAAACAACCCTCAAGTAACTGCTGGATTATTCTCCATCCTTGAGCTAAAGCCAGGAATGATAGTCATACTTTGTGCTAGCAATATCAATGTGCTTGATGGTTTGGTGAATGGTGCAGATGGAATCTTCCAAACAACAAACAACAGAGCGCAATCATTGATAGCTTGGGTGGAGTTCTTCGATACCTCAATTGGGAGAAGACAACAATCCCAAAATGCACATCTCTACCATGCAAACATAAACAAACAATGGACACTAATACTTCAAGTCACGAAAGAGTTTCAAGTAGGAAAGAACCCACTCAACCTGGTCTCAAGAACACAACTCCCAATACAAGCAGCGAACGCACGCACAATCCATAGATCCCAAGGCTTGACAATGACAACAGTCGCATTTGACCCTACTGGGATCCAATCTCATGGCCTGGTCTACACAGCTATGTCACGTATCAAAGACCCTGCAAATCTGCATATTTTGAGTCCTATTCTCAAGAGCCATATCAAAACTGACCCCATAGTCTTTAAAGAAATCAAACGCCTTGAACGGATGTTAGGTGGTCCTACTTGAACGAGCCCCTGGTTGCAATTGTGCAAACACACCATATTGTTGCATCATTAAACATTGTCTCAACCAACAAACACATTGACCACATCAAGGGTGACCCAAAATTCATGTCATCTAGTATCTTGTGCTTCCAAGAAACAAAAAAAAAAAAGTACGAACCCCCTGACGCCAAACTTTGAGCATATTCAACATTATAATGGTTATGGTGTATCTATATTCCACCATCCAAGCATTCAATCCATATGTCAAAAAACTGTCTCAAGAGCAGGATTTTGAAATAATCCATGCAACTTTCGCTTTCAGAAATCAAACTTCAACTCATGTCCATGTCATGAATGTATACAAATCTCCCAAAACACCAATAAAGACACTTCTTTTAGAACTCCAGCACTTGATACAAGAAAACGATAAAAAAAACTTGAGCATCATACTAGGGGACTTCAACATCGACATCGGCACCACAAACACCCAATACCAACAGTTGGAATCTCTACTTCATTCAGAGAACTATCAACAACAAATCAAAGAAACAACAACTATCTATAATTCAATGCTAGACCATATTTGGGTGAGAAGCCAACAACCTCACTACATTTGTGGCACAAGATTTTGCTTTTGGTCATATCATTCAATCACATACATACTGATTCCAAAATAAATAGACCAAAGATCATTGAAGGGGACACCTCCCCTCCCTTCCCGCCCCACCAACCCATCGAAGCAAAGGAAATCTATATTCATGCCATCCAACTACCTCCCTTGATGTATATCAACTCATCCCACCATATGTATCAAACACAAATTTTGTAACCTACAACCATTTTGTCAACATATTTTTTCCCCCTACTCGATCTCAAGCCTCGACATGCGTGTATGGCAATTACTTCATCTCTAAAATGTTTGTCTCCCAAAGCAACTGTTACTAAATTCAATGGATTACCACCTGCCTCTCTTTCTCGGTTACTCTTCGCTCTCCATTTTCTGTTAGCAAGACAAATTTCTATGACAGGCCTCGTGATTTTATCACTTTTTTTCATCTTGTTTTTCTACACAAATGCACACCTAACCTTCAAATTTGAAGGTGACTCAATTTGATACTTCAACATTAGAAAATGCCCAACTTTTGAAGCTTTTTTTTTTTGGCAAAACCCACAATAGGTAGGTGGTTTTTTGGAAGCTACTATGTATCTAGTAATATTGGACTAAAGTCTCATATTTAGCACCTCCATGCATTATTGTCCGAATAGCCTCGACGATGCACATATTGCACGTTGCAACTTTGCACAAAGGGACAAAGTTAGATGGTCTCAAAGTCCTTTTTTTTCTACACAAATGCACACATAACCCTCAAATTTGAAGGTGATTCAATTTGCTACTTCAACTTTAGAAAATGCCCAGCTTTTGAAACTTTTTTTTTTAAAAAAAGGGAAAAACCCATAATAGGTAGGTGGTTTTTTTGAAGCTTCTATATATCTAATAATATTGGGCTAAAGTCTCATATTTGGCACCTCCATGCATTATTGTCCTTATAGCTCCGGCGATGCACACATGCGTGATGCAACTTTGCACAAAGAGACAAAGTCAGATGGTCTCAGAGTCGGATTGACACTGTCTGCACCTAAGGTGGGCAACATGAGTGCATGGAGAGAGAGAGAGAGGTCTCAAATAAGGGTAATTTAAAAGTAAATAAGGACATAATCTAAACTCTTTAGGATATTAGGTCAAATGTTGATGAATGACAAACTTGCAAAATTTTGTTAAGTTCCTTCAAGGTAAGCTTGAAGTCTAGCCGGGATTTCGCAAGTTTAGCGATAAACCTTGGGCTTTTGCGAACACTAGGACTCTCAAATATCCCCAAAATGGAAGGGTATAACAAAAGTAGAAAACTTGGATGCTCAATACATCCACGATCACTCTCTCGCCACCTCGTGGACATGCTATGTCAAGAGTGGAGGGACCCACACCCTCGTGTGTGTGTGCGTGCGCGCGCGCGCGCGCGCGAGAGAGAGAGAGAGAGAGAGAGAGAGAGAGAGAGAGAGAGAGAGAGAGAGAGAGAGAGAGAGAGAGAGAGAGAGGGGTGAGGCTTGGAGACATCCACGTGTCATTTAGAGGGTGACTCTACTTTGATACTTTATCTTTAAGAGCTTCACGAGATCCGAGCTCTCAATGCTTCTATGCGTCGTGCAATGTAGAGAGAGAGAGAGAGAGAGAGAGAGAGAGAGAGAGAGAGAGAGAGAGAGAGAGAGAGAGAGAGAGAGAGAGAGTGTTCCAACACACCATAAAAAATAATTTCAATAGAATACAAAAATCCACTTGGCCAAGACTTGAAGCTAGAGAGAGAGAGAGAGAGAGGCTTGTCAGGACAAGGGTCCTATGGGGCAAGGCCCAACCTAGGGGGTCAGGGACCTAGGCCAAGGGCCTGAACTGGACCAGTGTGGACTGGGGATCAGCTTAGGGCAAGAGCTAGGAGCTAGGCCTTTATAAAGGGCGGTAGGAAGGAGGGTCCTACATCTTAGTCTCCTAGGTCTTACATTGGTATCAGAGCAATTCTATTTTGGGAAAGGGGGGCATGGAGCCAACCAATTTTGCATGCTCATGCACCAAGGAAGCAAGGCCGTGGGCAGTAGTCCTTGACAGGCGACAGAGAAGGAGGACGGAGAAAGCCCGCATGCAATGACCCTAGCATCGAGGGGGAAGGAGAAGTCGGCTAGCAGCAAGTGGAATGAGTTCGGTCTTGCTGGCATCGCGCAGACCTGCTGGAGAAGTTTCGATTCTGCACCATGGTGAGATTTGCAACCAATCTCTTTGCTCTTGCCGGCGCGCCACTGTCTGCTGCGCCATAGCTCATTTGAGCTTTTGGTTTTACACAGGGAAGATCTTAGACCCAAAAAAAAAACTTGGCTAGGGGTCTTTCTCACCTCGTGCATACGGAGGTATTTTCCTCCTATCCTCGACTACGGAGCCGGAGCGACAACAAGTAACGACATGTGCTGCAGTGCAGAATCTTTGAACAAACCGCTACAATTTCAAAAATTGCAGACATTCACCACAATATCATATATTACTTTGCACCCAGGAACGACATGGCCTTGGTTTCGGCTTCATTTGCGGTAACAATCGCTTGCAGTCATGTTCAAAAAGTATCACCATGTGTAGTCGAGCTCTCAAGGAGGGAGATGCTTGAAGCATGCAAATATTTTTAGCAAATACATCATGAAGTCGACGGCTAATGCCACTTTGCAAATCCATCGACATGATGTCAGGACATCATGACCATGGAATCAGCCTCGTGTTCAGAAGCTGTCAATCACATGCAATCAAAAATTCGGATGCCAGTCATATGGCAAGCAAGCTCCTCGGGTTCGGGAAGCAATCTACACATAAATAACAAACGAACAGCTTGTCGTAGGATTGGAAGATTCATACAAATGCCACTGATTAAATTTGACATGCAAGGGAGGTACGGATCTCAATAAAATTTAAAATTTTTGTATTTGACTAAAGTTTTCAAGAAACACATGCACGAATGGTTAACGGTTTCGAGGTTGCTACCAATTGGTACTGTTATTCGATTGCATTCACGAAAGTACATGCAATGCCTGCAATGGGTATGGTACAGATGTTGGCATGGCCGACTAATTCTTTTTATTTTTATTTTCTTCGTTTACGCTTTCTTTGTGACCTTAAGGTAAGTATTTATATGCCTTGGGTATGGCATTTTGCTCGACAAAGCCACAGAGTGGTGGGAATTATTTTAGATATACCACCATCATAAGCTGCACGAACAAGGCAAAGTTACCTAGTGAGTAAGGGCAAGACCGGGCATGGTCGCTGACTTGGGGGAAGCAAGGATTTCGGAAGGAGGGCTCCATATCTACATATATGTCAAGGACAATATTTACGTATATCCCAAAGACAACGTAATCAAGCCAAGCAAGTACACAGTACATATTTTGCAAGTTTTTCTGCTTTTCAGTACATGGGGCCAATTCAACAAGGTCGATTATCAATAAATACTCAACAACGTCGACTTTCTTTTGCTCTATAAATTGGCAAGCATATCTCTACACTATGAGCATAGAAGTATTTATGTGAAGCACGGCTTTCATAATTGATCAATTTTGTATTGAGACTTCGCATGTTTGGCATATGGTTTGACCATACAAAATTGCGAAGAAATAAGCAATGTGTTTGCAGGTTAATTCATATTGCAGGTTATTTCATTACGTACCAGACAGGTGTATAGGATATACGATGGCGTCTGTGCAGATATGGATATAAGCCGTTTTGGAACGCATTTTTCCTTCCAAATTTGCTGACAACTGGTTACAGCAACGACTAGGTTAGCCAAGTTTAATTTTTTTCCTGTTTACACTTTACTTGGCAATTACTATTGTTGTGCAAAGCAAAGTGCTCTGGCAATTTTATATGAAACAAGGATTCAGGGAACTGGCAAAATAAGGAATCACCGCTCATTGCATCCCTACCAGTCTAAAATTGTGCAAGGCACTTAAGAATCCCTACTAGTCTACACTGTGCAAGGCACTTATAGTTTTGGTTCTCACACTAGAGGCCATCACTCTCCACAAGGGCTCACAATTCTGCATGCAAGGCATGCTAGGGCGATGGATTCAATTCTACCGCTTCATGCATTACACTTCCGCTATCACACTTGCAACTTTGTCAAGGACAATCACGACCCCGGCAAGGCCGGTGGATCGGACTGCGTTTTGTGTTTTTCTGTTACCTCTCTCGATGAGACAGTCATACCGAAAAACATGGGAATGCTTATACGATAAGCTACAAGTCAGGCATAAGATGCATAAGAACACATAGCTTGGGCACACACTCTAAAAACTTAAGGAAAGTTCCTCAGCCAGTATGCTCTTCTTTTCGTTCTCTATCTCCTTCTCTAAGGAAAAACTGAAAATCTTCTAAGAAGCTTTTCATACATGTTTTTCTCGTGAGTCAGCTTGCACCGAGGTGCTCTAACTCACAGCTAGCACGTGGCTAAGATGCTACTCAAATTAGTCTTCATCGGTTCGTTGATCGCACACTATTTTGCATAAGGGTTATGATCCAAACAGGCTAAGAGCCATTGTCCGGCCAAGGGTAAGACCCAACTATTGGCATTCTTTGGGTGATTGTTTTCAAGATCTACCCAAGGAAGTACACATCGACGTTAATGGACAAGAAAGAGTCTTGTCATTACGGATGTTTAGGGTGTCATCTTTGCACTACATGTTTTCAGGGTGACACTCAAGTTGCATTTTTTATAATCTTCAACTCACAGCAGCTGATCTCTACAAGAAAGTATAGATGCAGAAATCAGTTGCGACAACATGGCTGTCCATAAGAGCTCGACAGTTCACTTGTGTGGGTCTCCTGCTCTCTCTATATAGCACTACGGAGTGCCTATGGACATTGTTTTGGGGTAAGACCCGGCGGGTGATTGCTACATCACCCCATAGGCATTCAGGATCACAGTTTGATCTGCATTGAGAATCACGGTTGATATCTCCCAGTTATACTTTCAAGGAAAGAATTCCGCAATCTACCACGCGGTAGCGGACGAACACACTTTTCACGTTGATTCCAATCATTCCGTACACGGTTGACTATATGGGTTATCGTTATCTGCTAGTTGAGCAGTTTTTACAAGGAGTCGTACCAAGGGGTTTGACTACGTATATTCTAATCCAAGGGCTTGGATTGCAAAGGCAACACCCAGGGTTCCCAGTGCAATGTTGTTTGTTTTTTTAGGTTGGGGACGTGCTCCTCTCCATTTGAATACGGGTCAGTGAACATTACATTCAAATCTCCAGGTACGCATCTATTGATTTGGTATTATTCCATTTTTAGTATGATTTGCTTGGTTTTTCAAGACGTATAAGTACACTTGAATGTTACAGAGCCATGCCAAGAGCATGTCGGCACAAAGTATTTTGGGCCAAGTGTCCAATCTAATCTTTCTGCCTTATGCTATTCCGAACCTACGTGTAGGGTTCAATTTGGCACATATTGTCACATCGGATACAACATGGTCTAGGAACTCATGGAGTTCGGTTTAGCCAGTGTGGAGCAATGAATGAGGGTCCTCTCACTCTTGTCGTAGAGTATTTAGAGTTACCTCCACACACAAGTACATCTTGTACTTGAAGGATGTTCTTTTTTACACATCCTTACATGAGACCTATTCCACATGTGGAGAATATAAGTCTCTGGACTGACACTAGCTCCATTATTTCAATTATGTGTCACGACAAGGTCCAAATAGGTGCTCGTCAAATCTATTTTCTAAACCATTTTCAGCACGGCGGTGGCCAGAAATTGTCGGATACTTAGAATGACTTGTCTAGGTACAAATACTGCTAAAAAACATTACAGATGGTTGTTTATACATACATCAAGGCTATAAGTTGTTAATGAAAAAGTTTCATTGTCTGTACCTAGAAGTGATCAATGTTTCACCTTCTATTGTGATTCAGACTGTTGATCAGTAAGGTTTGCAAAAGATTGCAACTAAAAGTATTTAGTTTCTTCTCAGAACTATTTACATACCTTTTTAATGTGTGCTAGGGGCATCACATTTGCCATAAGTATTGGCAAGGATCATTATGGATATACAAGTTTGGGTTTGTTTTTGCTAAATGCATGCACACTAGGTGTTATGGGCCCTAGTGTTTAACAAAGGCTGATTTGGAACGGCATGCATATTCCTTAAGTTGTTGCTTATGAAGCATTTTGCACTCTATGTGCACTATCTCTATGAGATTACTTTTGGGTCTACTAATCACCAATAGAGGTCATGGCTCGATTTGGGTGTTTGTGGATTTTTCAAGTTAACCACGACGCTTATTCCGGACATTGTTGATTCCTCAACAATGTTATACGCTATTGTGATTCCCCGTTTACCAGTCATCTGGGACAACTATCTGTAAACCGTGAGGAAAACACACCTCAATAATGTCAGTTATCCAAGGGGACAGGCAGATTACAAAGAGTAATCTTGTGCTGAAGGATAAGCAAAGTGCGTACATTAGCACCAAGCGATCCAATTAATAAGCATTTATTGCTCTTCTTGGAGTTTACTTCCTATCAGTTAATGCATGTTGCGACTCGGTAGTCTCTTCATGTATAAGTCAAGTTCTCAACCTTGACACTTATTAGGGTGGGGTTGTTTACTGATGAAATTTGAGAACAAGTCAAGGGCTTACACTTGACTGATGAGTTAGGTCAGCAAGTTACTTTCACAGAAAGTGAAAAGCAGTACTCTTCAGGTACATCTTTGTCGTGATAACTCGTTTAGCATGCTCATGTGCGTTCTAAATGGAGTCTATACACTAGATGGTTGCAAATGGACAACAATGTGGAAAATCAAGATATTACTCTTGGTTTCATTGAACCTCCTACGAAACCGTGTTCCGGGCAACCAAACAGCTAGATCCATGAGGGATGCCACTTGGGAAAACATTAGTGTTCTTAAGAAGAAGTTCTCCACTTTTGTTTTCGAGGACGAAAACTCTGGGGGGGAGTAATGTCAGGACAAAGGTCCTACGGGGCAAGGCCCAACCTAGGGGGTCAGGGACCTATGCCAAGGGCCTAGACTGGACCAGTGTGGACTGGGGATCCGCTTAGGGCAAGAGCTAGGAGCTAGGCCTATATAAAGGGCGGTAGGGAGGAGGATCCTACGTCTTAGTCTCCTAAGTCTTACAAGGCTTTAATGTCATAGGAACACATCAAGAGACCTCAAAGATCTACTTACAAGTCTTGAACTTAAGACCTGGAATTTAAAAGAGAACTGCAATAACCAAACTGTCACACTCAAAGGTTATTATAGTTTCCTTTTCTTATTCACTAAGAGAGATCTCAAACATCTACCCGATATGTCTTGAACTCAATGTATGCATGTGTGCATGCACATGCACGCATGTGTGTGTGTGTGTGTGTGTGTGTGTGTGTGTGTGTGTGTGTGTGTGTGTGTGTGTGAGAGAGAGAGAGAGAGAGAGGGGGGGGGGGGGGGGGGGGGGGAGACACAGAGAGGGAGGAAAGGAGGGAGGAAGAAGAAGATATTTTTTAGGGAAAATTACCAAAATACCCCTCTAATTTGTGGAAATTCCCAATATACCCCTCAAATTTCAAAAATTCCCAAAATACCCTTGTATCTATTTTTGTTGGATCTTCAAGATTTTCTAATCTTTATTCTTGTTTGACAATTGAGATCAGTTTTTGAGTGCTTAGCATGTAATTTTTTGCAAATTACCTCCAAAAAAAAAGGCAATTATGTCTAAAAATAATGAAGGAATTCATCTCCAAAGCCTACATAACCAGCTCAAAATTTAGTTTTAGCATCCTGTATGGTAGACAATCACTCTTCTTATGAAAAGCTACAAGTTTTTTTGTTTTTCAAGAAATTTACTCTCACAACCAGGGGTATTTTGGGAATTTTGGAAAATTTGAAGGGCATTTTGGGAATTTATGACAAATTATGGGGGTACTTTGGGAATTTTTGAAATTTGAGGGGTATTTTGGGAATTTCCACAAATTAGAGGGGTATTTTGGTAATTTTCCCTATTTTTTACTATCATAAGAACAATCCGAAGAGATATCAAAGATCTACTCGACGAGTCTTGATCAGACAAAAGAGAGAGAGAGAGAGAGAGAGAGAGAGAGAGAGAGAGAGAGAGAGAGAGAGAGAGAGAGTTTTCATCTTCCTTGGAGTGATTTCAGGGACACACATACACACACACACACACATAAAATAATTGAAGCTCCTTATGAGCCTGCATTTTCCCATAGGGAGATAAAGATTGATGGAGAGAGATAGAGAGTAATTGAGGGGCTTGAATGCATGTGTGTGTGTGTGTGTGTGTGTGTGTGAGAGAGAGAGAGAGAGAGAGAGAGAGAGAGAGAGTATTTTCAATGTCATAGGAACACATCAAGAGACCTCAAAGCTCTATCTGACAAGTCTTAGACGTAAGACCTGTTATTTATGAGGGAAATGTGATAACCAATCTGCAACACTCAAAGGTTATCATAGTTTTCTTTTCTTGTTCACTAAGCGAGATCTCAGAGATCTACCCGACAAGTCTTGAACTCAAAACTTTGTGTATGTGTGTGTGTCTGAGAGAGAGAGAGAGAGAGAGAGAGAGGAGGAGGAGGGGGGAGAGAGATTGTTGACTCAAGGCCTGATGTGTGAGAATAGAGAGAGAGAGGGGGGGGAGGGGGGAGAGAGAGAGGGAGGGAGGAATTTTTTATTGACATAAGAAAATTGCAATCTTCTTGGAATGATTATAGGGACTAGAGCCCACCCTCCTCGGTTGTGTATGCACATACATACTTTTTGATATGTGTATGTGTGTGACCCAATGGCCATACTTTTCTTGGCCGCAGCAACGCGCAGGTCACACACTATTTATAAAATATGGCTCTTCTTTTTGTTTAAATTATGCACTGCTTGACGATCAATTGAGATCGATGCAAGCATGAGAAGGTTCACGCTCCTTGGACAGCACTCAGCAACATACGTCGGCCATCTGCAGCAATGGCCTCCCCCAATACAAAACAAACGTGGGCTCGCCTTCTTCACAATGGCGCTCGGTAGCCAAGATGATGGCAACATCAATCGTGATCCATGGGAGTGGATCGCAATCCTTGAGCCGCCAAAGCAAAAGCACGCAAACCTAACTCACATGCTCCTCCGAAGCAGTATCGACAAAAGCAGGATAGAAACCTAATCTTGAGGCAATACCCACCACAAATCTACACCGATTGTGTATAGCCCCCTCGGATGGTAGCTCGCCAAACCTAACTCACCACAGGTGACGACCAACTCACAGTGCAACAACCCTTCTCGTGACCACTCTATTGCCTCTGCTCGTCAACACTTCAAGCCCCTGCTCCATCGCCCATGCTCGCCAACACCTCATAAAGAGTCTCACTATATCATTCCATTTCTTTGCGTGAGAATTGGTTATGATTATGACTCTCATCTTTGTTGTATTTCTCCAATCAATTCTTGTTTCGAGGTTAAATTCTAGTTTGTTTCTAGAAGTGTCTTCATTGTCAAGGCATAGAAAACGTTTTTTGGGGGAGAGCACGGATCAAAGTCCACCTAAAAAGTAGAGCTAAAGCCTAAATGGATCACAGAAGGTCAAATGAACACCCACTGCAAGCCTAGCCGGAAAAATTTGCAAGTGGGTCCAAAGGACATGGAGCATAAATTTTTTGAAGAACGACATGTCCCTGGGAGGGACCAGAATGGAAATCGAAATGCTCTTAATTTGCACGCAAATCGTCAAGTTTTGCTTTTTTAAAGAAATTTGGAAGGGCAAAAATTGTAGGGTGTTTGAGAAGGATTTGGTAACTGTTAGCTTCTCTGAAATAGTACTGAAAAGCAAGAAATTGATTGTATCCATTGTTAAGAGAAAGACCTCAGACAAATGGTACTGCCAGCAACTCAATGTTGTCGAGATAGAACTGATCGGTGGAGGGATGGTTGACTGTCTCTTTGAGGAGCCTAGTTGCTATGAAATGTAATCCGCTTTCCCTCAAGGTTCGGTACGAGCTTGAGGTTCTTTTGTATATTATTTTTGATGAATACAATACATATACTCACTATTGTGAGTTTGGGGGAAAAAATACACCTTCCTAATAGTATCATAAGAATTTCCAACAAAACCATCTATATGTGGAGTAAAAGCACTCAAATTTTTATTGTCATACTACCTCGCGCGACCTGCCTAACGGCGGGTCTCTCTCGCTCTTACCAATGATACAATGGTGCCGCCTCCAACGGTACTATGCAAAAAAATTTAGCTTAGGCCTATCCCGCTTTTCTTGATCATGAAGTTGTGGCAATTTCTCATCCTATTTACACCAGCTTGGGCCAATAGATCGTCAAAAGTCACACATTCAAAAGCAAGTCTCAATGCTATATGGATTTTTCCACCCTTGGTGTGTTCTTATGTCCCAAGTTCAATCGGGCTGTGCAAGTTTAATGGTCCCATTACCCTGCTCGCATTTATCAAGAGGTGCTTCAACCTTGACTCATTTAGGTTGGTTTGCAAGTCAGTTGGTTGTCAAAAATTACCTACCGGTTTGCTACCATGTTGTCTCCATTCTCAATCAATAGCATGTCCCGTTGGTTCTGACTATGAGTGCATTGTATCCACCATCGCCAACAATCAGTCTAAAGATGACAAAAATTATTGACAATCAATCTAACGATGAGAAAACCACCATACTTTGACTACTCTCTCTCTCTCTCTCTCTCTCTCTCTCTCTCTTAACAACAATAAGGTAGAGCTTACGATCAGGTTTAAACAAAGTGTTGATGGCAGAGAGAGAGAGATCAGAGGGAGGTAGTGTTGAATATTTTTTTGAATGGCCACACTTAAATCAGACAAAGAGCCTAAGAACTTGTCAAATAGAGCACATCGATTGCAACTCGTGGATGCAGTAAACATTACGACGAAGAACATCGCCATATCTTCTCTTTTTGTGTGCACATAAGCCATCTTATTCTTCTTTATAGACTCAACCCCACATCTTATCATTCTTGAGTCTTCTATAGTGCATCTCAATTTCAATTGCAAGTGTGAGCTAGGTGCAAAATCAACTTCTTACCACTCTTACGGATACATTAGTATACCCCTCTTCTCTTGCTCATACTCTTCTCATTACTACACACACACACACACACACACTCTACTCTCAGACTCACACTTACACACACACACACACACACACACACACACACAACTCATTCTACCATTTCCATGACTTGCCCATCAGCACTACTACCATACCATCGCTGCCACCACCACCATCGTCACTACCACACACATATCATTGACCGACGGCTCACACTCACACTTACACACACACACACACACATATCTCATTCTACCATTTCCATGACTTTCCCATCAGCACTACTACCATACCATCATCACCAGCGTCGCCACCATCACCACCACACACATATCGTTGACCAGCGGCTCACACTCACACTTACACACACACACACACACAACTCATTCTACCATTTCCTTGACTTGCCCATCAACACTACCGCCATACCGTCTTCGCCACCATCGTCATTACCACGCACATATCACTAACCAACAACTACCCCATGTGTGTGTGTGTGTGTGTGTGTGTGTGTGCGCGTGCATGACTGTTGTAGCTCACTTATACACACACACACACACAGAGAGAGAGAGAGAGAGAGAGAGAGAGAGAGAGAGAGAGAAGAAGGACACATAGCTAGGAGCCCAAGCTGTGGAGGAGTGGGGAACCTCACAAAAGATGAAAATGCACTTGAGTTGAAGTAACCTCGTGAAAAGAAGCATTGCTGAAAAGCTCTCGCTCGCCAGGGCAGCATCGAAAAGGAGATAGAGAAAAAAAGTCCTAAAGTCCTTGAAACAGCTATAGTCAAAGAGCAGAGGTGGATAAGTTGGCTCTCTCTCTCTCTCTCTCTCTCTCTCTCTCTCTCTCTCAACCGAGGAAGCACCCTAGATCAGTTGTGGAGGGGTGATGCAAGGAGGGGACGAGGCAAGTGGTTTGTTGTGGCGACAGGTCTCAAGGAGCAAGGAGGGGGATCCTCATCAAATGAATCCTTTAACCCTGAGTTCTTCTTCTTGTCTTGAGGTTCAGCAAGCTCGTTGCCCTGTCCGGGCCATCGCTGTAGCTGTTGGAGGAGGAAGCTTCTTGATTGAGCTAAGATGAAAGAGAGAGAAGGAAAGAGGAGGGGACGTGTGTGTGTGTGTTTTTGTTTGCGAGCACCACAGAGAGACCAGTTGATGAGAGGAGTGTGCATTATGTACGCGATGATCACTATCTTGTGTAGCTGCGTTGATGGGATAGGTGGCTAGGTGCACCTCTCGCATGCCATTTGCATTTAACACACACACACACACAACAGACGTGATTCAAAACCCATTCCTAATTAGTGATAAAGGTCGCTCTCTCTCTCTCTCTCTCTCTCTCTCATTGCTTCAAGCACCCCCTTGCGGTGCCCCCCCTCGCACACCCCCTCGCGCTCCACCCTCCCCCAGTCAACCCCTTTGCGATGCCCTCTCTCGCTAATCCCTCGCGCTGCCCCCCTGCCACACCCCCTTGTGTTCCCCCCTCGAGCTACCCCACCCCCTCGTGATGCCCCCCTCCCTGCCACACCCCCTCGTGCTCCCCCCTTGCCCACTCAACCCCCCTCCCCCGACCAGCTAGCCCCGTTGCCCCTTCATTTTCTGCTCTTTCGTCCCGCTGCCCCTGGATTTTATGCTTTGCATTTCCGTTTCCCCCCCCCCCCCCCCCCCTGGATTTTCTCATGGTAAACTGATCATTTAATATGGGGAAGTACCAGGGGATAAAAAGCTAGAATATTGGTTAGGCTGGCAGACCGGTCACAGTAGGGATCCAAGTAGAGCTTGTCACTCTACTATCAAAGATTGATAAGACTAATGTGCAGACATGCTTGTGATAGGTTAGGCTCTCAAGCACCAAATGGATTAGTCATCCATTCTGGAATGATGTCGTAGGTTAAAATAGGGATCCTCTACCCTCTAGATAAAGGACCAATGAATAGGATTTATCTTCTCTATCTCATAATTGAGTACGACTATGATTTTAAGAGAGAGGTAATGTCATAATAACTAATATCTAATTCTTCTAAATGATTTTCTCATGTTAAACTGATCATTTAATATGGGGAAGTACCAGGGGAGAAAAAGCTAGAATATTGGTTAGGCTGGCAGACCGGTCTCATAGCAGGGATCCAAAGGAGGGAATATAGGGATCCAAAGGGCGGGCCATCTGCAAAAGAGCAATGTGCATCAATGGGCTTCAAAGACCCTAAGATTCAGCCCATTAAGACTTCCAAAATGCTAAGGTTCCAAAATTCAAAGGTTATGACCAATGGTCAAGCTTATGGTGAATTGGATGCTTGTGAGCAGACTCAAAAGTCTTCCCACATCCCTATCCTTGAGGGGCCATCCCTTTTAGTAGGGGATGAGAGAGAAACACACACACACACTCTTGCAAGCTCCCTTTACACAAAGGGCATAGTGGACACATGTCAGCTCCCTAGCCCAATTGCCCCCAAGGTGGATGCAAATCCTATTGGATGGCCATAGAGGTGGACCAATGAGAATTAGGCTAGAGTAAACGTAGTTTAATTCATTTAAAAAACACTTGATAAAAGAACCAATAGAAATTAAGCTCTCTAGAAGACTATTGGACAGTCTCCCAAGGGGTCCAATGAGCATTTAGAAGCCCAATGGCTTGCCTGATTCCTATTGGCCAGAAGACTAAGAGGCCCAATGAGAGTTTAATCATTATTTAAATACTTAAAGCTCTCACAAAAGGGGAGGCTACTACTTATGCTTCTTAATTGTCATTGGCTAAGCTTTGTGGGGGCCAATAGGATGCCAGCATGAGTAAAATGCAAGAGGGGTCAACCAAGAGAGAGAGGGGGCTGATTTTGGCAAGGCATTATCACTTACACACACACACACACACACACAATCTCATGTGTGGAGAAAAGAAGACTATCTCCTTCTCAAGCTTTAATGGAAAGCTCGTCATCTACTCCAAGGTTGTGAGAAGGGAGGCCTACACCAACACTCTTGGCTTTGTGATGCAAATCCAACCAAGAGCCAAACTCTAATGCATGCTCATCTCCTCTACCATGCTAATTACTAATCTATGCTAAGCTATTATGAGTGATTATGTGAGTTCTTTTTCGTAAGAATACTCCTTCTTCCTCTCGATCAACTCTCATACTCCGCTAGCTCTCACCATCTTCAAATGTGTGTGAGGTCTTGGGTCTGAGACCATGAGGGAATTGATGTTGTGTTTTACAAGTGTGAGCTTGATGCTTGGTGCTTGAAGCTTCCATCTTCATTGCACCAGCAAGTTATTGAAGGAGCACAAAGTATTGTATTGTAAAATGTCTCCCTTGATGGAGGAAACCTAAAATACAAAGCCTTTTGGAGGGGGGACCGGCTCCATGTAAACCCGGCCCTCAATTGTTGTCAATAGCTTAATTTCTCTCTCTTTTTGAAGTATTGTTCATGCCTATCTAACTAGGTGTTATGATTTTGTTGCTCTCTCCATCCGAGCACTCTTGCTATGCTCATTAGGAATCTATTCTAATGAAATGCTCATTATGTCAATGTTATTTTGTGTTACGCACAAGTTACTAGACCATTAAATGCTACATTGATATCGAAGAACAAGGTTTCTCTTTTCTTGCTTAAGAAGGGCGGTCCTCAAGCTTACTATAAATGGTTGGTATTATTAATTGCAATTGAGTAAGTAGATTAGGGATTTTTCAGCCTTACAGTGTGCATGCTTCGTGCAGATAATGGATTATCACCATCGAGAGCTATGGTATTAATAGTGGATTCCTACGGGGCTTGCCTACAGCGGCTTAACCACGATTGAGCTATTAGAAGCTTGACAGGAGCCAGTATTGTTTTGGTGGTGAAAGATCCTCTCTTCTATTCATTGCAATTAATGATATTCGAGCCACGGGTACAAGAGCTTGAGTGCTTTTCTAAAGGGATTAAGAGGAGTAGCAACTAGGGCTTGAAGTGCGAAAGTACACGTAAAAGTTGTTAAAATGGCTGACAATAGTAAAGAGAGTGAAATTAATGTTGACAGCTTTGATTTCTCTAATGAGAAGGCTACTAATGATTCCCTTATGCTTGTTAATTACCTTGTTTCTAGGCTTCAATAAGCCATGGGCAGTCCATCCCCCCAAAGTGAAGTGCAATGGCAGCTATGTATTCATGGGATTCTCCAAACTCCCCACCAAGAAGAGAGAGTACCTAATCCTCCTTGTGAGACTTCCAAAAGAGGCCTCTCTCCGATGAGGGAAGAAGAAGAGGATCCGTACAAAGGGCTCAAAAATCTACTACTTGACGACGCATCTCCTTCGCAAAGAAGAACTTAAGTTTCAATGGTAGAGCCTCAACCAAAGGAACAAGAAAGAAGTGAGTCTCCTGTCACCTCGGTGAACATGGCTCCACGAAGACGGCGAGAAAAATGCTCTCCAACATGCCCTAAACGGAGAAGACCATCGCACACTTCTCCACACCATAATTCAAAGAGGGATAATAGAAAACAAGAGAAGAAAAAGGCAAGAAAGAGGTCACCCTTTTCTCCATCTTCTTTATCTTCTTCCTCTTATGAAGAAAATGATGGTGCAGACAAGGAAGAAAAAGGTGAGAAAGAGGTCACCCTCTTCTCCATCCTCCTCAAATTCTTCCTCTTCTGAAGAAAGGGATGGTGCAACTTTTGAACCACCAAAAAGAGGAGGCCATAGGAAATCCTATGCCGCATGGAAGAGGTCATCCAAGCTCAAAAAGTTCAAAGAGGGAAGAAAGAACATCTCTTTCCTTACCTACTACGATGTTTGGTGCTACGGACAAAGTTTTGGCCGTCATCCAACAATTTGATGCGGCGTTTGGAGATGAGGGCTTCACGGAATCCTCTAAGCTACGCCATGTAGCTATGCATTTTTAAAAGTCTGCCAGGCAATGGTGGTCTAGCCTATGAGCAAACAGTGAAGCTCCACAAACATGGAAATATTTAAGAGCTTCCATCATGAAGTAATTTTTGGCTAGCGATGCCAAAGACAAAGTACTCATTGAATGGCAAAGCTTAAAGCTCTCTCCGTACGAATCTATTCACAAATATGTAGACAAGTCTTGGGACTTACATCTCAAAGCCACTATCTTCAAAAGATGGATTTTGGAGAGCAAAAACAACAATTTTGTGCGGGTCTAACTGAAGATATGGCGGAGTATGTCAACTCCCAAAGGCCGTGCACCATATCTGCGGTCATACACCATACCATGGTCACTTCACAATTCAATTTCCAACAAGGGGCTAAGAGAAATCTTAAGCCCACAGAGAGCAAGGACCGTAATAACGAGCCTAAGGGGAAGGACACGGTCCAAAAGTCTCCTAAAGGCAACGCCAACAACAACAAAGCTAAGGAGAAGGGAGTTTATAAAGGCAAAAATAAACTCTCTCCTAAAGAGCTTGAGTGTTACCGTAACTATAATTGTTGTTTCAAGTGCGGGGAGCAAGGGCATGCTTATCATGCTTGTCTCCACAAGAATACACAAAATGAGCCTCCTATAGCCACCTTCATCGAAATCCAAGAAGAGGATGCTCGCCACAAAGGATCTCCTCTATGCCATGCTTGGGGAAAGGTAAGAGAACATGATGCTTTTATTCTCTTTGAGCCTGGTTCTACTCACAATTTCATATCCACAGAGTTGGCCACCAAGCTAGGCATCAAATCCTATGAGATGGGAGATGTCCTACCTGCGGATGGTGCTTTCAAGGGGCAAGAAGCCGCAGTCACTCCCTTAATTGGGAAATTGAGGCTCATGTCCAAAAATATGTGAACAAGGAGGATTTCTTTATCTCTCCTCTCAAGCACAAGGATGTAATTCTAGGGGCACCATGGTTTGACCGCATGGATGCCAATGTTAAGTTCCGTGAAAGGTAAATCTACTTTAGGTTCACGGAAAAAGATATGTACATAGATGCTAAGGAGTTGGATAATACCATACCTCTTGTACATAAGCAAGCTTTCAATAAGTCAATAAAGAGCTCGATTTCTGTGTACATGATTTTTGTTAAAGATCCTCAAAATGATTGCTAAGCTATTATGAGTGATTATGTGAGGATACATACTTCTTTCTCGTAAGGATACTCCTTCTTCCTCTCGATCAACTCTCATACCCCGCTAGCTCTCACCATCTTAGAAGGTGTGTGAGGTCTTGGGTCTGAGACCTTGAGGGAATTGATGTTGTGTTTTACAAGTGTGAGCTTGGAGCTTGAAGATTCCATCTTCATTGCACCAGCAAGTTATTGAAGGAACATAAAGTATTGTATTGTAAAATGTCTCCCTTGATGGGGAAAACCTATAATACAAAGCCTTTTGGAGGGGGGACCGGCTCCATGTAAATCTGGTCCTCAACTATTGTCAATAGCTTAATTTCTCTCTCTTTTTGAAGTATTGTTCATGCCTATCTAACTAGGTGTTATGCTTTTGTTGCTCTCTCCATCCAAGCACTTTTGCTATGCTCATTAGGAATCTATTCTAATGAAATGCTCACTATGTCAATGTTATTTTCCGCTACACACAAGTTACTAGATCATTAAATGTTACAAACCGCAACCTATTGGGCACAATAAAAATGCCCCAAGGATGCATATTGATCCAAGAAAGCAAGATAAGTGCAATGGAAGATCGTGTCAAGGCTCAAGGTGAAGAGATTGCGTCACTCAAGAAGGATCTTGCCGAAGCACGGTAAAGAAACACACTGGAAGAGGGTGAATTGCAACCCTCAATAATCAAAGAAAGATCAACACGATCAAGGAGCAAGTACGGGACATCAAAGAGGGAGAAGAGCAGCACAAAGAGATGACGACTTCTTGGGTAGATGTTATTACAAAAACTCAACAGAAGGCAGATGAAGCCGAGGAATGGATCGAGGTGGATTATGTCTTGGCACAGCCGAGTCTCATCTCTAGTATCCAGGATCTCACAGTTGGGCCCATACCGATTGGGGTGGCAGTGGATCATGCTCTTATGTCGTTGATCATCTCCTTCTACTTTAGTGTAGCACACAGGCCACGAGTAGCACCTTCACGCGAGAGACGGATTATGTATACATAGACAGGATCTATAGATGCCTATTCACTAAGGAGCCAAGGCGACCTCTGGAGGAGCTTACTACTATATTGACATAGACATTACATGATGCAGTAGCAGAGGTATACCCACACACCCAACCTGAGCAGAGACGCCATTTAGGGAGCATGCCTTAGAACAACTGGTATGATGAGGAATGCCGCCAGAACTTCAAAGGGAGGTGCTTTTGGGGGACATCACTCACAGGCAGTCATCACAGATTGACTTTCGACGCCTAGTGCGACAGAAGATGAGGGCATTTTTGGCTCAACTAGAGCAGGATCTATACGAGTTATTCTTGAGTCAAGACTCGCGTGAGGTGTGGCGGCTCTTTCATGAGTAGTCCCCCCCCCCCCCCCCCCTTGCCATTACCTCTATAGAGACCTGGAGTCAGTACGCGTCATCTTTGTACGCAGTACCTGGATAGCCGCCCCTTTCCAACCCCCCCGATTCATGCCCACACACATGTTCTTTTTTTACCGCTAAGATGGTGAAGAAAGCCATTGACAAGATGAGGATTGGGAGAGCATATGATCATGATGGCTTAGTGGCTGATCATTTCATGCATGCCAGAGATCTACTAGCAGAGCTTCTAGCAGTTATGTTTAATCATGCCATGTGTGAGGGCTTGCCTGATACTTGAAGCCTATCTACAATTGTACTTATCATCAAGTCAAGAGACCCTATGGATCCTAGGAAATTATCATGATTGGACACACACAAGCACGGTTGTACGCATCCATTCTTGAGCAACAGTTGACTAGATGGGTAGGGAGGGAAGGAATGCATGCAACCAGCGTTCAAGAGAGGCTTTTCTACTCTTGACCATATCTTGACACTCAGGGCCATCATTGAGGAGGGCAAATCTCATGGGAGACAGGTCTATTGTAGCTTTGTGGACTTGCACAAAGCCTTTGACACAGTACCCAGAGCTAGATTGATCTGCAGATTACAGGAGATGGGAGTACCCACAAAGCTCATTTGGGGGATCATGGCATTGTACAAATCAATAATAGAGCATGTACGCACCTCTGAGGGTCTATCTACACTGGTTCACTCTACTATTGGGGTGAAGGAGGGTTGCCCGCTCTCTCCTACTCTATTCGATATGTATGTGGATGAGTTTTTTGACTACATTGAGAGCGATGGTGATAGAGGTGCAGAGCTGGAAGGGACATGGATTCCACTATTATTATATGTTGATGATATTGTGCTGATCCGACTCTCCGGAGGGGATGCAACGTCACTTGGATGCTTTGCATAGGTTTGCCCACAAAAGTGATTTGTCTATCAACCTTGGTAAAACCAAGGTTAAAGTGTTTAATACCACCCCACAGTGGATGAGGAGGTCAACACCTACACTCACATAGGACCAGGAGACTATGGAGTATATAGATGCTTACACTTACCTTGGAGTGGTTTTTAGCAGACCTGCATTTTCACTAAGGAGAGCAGCAGAGACCAGTTTGACTAGAGCTCATGCAGCATTGGGTAGATTGGAGAGGATGTGTTCGCAGGTTCAGTTTCAGGAGCCTCATAGGAAGCTCTGGCTCTTTGACACTTTGGTGGCTTCTGCATTGCTCTATGGAGCTGAGATAAGGGGACCTTCATTCGATCATCACGGGAGGTTGGATCGTTGTTAACTGAGAACGTCAGTTAAAACTCTAAGCTACTAAAGACCGAAGACATATGAATGCACATCAAAGATCAACATGGAGAAGCAGTAAAGATTGGAGTTACACATTTTCCACGTTTTTCTAAAATGATCACGTATTGTAAATTCCCGATTTATTTCAAGCCATTGTAATATTTTAATGTGTTGCGAGCTCAATGAAAGTTCCAACTTGTAAAGAATAGGTCATTTACTTTGCTTACGTTGCAGATCCAGTAAGTGGTGGATCCCTAAAGGCCTTAGATGCCCGGACATTGCATATGTTTACCCTAGGTATATAAAGCAGTGTGTTAAAAAAATTAGGGTTCTCAAGCTCATTTGTTGAGAGCACTCTTTGGTGAGAGCTCTTGAGGTGTGTGGCTATATAGTCCTTGAGCTTCTCCTTGCTCATGAGACTTGATTAACACTAATCAATGATTCATTCTCTTTCACTATGCCTTGCTCATGCTTCTTATGATTACCTATGATTCTTAGATTAACTAGATCTTATCTAATTAATGGTTAATCCCTCTCTAATTTTGTGTGATTGTCCTCTTTTGCTTGTGTGTGCATGTAGGTTTGATTGGAGTGTGGTGCTCGATAGATCTATGTGTGTGTGCTTGCGATTAGAGTGTTGCATGATAGGATTAGTGTTGTGCGTCTTGCAATCGTATGTGTGTGATTTGGGTTGATTAGAGGTGAAGAGAAGTGGATATGGAGATTTCCCTTCATTGCGGCTTAGCTCCTCCATAGGCCGAGAAGCTCACCTCATAGAGTTAACCCTTTGTGTTGCCACGATTAGCTCACTAAGCGTGTGAGTGTTTCCATGTCCTAGCTGGGTAGCTCATCCTTCCGGA
Source organism: Adiantum capillus-veneris (assembly GCF_014529385.1). NCBI lineage: Eukaryota > Viridiplantae > Streptophyta > Polypodiopsida > Polypodiales > Pteridaceae > Adiantum > Adiantum capillus-veneris. The sequence goes on along the minus strand of NC_140933.1, from coordinate 22,909,151 downwards.
TTGATAATTTTGTTGGTCATTGGAGGTATGCAACGATGGGACCCCCAAATTTGGCGCCGTCTCCGAGGATGATGGCCTACGCTAGTATAATTGTGGCATAATCGAATGCGTTCCCTCACTAATTTCACTTGTGTGTTTATGTTTTTGTGGATTTTGGATGTGTGTGCATGAAGCAATGTGTTCATAATTCCCTAATGTGTCATCGTATTTTGCCAATTGTGTGTTTACACACTCTAATTTCTCACTAACCCCTTGCTAATTTGACTAATATTTGCTAATTTACTAATGTACTATGAAGGATTCGAGCATTCGACCATTCAATTGATCTTCAATGGAAAGGTAATTAAGGTGGTATTCTCAATCTCCCTAGAACCTAAGGATGTGTAGAATTGTGTAGAAATCCCACCATGATGCAATGTAATGTTGATGCAATGTAGTGCTATGCTATGTTGATGCAATGCAATGTTGATATTATGGATTGAAAATTTTACGATTATTCACTTTCACGCCGTCGTAATGCCGAAACTTTTAAGATTTGGCGACGCATGAATTTGACTAGTTTCAATTGTTAATTGATGATTGTAGGTTGCTAATTAGATGCCTAATTGAGTTAATTTCATGCTTTGATGGTCAATTTCAAGTGTGTGTGCACTAAAATCAAGTGTGTGTGCATTCTAATTGAGTGTGTGTATGCCTAATTTTAGGTGTGTGTGCACTATTTTGCCCATGTTTGTGCACTAAAAAATCAATGTGTGCGTTACGATTTTTTAATTGTGATAATTGATTTGTGTTGTGGTCATGCCCAACTAATGATTTGTGAAATCACATTGCAAATCCGACAAGTTTAACCCCTTTTGTGTGCGCACCTAAAGATTGGTAAAAATAGCCAATTTTTTTAGTGTGTGCGCCTAAAATGTGTTCAATTTGCATGATTGATTCATATTTTGATTTCATAATTGATGTGTGTAATGATTAATTTCTGTGTTTTTGTGCTCAAAACAGGGATTTACACATTTCAATTGCGTCAAATTTTGACCTATATTTGTCGGTAATTATGCGGGTTTAATTGCCTGGTCTTGATTTTATTGATTAAATTGTTTGGCAATTGAATTCATGTGATTTGTGTGATTTTATTTGTCTGCACTATTTCCCTATGTGTGGAGGATTATTTGAAAAAATTTGGGTATTTTTTGGATAATTTTTATAATTTTTTGGTAATTTTTTGCTAGTTTTTGCATTATTTTTTGTTAATTCCATAAAAAATTGATATTTTGCGATCTTCACGAGCTATTTTGTGTGTGTGTATTTACAGCATCATTTTGTTTGCATTTGTGGCCTCCATGGTTGACTTTTGAGCATTTCGCTATTTCTAGGGGCCGGGTTGACGATTTTGTTATTAAATCACGTTTTTGGTAAAATCTGCTATTTTTCGGTGTGCTTTTGCATATTGGAAATGTCCGGTTGTGAATATCGGTGATTTTCTAAAATTCCTAGAATTTTTTGGGAATTTCTTGGACGTTTCTGGCAAATTTTGGGATTTTTTGGTGATTTTTGGAGTTTTCGTCTAATTTTCGGCCTATTTTTGGTATTTTTGGAAATTAAAAATTAAAAAATAAATAAACAATAAAAGACAATTTTCAGCCTCTACGCTTTGCCTTGCAGCAAATGAAGATTGTCGTCGTGGATATCTTTACGGTCTTGTGTGATAGTTTCCTTCGACATTAAAAACTCTTCTCTCTCTTTCTCGCTCCGTGTGAACACACCCATCACACACACACACACACACACACACATTGCCACATCCACTCACTCTCTCTCTCTCTAACACTCACTCTCTCTCTCCCTTATTCTCTCTTTCCGGAGTCCAGTGTATTTTAACTGACCGAAATCCTAAAATTCCGGTTAGATTTTGAGCTTGCCTTGAAGAAAATCGGAAAATTTTCACAAGTTTTAGTGCACTTACCGGCAAAACCTTCAAATTTTGACGCAAAAAACTCGAGAGAATTTCGAGTTTGCCCTTATTTTCTTCGATTAGTTCCAGTGGGATCTTTCTCTCTCCCATCTCTCTCTAACTTCCCATCTCTCTTTTTCTCTCTCTCCCCTGCGTGAACCCGCACTCTCTCTCTCCCTTTTTCTCTTTTTTTCTCTCTCTCTCTCTCTCTCTCTCTCTCTCTCTCTCTCTCTCTCTCTCTCTCTCTCTCTCTCTCTCTCTCTCTCTCTCTCTCTCTCTCTCTCTCTCTCTCTCTCTCTCTCTCTCTCTCTCTCTCTCTCTCATTGAGTCGTTGTCTCCCACTGCCCACTAGCGCGCACCCTTCCCGTTGTCACGTAGTGCACTGTCAGCCAGGTTTAGCGACCCTCAGCCATGCGCGTCCCGTCTCTGCTGGTCTCGCTGTCACGCCATATGGTGCGCCGTGTAGGACAACTGCAGCTGCCGCCTACGCCAAGAACGAGAGCAAGTAAGGTAAGTAAAGTTTTAAATTTATTTTATTTTATTTATTTATTTATTTATTTATTTATTTTATTTTGCAAAAAAATGAGCAAATCAAAAGCCAAAAAGCAGATCCAAGAAGTACACCGCAAAACGAGCACAAATCGAGAACAGCGACCAGGAAATATCCAGCAAAGAGCGGAAAAGCCCGAAACAGCAAAAGCACAGCCGAAAAAAGCAAGCGAAACCACCAGCTCGAAGCAGTGGAGCGATAGTCAAATTTCAAAAATTCTGCATGCTATAAATTAGCTAGTGCAAGCAATTGCATTACAAATTAGCTTCCAGTGGGACAAACAGGAGCACAACTCGCATACGATTGCAAATTAGGCTAGTACAAGCAGCAAAAATTCTGCTAATCAATACCAGAATCTGCCAATTGACAATTTTTGTAGATTGAGCCAACATGGACTCAAATTGAGCCGAGAGTTCAATTACAGCAGAGCAAGCTAGTAGAAGTGGCAACACATGCACAATTGCAACAGACCAGATGTTACAGCTATATGGCTACAATGGAGATAAAGTCTTATATGCAGATTCAGAAGGCCATAGATACTTGAGCAACACAGGAACCACAATCCTATTGATCAAAGTAAAGCTAGATTCAAAGAACTCCTAGATGTTCACAGACTTCAGTGGAGCTAGGTATTGCAAGCTCAAAAATAAAGTGCAGATAGAAGTTCAAAAATTCAACCCAAATGTTTATCCAAAAATCTACAACAGCCAGCAAAGCATCCAATTAGTGCATATGCAATCAGGGTCATTGTACATGGATTACAGTGGTCAAATCTACAGTCGAGAGCCACAATTGCAAGATCCAACAGATCAACCAATTGAAGCCAATCTAATTGGGAAACCAAACCGAAGATAGTACAAAGGTAAAGATAATGCTATCTACAGCTTGACTTGGGGAACAATTTGTCATGTTTCAAGGAGATACATAGGAAACTATGTAGAAGGTTTACAGATGCCAAACATCAACAATGCTACCCAAAGTGTACCTTTACAATCTCAAAAGGTGAGACTAAACCAGAGCCAAACAATTTTGAACTCTTACAATGAAGCAAGCTATAGTGATCACCCTAGGAAGGGGGGAGCTGCAACTCCATCAACCTCAGCTTATGTATCAACAAATGCTACACCAAGTAGACGCCCTAGAGCTTCTAGGCAACAGACCCCTTCAAGGGAGAAACCTTTGAAAGATCATATGGTTGTTGGAAGTTTTTAATTGACTTAGATTCCATCAGAGTCTGCAGACAAATGCTTATATGAAGATAATCAGGGACAAAAGTTTCAGCTGATCTCCACAAATCAAAGTCAAAAGCTGACAAGTGCAATAGTGTTCAAACAGTTTCGTGTGATCAAGCTCACATATGCATATCAAGATGCACATGGTAACTAATATCAGCAAGACCATGACCTTGTACAAACCCTTACGGATGGCCCGACTGAAGTCAAAGACTATCTGAAGATGATGCAAAGCCTCAAGCTGCCAGAACAGGTTGACAAAAAATTCAAAGTCAACGAAAGCTAAATTCCAAAAAGCTACACAAAGGTCACCACCAAAATCTCTTCCGAAGAGACAAATTCTTCCAGAAAGTATAGTGGATCTATTAAGATAAAGGGTTACCGAAATGCAGGAGGACAATGATCAACAATTGCAAAAAGGTGCAATATTGCAACCGATGGAGTCGACATCAATTGAAGCAGGTGGTCAAAGCAAAGAGAATGCAGATAAAGTTGAACCAAAGGACACTGCCACAACAAAATCAATCAGTACAGAAAGAAATCTAAAAAAGATCAAGTGCAACATCACCGTTGAAAACGAAGAAAAGTTGTCAAGAGAAGTAAAGTTAGATTTTCAACTAGACAAGAACCTCATGTCCTTTTGCACTTGGAAAAGATTTGGCCAACCACAGCTGGAAGATGCTCCTGAATTTGTGAGCATATCTAGAGACAAATGAGCAGAATGCTCGGGAATCATCTCCATCACCATTGAAGTAAGTTCGCAGATCGTCATAGCTCAATTTCATGTGATCACAGCAAAAGATATACCAGACAGCATCATAATGGGAATGCCAATGGCCCAGCAGACGTTAGAGATACAGAATGTAAACATGATGCAGTCTTCAAAGACAACAAAGAATGAAGACCAAGACTGGTCACCCGCAGACGACAGCACAAAGTTCTCGAGCACAGTTTAAATGGAGACCGATGCCAAAGCAAAGCTTATTGAAGAAGATTCATCTCCATTGGACTTAACCTTACAAGAGCTTAGAACAAATCAGGCAGTATCAAGTGCAGATCAAACAGAGCAAAGAGAAACCATGAAAGCTATTGAGCAAAGAATGCCACCAAGGCCAGAAGTTAAGAAGAACAAGGTTGCAGACAACCAGGAAGAAACAATAGGAAGTCCAAAGATCAATCAGACATTGCCAGCTAAATCAGCTGAAGAAGGTCAGATTGGAAAACATAGTCTCAAGCCACCCTCCATAGAGACACGGTTAGATCAAGATGAGACCATGGCAAAAGCAGGACAGAAATCTTCAATAGAACCAACAACAAGAATAGTTGTAGTTCTGAGCAGTACAAAAGGAGAAAGTGTCAGATGTAATGCTCTCTTGGATAAAGAAGCAAATTGCAATATGGCTGCAAAAAATATTCAGAGCATTCTAGAGATTACTCTAGGCAAGCCAAATAATAGACAAATCATAGGTAAGGCTACAAGTCAAAAGAAATGGTTGCTACCCTTAGCATCCAAAATCATGAACAACAGGTAAAGTTTCAGGTGAAGCCTTCAAAAGACATGCATGCAGATGTCATCCTTGGACATCAGTGGTTAGACCAACACAAGTCCTACAAAGAAGATACAATGCTAATACTCTCTTTTCCAAGAGATAGCAAGCAGCAGATATAGGTACCGTTAATGCTAGATTCAAAGTTGCAGAAGTCACAAGAATCAAAGACAGATCTTGCAGACAAAGGTAAAGCTAAAGTGGAACCTCCACTGACTAGCAAAGAAGATGTGACAGCATATGCATCTACATCCAACAATGGTTTCAAGGTATCCTCAGTTGTAACCAGAGTGTACCCCCTAATCAAGACATGGACGATCCAAATTGGGATCCTATTCGATCGATTCCTCTGATAAATATGCATGTGTGCACTCTTCATGCCCATCTACGAATTCTTCACAAGTTGCTGATGCTCCATATTTATTATGCTTGGAATATGGAGCCTGCAAAAATAAGGGAACAGTAGAGAACTTGAATCTATTCTATCAAGCGTTGGCCTGCATGGCGGTGCAGTAGAGCTATCAAAGGATATGAAGGCATCTGGAAGTACACATGTCATCCTAATAAAATATTTATGGGTGGTAGTAAAGCTAGGCATATGCTTTCAGACTATCTAACTCCCAAAGTCCCAATGAGTTTCAATTGTGGAAAAAGATGTGTGACATTACCACCTCCAGAGGTAACGAAGCATCCCTAGGAATTAAGCGTGCCCATGTGTGGCAGTCTATAGATGATATTTCTTGTTTGCTTGAAAATACAAATCTAACTTCTACTAAGATATCCACTTTAAAGTTTGTAATCAATAGTTTCACAGCACAAATGGTGGATGCTTGGGGGGGAGACACACATAACACATTACATGGTGGGTTGAACACTTTGTCTTTGCAGTAAAAAGCATTACTGTTTGAACTAAAGGTTTAGATTTTTGCAGCATATTCTTTTTACTCATAGCTCATTTTTTCTTGACACATTTGGCTCATTGGGCATTTGGAGTAGCCAAGGAATGGAGCGCTCACACTATTAAGCAAAAGCACTGTATTTTAAAAATACAAGGCATGGAGGTGGGAGGAGAAAGAGCAATGCCTTGCACGAAATGTTCAATTGGTTCTATAAAGTTTTAGCGGAAAGAGAAAGGAAGAAGATTAGAGTGCAAAGAAGCTTGAATGCAAAATAGAGAAAGTGGTTAGCGTGAGGCGATCGCAATCATATCACGCTTCTAGTGCAAAAATATCGATTTCGATGGTGGTTGGAGACAAGGCGACGAAATGACAAACATTGGGTGGAAAACCAATAAATTTTGACACTAACCATTCGCATATTAAGCATACATTGTAATGCCACGTGATTTGTTGACGCCCCAATGAGTGGTTTCATGTAACAAATTTCGATAATTTTAGAGTTATTTTGAATTTTTAATGGTATTAGTGAGTTTTTGAGTATTTTAAAAAAAAGTAGTACTTTATAAGTCAAAAATCACAACTTGAAGTTCATTTCTTGTTTGCACATTTTAGAAGATCCACTCGAGCACAAACGCACATGCACTCACATCTTGCACCACATGGACGATTCACACGAGCAAGCTGGCACTACCTACAACAATACCACCACAACCACTCACACCATAGAAAATCCGCAGCCAGAACCCCATGCAAAATCTATGGCTTCAAATCCACATCCCCAACCACAAGTGGATAACCCAGTGTCCCAGCCCACTCCAAACACCCAGGAGCCTCCCCAACCATCAAATCCAGATGATCTAAGCAACATGCGACACATATTTGAAGGTCTCGGTGATATAACCCACGCCACTTGCACACCTCTTCCAGATCCCCCACCAATTTCACCTCTTCACAGAGCAGCGCAAGAAACTAGAGAAATAGAAGAGTAATATCAAGGTCCGCTTGAAAATCCACCACAATCGCCTCGTGCCACAACCACTGGTGCTCAGGCCACCCCATATCTACGCCACAAAAGTTTCCACCGCGAATCAAAGAAAGATTAATCAGGGTAATACCAAGCGACCCGGTATCTAAAACAAAAGAGGCAAAGAGGAGAAAAAGACAAAGGGAGAGGGAAAAGAAGGAGGAAACTGAGAAGGAAGCCCTTAGAGTACAAGAAGAGCAGAGAAGACAGAGAGAGCAAGAGGAAAGGTAGAGAGCTGAGGCCGAGAGAGCTCATTTGGCCAACTTACAAGCACAAGCAGAGGGAGAGAAGAAGGCGGCACAAGATAGAGCTCAAGCCACCCAACAAGCAACGGCTAGGAGCTTAAAGTATTCAAAAATTCCTCAGAGAGCGTTCTCGGGTGTATAAAAAGCAAGAATCTTGATGGTACACAAAGGTGAAGGATGCCACTTACTGCTATACTGCTCCACCTGCTTGTTGGCCTAATGTGGAAGATAATGTTGCAAAGCTTGAAAAGAGAGCTTAATGAAGAAGGAGCAAGAAACCTGTTAAGGAAAGAAAGAGGGATGATGTGGCAGAAGGATATGTTGTATACTTCAGCTTTAGCTAGAGGTGTTTAGTGAAGCCCATGGAGTAATGGAGAAATTCAGCTTGAGGAGAATGTAGCCCTCAAGAATGCAGTAAGCTTGAGGAGGGAAAGGAGGTTCAAACTTCTACTGCAAAGCTTTTGGGAGGGAAAACTAAAAGGAAGGAAAGAGAAACAAGGTGAAGTGAAGAGAAGTGAGAGATGGTACAGTAGAGAGAGATGGAGGGAATGATCAGTACGTTTTTGGAGGGACCCCCTTTTCGGAGAGAGGCGGGGAGAAACTGGCAATCAGTAAAGAGAGAAAGGATTGGTTTTTACTCAACTATCTAGAGAAAAGTTCATTTTTTTGAATTTATAAGATATTTTTTCTTTGTATTTTATAAAAGAGTACAAGTTTGACCACTTACTTTTAGGCCTTGCCATACCCACCATTTCAGTCCACATGGCATCCACCCATTAGCCCCTTCCATAATCTCCTTTTTAATCCCATGGCAAATAAAGAGGCCCCCTTAGCCCCCATTCCCTTCCTAATGCTTGGCCAATGCACATCTTTAAACCATGAAGTAGTGTCTCATATTTGCTTCATTGTTGCTAGTTGAACCTGGTAGATTGACCTTCTCTTTCATGACCACCTCTTCACTTGGGTTTAGCAAGACTAGCCCTCCACCTGCTTTTCCTGTCGCTCATCAAAAAGCTCCATCAAAGAACAAAGCTCAAGCGGTAGGCCTGCATGTAACCGCATGCTTCGTGCTCGCTCCATGATTGTCCTGTTCATCCTTTCCGAAATCCCATTTTGTTGAGGTGTCCTTGGGGTTGTCCTTTGCCTCCGAATGCCATTGCTAGCACAAAAGCTTTCAAAAGCTTGGCTACAATATTCGCCTCCATTGTCAGATCTGAGGCATTTAACCTTGGTACCTGTTTCATTCTCCACAAAGGCTTTCCACCTTTGAAATATGGAAAATACATCGGATTTATTCTTCATGACATAAACCCATGTTTTTCTAGTCGCATCGTCTTTAGTGTTACATAGTACAATGAGCCACCAAGTGATGGTGTACTTGCAGGACCCCAAACATCAGAATGAACCAACTCAAGTTTTTTATTTTTTCTTTCATTTCCTGATTTTTGAAATTTTACCCTCTTTTGTTTACCATAAACACAATCTTCACAGAACTCTAAGTCCACTTCTTTCAAACCTGGTAGAAGCTTCTTTGTTTGAAGGATTTGCATTCCTTTGGCACTCATATGCCCAAGTCGGTAGTGCCACACCGCACTGTCAACTTCTGTAGTTGCTGCACAAGCTGAAGGTTGCGTGCTAACAGTACACAAGTAAAGTGTACCGACTTTTTCACCCTTGGCAACCACCAAAGATCCCTTTGAGATCTTCCACCGTTTGTTTCCGAATGCAATGTTGTGACCTTCATCGTCCAATTGTCCTGTAGAGATCAAATTTTTGCGAACAGAAGGAACATGCCTAACATCTTTAAGCTTCCATTCATTTCCGTTAGCAGTTTTGACAGAAACTGTACCTTTGCCGACAATCTCACAAGCTTCATCATCTCCCAAGTATACATACCCAAAATTACCTTTGGTGTAGTCTTGGAAATGTTGCTTGTGTGGTGTCGCATGGAATAAGGCCCCGGAATCTACTATCCAGGAATTAGACACATTGTCTAATGAGAGAATTAGAGCATCTTGCTCTACTTTACCTGCCACATTGGCCTCCGATGTTGGCTTGTTTTCTTGAGACTCTATCTCCTTCTTCTTCTTGGACCAGCAATCCTTCTTGACGTGGCCCTTCTTGCCGCAGTTCCAACATTCAAGAACGGACTTTGTGCGTGACTTGCTCCGCCTTGAGTGATCACGACCCTTTTGGTTTTTGAACCTCTCCTTAAGCCTTCCTCTTGTTTCCACTGATAGTGCAGCACTTGATGATTCTCATGTGCTTCTCCTTCGCATTTCCTCGCTTAGGAGAACACCCACAACATCATCAAACTTAAGAGTATTTGTACCAGAGATAGAATTACTTACAGCCATCACAAGGCTGTCCCAACTATCCGGTAGAGATGATAGTATAAGGAGAGCTCGCGCTTCGTCATCGAAATTGATTTTCACTGATCGAAGTTGACTTATGTTTGTGTTAAAGTCATTTAGGTGTTCTGCAACTGAACCATTCTCTGCCATCTTTAGATTGAACAAGCGCTTCATAAGAAATACCTTATTGGATGCCGATGGTTTCTCGTAGAAGTCGTCAAGTGACTTCATCAAGTCCTCCGTGGTCTTCATCTCCGAAACATTGAAGGCCACCGTCGATGCCAAGCTTAACCGGATTGTTCCCAGTGCCTTTCGATCAAGGACAATCCATGCTTCATCTGCCATTGTTGCGGGCTTCTTTGCAAGACCGCCTAGTGGCAAATAGAGGTCCTTCTGGTAGAGATAGTCTTCAATCTGCATCTTCCAATGTTGGTAGTTTTTGCCGTTGAACTTCTCAATCTTGAGCTTCCCTTCCTCCGCCATAACTCCCACTCAATTCAAGGAATCCTTTCCTTGAGATAATTTAGCTACGAGCAAACCTTGCTCTGATACCAGTTGTTAGGAAATAAAACGTAGCTAAATAGATAATTGAGTAGATTACTTAATGGAGAGAGACAGATTTATATACACGAGATTATAGAGTAGAGAGAGAGAGAGAGAGAGAGAGTACACACGATATACGTGGTTCACCCAATGTGGGCTACGTCCACGGGAAAGCAGCCACTCAACGGCTTTAGTACTTCAAAACAAGAAGTAGTTTACAAAGGGATTATACCCTTAATGGAGCTCCCGCCTTGCTTCACTCTCACCACCTCACACTCACCTTGTTGCATCAACTTCACACTATGAAATGTGTGTAGAAATGGCCTCCTTTTATAGGCCAAAAGGGCTGCCCTCTCTTATGAGAGACAGCCATGTGTAGCCGCCCTTGTGCGAATAAGTCCAAATCGGACCCTCCAATCCGCCCATGTGTGGCCGCCCTTGAGAAGAAAAGTCCGCTTTTGAATTCGGCCACCGGCCATTGAATTCGGCCACCGGCCACCGGCCATTGACTTCCGACCACCGGCCACCGGCCATTGACTACCGGCCACCGGCCATCGGCCATTGACTACCGGCCAACCGACCGGTTGTTTTTCGACCACTTTCCGGCCGCCGTCCGGCCATAATATTCCGGCGAAAAAAAAGTCTCGGGGGCCTCCGCCCCCGAGGCCTTTAAAGTTGCCCCTGATTTTTGTCCGTGATAATTTTGGTTTCCGGTGAGTGATTTTCCTTCACGCACGATGGCTTCTCCTCATAATGGGGGCCTTACAAATGTGCAATTTTACCACAGAAAATTACAAGGGTAAATCAGGCTCCATACTTAACAATCTCCCACTTGGAGACTGATCTCCAAACCAAACCGATGACTGCTTTCCATTCTGGCTTCTTATCCTTGAATGCCGATTGAAGATGAGCAAAAGCTCAACTTCTCCTTGTTGACCACCTTTGTAAACATGTCTGCAGGATTTTCACTTGTATGCACCTTTCCTAGCTTTAGTTGTCCCTCTTCCAAAAGAGTGCGTATGAAGTGATATCTCACCTCAATGTGCTTTGTCCTTGAATGAAACGCTGAGTTCTTCGCAAGATGGATAGCGCTTTGGCTATCACTGTACAAGACACAATTGTCTTGTTTGAATCCAAGCTCTTCTAAGAATCTGTGAAGCCACAGAATTTCTTTGCTTGCCTCCGTCATTGCTACATACTCTGCTTCCGTGGTAGAAAGTGAAACCACTTTCTGCAGCTTTGAAGCCCAGCTTACTGCTGTGCCTCCAACCGTGAACACATAGCCAGTAGTGCTCCTTCGAGTATCTTTGTCACCTGCCATATCTGCATTAGCATACCCTTCTAGAAAAATATCAGTTCCTCCAAAATAAAAAGCATTTGTTGTTGTCCCTTTTAGATACCTAAGTATCCACTTCACAGCTTGCCAATGCTCTTTACCTGGGTTGTCCATGAACCTACTCACAACTCCCACTGCATGTGCAATGTCTGGCCTTGTCCAAACCATAGCATACATTAGAGAACCTACCACTGCATCATATGGAACTTTAGACATATAGGCTATCTCCTCTTGTGTCTTTGGACACATATCCTTTGTTAGTTTAAAATGACCAGCCAAAGGTGTAGAAACTGGTTTTGCATTTTGCATTGCAAACCTTTCTAGTACCTTCTTGATGTAATCTTCTTGAGATAGCTTTATTGTCTTCTTCGTCCTGTCCCTTGATATTTTCATACCAAGTATCCTCTTTGCAGCACCTAAATCTTTCATTGAAAAAGATTTGGATAGCTCCTCTTTTAGGTCTTTGATGTCCTGCATGTTAGCACTTGCAATCAACATGTCATCAACATACAACATTAGGATGATGAATTTCCCATCTCCCAAATTCTCCGCGTAGACGCAGTGATCCGAATTGCATCTTGTGAATCCATGATCCAACATCCATCGATCAAACTTCAAGTACCATTGTCTTGATGCTTGCTTTAAACCATACAAGCTCTTCTTTAATCTGCAAACCATTTTCTCCTTACCTTTTACTTCATACCCCTTTGGTTGAAGCATGTAGATTTCCTCCTCTAAGTCACCGTGAGGGAATGCCGTATTTACATCCATTTGCTCGAGATTTAGATCATGAGCAGCCACAAGGCTTAAGACAAGCCTAATTGAGTTCATTTTTACAACAGGAGAAAATATTTCATTGAAGTCAATACCTTTCTTTTGAGAAAACCCTTTTACCACAAGCCTAGACTTGTACCTTTTCTTCCCACCTTCTTCTTCCTTCAACTTGTACACCCATTTGTTTGGAAGTGCCCGCTTACCTTTAGGTAACTCAACCAACTCCCATGTTTGGTTGCGATGTAGTGAGTCCATCTCCACTTGCATGCTCTTCGTCCATTCTTCTTTGGATTCATGTTGCATAGCTTCTTCATATGATTCCGGCTCTCCAGAATCTGAGATCAAGAGATGGTTGAAGGAAGGAACAAACCTTTCTGGAGGTCTACTTGCTCTTGTAGATCTTCGGGGAATAGGTTGAGTCTCCTCATTTGGTTGACGTTGTTGCACATTGTCACCGTTTGCAGTCCTTGAGTCTTCACCGTCCTCAAGCTCCATGTACTCATCACCTGTTTCTTTTGTTTGTTTTCTTTCCAACTAATCTTTGTACATATTTTGTTCGTTAAAAATTACATCCCTACTCCTTAAGATTTTACCATCTTCAAGATTCCATAGGCGATACCCAAAGTCACCTTCTCCATAGCCAATGAAGAAACACTTTTTGGACTTTGCATCTAGCTTTGATCTTAGGCTTCTATCTATGTGCATGAAAGCCTCACACCCAAACACTTTGAGAAATGCATAATTACCCGGTTTACCTGTCCATGCCTCTTCTGGAACTCCCCCATCCAATGCTGTTGAGGGTGACCGGTTGATTAAGTACACAGATGTACTTACAGCTTCCGCCCAAAGCTCAAGCGGTAGGCCTGCATGTAACCGCATGCTTCGTGCTCGCTCCATGATTGTCCTGTTCATCCTTTCCGAAATCCCATTTTGTTGAGGTGTCCTTGGGGTTGTCCTTTGCCTCCGAATGCCATTGCTAGCACAAAAGCTTTCAAAAGCTTGGCTACAATATTCGCCTCCATTGTCAGATCTGAGGCATTTAACCTTGGTACCTGTTTCATTCTCCACAAAGGCTTTCCACCTTTGAAATATGGAAAATACATCGGATTTATTCTTCATGACATAAACCCATGTTTTTCTAGTCGCATCGTCTATGAATGTTACATAGTACAATGAGCCACCAAGTGATGGTGTACTTGCAGGACCCCAAACATCAGAATGAACCAACTCAAGTTTTTTATTTTTTCTTTCATTTCCTGATTTTTGAAATTTTACCCTCTTTTGTTTACCATAAACACAATCTTCACAGAACTCTAAGTCCACTTCTTTCAAACCTGGTAGAAGCTTCTTTGTTTGAAGGATTTTCATTCCTTTGGCACTCATATGCCCAAGTCGGTAGTGCCACACCGCACTGTCAACTTCTGTAGTTGCTGCACAAGCTGAAGGTTGCGTGCTAACAGTACACAAGTAAAGTGTACCGACTTTTTCACCCTTGGCAACCACCAAAGATCCCTTTGAGATCTTCCACCGTTTGTTTCCGAATGCAATGTTGTGACCTTCATCGTCCAATTGTCCTGTAGAGATCAAATTTTTGCGAAGAGAAGGAACATGCCGAACATCTTTAAGCTTCCATTCATTTCCGTTAGCAGTTTTGACAGAAACTGTACCTTTGCCGACAATCTCACAAGCTTCATCATCTCCCAAGTATACATACCCAAAATTACCTTTGGTGTAGTCTTGGAAATGTTGCTTGTGTGGTGTCGCATGGAATGAAGCCCCGGAATCTACTATCCAGGAATTAGACACATTGTCTAATGAGAGAATTAGAGCATCTTGCTCTACTTTACCTGCCACATTGGCCTCCGATGTTGGCTTGTTTTCTTGAGACTCTGTCTCCTTCTTCTTCTTGGACCAGCAATCCTTCTTGACGTGGCCCTTCTTGCCGCAGTTCCAACATTCAAGAACGGACTTTGTGCGTGACTTGCTCCGCCTTGAGCGATCACGACCCTTTTGGTTTTTGAACCTCTCCTTAAGCCTTCCTCTTGTTTCCACTGATAGTGCAGCACTTGATGATTCTCATGTGCTTCTCCTTCGCATTTCCTCGCTTAGGAGAACACCCACAACATCATCAAACTTAAGAGTATTTGTACCAGAGATAGAATTACTTACAGCCATCACAAGGCTGTCCCAACTATCCGGTAGAGATGATAGTATAAGGAGAGCTCGCACTTCGTCATCGAAATTGATTTTCACTGATCGAAGTTGACTTATGTTTGTGTTAAAGTCATTTAGGTGTTCTGCAACTGAACCATTCTCTGCCATCTTTAGATTGAACAAGCGCTTCATAAGAAATACCTTATTGGATGCCGATGGTTTCTCGTAGAAGTCGTCAAGTGACTTCATCAAGTCCTCCGTGGTCTTCATCTCCGAAACATTGAAGGCCACCGTCGATGCCAAGCTTAACCGGATTGTTCCCAGTGCCTTTCGATCAAGGACAATCCATGCTTCATCTGCCATTGTTGCGGGCTTCTTTGCAAGACCGCCTAGTGGCAAATAGAGGTCCTTCTGGTAGAGATAGTCTTCAATCTGCATCTTCCAATGTTGGTAGTTTTTGCCGTTGAACTTCTCAATCTTGAGCTTCCCTTCCTCCGCCATAACTCCCACTCAATTCAAGGAATCCTTTCCTTGAGATAATTTAGCTACGAGCAAACCTTGCTCTGATACCAGTTGTTAGGAAATAAAACGTAGCTAAATAGATAATTGAGTAGATTACTTAATGGAGAGAGATAGATTTATATACACGAGATTATAGAGTAGAGAGAGAGAGAGAGAGAGTACATACGATATACGTGGTTCACCCAATGTGGGCTACGTCCACGGGAAAGCAGCCACTCAATGGCTTTAGTACTTCAAAACAAGAAGTAGTTTACAAAGGGATTATACCCTTAATGGAGCTCCCGCCTTGCTTCACTCTCACCACCTCACACTCACCTTGTTGCATCAACTTCACACTATGAAATGTGTGTAGAAATGGCCTCCTTTTATAGGCCAAAAGGGCTGCCCTCTCTTATGAGAGACAGCCATGTGTAGCCGCCATTGTGCGAATAAGTCCAAATCGGACCCTCCAATCCGCCCATGTGTGGCCGCCCTTGAGAAGAAAAGTCCGCTTTTGAATTCGGCCACCGGCCATTGAATTCGGCCACCGGCCACCGGCCATTGACTTCCGACCACCGGCCACCGGCCATTGACTACCGGCCACCGGCCATCGGCCATTGACTACCGGCCACCGGCCAACCGACCGGTTGTTTTTCGACCACTTTCCGGCCGCCGTCCGGCCATAATATTCCGGCGAAAAATAATATTCCGGCGAAAAAAATCTCGGGGGCCTCCGCCCCCGAGGCCTTTAAAGTTGCCCCTGATTCTTGTTCGTGATAATTTTGGTTTCCGGTGAGTGATTTTCCTTCACGCACGATGGCTTCTCCTCATAATGGGGGCCTTACAAATGTGCAATTTTACCACAGAAAATTACAAGGGTAAATCAGGCTCCATACTTAACAATCCATGCATGTCGGTGTAGACTTTAGCAAAAAGCCTAGGAAAGTTCCCTAGCACACATTTGAACTCCTCTCTTTCTTCCTTTGTAAGTGTTGTTGATAGCATACCT
This sequence comes from Adiantum capillus-veneris, assembly GCF_014529385.1. Classification (NCBI taxonomy): domain Eukaryota; kingdom Viridiplantae; phylum Streptophyta; class Polypodiopsida; order Polypodiales; family Pteridaceae; genus Adiantum; species Adiantum capillus-veneris. Next base: position 22,893,032 of record NC_140933.1, on the reverse strand, counting down.
TCTGTCATCCCTTTATCTTGCACATTTTGATTCTCTTGGGAACCTACCTCCTCCAAACCTTGACAAGAGATCTCTTGGTTGTTTAGCTTGAACCTTACCCCCATGACTTCAATGGAAGACTCCTCTTCAGTAATGCTACCGCTACTTTCTTCTTCTGAAGTGCTATCGGTCCAGCCTTCCTCCGTATCCCTTTGTGATGATTCTTCATGGAGATCCTCTTGGCATTGCTCCTTCATGTCAAGGACAACCTTTTTATGATTGTCATTCCTGCAAATTAATTTTCCACTTTTCCAATCATTCAAAGCTCGCATTTTTATTAGCCATGGTCTTCCTAGGATAAATGGATACCCACTTCCCTTGGTCTACATAACATAAAAATCCATTGCCTTCTTAATGCCAAAGGCATCCACAAGAACATCTTTACAAATGCCGCCGCAACTTGCCTTGCTATTGTTTGCCATTTTTACTTTGATTTTAGGTGTCTCATGGATGTGCATGCCTAGTCTCTGCATGAGTCCCTCTGTCATGATGCAAATTTGTGCACCCCCATCCACTAGACCTTTCCTAACTAACCTTCCTTTGATGTAACAGTTTAGCACCGGTGTAATGTCCTGATTCATTTTAGCTTGTGCAATTTTTACAATAGGCACACTCTGGTTTACCTTTCTCGTAGTGCTCATTGCCTTTGTTAAATCCCTCTTCCCTCCTAACTTGTGGGAATAATACAAGAAACTGAGGCCATGAGATATCAAGGCCCTTACCTCTCATGTCTTCCAACAAGTTGTACGGAGCCATACCATGTCCAAGAGGAAAGTCTTGGAGGTTGATATGATGTCGATTATTCTTGTTTGTCTTGGTCTCCTTTGCCGTCTTTTCTTGTCCATGGTCAGTGTGTGATGTGACTCCTTCTTTCTCCTTACCTTTTCCACCACCACACTTCATGGCATTTGCTTCCATGTCAATGTCATTTGAATTTTTCACCTCTACCACATGCACATTTGGATCTAGCAAAGGTGAAACTCCTTCTATTCCTCGTGGAGGTGGTCTTGCCCCATTTGGCCTCTGTAGAAGAAGTGGTTGTTGACTAGTTCCTTCACGTGCATTCATCATTGGATAATTCAAGTTAGGTCTCCCTGGCTCCCCACAAGGCTGTTGGAATTAGGGTTGTAGAGAAACACACACAGCTTGGAGAAGATGAAGGAAGCTCAAGGCACACAATAGAGACTATGTTACTTAGTGTGCAATGGAAAGATAGATAGCCCTAGAGTGATGGGTGTATATCCCGGGGGATTCACCATGGAAAACTTACCGCACCACGTAAGTGTAGGGGAGGGGGATTTTTTTACAAGCTACATAAACATATAAGTTAGGGGTAGGCCCCCAATAATTATTGGGGTAGGTCCCCAAAAGTTTATCTCCCAAGATGAAAAATAAGGAAGGGTGTATCATATTTAGGGGGGGGGGGAGTGAAAAAAGGGAAAAATGAGAGGAAGTCTTTGTGTTTCAAAATTATGGCTTCCCAAAAGAGTTTTCCCTCAACCTTGTGAGTCAATAGCTACAAAGATACATGCAATAACTAACACTTCTTTATTTCAAATGCTTGTTTTGTGATTATAGTTCATTTGTTGAGGGATGAAACATATAAAGAGTTTGTATAGATGAAAATTTACATGGAGAACCTAACACAACTTTATAACCATGTTTTTTGAGTAATTTAGATGGGTCATAATTGGACAAGTAGCTAGAGTGTAAGCTAAACGTTGACGGGAGCAAAGCGAACCCTGAACCCCGATGGCCTCTAAAACACCGGGGACCGAATGGCGCGCCTCGAGCCTGTCATGGTAAATCAAACAAGGGGGGCACCACCTAGCTTCAGCGGCTAGGACGCAAACAACACACCACCATAACAAAGTTTTCATCCAAGAGAGATGGATGCTTGGGATTAATGATGAAAAGGAAAGGGAATGAGATCAAGTGAGAGAGAGAGAGAAAGAGTGAGGGAGGGGGTATAGCGGCTTAGTACTTAGGCATCACAAAAGGATGGTGAATCCGCACACCCTTCACACATACACAAGCTCACTCCAAAACACAAAACTAGGTGGCGATTCCGCACACCTCACATGGGCAAAACATTGCAAGAAAACATACTCACAAAACCTCAAGCTTTATTTAGAGAATTAGGCGATGAAATGGGGAGCATAGGGTAGGGGAATGAGAAGGGAAAGAGTGGTAGAGCACATGAAGGATAGGTGGGAGTTGATGGCGAAAACTCGCATGAGGATTATGGCCATCATCCTTCATTTAGTTTCCCTTCATCTTCCATAGCCAAGGGTGTAGAGGTCATGTTCAAGACAAGCATGGTGATTGCGGTGATGGTGATAGTGTGGGTGTGTGTGTGTGCACTAGGCACACACAGTGCATAGTGTGTTCTTTGGTGATTTTGTGTCTTTAGTGTGATGGTGACCCCTCTTTATATAGGGGAGGAGGGGGGCGAAATTCTAGAATTTAGAAATGAAGAAATCATTATCTACATAGGCCATGTGACTGTGGGCCCCACTTGTCTGGCTGTGTGTATATGTGCCAGAACAGCAGTCTCATGAGAGAGAGACTAAGAGAGAGAGATGGGTTGATGAAAAAAAGTGAGAGGTGACATGGAGAATAAAGTAATTACAAGAGGGGGGAGAGGGGAGTGTGTTCAGAGGTGAATCTGTGTGCAAATGTGTGTGAACACAAGAAAAATCAGGTAACCACCGGGTGGGGATGGGTTTGTGGGCACCTTTTTCAGTGAAACTGAGTGTGTGTGAGTGTGGGGGAGGTTATTTAGCTACAAGACAAGAGACATGGCGCCCTTTAGAGAGAGAGGGGGGTATTTGGGTCACGGGATATGATAGGAGAGAGAAAGAGGGGGTGGGGTATACTATTTTGGAAGATAGGGTAAGTTGCATGTGAGTTAGGGTGCATTATTGGTGAGTTATAATGCATTATTGGTGAGAGGTGGGGTAGCTTGAGGGGAGAGAGAAAGGAGAAAGGACAAGGGGAAGAGAGAGGGGGTTGACCTTTTGAGTGGAGGAGAGGAAAAGGGACACCCGGCGGGGCAACAGTGAAGAAAAAGGAGGCAAGGTGGGGAAGGGCTACCCCGCAGGCATGAGGTGGCCTATTTTACCTTTCTTATATATTTACATAATCATACTTTATTTTTTTCTTACTTTTTCCAATGCTTTTTTATCACTCCCTCCCTAAGAGGGGGTTTTCATGGGGTGGGGACGAGAGAAGAGGGGTATGGGAGCTTGGCTTGTGAAAAGCCCCCATCATTAGCCCTCCCCTTTTGGCTAGAGGCATTCATGTCTCTAGCTCATCTGTTTGATCATTATCGTCGGAGGTGGTGGCTGATGGTGTGTTCTTATCTGGAATGTCAATTGGTGGAGACTGGTCAAATCGAAGAAAATAAGGTTTAAGTCGCCAACCATTTACCCTGGTTTTATGAAGTTTTCCATCAGCCTCCATAAGCTGGTAGCTTCCATTGGCATACTTTTTCCTGATGATGAAAGGGCCTTCCCATCGGAGTAGGAGTTTCTTATCCTTGCGCGTGTCGAAGCGATTATCGTAGCGGAGCACCAACATTTCTTTCTTCAATCCTTTTTTCCGGAGATGCTCGTTAAAGCTAAGTCGTCTATGCTCTGCTTGTGCTGCATAATAATTTATTGCTTCTTCTCTGTCTAGCTGCAGTCTTTCCAAGTTGATGATGTTATCTCTCAAATGCATGTTGGGCTGTTGAAGCTGGCTTGCCATTACTCTGAGACTTTGTAGTTGCACTTCAATGGGCAAGATTGCTTCCTTACCAAATACTAGATGATACGGTGTGAATCCCAAGGATGTACGAAATGAAGTTCTGTAGGCCCATAAAGCTGGTAGTAGATACTTATCCCAGTCTCCAGGATGATTGTTTACCTGCTTGGTAATAATTTTAGAAACTATTCCATTTACCTTTTCAACTAGGCCATTACATTGAGGGTAATATGGTGAAGAGTGCCTCCTTGTAATGCCCAGTTTCTGCATTAATTCTCCTACCAAGTCTGCTCTGAAACCAGGCCCTCTATCAGAGATGATCTCTAAAGGTGTGCCAAACCTACAGCATATGTGCTCGTAGATAAATTTAGTTACCTCTACCGCTGTGGTTCTAGTGGAGGCTGTAGCCTCTGCCCATCTAGTCATGTAGTCGACCCCCATGATAATGTAGAATTTTCCTGAGTTGGCCCTAGGTAATGGCCCAATGGCATCGATACCCCATTTTTCAAATGGGCCATATGAGAGAATAGGTGTCTGTGGTTCAGGCATAAGTGACCTAGTGCCGGCCTTTTGACACAACTTACACGTTTTGCACCAATGGTGTACATCACGGTTGAGGCTAGGCCATATGAAGCCTGCCTGCAAGATTTTCCTACTTGTTATGTCTAGGGAAAAGTGACCACCACAAACCCCGTCGTGACAGCTAGCAATTACTCCCGTGATTTCCTGAGAGAGAGGGACCTTCCTGAGTATTTGGTCCTTACCCTTACAGTACAAACCGTCATTGATGAGTCGATACCTTGTGGCCTTCCGCGTCAGCCATTGCTTCTATCACTTTGTTAAATCTGATGGGCATTCCCCTGTTTCCAAAAAATGCATGATGTCAGGCAAGGCATCACTTCCTTGAAATAGAGGGAGCTTTAGTTTTATTGCTCCAACCACCACTTCCTGTAGTCTTTCACTTGCTAGGGCATCTGCTTCTTGGTTTTGAGCCCTTGGAATATGGTGTATTTGAACTTCTTCAAACTTACCCAACAAGGTTTTTACACCACTTAAGTGAGTCCTTAAACTAGGATTCTTGCATGTCCATGCTCCATTTACTTGCCTTACCAGAAGTAGAGCATCCCCAAATACATTAAGGCGTTGTACACCTTGTGAGACGCACCATTGTAGACCCTTGGTTAGTGCTGCATACTCAACTTCATTGTTAGAATGTGAATCTAACAATTGGCCCAACGAAAATACCTTTGTCCCTTTGTCATCAAAGACCACTATTTCTGCAGCTCCTTTGTCGGACGCTCGCTTGTAGGCTCCATCAAAGTAGAGAGAGTATGCTCCTTCTGCCATCGGTGGTACTGGAGATAATCGGACTTTTCCTTCCTTAGATTGCTTCTCCTTCCCTTCAAAGACTTGTTAGGTCATGAGTCCCCCCAAACTTGCCCTTGTCGTTCTTTCTACCTGTACCGTGTAGTCAAACTCTTGCAGACGAACTAGACATTTAGTAATTCTAGCAGACACATCCATGTGTTGTACAACATAGGGAAATATTTCATACGTGGTTAGAATCACAAATTTCTTAGGCAGCAAATATGACCTAAACTTTGTAGTTGCAAATCTAAGAGCAAGGACTAAGTGTTCCACATGGGTGAAACCTTTCTCTCCTGCTGTCATCATTCGACTAGAGAAGTAGATTGGCCTCATGAAAGATGTCGTCGTATCCTTTTGGAGTAGCACAGCCCCCAATGAGTCATCACCAACACTTGAGGTGACATAGAATTTTTCATCCCACTTAGGTGGTGAGATAGTTGGCAGAGTGGCTAACACCTCCTTTACCTTGTTGTAGTGATGTTCGCTTTCCTCATCCCAAGTGAAAGTTGATCTTTGAGTGAGTTGTTGCAGTGGTAGAACAAGTTGTGATAGTAGATGTATGAATCTACTTAAGTACCTCACCTTCTGTAGAAAAGAGACCAGTTGCCGTGCGGTCGTTGGTGAAGGTAGGGCTATGAGTACGGACACCTTACTTGGGTTGGCGTTGATACCTTTTGCTGAAATTTCATGGCCTAGTAGAATGACTTTACTCTCCCCAATGTGGCATTTATCCACATTTAATTGCCCACCTAGGCTCTGCAACCTGGCCAAACCTTCAGTTACCTTTCTAAATGTGAAATACGGGAGCTATATATACAAAAATCATCAATGAACACTCTTATGGATGTTCCAAAGAACGGTTGAAAAACATATGTGACATATCTTTGGAATGTGGCAGGTGCATTTGTGAGACCAAATGGCATAACCCTGTATGCAAAACAACCCCATGGCGTGATAAAAGTGGTTTTTAGCTGATCTTCCAAGGCTATGCGTATTTGAAAGTATCCAGAATAACCATCACAGACGGTATAGCATTCAAAACCCGCTACTTCATTCAGAATTTCATCCAAGAAAGGGAGAGGAAAGTGGTCTCTCTTTGTAGCTGCATTTAGTGGTTTGTAGTCAACACAGACCCTCCACTTACCATTCTTTTTAGGCGTCACCACTACGGGTGACACCCATTCTGAGTTTTCTACAGGATAGATGAATCCCGCCTCCAGCAATTTCCTTACCTCGGCCAAGAGTGCCTTTTCTTGTATGACCCCCAGTCGTCGTAGCTTTTGCACAACTGATTTTTACCCCTTCCTTCAGCTTAATATGATGTTCCACCACTGTAATGCCTGTGATTCTTTCATAGTTGTCAATGAACAGGTTAGGAAATCCCATCAACATTTGCAAAAAACTATCTTTCTCCTCAAGTGTTAATTCCGTAGACAACATACACTTCAACCTACTTCCTCCTAGGCCAGGTGATTTGCTCTCTTCTTCATTGGGTTGCCCTTTTGGTGATGGATCACCAGTTGTGCTTACCCTTTGTGGATCCTTCATAATGATACCCATCACATCAATGGAACTGTCACTTTCGTCGGTGGATGTGGTCTCCTCCTCAGAACTGGAAGATTCGCTAGTGGTTTCATCTGCCGATGTTTCCAGATTCATTTGCTTCTGCTTGCCAATCCTCATGTCGTAGTAGATTGTCTCCCCTTTCTTACCGGTCATGCGTAGAAGGCCAGTACCCCAGTCCTGTTTTGCCTTCATGGCCTTCCCAAAATTAGTGGATAGCCCTCCCCCTTAGTAGGCATTACAAAAAAATCTACCTCTACCTCAGTGTTGAAAGCTTTGATTTTCACAGCACTTACCACACCCACACACTTTACTTTTGCGTTGTTTGCCATCTTTGCCTTGTATGGAGAAGGCCTGTCAACCTCGAGCCCTAATCGAAGCATCATAGCTTCGCTCATTACACAGATTTGTGCACCTCCATCAATGTAGGTGTTTCCAACCCTCTTTCCTTTTATGTTTACGTCGACAATTGGAAGGATGTCATCCATGTTGCATCCCGAAATTGCTCCGGCTACCTTTGTTTTGGAGCGTCTTGTACTTACCATTTTAGACCATTGTCGCCTTACTTTTGGTGCAAGATGTAGCAGCTGTGGCCATGTAATCTTCGGTCCTTGCTCTGCCACATCCAATGTTAGATCATAGGGCTTAGAACTTTCCCCTAGCTGGAAGTCGGTGATGCCCAATTTCCGTCGTGGCTTGGATGGTCTCTTGCTAGTTTCTCCTCTCATGCTTCTCTCATCATCTGATTGTGTAGCTTTCTCCCTCCTAGCTCTTTTCACAGTCATGGCTTCAAGTGGTTCTAAAAAGGTTACCTTCTCCTTACCCTTGTCCCTCTCCTTTGCTCTGGGTGGATCCACTACTATGGCTTTTCCTTTCTCTTCTAGCCTTATGATGTTTACAGGGCAATCAGGTGGTGGGGCTGGTGGAAGAGGTGGGATGGATGCTTGTAGTGGTGTCTGGGGTGGACGTAGAATTTGTGTTGGTGGGGGTGGTGCTTGGGGTGGGAGTGTTCTTTCTCTAGGGGGTGACAATTGGTTCCTCCTACCTCCTCTATTATAGTTTTGTCGTGGTTTGGGACAGTAGTACATATCGTGACCGTCTTCTCCGCAGTTGTAGCAATGATACTCCCTGTTTTGTCGTCGTGCTCTTCCAGGGTCTTGATGTCTTTCTTGACTCCTCCCTTGTTGTATTAAGTGGACAGACAAATTCTGCAGTTGGTCAGTAATATGGGCCAACATATCCTGTTGGTCATCTCTTACCCCAAGAGCCGGTGGTGGTGATGGAATGGTGGTTGTCGTCGTTGCTGGTCGACGCGATGTTCCTGATTTTGTTGACTCGGTTTCTTTGGCTTTCATTCGCAGCTTCTTGTCTTTAAGGCGAGCAATCTCAACGGCTAACTCGTACGTAGCCGGGAATCTACCTTTCACCTTCTCCTTGAGAAGCGGCCATAAGCCATGCGTGAACCGATCTTTTTTTAGGAAATCGGGTGCAGCTTCCCCCCTAGCCAGTGACTCAACCCACCGTTCCCACAAATCCACAAATTTGGACTCATAGGTGGCATATTCTAAAAGACCCTCCTGCTTCAAGTCTCTCAACTTGTCCCACAACTTTTCTGAAGTGGTACCTCCCCCAAAGCGCCTCTTAAAAGCGGTTTTTAAGGGTTCCCAGTCATCCTTGGTTGCTTTTGGAAGTGCATTGTACCATGATCTAGCTTCTAGCTTCATGAGATGCTTAAAGATTCTAACCCGGGATTCATCCGTATCTTTGTTGCTCACTACACATGCTACTTCAAAGTCATCTAGGAAGTCTGTTACCAAATCCTCCCCCTTCTTTCCTTTAAATGTTGGAAATGCTACACTTGCCATGATTACAGAGAGAGAGCTAGAAAGACACACTGCTTAACTTGCAAAAGTTTTTTTCTTCTTTACAAGGAGGCGTGTATACCCTCTTATACTAGGACATAGATTAAAACTTCAAACGGTACATTGCCTTGTACCAAAGGTAAGACAAATGGTTGATCTGATGCTAGAACCTCCAAAAACCGCTCCCCACCCGGCATGGTGTCAATGACGTGCTGGTAGTGAGCCTTCAAATCCAGTATTACCTTGATTGAGCGTACACGTGTTGGTATGTGTGATCTGTCTTGAGGTAGGTTGTACTGATTCATGTGAAGCTTAGAGGTACTTAGTCACTGTCCAAGCTTGTGGGAGAGGGTGGTGTCCTTTCCTGAAAAAAACTCAGTAGATCCCTAGTTTCTCTAGTGAGAGTGTGAGCCAATGGTTCCGTTATATGTGCTGCAGCATCAGGTGTGACTTGAAAACTGACTGTGATAATTACCTCGGTGACTTGAGTTACCCGATTCTCAAAGTAGAATAGTGTTGATTCTCTATTGTGTAGAGCTCCTTCCATTTTGTTGTTGTGGGTTGGTTGTAGGTTGCGGACATGGTTTCAACCTTCTCCTTCTTCTTCTTGGCACTTGTCCACTAGGTTTGGCGTGTTGGTTGACTCTCCCACTGCAAATCGATTACCGTTACGCCTGGCACTCGAGCTTCGATGGAGATGCGGAGTTCGTCTAGTTGTGCTTGGAGCTCTTCTTCTTCTGTCGTCCAATTAGCAAATCCTGCTAGCCATTCATCCATTCACAATAGTTTAGGGGTTTAAGTCTTGTAAACTGAAGGGTTTCATGAAAAGATCCTCAGTGGGGGCACCAAATGACGGGAGCAAAGCGAACCCCGAACCCCGACGGCCTCTAAAACACCGAGGACCGAATGGCGCGCCTCGAGCCTGTCATGGTAAAGCAAACAGGGGGGGCACCACCTAGCTTCAGCGGCTAGGACGCAAACAACACACCACCATAACAAAGTTTTCATCCAAGAGAGATGGATGCTTGGGAGTAATGATGAAAAGGAAAGGGAATGAGATCAAGTGAGAGAGAGAGAGAGAGAGAGAGTGAGGGAGGGGGTATAGCGGCTTAGTACTTAGGCATCATAAAAGGATGGCGAATCCGCACACCCTTCGTCTAGTTGTGCTTGGAGCTCTTCTTCTTCTGTCGTCCAATTAGCAAATCCTGCTAGCCATTCATCCATTCACAATAGTTTAGGGGTTTAAGTCTTGTAAACTGAAGGGTTTCATGAAAAGATCCTCAGTGGGGGCACCAAATGATGGGAGCAAAGCGAGCCCCGAACCCCGACGGCCTCTAAAACACCGGGGACCGAATGGCGCGCCTCAAGCCTGTCATGGTAAATCAAACAAGGGGGGCACCACCTAGCTTCAGCGGCTAGGACGCAAACAACACACCACCATAACAAAGTTTTCATCCAAGAGAGATGGATGCTTGGGAGTAATGATGAAAAGGAAAGGGAATGAGATCAAGTGAGAGAGAGAGAGAGAGAGAGAGAGAGAGTGAGGGAGGGGGTATAGCGGCTTAGTACTTAGGCATCACAAAAGGATGGCGAATCCGCACACCCTTCACACATACACAAGCTCACTCCAAAACACAAGACTAGGTGGCGATTCCGCACACCTCACATGGGCAAAACATTGCAAGAAAACATACTCACAAAACCTCAAGCTTTATTTAGAGAATTAGGCGATGAAATGGGGAGCATAGGGTAGGGGAATGAGAAGGGAGAGAGTGGTAGAGCACATGGCGGATAGGTGGGAGTTGATGGTGAAAACTCGCACGAGGATTATGGCCATCATCCTTCATTTAGTTTCCCTTCATCTTCCATATCCAAGGGTGTAGAGGTCATGCTCAAGACAAGCATGGTGATTGCGGTGATGGTGATGGTGTGGGTGTGTGTGTGTGCACTAGGCACACACAGTGCATAGTGTGTTCTTTGGTGATTTTGTGTCTTTAGTGTGATGGTGACCCCTCTTTATATAGGGGAGGAGGGGGGAGAAATTCTAGAATTTAGAAATGAAGAAATCATTATCTACATAGGCCATGTGACTGTGGGCCCCACTTGTCTGGCTGTGTGTATATGTGCCAGAACAGCAGTCTCATGAGAGAGAGACTAAGAGAGAGAGATGGGTTGATGAAAAAAGTGAGAGGTGACATGGAGAATAAAGTAATTACAAGAGGGGAGAGAGGGGAGTGTGTTCAGAGGTGAATCTGTGTGCAGATGTGTGTGAACACAAGAAAAATCAGGTAACCACCGGGTGGGGATGGGTTTGTGGGCACCTTTTTCAGTGAAACTGAGTGTGTGTGAGTGTGGGGGAGGTTATTTAGCTACAAGACAAGAGACATGGCGCCCTTTAGAGAGAGAGGGGGGTATTTGGGTCACGGGATATGATAGGAGAGAGAAAGAGGGGGTGGGGTATACTATTTTGGAAGATAGGGTAAGTTGCATGTGAGTTAGGGTGCATTATTGGTGAGTTATAATGCATTATTGGTGAGAGGTGGGGTAGCTTGAGGGGAGAGAGAAAGGAGAAAGGACAAGGGGAAGAGAGAGGGGGTTGACCTTTTGAGTGGAGAAGAGGAAAAGGGACACCCAACGGGGCAATAGTGAAGAAAAAGGAGGCAAGGTGGGGATGGGCTACCCCGCAGGCATGAGGTGGCCTATTTTACCTTTCTTATATATTTACATAATCATACTTTATTTTTTTCTTACTTTTTCCAATGCTTTTTTATCACTCCCTCCCTAAGAGGGGGTTTTCATGGGGTGGGGACGAGAGAAGAGGGGTATGGGAGCTTGGCTTGTGAAAAGCCCCCATCAACGTGCACACAATTTGAAAGTCAAACTACGACACATTGAGGGTACATCTAATTAACAACAAAAGTGGTTCCTTAGTACGTTGTCAGTCACTATGCTACACACTCTTTCACTATTTTTACTCAGTTAGATCATGTGAGACCTAAATTTTATATGTAAGATAAGGGTATGGTATTTTTTGCATTGGTTTTCGTATAAGCGTAGAAAGGGGGTTCATATTCCCTAATATGAGTCGTAAAAAGGGGTTTTATCAAAGTTGTCCGCCTGGCGTCTCATTTTGTATATAGAGTGAATCCCCCAAGGTGTATATTTCTTGGGGGAAAAAACCTCCTAAGGAGGGAAAAAATGCCCCGGCAATCCTAGTGTGTTCACACACATCACTACCACATGTATATGGTAACAAATCCCCCCTCGAGTGATGCGGTGAACGAGAGCTGGCACATGAGTAAAGGGAAGTGCCATGCCCTGAGGCCATGATCAGTCCACAAAGGGGAGTAAGCCCAAAGCTTTGCGGAAAGCTTCAAGCTTCTCACGAGACAATGCTTTTGTGATAAGATCTGCAAGGTTGTCCTGTGTTGGCACATAATCCAAGCTGATCTCTCCTGCTGACAGCCTCTCCCTAACATAGTGGTAATGCACCTCAATGTGCTTTGTGCGAGCATGAAAAATTGGGTTCCTCGCAACTGCCAATGCGCTCTAACTATCAGTGTAGATAGTGTTGGCAGTGTCCTGTCCAACACCCAAATCAGCCATAAGGCGTCTGAGCCATACACACTCAACCGTAGTTGTGAAGACTGCCCTGTACTCAGCCTCACAACTCAAAGTGGCCATGGTAGGTTGCTTCTTGCTCAACATGATATACATGAACTACCAAGCATGAAACAAAAACCACTTGTGGACACTCGCGTATCAAAACAAACAGCCCAATCTGAGTCCGAAAAAGCATGTAAGTCTGGCGGCAATGATCCCTCCTTGGGATAAAACAAGCCAAGATGTAAAGTGCCACTAAGGTAGTGGAAAATCCTCTTGACATCCTGCCAGTGCTTAGACCCTAGGCTATGCATAAATTTGATGACCTGTGAGACTGCAAAATGAATATCCGGCCTCGTGTTGCATACATAAATGAGAAAGCCAACAGCAGTTTGGTAAAGAGTGACATCAGCAGGATCGCCAACATCATGTAGACTCAACTTCAAACCTGTTTCCATGGGAGTGGCAATAGGTTTGCAATCCTCAAGTTCAAACTTACATAGCAATGTCTCTATGTAACTTTTCTGACACAAGGCAATACCACCATCACACTGCTTAAACTGTATACCCAAGTAATGATGCAACAACCCCAAATCTTTCATCTTGAAAGTAGCATTCAAATCAGCCTTAAATTCAGCAATATGTCTCTCATTTGGTCTAGTGATCAGCAAATCATCAACATAAAGAACCACGATGAGAAATACATCACCCTCACGCTTTACATACAATGTGCTTTCTGTTGGACTGTTGCGAAAGCCTTGTTTGACCAAATGAGTGTCAGCTTTATCATACCAAGCACGAGGAGATTGCTTCAACCCATACAAAGCCTTGTTACATTTGCACACTTTGTCATCTTGTCCTTTTATGACAAAACCGCGAGGCTGCGTTACATAAACTTCCTCAAATATGTCACCATTCAAGAAAGCAGTAACAATGTCTGATTGATGTACATCCCAACCAAAATGAGCTACCAATGCACATAGAAAATGCGCAGTAGTCATATGACAAGTGGGAGCAAAAGTCTCTTCATAATATATGATTTTTTGTTGTGCATAACCCTTTGCAACAAGTCGAGCCTTATGGCGATCGATCTCACCATCCGGCTTGCGTTTCAACTTGTAAACTCACTTTGTACCAATGGCCTTTTTGCCAGGAGGCAAATCACATAAAGTCCATGTGTCATTTTCTATAAGTGCATCATATTCTGATTGCATGGCAGCCATCCAATTTTCTGAATTATGTGCTTCATCAAAAGACAGAGGCTCCTCAATATCATGTAACCTAGACACAGCCAAAGCATAACAATCTGATGCATAAGATGCATGGCGAGAGCCTCAACGAGTACGACTAGACAAAGGTGCATCCAATTTAATATCACGCAAAGTGTGCACCAGCCATTTTGACATACCTCTAGCCTGCTCATTTTCAGCCCTTTCCTCATCAAGTACATCATGTACATCAGCATCAGTAATAGGCTGATCTATAACATTTTCAGAAACCCCCATAGGTTGTACATTTGCCTCATTGGAACTCACATTCGTATTTCCACCACTGAAAAAAGGCAACAAAGTGTCATAAATTTCCTGTGAGCTTAAATTATTGTCTCTAGTACATGACAGCAAGGGTGGAACAGAATCTTCCACAAACACTACATCCCGTGAAACCAAAATATGTTTTGTTTGCGGATGATACAACCTGTAACCTTTGCTTTTAGCACTATAACCAAGAAAAATACATTTGACAGCCTTATCATCCAATTTTCTGCGCTGTGTTTGTGGCACCAAAGCATATGCCAAACAGCCAAAAACATGTATGTGCTCAATAGAAGGCTTTCTATCATGCCATGCTTCATATGGAGTAATAGACTGCAAAGCTTTCATAGGACACCTGTTTAGTACATAAGTGGCACACATGATGGCCTCAAGCCAAAAAGAATGCGGCAAAGCTTGACTTTTGACCATACATCGTGCCATTTCCATAAGTGACCTGTTTTTCCTCTCAGCAACACCATTTTGTTGAGGTGTATAAGGCACTGTACATTGGTGTTTTATCCCATGACTAGCCAGAAATGCATTGAATTCATGAGACATATATTCCCCCCCTCGATCGGAACGGAGGGTGCCCATAGTACATTTTGAGACATTTTTAGCCATAGCCAGAAATTGTTTGAAGCACATAAAAACTTCGGACTTTGCTTTAAGCGGAAATACCCATGCATGCCTGGAGTAATCATCAATGAAAGTCACGAAATAAAGGTAATTTCCCAAGGATGGAGTTTGCATGGGCCCACAAACATCACTATGCACAAGCTGCAACCTGCATGTGGCCCGAACTGAATCATCCTTTGGAAACTTAGAACGCTGCATCTTACCCAAAATACAGCCTTCACAAACATGTTTGACAGGTGCTTCAAGAGGCGAAAAAGAAGCAACCATATCAGATTTTTGCAAACGCAGCAAACTGGCAAAATTCATATGACCAAAACGTGCATGCCAAAGTTTTGCATCTGAAATAGCCCTTGAATCTGCAACAGCATTTGCAAAATTTTGTCCACACTTGTCATACAAAGTGAGCTTATACATCCCACGGCACAAAAGGCCAAATGCAACAATTTCATGACCAAAACTGAGATCATGAACTGTACATCTGTCATCCACAAATTTGACTACAAGTCCAAGTCTAGCAAGTGCGGATACAGAGAAGAGATTCTTCTTGATCCCAAGTACATAAAGTGCATCAACAAGCGTGAAGGAACTGCCATTTGCAGCAGTAAGCACAATATTTCCAACTCCTTGAACCGGATAAGAGGCATTGTTGGCACAAGTAACTGAATTCCCATGAGGGACAGACTCGAGAGAGGTAAAAAATTCACGATGTGAGGTAATGTGCTTTGTAGCACCACTATCGAAATACCACACATGTGAATCTGCAGCAAACTGACAAGCATGCATCATGGATAGCAGGATTGTAAGTGCACTCTATGCTAAAAGCCCATTCTGCATCAACATCAGCATCACAGTCTCCTTTCACAAAAGACTCAACAATGGCTGCATTTGTAGTGGAACCAGCATTTGCAGTGGAACCACCCTCTTTCTTCTTAGCCTCTTTGGCCTTCAACTTAGGACACAACTTGATCAAGTGATCATTAGCTTTACAATAATGGCAACGCATTTTCTTTTTGCCCTTATCACTAGAATTTCCAGACGATGTGCTGCCGACAGAAGCATTGGGAACAAAAGTTTTTCCACTCGCAGCAGAACCATACGAAGTGGTTGCATTGCTATTACCACCCTTTCTTTGAGAAGCAATAAAAGCCTATTCAACTGCACGCTTCCTAGTCCTGTTTTTCCTGGCAAGTGACTCTTGCAACAGCAATGTGCACAATGCATCAAACTTAACAACTTCTGGATTTCCTTGGGTCATAAATCTTCAAGTACTAGCAAAAGTCTGGTAAGAATCTGGTAAGGCATCAAGAACAGTCTGCACAAGGGAACTGTCTGAAATCACTTCACCTGTAGAAATAAGTTTCTCATTGATATCCTTGACACTAGCAAGGAAAGTGTCCATATCATCTTCCTCATGCATAATCTTCGACTCCAGCTCTTTACACAGCAAAGCAATTTTAGCCTCATTGCGACTTGCATAAAGACCAACCAATATATCCCAAGCCTGTTTTGCAGATTGCTGAACGGATGTGAGGAACAATGGCGCGCTTCATAGACACGCAATTAATGCATGAGCCTGCGCATCCTTTACATCCCAATGAGCTTGTTCTATTGTAGGCAAAACAACTCTAATAGCAGTAATCCTTGCAGCAAGACATGCAACATCCTCAACATCGCCTACATCCTCAGAACCAGGACATACATCAATGCCATGCACAATATTCTAGACGCTCTTTGATACAAGAACATGTTGCATCATATAAGCCCACATAGGGTAATTGTCCCCATCCAACCTGTCCTCAGTAGACAGCAAACATCTTGAAGACATCTGTGCTGTTGTCAACCATGGTAAATGTTGCACCTGATGTGAAAACTGCCAAAAAATAGGAGAAACAGAGCGGGAACAACACGTGCTATATAGCACAAACCGTAGAAGACTGTAAGGCACCTGTTATGCAGAAATTGGCACTAACAAAAATTCTGCACAAAATGACAAAATTGCCTGTGCAGACCTGCCTATAGTGGAAACAGAGACTGAAATGAGCCCGAATCATAAATCTGAGGAGACTAAGCCCTACCAGCTTTCCCGAAATATTTTTCGACCTGCAAACGCTTGCCAAACCTCACTGTAATCGAAGAAAGTGAGCAGACGTGTGCTGGAGCAGCTGGCGACTAAGCCCGGGAGGACGAAACCTACTCTGATACCAATTGTTGGAATAAGGTTGTAGAGAAACATACACAGCTTGGAGAAGATGAAGGAAGCTCAAGACACAAAATAGAGAGTATGTTACTTAGTGTGCAATGGAAAGATAGATAGCCCTAGAGTGATGGGCGTATATACAATGCTCGGGGGAAAAAACCTCCTAAAGAGGGAAAAAATGCCCCGGCAATCCTAGTTTGTTCACACACATCACTACCACATGTATATGGTAACAAAGGCCAAGGAAATTATACATCCCATGTCCAGACTCTTTGCAATTACAACATTGCAAAAGTCTCCTGGGTCGTGGCTTTTGC
The DNA here is from genome assembly GCF_014529385.1 of Adiantum capillus-veneris. NCBI lineage: Eukaryota > Viridiplantae > Streptophyta > Polypodiopsida > Polypodiales > Pteridaceae > Adiantum > Adiantum capillus-veneris. Next base: position 22,876,168 of record NC_140933.1, on the reverse strand, counting down.
TCCTCTACTTTCTTTGGTTGTCCCTTGGGACCTGCAACTTGTGCAAGATGGATTGACAAGCTTCTTAAGGATTCATTTAACTTTTGAATCACCTCAGTTGTTACCTCAGGAATCTCCCTAGATGTTGATGCTTGCAATTTTTCCTTGGGCTAGGGCCCTCTATTGGAACCTCTTCCCTTAGGCACTTGATTTTCTACTTCTCAATAGCCCTAGTTTCAGCTGCATCAAAGGTGGCAGGTGCACCTGCCTCAAATTTTACCTTTATGAACTCTGCACCATCACTGGTGTTAGCAACATTTATCACCCATACATCCCAAAGAGGTAGAAACTCTTGTTTGTATATATAGTAGTCATCTAAATCTTTTTGCTTGTGAAAAACAATATCTTGCCATAGCTTTTGAGTGTCAAAGAAGTATCACTTGAAATGATCAAAGACTTTGTTATAGTTTTTCTTAACCTCTCAAGATAGACAATCAAACCAAGTGCTAGCATCCTTCTTCAGAACTACCTCAAACATTTCTAGACGTTTATCATCTCCTATCACTCTCTTTATGCAGCAAGCCATTTTAAAATTTGCTAGAAATAGCTTGGCATCCTCGCCAGGCTCTCCAAAAAAGAGAGGATATCCTAACATTTGGCGTTGGGCCTCCATTAGAATCAATTTCAAAGTGAGAATACGTTTTTTGTTTTTTTTTTAGATTTACACAATAATGTTTTCTAATTTGCAATCTATTCTACAACAAAATAAAAATATGCACATCAAATGATCTATGATAGTCAACAAGAGGAGATGACACGGTTTGGTGACGCAAGAATTTCTCCTACTCTTTGGGCACCAAACATGAACACCATACGTTGTTAAAAATGGATCTTTTGACTAATTGCAATATTTATTCTGATGTGTGGAATCAAATGGATGGCAAAAACCTCTATTCTTGGGCCATTAACCATGGTCTATGCATGACCTAATGCTTAAAACAAAACAAAAATATAGGCGTCCAAAACTAAAGTCGTACCTAATGAGAGAAAAAATAAAAGGATTTACTGAAGCGTTTATCTTGGCCAACCTAAGAGGGCCCAAAATTCTACAAATTTCTCATTGAAATTGTAAATTTGTGCTTACAATGATATGCACCTTTTGCCTTGCAATGTGAACAAGAGGGTCATACAAATTTTTGCAATTCATGCATGCTACTTGATTACTCTAAAGGATGAGTATTCACAACAACATACACAAGCCCTCCTCCGTGAGGGCACCAAAATTGACGTAGTCCAAGGTGGGCAACAAGAGAGGCGACCTCTAACCACCCCTCGAGGCTCCCGTGCTGCTCAATTGGGGCTGGGGTAACCACAAGCACAACACAACAACAAACCCACAGCCAAAAACCGGAACGAGATAGGGGCACCACCTAGTTATTAGATGCAAACTAGGATGCAAGAGAGATTTTGTCACAACCAAGAGGAGGTGCAATAAAACGCACACAAGCAATCTCACATAAAGACACACACCAAATGGCCCAAGAGAGAGTCAGAGCAAAGGGAATAAAGAGAGGAATGGAACTAGCATAAGACCTTGTTTGTGACTTGCAAATGGAGATGGTTCATTGTGATGTTATCGTAGAGCTTATACAAATCTAAGTCAAAGCTTAGTAAATGCTAAACATTGCCAACACACACACAGTCTTAGGGTGTGGGAGACCTCTCACCACAATACTCTCTTACAATGGACACAAAATTAGCAATGAAAACACACTAATACACTTTCTCAAACAAGATCAAATGATAGAAACTTAAAATACACAAGTCACCTTGACTCACCAAACTGTATTGCACAAGTGGAAGGTGTTGAAGATGATGAAACAGGAAACAGAAGGAAGACAGCAACTCAGAGTAGGAAGAAGATGGAGAAGGAGAAGACACAGAGCTTGCGTACGAGATCTCTGTAGTATATCTCTCTGTATTAGAATAATAGAGTATCTACAAACTCAGAGTACAAAGCTTATATGAAACCCTAAGAGATAAGGTGTCCTTTCACACCAGATGTCCAGGGGGAAAAACCCAGTGGGAGAAAAGTGCCCCTGGTGAAGCGCGTATACACACTAACACTACTACATGTCTATAAATCCCCCCTGTAGTGATAGTGTGAATCCGTACAAGGTAGCAAATCATCATGTGTATGAGAGTAAGCCCAAAGCTTTTCGGAAAGCTTCAAACTTTTCTCGTGATAACGCCTTCGTAAATAGATCTCCAACGTTATCTTGTGTAGGACAGTAAGTTAGTGTGATCTCCCCTGCATGTAGCCTTTCCCTGACATAGTGGTAATGAACCTCTATGTGCTTTGTTCTTGCATGAAATACTGGATTCCTTGCAACTGCCATAGCACTCTGACTGTCAGTGAAAATGGTAGTGGGTGCCTGTTGACACTCACAAAGATCTGCCAATAACCTGCGTATCCATACACAATCAACTGTTGCCGTGAAAGCTGCCCTCTACTCAGCTTCACAAGTTGATGTAGCCACTGTGGGTTGCTTCTTGCTTAGCCAAGATATACATGCATTTCCCAAGAAAAAACAATTGCCACTTATGGAATGTCGAGTGTCAAAATCACCAGCCCAATCTGAATCGCTGTAACCAAGAAGCTGCATAGAACTGTGCTTTCCATACATATCCCCCCTTGGAAAGAACATGGCAAGATTAGGGGTACCTGATAGGTAACGAAGTATGCGCTTCACAGCCTGCCAATGATGCATACCTGGGCTGTGCATAAATCTTCTTGCTTGTGAAACCCCAATTTTAATGTCTGGACGAGTGTTGCCTGCCAAATATATCAAGCAACCAGCCGCTGCTGCATAAGTATGTACATCAAAAGGTTCTCCAGCATCGTGCATGCTCAACTTTGATCCAGTTTCTACGGGTGTAGAGATTGGTTTACAATTTTGCATACCAAACTTGTCCAAAATTTTATGCAAATATTTTGCCTGCAACATGTATATGCCATCCTCTGATTGCACAAACTGAATACCCAAGTAATAATGTAGCAAACCAAGATCAAACATCTCAAAGGTTTTTCTCAAAGCATCTTTAAACGCTTCGATTTCATCTGCAGTATTTCATGTAAGAAGCATATCATCCACATAAAGTTTAGGCAAGGTTCTTTCTTCCCTGAGAACTTCTTGCTCTTCACGCACAATTTCCTCTACATCATGAGGTGTCACATGCTGATCAAAAGATTGATCAAGATTATCAACCTGTTGTGATTCTTGATTCTCCACAAAAGAAGGAAGCAAACCTTCAAATACATCATGTGTCTGCATATGAGGTACATCAAAAGCAACCATAGGTTGAGCAATAGTTTCTGCAAAAATTACATCACGACTTTCAAAAATCTTGTTTGTAGCAGGATTGTAAAGTCTATAACCTTTACTTCCACTACTGTACCCCACAAATATACATTTGATTGCCTTATCATCAAGCTTCCCACGTAACTGTTGAGGGATGTGAGCATAAGCAAGACAACCAAAAACACGAAGATAACTGGCTGAAGGTTTTCTGTCATACCAAGCTTCATATGGAGTAATGGTCTTCAAGGCACGAGTAGGACACCTGTTCAAAACATGTGCTGCACAAGCAACTGCCTCCATCCAAAGCTTATGAGGCAAACTCTTAGCCTTGAGCATACATCTAGCCGTCTCCATTAAAGACCTGTTCTTCCTTTCTGCAACGCCATTCTGTTGTGGTGTGTATGGCATAGTGCATTGGTGTTTAATGCCTTTCTTTCCCAAAAAATCCTTGAATGCACCTGACATGTATTCACCTCCTCGATCAGTACGAAGAGTCTGTACTTTGCAACCTGTTTCATTTTCAACCATGGCGACATAATGTTGAAAAACTGCAAACACATCTGACTTTGCTTTGAGTGGATACACCCAACAAAACCTGGAAAAGTCATCAATGAAGGTCACAAAATAAAGGTTGTTTCCTATAGATGGCGTCCTCATAGGACCACATACATCACTGTGTACAAGCTGCAACTTTCGTGTCCCTCTAACTGAACCATCCTGCGAAAATGCAAATCTGTGCATCTTTCCAAGAACGCAACCTTCACATACATGTCTTGGTGGCATCTCCAATAAAGACAAATCATGCACCATATTATGACGTTGTAAAGTCATCAAACTGCCATAACTAACATGCCCAAATCTAGCATGCCACAACTCAGCATCCTGCATGGCCTGAGTCTTTGTTTCTGCAATACATACCTGAATCTGCTTTTCATAACGATCTAGCACAAATAGTCCATTTTCCAGCGTACCTGTAGTGATAAGAGGATAACCATTCTCTCGATCTCGTACAACATATCTGTCATCCTCAAAAATGACCTGAAGACCATTTTTTGCAAGAGAGGATCCAGACAACAAATTCTTCTTGATCCCTGGAACATATAAGACATCTGGCAAGCATAAATCTGAACCATCTGAAATGGTAATCAAAATCTTACCAACGCCTTTGATTGGATAAGAAGCATTATTTGCACGTCACCTTCTTTCCTGTTGGAGCTGCATCCAATGAACAAAACAAATCCTTCCTTGAAGTAATATGCCTGGATGCACCATCATCAAAGTACCAAATCATTTGTCTCTTGTCAACACTGTAAGCAGAAAAATCTGAACATACTACAAAAGCATAAGAATCCTGCACAAAGTTTGCAGACTCTTCTTTAGCTGTAGAAGAATCACCAGAAGCTGAAACAACCAAACTTGACTCTTTGTTCTTTTCTTTAGCAATTCGCTTTTTACACTCACTAATGTAGTGACCAGGTTTCTTGCAGTAGTGACATTTACCTTTCTTCTTGGACTTGTCGGAATCACCTTTAGACTTCTCTGAAGATTGTCCTGCACTAGACTTGGAGTAATGAGCACTCTCTTTACCCTTGTTTTTGTTCTGTACAACAAGAGCATGATCCATACCATCCACCTGTAAAGACTTGTTCTTACGTGATTGATCCTCCTGCAATAGCAAAGCCACTAACTCTACAAAATGAAGAGGCTCAGGATTAGCTCGCAAAGACAGAGTCAAAGAAGTTTGAAAAGTCAGATAAGATGGTGGTAGTGAATTGAGTGTTTTGGAAACCAAGTCCTTCTCTGGAATCACTTCATCAATGCTAAGCAATTTCTCTTTAAGATCCCTGATTTTTGTAAGATGCTCGACAATATCGTCACCTTCGTCCATCTGTATTTTGTCAAGTTGTTTCTTCAAAAACTCTATTCTGGCAGCGTTTCTTTCTCCAAACATAGCTTGCAGAGTGTTCCAAGCATCCTCAGAATTTTTGCAAGATCTGATATGTGGTGTGATTGTCCTCTTTATGGTTAAGGCAATCACAGCCATAGCTTGTGCATCTTTAGTATCCCATCTCTTTTGCTCTGGAGTGACTTGTGAGGGTCCTGCACCAACAGCTGCACCACGACCAGGCGTGGCAGGTGCAATGCTACCTGGACGAACTTCATCTCCAGATACATAATCCCACAATCCTTTACCAACCAAAACATTTTTGGCCATAAAAGACCAAAGAGAATAGTTGGTACCATCCAATTTGTCTTCGGATGTAAACGCACCAAAAATCTCTTTCTCCGTAGATTGAGCCATACTGTGGATGCACACAAGAGAGCAAAAGAACCTCCAAGAGATTCACAAATCTCCTCTCCAATCCAAGAAAAACTCTACACAAAATCTCAGCACAAAGCTAAGACAAGCTGCTTCCCAAAAGAACTGTTTACCTGAAGAAAATCTGTCAAAAAGCACACCCTCTTGATCTAAACGCCTCCGAAAAGTAACTTCTGCTACCCTGCTCAGAACAAAATTCTGAGGGCTCGAACGGCTTCGAAAGGGGGGTAAAACCTCAGGTTGCCTATTTGGAATACTCCCGGAACGTCGAGGGTGCTCCCACGAGCAAATTTTCCGAAAACTGCCTAAAAATTGCGATTGCGCGCGCGAACGCGAAAACGCAAGTAGAGGCTTTGGAAATCACCTTGCTCTGATACCAATTGTTGAAGATGATGAAACAGGAAACAGAAGGAAGATAGCAACTCAGAGTAGGAAGAAGATGGAGAAGGAGAAGACACAGAGCTTGCGTACGAGATCTCTGTAGTCTATCTCTCTGTATTAGAATAATAGAGTATCTACAAACTCAGAGCTACAAAGCTTATATGAAACCCTAAGACATAAGGTGTCCTTTCACACCAGATGTCCAGGGGAAAAAACCCAGTGGGAGAAAAGTGCCCCTGGTGAAGCGCGTATACACACTAACACTACTACATGTCTACAGAAGGACGGAGATTTGAACGTCGAATCACGCCTTTGATGCACCAAATCTCACTTATTTATGATGGAGGAATATATACAATAGTGGTTTTGAGATTTTGAACTCATGCTCTCTCACTTGCAATGTGTATCTTGAAAGCTTCTCTCACACCAAAGATGAAGCTCACAAAGTGGTTGTTATACCTAAGTCTCTTCTCACGCATAGAGTGTTGGGGTGTTATGTGAGATGTTGAGATGGTTTTACAAGAAGGATAGGGACCTATTTATAGGTTGGAGACCCCTCATTAAGGTTATTGGAAATCCTAATTTACAAGCTAACATATCAAGATTATGATTTTTTCTGAATATCAAAACATTGTGAGGCCGTCTTTGTCTACTCGAGTCATGGATATGGGCTCAAGAGAGCGTATTATTGATGGTAGATAAGATGAAAGTAAATTTTTAAGGGGGAGAGAGAGAGAGAGAGAGAGAGAGAGAGAGACAGTTTTATTATATGTACATGTTTTGAGAGAAGGTGCTTTCTAGAGTTGGGTTAATGGGTGTTTGTGTTAGTAGGTTAGTAGTTAGTGTTAGCAATTACTAGAAAAAGTCAGTAATATATTTACAACGGGTAAAATGACTTGAAGGATGAGAAAAGATGGGTGAATGAGATGGTGAATCCTTGAGGAATCTTGGACTCAACCGTGCATAGATTGTCGAAAGTGACCGCCGTTCTTCTTCTTCTTCTTCTTCTTTTCACGCAGCCGCCATAGTTGAATCACCACAAAGGCAATGAGGGTTTTGTTGATAAAAAACCCCCATTTTACACAGATTAAGTATGATTAGGTTGGTGATCTTTTATATATTTTTAAAATGGTAGAATAAAATTGTAATATGGGAGTAATAGAGAGAATATGGAGATGGTGGATGTATGCAGAGTTTCAAAAGAGCTATGGATGTGAGAAGGGAGGCTAATGGTGAAGAGGGTGAGAGAAAACCATGGAAGTTGCAAGTTTGAGTGAGGAATAAGTGTGTGTGTGTGTGTGTCTGTGTGTGTGTATGTGTATGTGTGTGTGTGTGTGTGTGTGTGTGTGTGTGTGTGTGTAAGTGGAAGTAGGAAAGGAGGTGAGAGAAGACTATGGGTTACTTCTGAGAAAAGTGGACAGACTGGGGTCCACCAAAAAAGTCCTATTTCACCGTGGTGGTTGCTCCAAAATTATTAAAAAATTTGAGGTGATTATTCAGCTCTTCGTCCACATTTTCTTTTTTAACCACCATTTCAAATTTAGAGTGAAGATGGATATAAAACATCCCACCAAAATATCCACTTTTCTTCACAAAAAAGTCTTCAGTGGCCCCCTTTTTGTTGAATTTGCATAAGACTCCAAAGGTAAGCCCCTCCTTGCATGAGAGCATGACCTAATAGATTCTTAGGGGTTTGAAAATATGCATGGTTGTGGATTATGCATAAATATAATATATGCATATGATGAAAAAAACATGCTAGTTTATATAAACAATACATGGCATCTAGAATAGTGTTTGGTATATATATAAAAAATAAATATATGAAAATTTAGGAAATCAAATGAATAGGATCCTCATTTTTTTTTATTGCTGTATATTTATTTGCAAGAGGTAAGAAAGAATATCTATAGGAAATAGAAATTTAGTGAAAGGCAATGACCGATGGTGAAAGGTATTTTTTTGAGATTTTTCCTTCGAGTCGATTCACATGAAAAATAAGAGAACCTTGCATGAAAATATTTCTATATGGAATAAAAAGTACACAAAATGGTAAGAAAAATTGTGGTAATGGTGAGTCAATGTACACAACATGCATAGGCAAATAACACACACCTAGGTAGAATATTTAAATAATTACCAAAATAATTATAATAAAAAATCCATATATTTAGGCCCTATATATTGAAATGTTTATACACAAATGGGCCATAATATGTTTTTTATTTTGTTTTTATTTTTATTTATTTATTTGACTCAACTAGCCGAGTGACTAGTTAGTTGAAGGTTTTAAGAAGATATGGGAAAAGTTCCCTAACTCACACACGCCTATGTACAATGAAATGGTAGGGATAGCCACAATGTTTGTGTGATTTTGATAGGGTGAGGTAGCTCACTATGGCAATTTGGATAGTCAAGAAAATGGCTATCAGTATGTGTAAGCATCTGTATACTCCACTATCTCCTGGCCGTATGTGAATGCGGGAGCTGACCTCCCGATCCATTGTGGGATGGTATTAAATACCATGAACTTGATTTTACCAAGACTAAAAGACAAGCCACTTCTTTGGACAAACCTATGCAAAGCATCTGTCATAATACCTAATATCTAATTCTCCTAAATGATTTTCTCATGTTAAACTGATCATTTAATATGGGGGAGTACTAGGGGAGAAAAAGCTAGAATATTGGTTAAGCTGGTAGACCCCAACCACATTAGGGATCCAAAGAAGCAAAAATAGGGATCCAAAGGGGGGCCATCTGCGAAAGAGAAATGTGAAATAATGGGCTTTAAAGACCCTAAGCTTCAGTCCATTAAGACTTCCAAAATGCTAAGGCTACAAAAATCAAAGGTTATGTCCAATGGTCAAGCTTATAAAAATTGGATGCTTTGTGTGTGTACAAAAAAGTCTTCATGACTCCTACATAGGAAGGGGCGAGCCCTGTAAGTAGGGGATGAGAGAGAAACACACACACATACTCACAAGCTTCCTTTACACAAAGGGAATGAGGGACACATGTCAGCTCCCTAGCCTAGATGCCCACAAGGTGCACTCAAATCCTATTGGATGCACTACAAGAGATTACGTGCACTTGTGACGCTTTTAGCAACAAAAATACATTGGGTTTTTTTACTCCCCGGTGTCGCTAAAAGCGTCGCTACGAGAACGTCGCTATAGACATCTCTATAGGCTTCTTTATAAGTATCGCTATATACGTCGCTATATAGCAACGCTACATGGCGAGGCTAGTAGTCCTTCTCTAGCGACACTGATAGCGACGTTGCAGAACCTTATATAGAGACTCTTATAGCGACGCCCAAGAATAAAACATTTTGGGTGGTAGAGCATTGAATGCCCTGCCACCCATCAACCATATTGAATGTTTCCATAATAAAGTATACCTAAATGAATCGAAGATAAGCACAGATTCACCTTTGAAAGAAAGTGCAAGGTATAGACCCAAAGTAGTCACCCACAAGACAATATAGCCATTAACTCCATCATGCATAGTATTGTTTTGCAGAATAAAGATACAAAATTGACAAAAATAATTGGACTAAAGTGAATTGACAAAAGTAAATCAATGACAAAATGATACACATCATAAGCAAAATCACTTGATTGTTAAGCTTTGCAAATGTAATAGTTACAACACAATTGTCATTATTGAGAAAATACATCATTTTTCAATAGTTACAAAAAGACGTACACACGTCATCTCATTATACATGCTATGACAAAAGAAAACTAGTGCTATCTAGCTACGGCTAGACTGACGTCGTTTAATCAGACGTCTCACCGCGTCCAAGCGACGTATCTATCGGATTTTGCAAAAAAAACACTAAGACTTTCTGTAAGTATAAACATATAATTACAAAACAATCTATTTTCTTAGCTTATCATTAAAACACAACAAATGTTAAAGAGTAAAGTGAAATACTAACCATGCCACCGTAAGAATTGAGAATGTCCATCACGATGTTTAAGCCCTTTTTGCCCGCGTACTCACGCTCATACGGTGTGGGGTCACGTCCTGTCATTGACCACTGTTCAAAACATACAAAGAATAAATTACCTTAGAATTTAAAAGTACAAATAGACGTAACTACCAAACCTAAAGGACAATGCAAAAATACTTACAAAATAGGCCTCAAATGATGTCCACCCGCCGCTCCCCAAGTGGTGCGAGCTCCTTGCCTCTACTCGCGCTTTCGCTGCCTCCTTTTGTTGCTTCCACTTGTCAGGATTCTCCCGCGCTACTCGCTTCGCATTCTTCCAATCTTCTTTGGCCAGCCGATCTGGTCTATTCCACCCATGCTTTATTGCTTTTTGTACTTCAAAACACTTGTGCTTGTAGTATTCTCGCATTCAAACCTTCATCACGTCTTCTTTGAAGCACTCATCCCAATTTGACACGAGAAACTCATCATGCAGCATGCTAATAACTCTGTCTTTTAATTCATTTGGCACTTCACTCCAGTTGTTTAGTATGTAGTGTCGAAACATCTCAGAGCAAAGACCGCGCATGCGCAAGACCACCTTCTTGCCTTGGTCATCCAAGATGATGTCGATCGATTACGGTAAGTCCTGTCGCATGTGTGACGCGTGAACCTAGGTGTCTCGGTAGGGGTCTTGAGTGGTGTCTCTAGAGGCGTCTCAATGGGGGTACGGACGCCAGGTGTCTCCACTGGAGCCTGGGCCCTGAGGCGAGAAGTGTCGATCGGGGTGACTCTTGGAGGAGTAGCTAGTGGTGTGTAGCCAGGAACGGCCGATAGTCTCTCAAAACCTGGTGTAGATGGCGATATCGTGGTTGGTGTGGGGGCGGATAAAGAAGGGGAAGGTAAGGAGCCTCATCGAACACAAAACAGTGTCGAGGCATTAGCAGTGGCATCCCCACAGCAACGGCCGCCGCCACCGCTAGAAGCGTCGATGCCTAGAAGAGTGTGAAGATCGTCTTGTCGACGACACCTAAGTCTCGGAGCATGCTGAATGCTCCAAAACAGAGGGAGACGTTGAAGGAGTGCAACGACGAGATGGTGCTCCAGAGCAATGATGCTCGTCATATCGCCTCCTCTGTTGGGGTGACAAAGGGGAAAGAAACTCATCATCATCCATACCTGCATTATACACATGAATGTTTAATCTTGATATTGAATGGAGAAGAAAATATGGACAAGTTATCTTCTATACTGTAGATAAAAGAGGGAGGGATTCCTGTGTAGAGAGAGAGAGAGAGAGAGAGAGAGAGAGAGAGAGGACTTATAAAGGGGAAGGGATTCCTGTGTAGAGAGATTCTTGTGTAGAGAGAGAGAGAGAGAGACAAAGAGCACTCATAAAGAGAGAGGGATTCTTGTGACGAGGAGTTCAAGCCGGCTTCAAATTAAACCTTAGCGAGATCTATCTGCCCTTTGAGGACTCCTTCGGCTTGGAGTGGTAGCGATGACGATTAAACACAATTTAAATTTCTCAAGTCTAGCCACTCTCCAATGTAAACTAGGGACTCTCATACCAGCCAACCTCCTGCCATGCTACCCTCCGGACTTGGAGACATGCTTGGTGGCTCTCTTTCTGCTCTAACCATGCTTGAGCAGACATCCTCAGTGTCTCCCTTCCCAAAAAACCATCGCGTAACTCATGATTCTCTGCAAGATTTTCTTGATAACCTTCGTAGATTTTCTTCTTCAATGAGAGCGCCCGACATACATTAAGTCTAGGTCCACATGTGACACATGCTCTGTATCCGCTTTTTTGAAGTCCTGCATGTATACACATGACAATAGATAAGCTTGAGAAAAACCAAGATTTATAGTGTTTGAGTTTGAGTTTAAGGATAAATCACCTAAGCATTATGTTGGTCCGGGATAGTCATGCATGGTCCACATTAGAATGCCTCTCGATTACTTGCGATAGATCTTTATCTATCACGAGAGAGAGAGAGAGAGAGAGAGAGAGAGAGCGATATGTCTAACCTATTTTGTATATACACGTTTCAATATTCTTGGGCAACTGCAGATTCTTGGACTCCATCAGTATGAGTGATCATGACAGCAGTAGTTGCTCGCCCGAGCAAGGTGAACATAGAGCGCTTCTTAGCGTCTCTTTCACCCAATCAACCAGATCTAGTCGAGGGACAAGCAACATCTATGAGTAGAGATGGATCACCTCCTTTGTGATTGCAGCCTCAGTCTCCATTGCACTCAGAGCGCAGTGTTGTGTCGGCCTCGAGCCATCGTAGTCGGCATATCAGACTTTCACGACAGTGAGGCGATCGTGGTTGCTATGCTGAGGAGCATGTCATTTTTGGAGCTCATGTGTCACAGAGTCCCTAGGACACACCGAGGAGTGTCCCTACTTGTGAGATTGCTCAGACTACACCAAAGGATTATACTGCCTATGCATTTGAGAGTGGTGTCCCGGCCACTGTGTCGGAGACGCCGAGGAGTGACCCAGACACTAGATCCAGATCTCCCAGAGACCTAGACGATGAGCATTCACTGGAAAGGGTTGCTACAGTTCACAGGAGGGACGTGCCAAAGCGATACGCCTACCTCATCGATCATATGTCCAGCGAGATCATTATGACCCCTAAGGGGAGGCAGGTGATGGACCTCATACAACAGTAGACAGGTTTTCGGACACACTGTCATGATCTCTTGGAGGGCTCAGGATAAAGCCTCCAAGGATTATGTTATTGCTACACTGCATTGGGAGTTTCCACTTCCCTCTATGGAGAATACATTTGACGATGCTTGGATGAGGAGGGGCATGCGCGACTACATGAAGCATTGGAGTTCAGATGCATGAGGAGCAGATGCCAGACCTGATTGGCTTGAAAGAGAGGAGTGGAGGGGTACCAGGGAGGAGAGGACGACAAGTCCAGAAAGGTGGTGGGAGCAAAGGGACGCAGCGAGAGTTCGCATCGAGATGGGATTATCCCATATGGGCCATTTTTGTTTAGTCGACCATTTTTGGTTTACACTGGCCATTTGTATACAACCATGACTCAAAGACAAAGTATCTTGCCCGTTGTCATCCTTAAGTCTGCAAAGCGAGCATCACCCTCTCTGCACAATGGTCCCTCCCTTTTCTTCCCTTTCCATGGCAACATGCTCGTCTCCCTCTTAAGTGGGCCATGGCAGGACTTTCTCTCTCTCTTTGATCATGCATGCCATGGTTGCACTCTCTCTCTCTCTCTCTCTCTCTCTCTCTCTCTCTCTCTCTCTCTCTCTCTCTCTCTCTCTCTCTCTCTCTCTCTCTCTCTCTCTCTCTCTCTCTCTCTCTCTCTCTACGTAACAATTTGTGGAGAAGGATCGAAGAACTCCAAGTGCCAAGTGAGTTTATGCTTGCGGTTTCTCGAATTTATGAGAAGGTGATTTGTCAAGTGCACATGGGAAGAGAAATTTCAAAAATTTTTGTAAGCACTATTGGGGTTAAACACGGATGTCCATTGTCACCAACTCTCTTTGGTCTATGCATTGATCAATTGGAACAAATGGTACTTGACTTTATGCAAGAAGAAGGCACTAAAGAGGTCACTATTTGCAATGCGGTAATCATTCTTTTGTTGTATGCGGATGATATAGTGCTTCTAGCACATACTTTTGAAGATGCACAAAAGCTTATGGTTGTCCTTGAGAACTTTTGCTTGCACAGTGGGCTGATTGTGAAAGAATCCAAGACAAAGGTTATGCTTGTGAAAACCAACCATAAGGAGAAGCCATGCATTGTGTACAAGAATGAGACACTTGGAGTTGTTGAAAGATTTAAATACCTTGTCCTTGAGGTTCCGTCTAATCACAAGTGGCATGAATGTGCTATGCGTCGTTTGGAAGCGGGAAAGAGAGCATATTATGCATTTGAGAACATGTGTAATGCGGGAAACATCAAGTGTTGGGTTCTCAAGAAGTATTTTTTTGATGCATTGGTGACACCGGTTCTTCTTTATGGAGTTGAAGTGTGGGGCGGGAGCATCTCAAAGTCTACTTGGAAAGAGTTTGAGAATGTCCAAAAGTGTTTTCTCACAAACTTTCTCCAAGTGAAGACACAAACACCATTTATGCTCCTACTTCTTGAGTCGCGATGTCTTCCAATTGAGGTTATGGGCATGGAAAGGGTTGTGGAGACATGATAAATATGCGTCAAAACCCCTCACATCGACTTCCTACAATTGCATGGAAAGCAAGAAAAAAAGTTCAAAAGACACATAAAAGCAAGATCTTGAGCACGGGATGGACGCAAGACATAAAGAAGTGGTTTGGGAGATGGGATGCATTACACTTGGTACATGATGCTTCAATTGACTCCCAAGTGAATGAAGCTTTTCTACAACGCCAATGTATTACGGCTTGGGAGAAATACTGTGGGTCACGCTTCATATATTACACCACCCATATTGCCTCCAGCTACAAAACCATGTTCTTCGCTGAAAGTGGAAACCGTACTCACAGTTACATGCTTGAGCCTATCCCCTTGTCGGCGATACGCACTATCGCAGCTATTTGGCATAGCTCCCATTTCCTTCGATGCG